>NC_048595.1:225537466-226175204 GCF_003668045.3 Cricetulus griseus
TCTCTCTCTCTCTTGCACACACACACACACACACACACACACACACACAGTTAAACAAGCCAGGCTTGGTGGCATACGCCTACAATCTTAGCACTCAGAAGACTGAGGCAGAAAGACACCTCAATTTAAGGTCAGCCTGTGTTACACAGCAAAATGCCATTGCAGACAAAAAGAAAGAAAGAAAAATGTAATACTGCCCAGCTAGCCTCTGCTGAGGCAGGACCAAGTGGCATCCATTTCAGCCACTAACCTCATTTCTAGGTGGGGACTTCTACATCCTACCTCAGGTTCCTACTCTGTTGGAATACAATTATCTATCTCTAAGTTGCTTAAAATTCGTATTAGATATAGGAGACTCTTAATTAAAAAGTCAAATACTTGCAGAAAGGGGGCCGTATCTATGTGTCCTTGGCTTTCAAACACAGGAGGTGAACTGTCTTCAAAATGTTAATGTACCTAATTTCATTTTGATACAGGGTCTCTTGTGCAGCTCTGGCTGACCTGTAACTCCCTTGCAGACCAAGCTGGCCCCAAATTTATGGGATTCACCTCTCTCTGCCTCCTGAGTGCTATATCTGGAGTTTATAGACTGTATGATTGAAAGTTAAGAGGTAGAACCAGGTTTAAAGAACATTAAGAAATGGGGAAGGGTGTGTTGTGGTTTTATTTTTTTCCTTCAAGTAAAAATGTAAGTCATGAGCCATGCTTTGATTCCCCCAACAAGGCAGTAGAATCAGAAGAATCAGGAAAGGGGGGAATTATATAATTACATTATATTATCAAAAATAAATAATTTGAAAGTAAGAATCAGTAAAACATAGCAGTCTGGGACTTGGCTCCATATAGCAGCATCCACTGAGGACCTTTCGTTCCACCTATATTGCTTTGTAAGCCAGAGACTTTGCATAAATTGCTCAATCTGATTTGTGATTACTATTTGATGGTTTCATAGCTACTTAGGTCTTTTTGTCAAAGTGTTTTGTGCTGGTGTTTGAAGGAGTGGTCACTTTACATAAAATTTGAATATACTACCCCCCCAAATCAGCAATTCAAGGTGGTCTTCAGCTTCAAAGATGCTTTGAGACCAGCCTGGTCTATAAATGAGAAAGACACTGAGAAAGGGAAGATAGTGGGAGGAGAGGGTGAGGAAGGGAAGGACAGAGGGAGGAGAGAGAGATAAATTACAAGTCGTGAATCCAGGTCTTTACTGGGCAAGGGTGGGCTTTTTGACTCTGGCTAGTTTGCTAACTAGACACATGATTCAGCCTCAAGCTGTTCCTTGGGTCCACTGAGCGTATTAAGGTTTTACAGGGGGGTTACCACATCCACACACCAACATCACCTGCCCAGCACACAGGGGACCCACACACACTGCCTCTTCTTTCTTGAGTTTTCATGTGGCTCCTCCTCTAGTAGTGATGCATTTTCTTTAAAATTTTGAAGAGGATAAGGCCAGAAAGCAGAAAACAAATAGGAATATGTGACTACTAGTGCAAAGAACACTTACAAAAATAAATAAATAAATAAAAATGGACACTCATGTAGAGGTTAAGAAAACAATGTATGGAAGCAATCAGTGTGGATTCAAATTCTGGCTCCACTTACAAGCCTGGACCTTAGGCCAACACCAGATCTTCCGAGACCTCAGTTTCTTTGTCTGTAGACAGGCCTGTGCTATAAACATCACGTATTCGTGGAAATCGCAAAGATAATCAGAGCATTTAGCAAACAAAGTGCTGGGCACGATCACTATGTGTTACACCATAATGATATCATTACTATGGCTATTGTCTGTTGTTGTTCTCTTGTTACCACAGTTATCCAGGTTGAGAACAATAGAAAAATCTGTTCAATTCCTTGAATCTCAAGTTTATTGTTTTTTTTGTTTGTTTGTTTTGTTTTTTTTTTTTTTGAGACAGAGTCCCATGTGGCCTCAAACTTACTAAGTCATTCAGTGACAATACAACATGTTACTTCTCAGTCCCACTCAGAGATGGACTTGGTGCTTTTCATACATTGCCTACTGAATCTTCCTAACAACTGGAAGATTTGGTTACTTTTATTTTTCACAGCCTCCCCTACCCTTCCCTCCCCAAAAAAGGTTTACTGAGGGGAGGTTTCTTCACCGAGACCACATGGTAAGAGACAGATGACAGATATCCTAAACTAGTTGAACTCTGGGAGGTAGAAGAGTCCCTTCAACACTGAGTTATTATCCACGCTAAACACAGATCTTGATCTCGTGTTCTTACCATCTGCTGTATGTGAATAGATGTTTGGGTTCAGCACAATGGATGGAGATGGGGATTTAGCTCAGTGGTAGAGCATTTGCCTAGCAAGTGCTGGGCCCTGGTTTGGTCCTCAGCTCCTGGGTGGGTGGGAGTGAAAACTGAAAATACAATATCTGGATCTATACTGATTTTGATGAAAGGCATTGCTCGGCAAGTGCTGCCTAAGCAGGCTAATTTCTCAATGTGTCATTCCTTTTCCTGCCTCTAACACCTTCAGAGAACTCTCCCCACACATGAGAATACATTCATTCTTGCTCTCTGCCTTCCTACCATCTCCCTTCTGCCAGAAGAGTCTGTGACCTCAACTCATCTGTCTGCCATTCCAACAGCACCCCATGACATCCATTCTTAATGGCCTTGCTCTAAACAACCACATCATCTAATCAACACCACTACTCAAAACCCAAAGTCACTTCAAAATCCTCAGAATTCTACAAATGGGGGCTGGAGGAATGGCTCAGCACGCGCACACACACACGCGCACACACACACACACACTTAAAAATGCTAGCCAGACATAGGGCTGGACACTTTTAAATTTTTTAATACAAATACATTGGGCATCCGGCACTGTGATCCCAGCACTCCAGACACTGAGGCAGAAGGATTGTGATGAGCTCCGGGACAGACAGGACTACGGTGAGACTTTTCCTACCTCAGAACAAAGAGAGAAACAAAGAATTCTACAAATGTGTGTCACTTCCACTACTATAACAATCCATTCCGTGATCACCTAGCGGCCAGGGACTCTTTAAATTTTTATTTATTTAGTATTCTGTGCATAGCAGTGTTTTGCCTGCCTGTGTGTGTGTGTGCATCATGTATGTGTGTGCATCGTGCATACCTGGTGCACTAGGTCAGAAGAGGACAGTAGACCTGGAACTAGAGTTAGGGACAGCTGTGAGCTGCCATGTGGGTTCAGTGAATCAAACCGGGGTCCTCTGGAAGAGTAGTCAGTGCTCTTAACCACTGAACCTTCTCTCTATCCCCTCTTTTTCATGACTTTTCTGTAAATCTAAATTCCAGGAAAGGGAGCAAACATGAGATTCCTGTTTATCTTTCTGACTTATTCATCTTCATGTTTTCCTGAAACAACATGATTCCCTTCACACAGAATAATACCCATTGTATAATATGCCACTTTCTCTTTATCTGAGGCATGCTCTCCCTAGGTCGTCCAGCTGTCCTCAAACTCAAGATCCTCCTACTTAAATGTTGCAATGCTGGAACTACAGCAGTGTGCTACCATGGCCAGCCTGTGTTTTTAAAATCCATTTGTTCACCTACAACGGATTACTAGGTTACTGCGAATATCGGATAAGACAGAATTTCCTAATCACGGAGGGACTAAGTCCCTGACAGCCTTGTTGAGTAGATTATCATCCCAGGGCTTTAGGGGGACCTGATAATCCTAGTTTCCCAAGGGTAAACACATATTATCTCAGCATGACTTTCAGCACCCTTCAGGGAAGTCTCTTTTTCTTTTCCCTTTATTTTGGTTTTTGAAGAAAGAGTTTCTTTGTGCAGCCCTGGCTGTCCTGGAACTTGCTCGGTAGACCAGGTTGGCCTTGAACTCACTGAGATCTGCCTACCTCTGCTTCCTGAATGCTGGAATTAAAGGCATGTGCCACCACTGCCCAGCTTCTCTTTTCTTTTTTGTTGTTGTTTTGTTTGTTTGTTTTATTTTTGTTTTTTGAGACAAGGGTTCTCTGTGTAGCCCTGGCTATCCTGGAACCAGCTCAAGAGACCAGGCTGGTCTTGAACTCTGAAATCCACTTGAGATCCACTTGCCTCTGCCTCCTAAATGCTGGGATTAAAGGTGTATGTCACCACTGCCTAACAGAAGTCTCTTAATATTTCTCTTATATTAAGAGACCAAGGTCCCATAGCCAGTGAGTGACAAACTGGGATGTGAGCCTTGCCATGTCCTTCCAACTCTACTGGAAAATGGAAAGAAGGAGGAAGTGAAAGGAAAAAGAAAGGAAAAAGCATTCAGACACACATGCATACATGTACATGCACAGGTAAACATGAATTGTCTGATATAAAAGGGATTTCATTTTCATCTCATTTCAACAGCATGTTTGGTCCTGCATGTTGTTAGCACATCATAAACCTGAACTCTGTCCATGCGTATCTGAACATTTAAGAGGCCTGGGTATGTCAGGCTTACCCATAACCAGAAGCCTCTCCTTAGGTTTCCCCAGGGACTCCCTGCTCAACTCTGCAGTGATTCAAGCCATTGACACTAACACTTTTTTTTTTCCATCCATCAATGCATCCCCAAGAGGACCTCACAGAAAAGCATTTTATAATCAATTTGAAAGGGGATCATTCATGGTGACTCATTGCCACCTCACATAAAGAAACAGGATGTTAAGTCAATGAGAGGGGGGTGGTCTTGGATCCTCCAAGGAGGCAGAAATCTACAGCAGCCTTTCAAGGCCTGATTGGAAGACTTGTGTGAAGTGAGGGAGCAGCTGAAAAACACAAACAGAAAACACAGGTGCCTGAGTGGCAGCTGGTTTGGATGGTGTTTGGGATCCTAGGGCTAGAACGTGGGCTTTGGGCATGCTGAGCACACACTCTTGTACCACACTGCTCACCCTCCCTTGTACCCTATATAGATAATTATTAATAAGGAGTGGTCCTGTGAGAGGATGGTGGAAGCCATGAAACCAAAAGCAGGGGATCCTAGGAGCTGGTGGGCAAGTTAGGACAGGAGGCCAGCATGTGAAAGCAGAGTGGGATTTGGAGACAATGATGGTCCAGGTAGAAAGCAGGGACCAGCCAGTCTGGAACAGAAAGTAACCCACAGTATTCTTGGAATTTGTTAAGCTGGCTCCACACAAGAACAGAGAAATGTAGGCAGGACACCTGCAGAGTAGGGGGCTGAGAACCCATGCTTCCTTGTCAAGTCATGCCAAAAAAAAGGAGCAAAGGAACATGGGGAAGGTGACAAGACAGAAATGGTACGTGGACTATCCACAATTAGAGAAAGAAGTTTTTGGACCCTGCCTTCTCCATGACATGGATACAAAATGCAATAGGTCACACACTTATTGAACGTCACAGACTTTCAAGAGTTGTCTGAACACGTCTAGTACTTCTAAAGATAATTTTGTTCCCTGTAGGCCCTAATTGAAATTAATGTGTATATACGTGTACACACACACTTTTTTTTTTTTTTGAGACAGGTTTTCTCTATGTTGCCCTGGATGTCCCAGAACTCTCTCTGTAGGCCAGGCTGGCCTTGAACTTAGAGACTGGCCTGCCTCTGCTGGCATTGCACCACCACACCCAATGCCACACCAAACACACACACACACACACACACACACACACACACACACACACACTATTTTTAAAGAACTTGGGGGGGTACTTGTGATACTGAGGAGGAGTGGAGTGTTGAGTGGATGGCACCCACTTAGCTGTGACTCTCTAGTCATTTACAGTCTGGTGACTCAGATCCTGAGGTCAGTCGCCCTAGTCAGCATATCCCGGAAGGGAGGATAGGAGAGAAGGTAAGTTGGTCTAGGGCTCTTCTATTGTTACTGCTGTTTCTAATACTCTGTCAGGCTTACCTAGAACTCATTCTGTCAGCTAGGTTGACCCCAAATACATAGAAATCCTCCTGTCTCGGCCTCCCAACTGTTTCTTCTAAGATCTTTTACAAGAGGAGCAAGTCCCATCCCAGCTGTGTCGCTGGGCTTTTTCATAGCCACTCTTAACATCTGGAACCAAGACACAGGCCAAAGAAGCTTGAGGAGGTGGACACCAGGCTGACTCTCAAGGGCTATCATAGTCTCCAGGTCATTGCTGTCCAGAAAGGAAAAGTTGGGGATACCAGTAGCCACCAGGGATCCAGGGAAGACTAGTCAGTTTGCGTTTTTGCTAACAGATTAGATGAGCAAATCATACAAGGCTTTAAGACAATGAGCCCAGGAGAGCTCTGAGCCAGGAGGCCATTATCCAGGTTTCTGATTCTTAAACTCTAAGGGCCAAAGGCCACCTGGCTGAGAGGGCTGAGGCTGCTCTTGCCAGGATTCTTTCGAAGGTGGCTCCTGGCCTTCAGGCTCAGGGGACTTTGTGCCTTCAAAGAGCCAGTAAGAAGCCAGTTTCAAAGCCATCCAAGTGGGACAATTTGCATGATTACCCTATTTGTCATTACAACAGTTCTGTCCTTTAGGTATTTTTAATTTCAGGTCTACAGATAAAGACATTAAGGCTCAGATCTCAAGTGTCTGAGCTTGTCAGTCAGTTCCAGGATTCAGTCTTTGGTCTCCTTCATTCCCAGCCTCATGCCTGTGCCTGAAGAGAGACAGCACAGCCATGGCCACCAGAGCCAATAAAAACAGCCTTCTCCTGTTGAGCGCTGTCTTTCTGTTTTGCTGCTTCTTTTGTTTTTTGTTTTTGTTTGTTTGTATGTGTGTTTGTTTGAGGCACTGCCTCTCCCATGTAGCCCAGGCTAGCCTCAAACTCATTTTGTAGCCAAGGATGACTTTGAACTAATGTTCCTCCTGCCTTCACTTCCCAAGTGCAGGATTTACAGACATGCACCACCACACACAGCTAAATAATTGTCTTAATTCTATAAGGATTGTTTTTTTTTTTTTTCAGAATACTAAAACACAGGAGGATGAGCACATGTACCCAGGATCACAGAGAGGGTAGATGGTAGAACCCATGAACTTTGAATCTAGAGCATCTGGTTTGTTTGCTTGTTTGTTGGAGACAGGGTTCCACTATGTAGCCCTGGCTGGCCTGACACTGGCCTCAAACTCACAGAGATCCACCTGCTTCTGTCTTTCACCTGCTTGGATGAAAGGTGTGAGCCACCGTCCTTGACTTGTTCTAAAATTTTAAGTTATGACACAAAGTAATAAGTTCCATTTTAGCAGTTCATATTCATGAGTCATTTATACCTGATTCTAATGTCCCATGCCCTCTGCTGTCCAAATTTAAAAAACCCACCTTGCTTTCCCTCTTTTCTGTCTTGATCATCTTGGAAACATGAGACAAGTCAGCCGAATAAGCCCCAGTAACTCTCACCAAATAGCTGAGTTTTTGTTGTTGTTGTTGTTGTTGTTGTTGTTGTTGTTTGGTTTTTCAAGACCATGTTTCTCTGTGTAGCTTTAGAGTCTATCCTGGCACTCGCTCTGTAGACCAGGCTGGCCTGGAACTCATAGAGATCCACCTGCCTCTGCCTTCCAAGTGCTGGGATTAAAGACATGCGCCACCAACGCCCAGCTAGCTGAATCATTTTAATTAAGATGTTTTCACATATTGATAAGCAAAAAGTACAGCCTTACCTAAGCTAAACTAACCTGCAATGATTGGTTTATTTTGTGTTTTGCTTGCTTGCTTGCTTGCTTGCTTGTTTTTGAGACAGAGTCTCACTATATAGTCCCAGCTAACCTGAAACTCAGTATATAGATCAGGTTGGCCTCAAATTCACAGATATCCAACTATATCTGCCCCAGAGTGCTGGGATCAAAGGTGTGCACTACACATGACTACCGGTGATTATTCTATTCAAAATAATTTCAATTCATTAGTGAAGCAATCATTTTCCAGATTGAAGACATGGGTTTCCAGTGGGTCTCCAGTCACAAAACATGTTCACACAGATCATGCTAAATCTAACTCTCTGTTGACAAGCAGTGTCCCTCTCAGAACACATGAGCCACCCAGCCTAAAATAAATAGAAATTTTTAGGACTAACCACATTGTCTTCTAAACAAACCTGCAGGAAAAGAAACTCATTACCAACATATTTGTTTATTGTAAATTGCCATTGTGAAAACCAATGAAGTTTAAATCTTTCAAGTGCTTGGAGCTTAGGGTTTGGAATAGTGGACAGAGGAGGAGGTAGTGTTCCTCGGGGGTGTGAAGGGGACTTTCATGTAATGGGAACACAAAATCCTAGCTGATAACAACCCATGGGTACAATAGTACCAAAAGCTGCAGCACCAGCCTTTCACCTGGAAGCCGAAGCTCAGCAGCCTTCCGGTGTCTCCCACCTCCCACGGGAACTCAATGGCCTGATCCAGAAAAGAAGCCCTCAGCACCTGGGAATTACCAAGTGACACAAAAGCTGCTGTTCTGTCACCTGTGGTACCACTGTTTACTCTGTGGTTCGTTCACTGTGTCCATGAAATGAGAACCACCAGCTCAGAGCCACCACACTCAACTTGCACAGAACCACACTGGCCAGGAAGAGTAGCAAACAAGGAAGAATAGCAAACATTCCTCCCCTATTCCTCTCCTCCCCCTGCTTCCCTCCCCTTCCCTCTCCCCCTCCTCCTCTCCTCTTTTCTCTTATCCCCTCTCCTTTCTCCTCTCTTTCTCTCCCCTTTCCTCCCCTCTCCAAAAGCAATGTTTTACAGCTTTCATCAAAACATTGCTATGAGGCCAGGCGGTGGTGGCCCACGCCTTTAATTCCAGCACTCGGAAGGCAGAGGCAGGTGGATCTCTGTAGGTTCTAAGCTCAGCCTGTTCTACCGAGCGAGTTCCAGGACAGGCTCCAAAACAATACAGAAAAACCCTGTCTCGAAAAAAAAAAAATTGCTATGAGAGCTGGGCATGTGGCTTAGTTGGCAGGGTACTTGTCTAGCATAGGAGAAGACCGCAGTTCAATACCCAGCACGGAATAAACTGGGCACTCAGAGAGTGGAGGCAAGAGAGTCAGAAATTCAGTTTCCTCAAATATGTACAGCAAGTTCAAAGTTGGCCTGAGAAACAGAGACCCTGCTTCAAAAAACTGACAACAACAGATTGAAAGAGCAAATGCACCCTAGTAGATGTCACTCTGCTAAATCTATTGCAAGATGCTTGACTGCTAGTTTTGTGTGTGTGTGTGTTTGGGGGGTGGAGCGTACACATGTGTGGGTGGGCACATACGTGGATTTGAGTGGAGGTCAGAAGCTGGTTGACATTGGGTATCTTTCTCAACCTTTTTGAGGCAGTCTCTCTGAATCAGGAGTCTGCTGATTTTCTAGACTGGCTGACTGGCAAGCCCCACCTCCGCATCCACTAGCCCACCCCAGAGAAGCTCCTGACTCCATTTCTCTAGTAATAGAATTACAGACGGCATGTGCTGCCTCGCCTGGCTCTCATGTGGGTGCTGGGAGTCAACTCCAGACCTCATGCCTACACAGCAAGAGCTTTACTAACCGGGTCATCACCCCTGCCTACTAATTTCAAGTGTGATCCGCAAGGTGACAAGCAGAAAACCAGGCTTGGCAGTTCACACCTATAATCCCAGAACTCAGGCAGCAGAATCACGGGTTCAAGATCAGCCTGGGTTACATAGAGATTCTAAAGCTAGCCTGTCAGAAAGAAAATGTCCAATTGACAAGCCCTGGGGTATCTGTGCTGGACCAGAAGATGCAGGGCCTCACCAAGGCTGACTTTCTTCTTCCTGAAGGACTTGTTTACTTTGCTGGCTGAGGACCTCTGCCTATGCTATGGTCAGAGAAGAGGCACATGATTTCCTCTTCACAACACATAGTCGTTTTTCTGCCTTTTCTCTTTTTTTCTTTGCTCCTCTCTAGGGAGGGATTTGGTATTTCATTTTTTTGGAAGTCTGATAACACTGAACTAGGGCATTTTTCTACAAGGAGCAACCTTGTATTTTTTTGAATCACTCCTCTTTGAGGGGTGGCCTTGGTTTTCTTGAGGCCTGATCACAAAGGGTAGAGTTGACCAAGCCCAGCTAGCATTGCCAAGATTCCTCTATTCTTCCCAAATTCTTCCCATTTTTTAACCCTCCATCCTTTTCCCCAGGTCAAATTAAATTGTGTGTTCTCTACAGTAAAACACAGACCTGCTTTTTCTGTAGGTCTGTGAATACTTCCTGGTGGTCCCTTTAGGACCCCAGCAGTGATGTAAGCCCTCCTGAAGCATTCTTGCTCAACATTCTTACTTTTCCTTGCCAAAGCTTGCCTTACATTCAGCAGCTATTTTTGTGAGGTTTTACTAAGAAATATGGTCAAAAAACAAGCAAGCAAGCAAACACAAAGTATTTATGTGTTTATACTATCTCTGTAGTGACATAATTGCAAAGGTAACATTAATGTGTGTGTGTGTGTGTGTGTGTGTGTGTGTGTGTGTGTGTGTGTGTCTGTCTGTCTGTCTGTCTGTCTGTCTGTCTGTCTGTCTGTCTGTGTAATCCTGTGTGCTCAGGATTAAGGGAGAGTCTAACTATTGCAGTCTATGTTGGCCTAGACTATATAGCCTGTGGTGTCTCCAACTCATGGTCTTCCAGCCTCTGCTTCCAGAGAACTGGGCTTACAGACACACACCATTGTGCCTGGATGGGACCGTACATTTCAAGTTAAATATTCATAGTTGGATGCACTCCTCAAGAGCCAGATTTAATAATTTATAGGTTCTATCACCGACCTATTGACCCGGATCCTAATGTGCCACCACTACCCAGCTGGAATGGCCAATCTTCCCAGTGACAACTACCCAGCCAGCTGCCCCAACTCTGTCCCTCAGCTAGCAGCCTCCCTTCCCCCACTTTCCCAAACATCTTGGGCATCTCAAACAATCCCAATTACACTCAGGTTGTTTAAACAAACAGCAGCACAGTTCCCCAGCCCAGACCCCCAGCTGAGGGATTCTCTGTGGGCACCTCCACCTTCCCCCCCCTCCGCCCCCCCCCACACAAGCACAGCCAGCCACTTTCAGAGAAGAGTGGCCCCAGCAGAGACAATGGCCGGTGAGTTAACAGTGGGCAGTTTTCCGTGTCTAAATGTTTGCAGACACTTGGTAAAGTGTCTCAGGCCAACTTTCCAAAGGACAACACCTCCACACCACAGAGCTTGTTTAAGTAGGCAATCGCAGATAAGAAGGGGGCTGCTTTCTCTTCAAAAGCCAAGAATGCACTATGGGGGCTGGAGTCAGTGGTGTGCAAGGTTTCAGCAAATTCCCTGGCAGAAGCAATCTTACTGTCCTCTCAGCTCCCACCCTTCCTTAAAGACTAGATCTACCCTGTAGAGAAGACAGTCATTGGATCAGAGGGGAGTTCAGTATTTCCAGATGATACAGCTGAGACGCTGAAGGTTGTGGCTTTTAATTTTGTGTTTGAGCTGGATTAATGAGTGACAAGGGTCCTTTCCCCACCTCCACAGTGGGCACCTACATTAATTTTCATCAATATACCATACATTAATTTTCTATTGGCATGAAGAAGCCTGCCATGGCCAACTCCAGATCTCTCCAGATATCTCTCTGTAAGGACAGTTGCTAAACCTCTGCGAACCCACTAACACTGTGATCGGGTACCATGACTCACCCAACAAATATTTACAGATTTTCTACTTAGGTAAATCCTATTACAGTTCAGTGGTTGAGCATGGATGAAGTATAGAACTCACACATATGAAAGAAAGTGGCAAGCATCTTAAGAGGGACAACAAAGGTCCTGGGAGCTCAGGGATGAGATGGCATCTGAGTGAGTGGGGGAGAGTGCGAGGCCTAGAGTCAGCCACCCTTGAAGTGCTGAGATCTGTGGAGGGGGCCGTGTACTGGACTTCGGATGCTTTGAGTTTCCTATTTCTTTTCTTTTTTTTTTCCTATCTTTCTTTTACTTATGTGTTTGTTTGAACATCGCTTGTGTAGCCCAGGCTGGCCTCTAACTTACAGTGTAGCCAAGGACCATTGACTTTCTGCCTCCTGACTCCACTTCTGTTTGTTTGCAGTATTGGGGATGGATGGAAGCCAAGGCTTTATGGATGTTAGGCAAGCATGCAGCCAACTGAGCTATATCCCTACCTCTGGATCCTTTAACCCTTAAACAGATATTCTCAGGAGCTGTGGATCACAGACTTAACAAGATGCTTTGTAGCCCAGGCTAGCCACAAACTCACTGTTGCCCTGCTTCAGGATCCCAGGGTTATAACATATACCATCACACCTGGCCTCGTTCCTACCATTTTTTTAAAGTTTAATTTCTTTTTATTTACATATATGAGTATTTGCCTGCACATATGTTTGTGCATCACATCCATGTTTACTGCCCCAGAGGCCAGAAAAAGGCATCAGAGTCCTTTGAACTGAAGTTGTAGATGGCTGTAACCTGCCCTGTAAGTTCTGGGGACTGAACCCGAACCTGGGTCCTCTGCAAGAACAGTCAGTGCTCTTCGCTATTGTGCTATCTGCCTCCCTAGATCCTCAAGTAGGCGCTCTCTGTATATTCTGGACACTACTCCTTCCTCATATACAGTTTGCAAATATGCTGTCTCAGTATACAGCTTGTTTTCTATCTTCTTAACTGGTCTTTCATAAAGTAAAAGTTTTTATTTAACTTAGTACTTAATTCTTTTGTTTTGTTTTGAGACAGGATCTCACTACGTAAAGCTGGCTAGCCTAGAGCTCACTCTGTATACAGAGCTGGCCTCAAAGCCACTGAGAATGCCTGTCTCTGCCTCCTGAGTGCTGGGATTTAGAGGTGCGAATAAAATGTTGGCTTCATTTTTTTTTAAATACAAGAATTCATGTAGCCTAGGCTATCCTTGAACTCACTATGTAGCCCAAGCTGGCCTAGCTAAACAGTCTACATCCTCCTAAGGGCCAGGACTCCAGGCTGCACCATTATGGCCAGCGCACACCCAGCATGCACTGTCATGCCCAAGTCTTTTTCTTTTTGTTTCAGCTTCCTCCTCCATGGTAGAATTATGGATGCATCATCACATCTGCCTTCAAACTTTCAATTTTTTTCTTCAATAGATGCTGCTTTTGGTGTCAAAACTATGAAATCCTTTTCTACCTCAAGGTCTCATAGGTTTTTCTCTTATTTTTTTTTTCCTAAAATATTTGTACTTTGAGTCTATGCTAAAATTTGAGTTAAGTTTTAGGTAAGATATGATACCCATTGCAGGTGTTTGTTGGCTGTTTGCCTATGGGTGCCTAACTGCTTGAGCGCCCATTACAAAAGATATTTCCTCCACTGAGTTGTTTCCGCCCATATTCCAGACATCAGCGGGGCTCATCTGACACTGTCCCTGGATGTCCTCCACCGTGGATCTACATACCTACATCTCCGCCAACAGGCAAAGGAGTCTGTATGCTCTAGTGTCTTTCAAATGGCTTTAACCATTTTAGTCCCTCACCTTTATGAAGTTTTTAACAACCAAGTTTGTGTTGAACTTTCCTGCTTTTCTTGTCTTTTTTTAAAATTTTTGTATTTGTATATGTGGTGTGTGTGTGTGTGTGTGTGTGTCCATGTGTGTGCATGATGTGATGGGAGATTGTGTTCTACAGTACATGTGTTGAGGTCAGAGGATAACTTTGTAGAGCTGATTCTCCACATCTGCCCTGTTTTTAAAGATTTATTTTTATTATTTTTTGTTTTTCTTTTTTAAAAGATTTTTTTATTTATTATGTATGCAACATTCTGCTTCCATGTATATCTGCACACCAGAAGAGGGCACCAGATCTCATAAAGGATGGTTGTGAGCTACCATGTGGTTGCTGGGAATTGAACTCAGGACCTCTGGAAGAGCAGTCAGTGCTCTTAACCTCTGAGCTATCTCTCCAGCCCGTATTCTTATTATTTTTAATGTGTGTACATTCATGCACATATTTTGTGAGTGTTTATACACAATTGCAGGTGCCCAAGGAGGCCAGAAGCATCAGGTCCCCCTTTAGAGCAGGCGGTTGTGAGCCACCCATTGTAAGTGCTGGGAACTGAACATGGGTGCTTTGCAATAGTAGCACATTTTCAGCTGCTAAGCCATCTCTCCAGCCCCCTTCTTTCCCCTTTATGTGAGTTTTGGGGACCAAAGTCTGTTTGCAAGCATCTTTACTGAACTGTCTTGCTGGCCTCAGTCTTCCTCATTCTAGGTGGTCAAAAATTAACGTGTTACCCTTCTCATATTGACTCCATCGATTCCATTGTGGCTGTGCACAGTGGTATGGTTTCAGTTCTTTTAATCATATTGTAACTGTATCTCTATGGATGTTGTTAGATGCATTTTTTTTTTAAGACAGAGTCTTGCACAGGGACATAGTCTCAAACTCTCTTCTCAGCCTGCTGAGCTCTGCCATCACAAGGATTTGTACAACTTCCGTCTCATTAAATACAACCTTGCACAATCTTTAAATGTGTCATTAATGTAGCATATATGTTGTAAATTGATCCACACAATGGGGCTGGAGAGATGGCTCAGCAGTTAAGATCATGTGCTGTTCTTCCAGAGGACAGAGGACTTGAGTTTGCTTCCCAGCACCCTTGTTGTGCAGTTTAAACAACTTCTTACTCCAGCTTCAGGGAGCCAATGCCACTTCCCGGTTTTCATGCACACACACACACACACACACACACACACACACACACACACACACAATTAAAAAAAAAAAACATTTTTAGAAAGGCAATCTGTACTGTTCCTGGATGCCCAAGTCTGGTTAATGTGTAGAAGCTGCCCCTTTTGGACTCTGTATTAAGTAAGTAAGTCTATTTCTCAGAGACAATAATTGAACACTAGATGAAAAAAATCATTTCATTTGCAGACTTGAAAGAATAACTACAAATGCATTGACTCTTCCTTTTTGGGGGGAGGCAAGTGCTCATTATGTAGCCTAGGCTGGCCTCCAACTCTCAGTGCTGGGATTGAAGGTGTGCATCACTAAACTCCCCAGTTCTTCCTCTGATGGCGGACCATCTTCCTGCCCCAGACTTCCCAAACAAGAAAGAAGTGAGAGATGACTGAGGGAGACTATCTTCTGGAGGAGATGGCAGTCTTTACTGCGCTAAAAATCAACAAAGGAGTCATAACACAAATTCCCACTCACCTCTCTGTCATCTTTAAACCAAAAGCCCCTAGTTAGTAAGGAATATAATCCAGAGAAAACTATAGAAACCAATGGTTAAAAAAGAGAGACAGACAGGGAAAGTTTCCCCGTTCTGTTCATTGTCGCTGCTAGCACTGACTGCAGCAAGTTCCTCCTGCTCATCTCGTAATTCACGCTAAGCCTTGAGGCCCCCTTCTCTGATTCTGCAGCCCACATTAGCTGGCCCATACATCCCATAATCTGTATTTCCAAAGTAATTGGTTAATTGACTTTTACAGAAAGCATTAACTGCACCCACACCCTCGACTGGAGTGCTGAGCGCGCCGTTGGTGCCCACCCGATCCCGAGGCTCTGCTGAGCAGGCCACGGGCAGCTTTCCCATCGTGGATCCAAGCCTCTTTATGAGGTCCTGCTGCTTTTCTCTCCAGAATAAACACAAAGCAGAGACGGGGCTCCCAGCAAGATGACCTGCAGGTGACCCTTGGGCTGACCTAACACTCTGGTCACTCTCACCGACAGGTTTGTTTATCTTGGAACCTCAGAGCCTCTGAACCCAAAAGCTCCAGCCCTGGACCCTAAGTCCTCGGGAGTGAGCTGTCAGTCTCTGCTTAAGTGCATGTTGGATGGCTACATGATAGCCTGGGTTTATTTACCAAAACCCGGTGTTTATGCTGTCCAGCAGTGAGCTGGGGCCATCGGTGCTGAATTTAGTAAGTGGGGAGCCAACCAGACGTCTCCAGCAGGCGTTAGCTGTCACCCCACAGGATTACCATCGGACCCCTAGAGCACCTCTCTGCCTGGGTCCTCGAGAGATTAAAGGGTCCCTGTCAATTGAATTTGACATTTCCATACAAAAGAGGAGTCTGTAACCAAGCCACTTCCCAAAAGCTCATTTTAATGCAAACAACTCAACTGAGGCAGGAGGGAAGTTTTAGCTTCTAACTAAAGGGCACATGGCAAAGTGGTTTGTCCAATGGGCACTACAGGCAAGGTTTATAAATGACAACAGTGTCATGATAGTGACACGGAAGACATGTGCTGGATGGAGTAATGACTAGCAAATCCCCTAAACGAAGTAAGATTCAGGAGTATGGTTCAGTG
This sequence comes from Cricetulus griseus, assembly GCF_003668045.3. NCBI lineage: Eukaryota > Metazoa > Chordata > Mammalia > Rodentia > Cricetidae > Cricetulus > Cricetulus griseus. Next base: position 225,553,666 of record NC_048595.1, read on the forward strand.
GCAGAGCACACCCCTAGCGTGTATGAGGACATCCCCAGCACCAACATTGTTTAAGTCTGTTTAATCAGCATTTCCACTGCCTCAAATATTTATTATTTTCTTGTGATAAGAATATTGGAAGTCCTGTGATCTAGATATTGTGAAATATGCTTGGTTGTTACGGGGATAACGTGGGTGGAACTTCAGAAGAGTGTGCTAAGTGAAATGAGCCTTGTGCAGAATGACAGGCACCTTTTAACAATTTGATCTTACCTTTCCAGATGTAATCTCTCAATGAACTGGCTTATACTTCTAGTCAGTCTCAGTGGCAATCCTAAAGAGATCAGGCCTATTTAGGAAATTGAGTGAATTCTCCAGACTCAAATGGCTGAGGAAGGCAAACACGAACTTAGAAAATAAACCAGGCCAAATCAAGAAGATGACAAAGTTATCTTCGAGCATAGGCTCTTTTCTGCCTCCAAACAGATTTGAAGTAACTCCTAATTCATCAGGGACGCGAGAGGTGCCCCTGCAGAGGGCTATGCCAAAGGGGGCTCTCCTCCTCTATCCTATTAAGGTTCTGCTTGTCAGTGACTCCCAAGCCCCCCACCCCATTATCAGCCTTGGCTTAAGTAAACCTTCTGCTGTTGTACCCACTGCCTCCCTACATGCTGCAGGCCCATCCATCAATGTCACCTTTGCAGAGTGGCTGCCATGACAGTTCATGATCATTAACCAGCCCTGGTGTGCTTTGTGTTAAAGTGAAGACACATCAAACACAGCGACTCTGTGGTGCCTTAAAGTTACAGGAGACAGGGACATGCTAGGGTGAAGCCAGCCGCACTTAGACAAAAGGTGAAAAGTGAACTCTGGCAGGGACAAGCTGGACCCTCAATGCCCTCCCCACTCCACCCCACTCCAGTCTCAGAGGCAGAAGTCAGGAAACTGGGAATGCTACGGGAATTTGAGCTAAAACAAGCATCAAAAGACCCAGGACAGGACTCCTTCCCACCACCCTCAAGCCACTCCCCTCAAGTGTCCCCTCCAATGCTGGCACACTCTACCCCAACATCTCCCAGAAAGGCTGCTTCCACAGGCTGCCTGGGATCTAGGCAACTGTCTCTCTCCGTGCTCTGCTGACATGGAATTTCCCAGACTAGCTCATAGACCATCTTTACTCAGCTCAAATCCCTCAAGAAAGAGAGGCTGGGTAGTTTCTCTTTCTGTCTCTCCAAAGTTTATATGAAACAACAAAGAAAGAGAGGCCATGAACTGAGAGAGAGCAAGGGGTGAAGGTTGCATGGAAGGTTTGGAGGAGGGAAAGGAAAGGGGAGAAATAATGTCATTATACTGGAAGTTCAAAAACTGAAAAATACTCTAAATTTTTTTTAAAATTTAAATAACAAAAAGAAAACTTAAGGTATCAGAGCAAAAAAAAAAAAAAAAAAAATCTGTGTCCCTAGGTGCTCATGTTTACACTTTAGACATTTCCCAAGGCCCATTGTTTAATAAAGACGTGTGCTTTCCTTACCATGTAGCCTGGCCCACGTTAGGGAAATGGTCTTTAGAGCTGTCTGAGGAGGGAGGGGGCACTGGCTCTTCCTGTCACTCTAACAAATAACAACAATGAAAAGAAGGAACATTGTTCCTCAATGTCCTTGTCATCAAAAGAATTAGCATGCATGCAATTCTGTCCCTCTTCCCTGCGGATGTCAGGAATTGAGTTCCTCATCCCAAGGTGATGAGGAACCAAAAATGGACTATAACCCTTTAGAAAGGATGCATGAAATACCTACATTAACCATAGACTGTTAATGCAAGGAATGGAGGTGGGAGCCAAAGAGGCTTCACCAGTGAAGGGGCCAGAGGCTGAGCTAGGAGAAGGACGGCAATTCATGCAAAGGGATAAAATCGAACAGCTGGCATTTACCGGGTGTGTGCTACAATCCAAGAGGTGTGAGAGCCACCAGCCATAGGTGCCATTAAGTACTTAAAATGAAGCTGGTCTGATAGGGGATGAGACCCAAAGAGTGGAAGACAAAGAGTTTTGAGACTCCCCATGAAGGAAAGAATGTGAGCTAGTGCTGTAACAAAAATGTTTGGGCGGGGGGGGGGGGGGGTAGGGGGGCGCTGGAGAGATGGCTCAGAGGTTAAGAGCACCGACTGCTCTTCCAGTCCTGAGTTCAATCCCCAGCAACCACATGGTGGCTCACAACCATCCGTAATGAGATCTGGTGCCCTCTTCTGGTGTGCAGATATACATGGAAGCAGAATGTTGTATACATATTAAATAAATAAAATCTAAAAAAACAAAAATGCTTACACGGATTAAGTGTTGAATGATAATAGGTTAGATGGAAGAGGTTAAATAAAACACAACATTTTATTAATTTCACCTGCTCCTCTTCTCATTCAGCCTCTACTAAAAAGCTACAAGTTTGGCTCTGGTTGTTTATCACTTTTTTTTTTTTTAATATTGTTTACGTGTGCATGCAGTACCAACAGTGGACAAAAGAGGGCGATGGATCCCCTGGGCCTAGAGAGAGGAGTGGCTGTGAGCAGCTACGTAGGTGCTGGGAACCTCTGCTCTAACCATTGAGCGAACTCTTCGGCCCCTGCTTTTCTCTCTTTATGATCAGATTCTCTTTAATCTTCTCAATAGTCATAGAAGTAGTAGATCTTCATTTTTATCAGCTGAGAAAGTGAGCTGCTACACATGGCAGGTAAGTTGCAGGAAGAGGTGGTTCTGGAGGGTTCTAAACCCAGTGTGGAGCATCGCGGTAGGACAGGAATCAAGAGAGTTCGCTGCAACAAAGCAAGTTGGTTCAACACCTTTTTGTGCAGCATTGGTTACAAATGCAAAGCATCTCATCATTTTTTTCTTTTGACTTTCGTTTTGTTGAGACAGTCTCCTGTGGCTCAAGTTGGTCTTAAGTGTCTAGCAATCCTACCTATGCCCCTGGCCACAGTGGTCCAGCAATTCTTTATCAAGATTCACATCACCTTGGATTTCAGAAAGTTATTCATGACATAGATATGGATCAATTCTCCCTTATTGAACAAATGCCATGCCTTTGTTTTTAATTTTTTAATTACACTTATTTATTTTCAGGGGCGGGGTGCACATGTCATAGCCGTGTGTGTGGACATCAAAGGCCAACTTACCAGGAGTCAGTTTTCTCCCTCTACCATGCGTTTTCCAGAGCTCTGTCTCCTGATTGGCCATCTTGGACTGCACGTCTCATTCAGTATTACCCCAGGTATAGGCGTAACTGGGCTGAGCATATAATGCGCCTTGATTGATGCCCTTGCCTACAGACAGGAGAGTAGGATCTTCCCTTCTTGGCCTGCCTGCCATCTGGCTGAAGACATGTTCGTGATTACGACATGGAAAGTCGTTAGCTGGAAAACCAAAGCTTGGGAAATTTGAATCCAAAGGGAGAAATGTCTGTATTATGAAGGAGTGATGGCAAGGCTCTTGTCGACACTGTGACATTATTTTTTGGCATGGCCCCAGGGCATTATTAATAGAGTCATGCTTCCAAGTTTGGATTTATGGCAGTTTGCACCTTTTTCATAAATCCTAAATAATGACCCAGAGGGGTGGGTGAGAAGCATTTCACCACTTCCCAGCAATTATGGCATAATAGGACAGGCCCACCAGTTCACTGACCTGGGGGTGAGGGGAGAAGACACAGGGACCCTGCAAGTGCCCAAGCAAAAGTCCAGCCTGTGACCCTAGTGACCAGGACCAGAGACGTTAAAGATCAGGGGGTGGATGCTGCCTCTCTGTTGGTCCTTGGTCTAGGAACCATTCCCATGCTAACAACCTGGAGAAGCAAAGGAACACAAAGGTGGTTTCCTAATATTGCCAATGGACACACTTTGAAATGTTGAAGATGGACCTACAAACAGGTATTCTTTTTAGGCAATCTGGCAGTAACTGCCAAGTCATAAAAACATTTCTGGTTTGTTTTTCTTTCTGTTCTGAGTCAGGGTTTTATATATCGCAGGGTGGTCTCCAACTTACAACCAACCTTGAACTTCTGTCCCTGCCTCCATTTCCTGAATCCTGGGGTTAGAGGTATGAACCACCATGCTTGGCTGCAAATATGTGGTTCTTGTGACTCAGAATCTTTCTAAGATGCACTGTACCAATACACTTTCTCCCATAGAAAGTGTTCCTGGGATCATTTTAATGTACTGTAACAAATTTTTATAAACAAAAAACACAAAAACAATCTAAATGCTTATCAGTAAAACAGTTGTCAAATACATAATCGCTAGGGTACTTCTGTACAGCCATCAGAGGGAGCAGAGCATATTTGTGGGAAGAAAGTTCAGCCCATTCTAAAGATACACATTCATTCCAAATCCTGCACCAGTGTTGTTCCTGGGATAACACTATAAGCATGCTAACAGCAGGTAAGAAAAAAGAAATTACATCTGGAGGAGGGGATAGAGATGTCCTCAAGCCAACGGGAGGCTCCACTCAAATGCAGTGAAGGGATTCCCCTTGGTTTTGGGGAGTGGAGGGGAGTTGAGGTGATCCTGTAGTTATGAATGAAACAACTGTTTATAGCTTACCTTCCTCATCCCTACCTAACCTGAGCTGGCTATGTAGACCAGGCTGGCCTCAAACTCACAGAGATCTGCCTGCCGGATTCGGGAATTAAAGGTGTGCGCCATTACACCAAGACGTTTGGTTATTTATTTATTTATTTTTAATGTAAGGACTCCTGAACTCATTGCCCCAAATAAAAGCGAACAAACGCTGGGATGGCTGTCTTACCAAGAGCATACGCCACTGTATGAGCCACCTCCCGACTTCCCTGTTCCTTGTTCATCAGACCCTCACTTGATTTTGCTCGTTTGTCTGGATTACTTTTGGTTTTGATTGGTGCTGGGGACTGACTGAGCTTTATGCATGCTGAGCCCACGTTCTACCACCACACTCTCCCCTCCAGCCTTTCATCCTATAAATAGATGTATTGAATCTATATGCATTCCTTTGAAAATATTCGATCTTATTTTATGTGTATGTCACTTGTGTTCTGGGGCCTGTGGAAGCCAGAAGGCGGTGTCAGGTCCTGGAGTTAAGGCGATTGTGAGCTGACTTACAGGCGCTGGCCCATACTCAGGCCCTCTAAAGAGAAGCATCTCTTCAACCCCTTACATGTATTCTTGGATATACAATATTATTTTAGTTGTAAAAAGTTAATATAAGATTTTTAATTATTATTTAAGAATTTCATTCACAGTACAACATACTCTAATCATAAACTTCATCTCCCTCCAATTTTTTCTGGGTCCCCCTCAGTTGTTTTTAATTTTTAAAAAGGGAGGCATGCTTTTTTTTAATATTTTAAGCCTTATTTCTTCACTTTATATATGCTAAAATTCATTAACACTGTTATAAATTCATACTTCTAATATTTTTGTCATATGCATGTATAATGGGCGGTATCCATGTACGTCAGCACTGTATGGAGGTCAGGGGACAGCTTTGTGGGCTCAGTTGTCTCCTTTTGTCCTTACACAGGCTCTGGGAATTGAATTCAGGTCATGGAAGCAGGAACCTTTACCTGCTAAGCCACCTCACCAGCCTAACTTTGTACTTTATGTAGTGTCCACTCATCCAACTCTCTTTATGTGTCTAGCTCTTCCTCTTGTGAAAAGCCTGCACTACACAGGGGGACCTGTAGATGCACAGATTAAGATACACGGAACTTGGTTAAATTTAGGTTCAATCTATTCGGGGAGAAGTCACTTACATAAGAAATCAATGGCCCGCAAGTTCCTGCTCGGAGGATCCACGCCCAGGCTGCTCTGTGACCCAACGGAAACCAAGAGAGAGCAAGCTGGGGTCCAGGATCCCAGACCTAGCCTTCCCCTGTCATATCCGAACCTGTGACCATGCCTAAACAGGCATGGTCAGTGCAACAGGTACGGGCAGGGTAGATATCTCACTACAGGAACCTATCTCAAGAAAAACATATATGTGGTTTATATGTGGTTTATATTTATTTTTAAAAAGAAAAAAAACATTTCATTTTTACAATGACTACCAAATTGCTTACAAAATGGTTACACTGTGTGTAGACCCACCACAAATACATCAAAGTAGATGCCACTTTGATGTCAGAAAGCCTTGTACATATGTAAGTACATGTGGATATTTATTTCTACATATATATGCATAGGTCTCTCTGAGTTGACTCACTCAGTCATAAAGTCTATACATTCCTCTTCCAGGAACAAATACCAATCAGCTTTATTTTGTGTTTAATTATTCATTTGTTCATTCATTTCTGAGAGTCTTGTAGCTCTGTCAGGCCTGAAACTGGCTGTGTCGGATAACAAGAGCCCTGTGAGACTGTGGTCTGGAGGTGGCCCAGCACTGCCCTGGTCTCCCCACTCTTGTCCCCTACCCTAGCAGCAGCCCATCCTGGGCCTGTGCCAGGTACTTCCCTGAGCTTTCCGCAGACACTGCCAGCGGCCTTCAGCTCCCAGATTTGTGTGGAGTTGCTTCTGATGAGACAACAACAGGTCCAAATTTCTACCCAAATGATTTGGAAACCAGAGGGAGAACTCTGGCCCCAGCCATTGGGAAACACTGACTTTCTAGAGATTTCTGAGTCATGAGGGAAAACCAACAAATGCAGGTGCAAATTTTCCTATTCATACATAGGAAACTGAAGGCTGGGGAGCTTAAAGAAAATACACTTAAATTCAAAATGGCATAAATAGGAGTTCCTGAAAGTGCCCACCTCCCAGTCTGCTCCAGAACCAGCTTTCGTAACACGTTAGCCACCCAGGACTGCCCACCCAGGACTCCTCCACCCAAATGTGAACGATATTGCATCTGTCACACTGGGCATGCCTGCAACCCCTGCACTTGTGGTGTAGAGGCAGGAGAATCAGGAGTTCAGAGTCACCCTCAGCTGTGTGCCAAGTTTGAGGCCATCCTGGGCTACACGAGACCCTATCAAAACAAAAACTGCTGGATCACATTAATTTGTCTCTTCTTTTGACCTTATAGGTCTTTCTCGTGCCAGTCCTGAGGACCCCATGCCTAGCCTGCCTCGTTCAGCAGCCTAGCCAGCACAGACCCGGGGGATTTCAGTCGATCTGTGCTGACTCTGTTCCTGTGCGTTATTAGGCCAAAGCCCAGAAGCCATCTAAAGGAGAAGGAAGAGTGAAGCTAATTTTGATGAGGTGGTTTTAGTGCTTTCCAAATTTAAAATGGAAATTCTGAAGAAATGCTTGTCTAGTGCAGTGCAGTCATGAACATGTGTGCATTTGCTACCAAGGTAAAGAATGCAGTGAACAACTTGCCTTTGTAGTCACTTTGGCTGTGCTTTCAATGGCACCTGTGCATTCACAGTGTGGTGCTGCCATCTCCACCGTGCTTCTCTGGAACATTCTTATCCTCCCCAACTGCAACGCTGTACCTCTTAAACAACCCCATCCTGCTTCCTCCCAGGCCTGCCAAGCACCTTCCTACCTTTCATCTCTGCTGGAGCATGCAAGCTGTCTTGTGGAAGAAGATCGCACAGCAGCTGCCATCTGTGTCTGGTTGTTTCACTTAGCAAAAGATATTTTCAGAATCGCCCATGTTATGTGATAATTTCATCCTCTTTTGGGATTAAATAGTAGGCTACTGAGTGTATAAAGTCTCAGATCTGTTCTTCTGTCTGGGGACATTTACATTGTTCTCTCCTTTTGGCTATCATAAAAATTGTCTTATGGATATGTGGATATATGAATCTGGATTTTGTTTGTTTGTGTGAGGGATTGTGTTGTGACAGGGTGGTGGTGGTAAATTTTGGTTCTTTTAAGATCTTATACCACCAATCTGAGGCCAATCTGAAACTCCTGATTTTCCTGCCTCCACCTTCCAAATGCTGGTATTGCCCCTCTCAACCATCTCAAGTATTGTGTGTATATGTGTGTGTGTGTGTGTGTGTGTGTATGTGTGTGTGCATGTATGTGTGCATGGTGTGTGTGTATATGTATGTGTGTATTTGTGTGTGATGTGTATATGTGCATGGTATATGTTTTCAGTTCTTAGCACCCACATAGTAGTTTACAACTATCAGTGACTCCAGTTTCAGGGGATCTGATGCCCTCTTCTGATCTCTGAGGGCACCAAGCATGCACGTGGTACACATACATGTAGGCAGGCAAAACCATCATAGACACAAAATATAATAAATCAATCAAAAGGAAAAACAAAACCAGAAAAAAGAACTCACCACCCCAAAGGATGGCATTAAGCTAGGCATATGTATTTTTTTTTAATTACTGTGCTTAGGACAGTCTATAAAACAAAAAGGCCTCTAACCTATAAGCCCCACTTGTGCAAGAACAGATAACTTCCTGGAATGGTTCAGGCTGTTGTTCATGTAAGATAACAAACGGAATGTTTTTATGTCTGTAAGCTTGGTTGCCCCAACTGCACAGGATGTGCTTGATCACATGTAGGTCAGAGGTAAGTAGGCAGAAAGTATGTCAGGATGTATGCTTGCCCCTGATTGGACAAAGGCAGGAAGTACGTAGCCTTGTGGGTTTGCCTTTATAAGCCCCTGACTAATGTAATTCATTGCTATTCTCTGGGAATCCTGGGTATGGACCCGGCGAGTGCCCATTGCCCTGGCCAGTATTTAATAAAGTTTCTTCTAATCTGGCTTTAAAAATTGTGGTAGATTCGTATTCTCCCCCACAGTGACTCACAGCTGCAATTCCAGCACCCAAGAGGCAGGGGCAGCAGAATGGAGAGTGGAAACAAGCCTGAGCTGTACAGTGATACCCTGTCTACACACACACAACTTTACGTGCTGGGAGCCTCCTCCCCACCTCCAGTCTCCTCCCGGGTTAGGGCTTGTTATGAATGATCAGAGAAGTAGTAATGCAGAGTACATCCCATAATAGCTGATCCCAAGACCATGAGTTCAGTTAGATAACCATGGAGCAACTGCCTCAGTGACTTCTTAATGCCACTGTGTGTTGAACAACACCATCAAGGGGCAGTAGGTGTTTCCAAACCCTTCCTGAACCTCCATTCCTACAGCCTCTCCACTGCTGGCCCCGGTTCATTTTCTAAAACAAGTGTGTTTTACATAGGAAATGAGATATGTTTGGTTGAAGAGCATTTTACCATATAAAAGCCATCACTGGAATTTTATGCACATGTGTTATGTGCTTTGTGCATGTAGAACATTCCAGAACAATCTTAAGAATTGGTTTATAAGCACTAGATATACGTACACTGTATGTCTCCAGTGTCTGACCAACTTTCCATTCGGTGTTTCCAAATCACACAATGAGCTTCCTTAGGAATTCTAGCAACACATCTCCGATCTAAGGCCTAGGGCTTCAGGAGGTAACAAGCAAGTGCCAGAAGGTACATTTACACAAGTTATGACATATCCTTATGTTACTATCTGAAATGGAACAATGATGGAGAAACGGTGTCTCCTAGCTTATAGGCTGGGTAACCAAATTTTAATAACTTCACTCAATATATCCACTTTTCATCTTTCAGCATTTATTAAATAGCTTTTTCATTAAATCTTCTTGTGTGCATGTGAGTGTTTTGCTGCATGAATGTGTACCATATGCCTGCCTGGTGCCTATGGGGCCAGAAGCCGGCAGCGGATCCCCTAGAACTTCAGTTACAGATGGAGTACTGAATCTGGGCCCCAGACAGAAGTCATAGTGCTCTTAGACACTGAGTCATGTCTCCTGCCCTAAACATTTTTAAAAAGACTTATTCACTTTCATTAATTTTTATTTATGTATATGTGTGAGTTGGCACCATGTATGTGGGGTGGGGAGGTGCCTTGTGTGTATAGGTGGGCTCAGAGGCCAGAAGAGGGCATTGGATTCCTTGGAATTGGACTTACAGGTGGTTATGACTCATCCAACGTGAATTCTGGGACCTGTGAGATTCCCTGAAAAAGCAGGAAGTGCTCTTTACTGCTAAACCATCTTTCTAGTCCCAAATATATCCCCTAAGTCCCTGCTGTCTCCCAGATGGGCCCACCCTGTGTAACTAAACCAGACTGGCCTCACCCTCACTGTCCACGCCTCAGCCTCTTGAGTGCTGGGATTACGAGTGTGTACCACCATGCCGAGCTTAAAATGCCTTGGATACAACAAGGCCCAGGGGCAGGCAAGATGAATAAGGACCCTTTCCAAAGGGACTGTCAAATCTCTCAGCAGTGATGGCACGCAGACACCTGGGGGACAGCATTCTTCCTGGCAGAAACAGCCAGGTCCAAGACCCCAAAGCTTAAGCCAACATGTCTGAGGAACTGTTCAATATGGACTGAACAGAACCACAATACAAGGGTGGTGCCCAGAACTGAGGATTTGTAAACACTGTTTACAGCTGAGGAAGTGGGTTTTCTGTCATCATCACATATCCTTCCTTAGAATGTGCCTCCTAGGCCCCACCCAGATACCTCATGTGACAGACATATACCGCCACCCAGCAAGGACACCACCAGGAGATGCACTTAAAACATAAAATTCATGTTGGATTTCAAAAACATTTTTAAGTATATAAAAACAAAACAAAAAACAAAAAATGCCTGGTAGTGGTGGCACATCCTTTAATCCCAGCACTCAGGAGGCAGAGACAGGTGGATCTCTGTGAGTTCGAGGCCAGCCTGCTCTAGTGAGTTTGAGGCCAGCCTGCTCTAGTGAGCAAGTTCCAGGACAAGCTCCAAAGCAACAGAGAAACCCTGTCTCAAGAAATGAGAGAGAGAGAGAGAGAGAGAGAGAGAGAGAGAGAGAGAGAGAGAGAGAGAAATATTAAAAAACAAAGTGCATCATGCCTCAGTATTTTTTATATCAGGTACATGTCAAAATTATACCCTATACCAAATGGGTAAGATAAAATAGTTTACAGTGTTAAAATTTATTTTGTTTGCCAGGTGGTGGTGGTACACACCTTTAATCCTAGCACTCAGGAGACAGAGGTCTCTGTGAGTTCAGACAGAGGTCTCTGTGAGTTCAAGGTCATCCTAGTCTGAGTGAGTTCCAAGATAGTCAGGGCTACAAAGAGAAACTCTGTCTCAAAAAATTTAATTTTGTTTGTTACTCTTTATTTTTACAATATGACTACTGGAACTTTTGTGATTTTTTAATTTGGTTTGGTTAGGCTTGGTTAGGTTGAGACAGAATCTTTCTCTATAGTTCAGGCTCACCTGAAACTCACTATGTAGCCAGGCTGACCTAGAACTCATGGCAAGCCTTCTGCCTCAGCCCCCCAAATGGCGGGATTTCAGATGTGAGCCATCATACCCAGCTCTACTACACTTTTGAGACAGACACTATGGATTGTCCAAGGCCGCTTGGGAAGATGATCTGGACCTCAGTCAGGCACACTGCTGTTCAGTTTAGAATAAGACCTCTAAACACATCACTACAATTCTCAGAGCCCCTGTGGGTGGAAAGTCCCGGTTCCCCCAAAGCAGTGAAGCCAATCCTAAAATGGTCCTGGAGAAAGACAGAAAAGGGCAGAGGCCGGCTGGGGAGTGGCATGTGTCTCCAGCACCAGCTACGTGTTCTTGGCACAGCTGATGGGAATCCACATGGCTTGCTGCATTTTCTCTCTCGAAGTTACCATATGCGGCAGGAATGTCACACCCATGATACAGGCCAGCTTTGCATTATAACAGAGCCAGATCCAATTCATCTGTGCCTTCATTATCTATGCGTCTGGCTATCCTATAGTGTCCCTGGCACAGAGGGAAATGTAACTTGTGACTGACCTGCTCACTTGAAAGACAGCCTGTGCCTCCCTCCACGTCCCCTCCATGAACACACATTCAGAAATGCATCACAGTGAAACTGACAGACACCAAGTCTCTCTCGGTGTGTGGTCCAGGCTGCCCCTAAATTCACAACCCTCTTGCTTCTGTCTCCTGAGTTTCAGGGATCACAGGTGTGCGCCATGATGGTGTACTTGGTGCCTCTTGACTACGAGGTCTCACTGCTGGCTGGTAATTAGGGAATTACCAAGCCGGAAAGGGAAGAAGAGAAGCCTGTGGGAAGGAAGAGGGTGGGAAGCTGGGGGTGGGGGGCAGACATGGAGACAGACAAGCAGAGGAATGTGGAAATTCAAGAGCTGAATGTCTCTGCAGCAAGCTGTTGTTGCATGGAGCTGCTCCTCAAATAGGCTAGTTCAGATGTCAATCAGCTTTGCCTCTTGTTAGGTAGAGACCCTGGCAAGTCATTTGTCTCCACTTTCTCTCCTGTAAGAGTGAGAGTGGTGATGTTCTCTTGAAGAATTTTTTGTCAAGGATTGAATGAAAAGATATAGAAAATGGCCTCTTAACTACAGGTAAAATTAATTCTGATTTTCTTCTCTTTCTTTTCTCTCCTATTGAGGCAGATGGATTTTTATTTATTCAGGTTCTGAAAATTGTATTATTTTATGTGTGCTTGGGGAGCATGTGATTGTTGTTAGTATTCAGGCATCTGTACTGGCCTGCCCTTGGGGTCCTGACAGGATACACCCTCAGCTGCAGCCACTAAGAGCACCTCCTGTGCACATTCACTTTGTTCCCTTTTAAAAGGACCCTGCCCACCTCCCATCTCTCTCTCTCCTGCCACTCTTGTCCCCAGGAACGGGTCTCTGTCCCCTTCTCTGCCCCCTTCTCTGTCCCTTTTTCTTCCCCTTCTCTCTCCTCTTCTACTAAACCTTCCTTGTGAGCCCTGTTGTATGGCGTGACTAATTTCCACTGTTTTTTAAACTACAACAGTTGTGGGCCTGGGCATGCCATGGCATATATGTGGAGGTCAGAGGACATATTTTGAGAATTGGTTTTGGCCTTCCACTTTGGAAGGGTTTCTCTTGTTTCTGTCCCTTTGTGACATGACCTAGGCTACCTGGTCTGTGAATCTCCGGGTGATTCTTCCATCTAAGGTAAGAGTGCTGGGATTACAGATGTGTGCAGCTGCATCCAGCTTCTTGGTAAGTGAGTTCTAGAGATGGAACTCAAGTGGTCAGGTGTGTGTTTCGAGCATCTTTACCCAAGTACCCACTGGACTGAAAGAGGCACTCTCTACCTGAGATGCAGGTAAAATTGTGCCCACTAGGAGGAGCATTTCTGACCCTCTCAGGGACATCACTTCAGGGCTTTATGTTTAATTATGTACAGCTCAGAGAACATACTTACCACTAGTGTCAAAAGATGTATTAATAAAAAATAAAAGTAGCAGAGGGAATGGCATCAGTAATATTGTCCTTGCTGTGTACCAAAAATATAAGCTAGTGATCTTTGTGGCTGAATGGCTATCTCAAAGCCTGGGGATTTCTGCCAACATACCTAGAAGCTGCATCTCTAGACTCTGTGGGCATTTTCCTTAGTTTTTGGTGTTGTTTTGTTTGAGAGTAGTAGACAGGGTCTCACTGCACAGCCCTTGCTAGCTTCAAACTCACAGAGATCCACCTACCTCTCCCTCCCAAGAGTCTGGGTTAAAGATGTGTACCACTCTGCCAACTTCTTCTTTGTTAGTCCCCCACATTTTATTTTTAGAATGTCCTTGGAGCTGGGCAGTGGTGGCACACACCTTTAATTCCAGCACTTGGGAGGCAGAGGCAGGTGGATCTCTGTGAGTTCAAAGCCGGCTTGGTCTACAAACTACACAGAGAAGCCCTATCTCAAAAAAAGTTTTTTTTTTAAATAAAAAGATTTGTTTAGAATGTCCTTGGTTGGTTGGGGGAGATGCTTCTGTATGCTGTGGATATATGTTTCTCTTATTAGTTAATGAATAAAGGTGTTTTGGCCAATGTACAGGCAGGATGTAGCCAGGTAGGAAATGGGGGGGGGGGCTACCAGACTAGAAGAAATGATGGGAAGAGGAATGCAGAGAGAAGCCAGAGGGATACCATGCAGCCACCAAAGGAGTAGCATACCAGAGCATTATGGGTTAGCCACAGCCTCGTGGCAATACATAGTTTAATAGAAATGGGTTAATAATTAAGAGAGAGCTAGCCAATAAGAAGCCTGAGCCATTAGCCAAACAGTTTATAATTACTATAAGCCTCTGTGTGTTTATTTGGGATTAAACGGCTGCAGGGCCTTGTGGGACAGAAACTCCATTCACACTTGGTGACTAGGGTCTGTTTAGGTATAACACACTAAACTTTTCCTCTCCTTTTAGGAGTCAAGGACACCGAGATAGGATATGCGAAAGCCTCCTGCGCAAAGTGATGATGCTAGCTCCTCCTCAGCTCTCTGACCAAGGGCTGTGGCTCAAAGCAAGGGGAGGACACTGGTCTGTCAGCCCATCACTGGGCCTCGAGGCTTAGACCCAAAGACATAGTCCTGTAAGGAACAGGAGAGCATAAAGACACCTGTTGATGTGTCTCAATCCCTCTCCATGTACTCTGTCCACTGACTCCCTAAATCACCAGAAAAATGGCAAGAATACTATTTAATGGCTCTTAATTATGGGCCCTAATGCTAGCCCATGAATTCACTTGCTCAGTCCTCAAGACAGTCCTATGGTATAGCTGTCCACCACACAGAGGAGACCACTAAATAAGACAAGACAATGAGGTGGCTGGTGGCCAGGTAGAAACTGAAGTCAAGTTGCTAAGGAGTATCTCTTCCTAAGTTAGAGACATGTTGGACCAAAAAAGGCCTGCACGCAAGGCCTAGTGGAACTACTTGAGCCTGGCTAGAGTTTGGCCACCTGTCTTTGGCCTGCTCAGCAAAACTGCCTCTGCCCAGCTACTGCTAACGTGGTGAAATGTTATTGGCCCTTACACCTCACCCCATCCTGAGGTCCCCACCCACTTTCTTAATACTTAATAAGCGCATGCATGATCCAATAAAGCAAGACTCTCTCGACAAGTCTCCGGACTCAATGTGGTTCTCTCCTGTGACTAGGAGGGGGGTCCGAGTCGTCAACACTCACCATCCCACTCAGCCCCAGGAAGAAACCGGATGGACCAACCCTTCCCCGGCCCTACCTGCAGAGGACCCAGCAGAGACACCTACAACTTTGGACTTCACTGCCTTTGTTCTTCTTGGTGTCTCCTTTTCCTTCAGATAAGAAAACATTCAGATTGGTTTCAAAGATACCTTGGCCTGAACCTGAAATGACAGTGTCATCTTTACCTGAGAAACTTTGTCGATCTCAGTTCATTCTGCAAGCATTCTTGTAGATCCAACTTCTCTAGCCTCACGAAAGGCCTCTTCATAGTACACATTTGTTCATGGGCTTGAGGACCATTGAGGGTCTGCTCCAAGGTAGGCACAGTGTTTTTCTGCAGAAAGACAAATTTGAGGGGCTAGTAAGGCAACTCTGCTGTGGATTAGTCCTTTTGTACACTGAGAAAATGTATTGCTCTTATTGTCAATAAAAAAGGTGGATTGGCCAATAGCTCAGCAGAATTTTCAGGGCAGAGAGGATGCTGGGAAGAGGGAGGGTGCAGTCTGAGGGGTCAAGAGCAGACACAGAGAGAAGCAAGATGAACATGCCATGTTGAAAGAAGGTACCACCATGTGGCAGAGGGTAGATAAGAAATATGGGTTAATTTGAAGTGTAAGAGTTAACTAGTAACCAGCATGAGCTCTCAGGCAAGCATAATTAATATTAAATCTCTGAGACACAGAGAAACTCTGCCTCCATGACTCAGTGTGAAAAGGCACCTGTACACTAAGCTTCACAACCTGAGTCAGTCCCAGGAACCTATGTGGTGGAAGGAGAACACCAACCCACAAGTTGTCCTCAGATTGCCACATGAATGCCATGGCACACACCCACATTTTTATACTCCACACACAGACAGATACTTAAAAAACAGATACACAAATATTTAAGCTTATTAATAACAAATATTTGTAAGTCCCCACCTTTAAGGTGCTCCAAGGTTCATGGGAAAGACTCCTGCATCAGGCTTTGTTGGTTTTTGTTAAGGCAGTGTCTTCCTAGGTAGTCCAAGCTGGTTTCAAACTCTCAGTTATCCCGTCTCAGGCTCCCACATGTTACAATCACAGGAAAGCACCATCAGCTGCAAAGAGATCATTGTGAAGTTTGAGGACCTGAGTGCTATGCTAAGGTACTGTCAGGAGAACATGAGGAGGCAGCAGTGACCTTAGGAGGTATGAGGTCTTAGCTAACATTTCAGTGCTTGGGCTTGTTTTTTAGGAGCCCCAGTGACAGGGCCTGGAGCATCTCAGGAATGTCTGTGTCTTTGGACTATGGAGAGCAAACACTCAGGCGATGAGAGAGGAGTTAGGGAGGAAGCCCAGGCCACACAAAGCAGGCCTGCTGAGCTCAGTAGCTTAGACTGCACACCCAGAGCCAGGAGGTTAACCAGGGGGATGGCATGACGATCCAGAAGACCAGCCCAACTGTGAAGAATTTGGGAGCTGAGTTCAGGCTAACTCTGAGGTTTCTCTCTGGGGCCTGGTAGATGATCACATTGATAGAATAGGATGTCCTATTGGGGAGCAGGCTTGAAGCATTAAGTAAAGTGCTGTTTTGTTTTTTCTTTTGGGGACAAGGTCTCAGGTATCCCAGATTAGCCTCAAACTTGCTACGTAACTGAGGATGGATTTAAACTTTTGATCCTCCTGACTCCACCTCCTGATGCTAGGATTACAGTCATGCGCCATTACACTGAATTCTAGGTGGTGCCTGAGATTGAACCCAGACTTTTCACACATGCTAAGCAAGCAACTCTACCAACAGAGCTTATGTCCCCACTACTTCCCACCCTACCTTTTTAAAGTAAGTGCTGATACCCAGGTCTTCATTCTGGGGATTCTGAGAAACAGTCTGAGATTTTATTAAATCTCTTTCTAAAGAGAAGTCAAGTTGATGGGCTGGGGTGATAACTCAATCAGCAATGTGCTTGCCCAGAAGCACAAGGACCTGAGTTCAGTTCCCAGAACCCACATTAAAAAATCCAGGCATGGTGGTGCACACTTAAATCCCACAGCAGGGGAGGCAAAAACAGGAGGGTCTCTGGGGCTCACCCTATTTGGTGTGCACTAGGTCAATGAGAGATCTTGTCTCAAAAAAGTAAGGTAGATGGCATCTGAGGACCAACAGCCAGCATTGTCCTCTGGCTTCGCATAAGGATACACACGAGTCAAGCTGAGAGCCACTGTTTTCAGAGGATGGGACAGCACCAAAAACAGTGATTTTAAAAGGCTTGAAGAACAGCCCAAGTGTAGGTAAGTAGCATTTGGAGTGACCCAGAACTCTGCCCAAAGTGTTGGGGGAGATAGGAGTCATTGCCTCACAGTGCTAGTGCCTTGAATGTGTCCTGCTAGGACAGAATGCAGGGAGCCGAGATCTGAGAGCTGCCGAGCATGTGTAATGGGCTGGAGGTATGGCTCAGTGGCAGAGCAAGCACGTAGAATGGGCAAGACTCAGGGGTTCGACCCCCCAGAAAAAAAAGGTGTGTGTGTGTGTGTGTGTGTGTGTGTGTGTGTGTGTGTGTGTGTGTGTGTGTGTAAGAGGGAGGTGGAGGAGGGAAGGAGAGGGACAGAAAGAAATTAAGAAAGAAAAGAATATAATATGGGGCTGCAGAGATGGCTAATTGGGTAAAGATGCTTGCCAACAAGTTTAACTCTGAATTCAATCCCCAGGACACGTGATGTGGGAGTGAGAACCAACTCCTGCATGCTGGCCTCTGGCCTACACACACATACACACACACACACACACACACACACACACACACACACACACACACACACACCATGGTGTGTCATGTGCACACTTTTTAAGTATGTAGTAGCCCATGATTTGGGAAGGAGGCATAGAATCAAAGCCATCCAGAACTCTGGGGGATTTAGAACATTTTCAGCTTCCAAGTTGCTTGGTGTAGCTATGAGGTTGCAGGAAGAGTCGGGGGAGTGAGTGTCTCCTGAGGCTCAGGGACATGGGAGAGATGTCTTGCTTTCTTTATAGCTCTTCTGGCTGGAGTACTGAAACCCAGGGGCCAGAAAGCAATTGAGACATTATAAGGAGGACTTGGTGAAGTGGTTCATAGGGTGACTTCTCACAATGGCAGCACTGTGAATCAGGCCCTAAGTACATGCATACCAAGATCTTTGAGATGACCTCCCAGACTGGCCATGAGGTGGCACACACACACTCGAGTGTACTGCTCTGTACAGCCTCCAAAGACTGAAAGTGGAAGGGGCTGGTGCCCAGTGCTTACAATCCCAGCACTAGAGAGATTGAGGCAAGAGGATTGCCACAAATTGAGGCCAACATGGGCAGCCTGGGCTACAGAGTGAGATCCTTTCCTTTTTAAAAATAGCAAAATCTAGCCCACAGAAGGCTGATGGTTTCTGCAGCCTGTGTCTGAAAAGGCTAGTTATTATTTCCTATGTTACACGGGATCTGTGTGTCTGAAAAGGCTAGTTATCATTTCCTATGTTACACGGGATCTGTGTGTCTGAAAAGGCTAGTTATCATTTCCTATGTTACATGGGATCTGTGTGTCTGAAAAGGCTAGTTATCATTTCCTATGTTACATGGGATCTGTGTGTCTGAAAAGGCTAGTTATCCTTTCCTATGTTACACGGGATCTGTGTGTCTGAAAAGGCTAGTTATCCTTTCCTATGTTACACGGGATCTGTGTGTCTGAAAAGGCTAGTTATCCTTTCCTATGTTACACGGGATCTGTGTGTCTGAAAAGGCTAGTTATCCTTTCCTATGTTACACGGGATCTGTGTGTCTGAAAAGGCTAGTTATCATTTCCTATGTTACACGGGATCTGTGTGTCTGAAAAGGCTAGTTATTATTTCCTATGTTACATGGGATCTGTGTGTCTGAAAAGGCTAGTTATTATTTCCTATGTTACATGGGATCTGTGTGTCTGAAAAGGCTAGTTATCATATCCTATGTTACATGGGATCTGTGTGTCTGAAAAGGCTAGTTATTATTTCCTATGTTACATGGGATCTGTGTGTCTGAAAAGGCTAGTTATCCTTTCCTATGTTACACGGGATCTGTGTGTCTGTGGTGTTGAGAATCAAATCCAGTGAGTCTACAACTAAACTACATCCTAAGCCACTAGGAATTTGGAGGTCTAATTTGTTATCCATGTTCCTTAGAGCCACCTCCACTACAGGATTTAGACAAGACTGGAGAATTAACGATATTAATGTACAAAACGCTCAGAATGCAAAATTAATTGGCATGCTAAGAACTTGGAAAATTGAAACATACATGCAAGATTGTAAAGGTATTGGAATTTCCTGACAAAGACTCACATGAAGGCAAGAACTGATTTCGGAGGATTAGCCTCCAACCTTAAGAAGCACCCTGTGGCACAGGCACCTCCCACCACATACAATAACAGCAAAGTAAAAGGAAGGAAAAGCTCCAAAGAATAAGGCCAACATTAAGTGAATGGGAAGGTGGGCCATCTCAGTAAGAGACAGAACATGTAAAAGTGAAGTAAAATGAGAAGCTAAGTGGAAGGTTTGTTTTGTTATGTCGACATTTCACATGTCTACAGCCTTCTGGATGTCCACTTTGCTCTAATTGGTTTAGGTGGCCCTGGGGTCTAATCTAGGGCATTTTGCCACTGTCCTGCATCTTTAGCACTGAACTGGGAGGGGTTTTGTTGGTTTGTTTTTGAATGACACTATTTATTTATTTGTTTATTTATTTGGGGGGGGGGTGTGTGTACACATACACCATGGCAGTCAGAAGACAAGTTTTAGGAGTTGGTTCTTTTCTTTTACCACATGTGTCCTGGAGATCAAACTCAGGACACACTAAGCCATTTTGCCAGTCCAACTGGAAGTTTTAGAGCTGAAAAATTCCATAATTAATACACTGAAACTCATTGATAACAGAGGAATGAGTCAATGATCTTAAAGATAGAAAAATAAGGTGTCTCCATCTACACAGCAAATAAATAAATAAATAAATAAATAAATAAATGTAGTGGTGGGAAGATGAACAAGATTTCAGGACTCTGAGATGACAACACAGGAGTTTACTGTACTGAGTCTTACTCTGTCCTACCAGGTCTCAAATAATGACATGGAAACAGAGTCCTCTCTGTCCCCAGAAGTCCCTCCTAGCTTCTTCCTGCCTACCTATTGGCCATTCAGCCCTTCATTAAACCAACCAGAAGGTGCCTTGGCAAAGACACATCTTTACAGCATAAACAAATCTCCCATAAGAGTTCACATTTGTCCTCAATGTATGAGAGGCCAAGGGAAAGGAGCACCATGAGACAAATAATGACAGAAAACTGTGATTCCAGTGAAATGCAAACACCTACAGATTTGAGTAATTCAGCAAACCCCAAACAGCATTAAATTGTTTTAGAGAAAACAACTAGAAAAGATAGCCAAATACTTAAGACTAAAGACATGACACCTTCCTTAAATCAATGAGAAGGCAGCAAAGCAGCTCAAGAAACCTAAATATCTCATCAGAAGCCACAAGGCTGGAAGGATGCCTCCCCAGTTCTTGAATAGGTGACTGGGAACCAGCAAGCTGGTCTTGCGCCATGTCTGAGGTGTTACTATAAGACAAGTGTACAGTGAACAGGACAGAGAGGAGCCTGGGCCAAGGTGAGGTCTCTACATCCTCTGGGCTGTATAAATCCTAGTGGGACAGAAAAGTGTGTCTTGTAATGTCTAAGACAACCTCTAAAATTAGAGTACAAAGGTATAAAAATTTTAAAACCTCAACAGTGGACTGGAGAGATGCCTCAGTTGGCAAATGCATGAGAACTTCAGTTCAGATCCCCAGAACCCACACAGGTTGGGCATGGGACTGGAGAGATAGTTTATCAGTTGAGGGTACTTGCTGCTCTCACAGAGAACCTGGGTGTGGTTCCCAGCCCCCACATGGTGGCTCACAACTCCAGTTTCAGGGGACCTAATGCCCTCTCTGACTCCATTGAACATCCAACACGCATCTGATTCACATACATACATGCAGGCAAAACACGTATGCATAAAATAAAACAAGCTGGGCAGTGGTGGCACAGGCCTTTAATTCCAGCACTCAGGAGGCAGAAGCAGGCAGATCTCTGTGAGTTCGAGACCAGCCTGGTCTACAAGAGTTAGTTCCAGGACAGCCTCCAAAGCCACAGAGAAACCCTGTCTGGAAAAACCAAAATAAATAAATTAAATAAATAAATAAAACAAGTAAATCTGAAATAATTTTTTAATGAGGCATGGTGGCCCACATGTAACTCCAGCACAAAGTGGGAGGAGACAGCAATTCCTTAAGATTCAGTGGCAGCCAGACTAGCCCAGTGGAGGAGCTCCAGGCTCAGTGAAAGACCCTGTCTCAAAAAAAACAGAAGACACCTGATATAGGCCCATGGCCAGCACACACATACAGACATACCCACACATATGCATGCATGTATGCTCACACTTACACATAGACCACACATCTACAACACAACACAGATACTGAATCAATCAATCAAAAGTAAGTGGATAAATAAGTAAAAAAGAAAACCACAAGAGAGATGAAAGCGTAGTTTGAATGTTTCCAGCAGGAGTTTTCGGGATACCTCCAAATTGAAACAACCTAACTGTACCTACTCAGCAAGTACAAGGAATGAACTATTGATAGATTCTCCGGAGAACACCACTGAATGAACAGATCCAGCCATACCTTAAGACTCTATTCATATGGATGAGTATTAGTCGGTCAGGGTTAACGAGTAAGGAAAGGAAGGCAGTGACTACAGCTGTGAAGAGTGTCAGGGATCTTTGTGATGGAGACTCATGTATCGTTTTGTTTTCTTATGTGCATTGATGTTTTTGCCTGCATGCATGTCTATATAAGGGTGTTGGGTACCCTGGAACTGGAATTACAAACAGTTGTGAGTTACCATGTGGGTGCCGGGAATTGAACCTGGGTCCTCTGGAAGAACAGCCAGCATACTGAGCCATCTCTCCAGCCCCGAGTCATGTATCTTTCCTACAGTGATAATCACGTGACTGCATTAGAAAAATCTCACCAAGAAAATACAAACGCAAACAATGCACATGAAATGAATGAGATTCAAGAAAGTTGAAAGATTGAGACAGCGTCAGTTCCTTGGTTGTGACTGCACTCTAATTGTGCAGGATGTCACCGTCAAGGGGAGTGCTTGAAGGCTTTTGTGTAAGGTTGCCAGGGCTACCATAGCAAAATAACACAACCACGGAGTGACTTAGACAATGGCAGTTTATCTCTCACAGTCTGGAGTCAGGAAGCCCAAAGGCAGAGGATTAGGAAGGAGAGTTGATTAATCCTGCCTGATGGAGAGCTTGCTCCATTGCTGGAGGCCTCCCCCCTTGACCACGATTCCTCCCTGCGTTCCTTCTCATCCCTGTTGCTCTATGCCTGTCTCTGGGCCCAAGTTGCCCATTTTTAATATTTGTTTATTTGTCTTATTTCATATGGACCCACGTACAGGCATGCATGTGCCATGGTACACGTGTGGCCATCAAGTCAAGGGACAAAACTCAGGACTTGGTTCTCTCCTGCCACCTTGTGGGTTCCAGAGATTGAACTCAAGGCATCATTTTAGTGGCAGTTTCCTTAGCCTGCTGAAGCATTTCACCAGCCCCACATTTCTCATTTTTGTAAGGACACATTTGTCACTTTGGATAAGGAACTATCTACTCTAAAAGCCAATCCTCACATTCAAAGATAATGGACATTAAGATTTAAATATGAACTCATGAGGGACACAACTCACCATATAAACAGGTAGGTGGAATCTTTATGAGCTACTTCATACAACTTCTTGAAAATCTATAAATATCTCAAAATTAATTTTTAAAAAAGATTTCTAAATATAGTGAAGGAAGAAAAGAGATGAGAAGAATTGAATCCATACAAAATATTTTCTTTGATCACCAGAAGACCAGACTAAAAAATGATAACAGACACATATCCAAGTTCTTAAAAGTTATGAAACACACATATGCATATTAAATTCCTAATAATTACATGCAAAATAAAGCATATTGTAATTAAAACTCATTACTTTCTCTGTTTAATCCTCTGTGTGAGTATGCTCATTATCTTAGACTACTATGCACTACTATAACACAACACCTTAGACTACGTAATTTATAATAAGAAAAAAATTGACATTCACAGTTCTAGAGGCAGGAAAAGCCCTCAATCTTGCTTGCTTGCCTTTATAAAGGACCATTTTGACGTATCAACCATTGAAGGTAGGAGTCAGGGAAGGCAACAGAGACAGACAGACATACAGGCAAGGTGGGAGAGAAGGAGGGAAAGGTGCTGAACACATACTCTAATGGTCACAATAAGGAATCCTCTTAGGAGATGGTGAACAAACTTGGATGGTCACAGCATGAGTCCATCTGTGAGCTCAGAGCCCTTGGAACTTAGTCATATATTAAAGACTCCAGCCCTAATCACCAGTGCTTGGTGATTGAGATTCCCGCCAGTGCTCTGTGGGGAACCATAAACCTATACACTCACTGTGGTCCTGATTTACATTTGCCTTACAACTATTGATGTTTAAGACCTTCTGACTAGCTGCTTCAGCCTTTGCATTTTAGCTTTTGTTGGGATTTGCAAACCCTGTGAACGTGTTCTCTTAGAGATAAAACAAGAAACAAATTATTTAT
Organism: Cricetulus griseus; assembly: GCF_003668045.3. Taxonomy (NCBI): domain Eukaryota; kingdom Metazoa; phylum Chordata; class Mammalia; order Rodentia; family Cricetidae; genus Cricetulus; species Cricetulus griseus. The sequence goes on from NC_048595.1 coordinate 225,577,275, forward strand.
TGTGCTCATTGAATTTGTTTTTTTTGAGACAAGGTCTCATTGTAGATTAGGCTGGCCTGGAACTCATTATGTTGCCTAGGCTGCCTCCAATTCCTGCGCTCACAACAGTCTGCCTGCCTCCCCTCTCAAGCGCTAGGATGCTAGGCATGAGTCCTTACATCTGACTAAACAAACTTATTTTTTTCAAAAAGGTTTATTTGGTTGTGTGTGTGTGTGTGTGTGTGTGTGTGTGTGTGTGTGTGTGTGTGTGTGTGTGTGTGTGTGTGTGTATGACTGCTTGGCCTGCATGTGCATATGTGTACTACCTGTGTGCCCGATGCAGGTGGAAGCCAGAAGAGAACGTCGATCTCCTAGAGCTGAAGTTACATACAGTTGTAGGGTTCTGTGTAAGTGCTGGGAACCAGACCCTGGTCCTCAGGAAGAGCAGCCAGTGCCCTTAACTGCTGATTCATCTCTCCAGCCCCTAAATGAATCAATTTTAAAGGAACAAAAATAATGATTACTTAAAAGAGGAAATGGCTGTGGTGGAATGATGACCCCTGATGACCTGGATATTCTAGTTCCTGAAATCTGTGAATACTTTGCTTAACTGATCAAGGGGACATGGCAGATGATCCTAAACCAGGAACATCCTAGGTTACACAGGACTGATAAGACTCACAAGCGCCCTCTGAAGGATCAGTCTAGAGGCAAAATCAGAAAAGGAGAGGTCATGATGAAGAGCAGAGATCCAAAGCAAAGCCAGAGACAAAGAAAGGCCTGAGAGACTGGCCATAGTGAACAGCCAGGAGCCTAGCGGTGCTGGTACCTTCTACAAGTGGGAAAGCTGAGGGAGCAGCCCCCACCCCAGAGCCTCTGGCTGCAGCTTGGTCTTAGGACTTACAATTTCCACAAACACTTGCAGTGTTTTCAACCACTGAGTTTGTGACTTCCAATTTGTTACAGCAGCAACAAACAAATACAAGCATAAGCATAATTCTTCCCCCTAGAGCAGTGGTTCTCACCTTCCTAAAGCTGCAAACCTTTAATACAGTTCCTCATGTTGTGGTAACCCCAACCATAAAGTTATTTTCATTGCTAGTTCATAACTATAATTTTGCTAGTTTTATGGATCAAAATGTAAATGTCTGATAGGTGACCCCTGTGAAAGGGCCATTCGACTCTCAAAGGGGCTGTGACCCACAGGTTGAGAATCACTGTTTTAGACCATGGTGCAACCCATCAGTCTCTGTGTGGGTACTTTACTCTCAGGAGACACCGCAGAGACAGACCCCCATGACCATGACTCCCTGACAGGGAGCACGAGCCACAGAGTGTCCTGAGTGTGAAAGATGTCAATGGCAAAGGAACTCCAGGCCTGTCTCACACCCATTTCTGGGGAAATGCTAGGCAAGGTGGCTCACATCTGTCACTGCAGCACATGAAAAGATGAGGCAGGAGACTCGCCGTGAATTTGATGGAAGCTAGACTGGTCTACATAGTAAGTTCCAGGCCAAACTGGGCTACAGAATGCAACAATGTCCCCTGCAAAAACTAAAATAAAAGTAAATAACAGTAAGATGCCTGTTTTCCCAGGTGATCCTGACCCTGGGTTCTTGAGTACTTACACACAACAGACAGGCTCGGAACACCCTGTAAAACTGTAGGAAAACATTAACTTTCACAGACAAGATGCAGAATCCAAAGCCAAGCTTCTCCATTTTTATTCCCACTAGTCATGTTATCACCTATGGATGGGAGAAGTTTAAAAATGGCACTCCCTCCCGTTTCCCCCCCTGATGTGGTTCCCAGAGCTCAGCTGTAACTGGCAACACCTCTCCATCCACAGACTGTTCATCAACTGACTGTCTGCACACAGCTTTGCTTCACAACTGTCCTCTTCAGGACCCCAGCTGTGGCTCTCTGCTGATGTGTGTAAGTTCACTTCCTGGAGTTGATGCACAGGGATGAAAGACCCGAACTGGCCTGAGTGGCAGGACCAAATTGCTGATGGCCTGTAAATGCTTTTCAGCTTTTCCTGACTTGAGATGAACGAGAACACCAGTGTTACTATCACCACCTTCATGGAAAAGAGAGCTTTGGCTCTAGGCCAGCTATGACCTAAAACCTCACCTAAAACTCATCGAACAAGCAGTTGAAGAATGTGCATCTATGGCTGGAGCCAGCACTGAACAAAACAAGGGACCATTTCAGGCAGGAGTTGCTCTTTAAACAGGGTTTCTTTCACACGCACACATGCACACATCTTTGAGTGTATGTTCACACTTGTGTGAGCAAGTTCAGGTGCACATGCTCCATGGTAGTAAGAATACAATGCCGCTAGCTTTTAATCTTTCCCTTCTACTTTGAGCTGAGGTCTCTTCTTCTCCACGTGCCAGGCTGGCTGGCCATCCAGTTTCTGGAGATTCTTCCTTCTCCATCTCCTGCCTTCCTGTAGGGATGCTGGCATCGCAGGTGAATGTGTTACCCAGATTTACATGGGTTCTGGAGATTCTCCCATCTATGTCTCCAGGTGAAATCTTAGAGATTTTACTTAAAGCAGCACAGGATGTTACAATTCTATCCCAATGGTACTTATCCTCAGATTGCTTAGTTGGCTCTGTTATTAGAGGTATGTAATAATGTGCAAAATGCTGGGGCTGGGGCTAAGCACGGACCTTATTGGTTCATACTTGTCCAGAACACACAAAGTCCTGGTTTCCATCCCAGCAACACTAAAAACAAGGTGTTGTGGTGCAGGCTTGGAATCATCGAACCTGGGAGGTAGGAGAATAGAAATTAATTCACGGTCATCCTCAGCTGTATAGAGAGTGTGAGGCTTGCCTCAGCTATATGAGACCCTATATTGTGTGAGTGTGTGTGTGCGTGTGTCTGTGAAATGTGTTATGCATGTGTGTGTGAGCACATGTGCCTATGTGTGTGCACCTGTGTGTATGCACATGTATGCACATGTAAATGTGTGTGTGCCTGTGTGTGTGTGCATGAGTGTGTGTCTTCCATTTTTTTTATTGTAGTAAGCTATACTGAAGATGGGTTCAGTGGTTCAGAGCAGAGGACCCAGTTTTAGTTCCTAGCACCTACATGGGACAATTCGCAACTTCTGGCCTCCTTGGGCACTGCATGCACTTCGTGCACATACGGGAACTCAGACAGGGACACATAAACAATAAAATAATTCTTTTTCATTTCAAATGTATTTGTTGAACATAAAAGTCACCATTTTTGGTCATTAGCATTCAACCCAGTGGCATCAGTAATAGTCACATTACCTGTGACCTTCATCATCGGCGAATGAGAGACCTCATTCTCCAGAATTCCTCAGAATATCAAACTGAAACTATGTAGCCAGTAAGTAATAATTTCCCCCAAGCTCATGGGAAGCACAGTTTACTTTCTGTCTCTGAATTTGTCTATTCTAGGTATCAAATGTAAGTGGACTCAGAATAGTAGCTATTTTGTGGCTATTTAACTTAGTATAATGTTAGGAGTTTTATCTATGTACCAAAATTCCCTTTCTTTGTAGTACTTAGTAATATTCCATCACAAGTATACATTTACACCTCATAGATTCATCCATCAACGCATGAATTTGGCTTGTTTCTCACCTTTTGGTTATTGGAAGTGAGGCTGCTTTTAAGTGACTTTTCTTCCTTTCTCTCTCTCTCTTTCTTTCTTTTTCTCTTTTTTAAAAACTATTCTGAGTATATACACAGATTGCTAGAACAAATGCTATTTCTGTGTTTAAATTATTTGAGAAGTGCTCATACTGGTTCTCATAGTGGCTGCAACACTTTATACTCCCACTAGCAACGTCAGGGGTTCTGATTCCTCTACATCCCCCCAGTATTATTTCCCATCACTGTCTCTGCTGTTGGTCATGACCAAATTAATAGATATATGCAGTGACATTTTCATTTCCCCAGAGACCCCCAAGTCAATTCCTAGCTATAATCGAAGGCAATTAAAAAGAGTGAGATTGTCTCTGCAACAGAGTTAAGACAAGTGGGTTCAGAAAATACCTGTTATTCCCCAGCCTTAAGACTAGCATTTGCATCACATTCCTAAATCAGGCACATTTTTTTTCGTACAATTGTTAATAAGGTTAAAGTTTGGGCGAGCTCCTCAGGTTTGAATAAAGACAAAAGAGGGCGGACACCGGGGCCTAGTGGGAGCAGAATTCGAATCCAGGATGAGGGTCTTGAGGAGGCATACCTCACTGCTGAGCAAACTCAGAGACAATGGAAACGTGCGGTGCTTAATCTGACCTGAATTGCCTATCTAAATTTTAAATTCTATGGCAAAGAGTAACAGACACCTGAGGCACATCAGTTGTCAGCCCTGAAAACCAGACAAGATTTCAGAGCAGACACAATGAATAATGGGATCCTCCCACATGCTTGAGGAAGAAATTGATACTGGGAACAATGCTGGAGGAATGTGGTTCCTGCAGCAGGTGGGTGTCCCATGTCTGAGGTCAGAAACAGTTGGGTTCTAACCTCCCCAAGGACACCAACTGTGACCTTAAGTAATTTCCTTGGCCTTGCTAAGCCTCATCTCCTTCTCTATAAAATGGTCACTATGTTCCACTCTTTCAAAAAATATTGACTGGGCACCTAGTGTATGCTGGGCACTAGCATGGCTTCTAAACAGTATAGACATGGTCTCTATCATGGGGTTAAAACTGGGAAGAGGATCAGTAAGTCTGTACAGGTATATGTTAACTAAAACTTTCAGGCTGGGGCTGTAGCTCAATTAGTATACATTTGTATGCATGAAACTCTGGGTTCCCTAAAGCAGGCATGCTGGGGTATGCCTGGAATCCCAACATTCTGGAGATGAACACAGGAGGACCAGACACACAGCGTCATCCTCAACTATGTAGCAAGTTCAAGGCCAGCCTGGGCTCTGTGAATAAATATGCCTGAAAATACATACATACATACATGCATACATACATACATACATACATACATACATACATACATAGCTAGGGAGATGATGACTCAGTGCTTACTGTGAAAGTGAAAAGACCCAAGTTCAAATCCCCAGCTTCCATGTAGAAGCTGTACATGACCATGTGTGCCTGTGACCACTAAAATAAGGTAGAGAATGACAGAGGAAGTACAATTGTACACACATACAGTGTGTGAATAAATAAGTAAAAATTGAGGCTTTCTAGAAGTGGAGAGGAGCCAGATAATGGAGAGAATGAAGAGGAATTATCTGGGCCAGAGGCTGATGAAGAGTAATGCCTTGAGGAAGTTCTGTGAAGGTTCCGAAGGATGCCTAGGAGCCACCAGTGAGGGGCTTCCCACACAGGACCCAGCAGAGGGCCCGGGAAGAGCTTGCAGAGCGAAGGGTTAGACAAGCCATGGAGAGGTTCCAAGACAAGAGGTCAGTCTGCCCAACACTGCCACTAAGATGGAGACTACAGTGTGGCTGTGGGGTCCAGGATGAGAGCAATTTCAGGAATATGTGAGCTATAGAAGCAATGCTGCTGTTATTGTCCGATAAGCCATCCAAGGTGGCACAAGTGAACTCACAGATGCTTCCCCCAAGTCAGTAGGAGCAAGGAGAGTGCCTCTCTCAGAGAGGACAGGACCAAACCAAGCAAGACAAACCCTAGCTCAGCTCCTCACCCTGGGAGATCAAGCATTGCTTGGTGGCCTTGGAGTTGCCTTTGAGATTTCCAGCATGTCAGTCAGATAGTTAGGGGCTGAGAGTTTGTGCCCTGTGTCTCAGGCACAGACAAGGGTACAGAAAAAGGTACTGCTTTCTCTCTCTCTCTCTCTCTCTCTCTCTCTCTCTCTCTCTCTCTCTCTCTCTCTCTCTCTCTGTGTGTGTGTGTGTGTGTGTGTGTGTGTGTTCGTGCACCTGTGAACAGAGGATAACTAACAATTTTCAGGAGTCAACTCTCTTCTTCAACCGTGTGGGTCCCTTAGAGGCCAGCCATAAGCTCCTTCACTGGCTAAGCCAGGTTTGAGTCCCTACACTTTCCAGAGACCCAAGCTGTGACTGCATTTGGAACCCCAGCAGAGTTTGACTGAAGAGAGATGGTTACTACACAGAAATACTGCCCGAACAACCCTTGCGGAGCCACCTGCCCCTTCACCCCACCAGAACACCTTGATTTTCCTGGTGGAGGAAGTGGGGTGATGGGTGGCCAGTCAGAGAGTAAAAGAGGCCAAAGGTCATGAAGCCTGGGACTTATCTGTGGTAGCTGACGCGATTAACTTTTTTGGCAACTGCCATCTGTGTGAGTGTCACCTCCTTGCCAGACTCTGTCCTTTCTTCTCACACCTTGAGTGGAGTGACAGCCCTGGGGAGGAGGTGCAGAGACAGGGGACAAGCAAGAGCCTACAGTGGAGCCTGTAAGTTCTCACAGCAAGGAGCTAGGGTGACAGACACCTTATCCTTGGGGAGTCACTAGAGGAGTACCAACAACCCCTTTTCCCAAGAGAAGGCCCTGTCAAGTCCTGGAGCATAGAACCCGAGGCCTCTCATTAGTCTAACCCTGGAAGGCTTGCCCCTCCCAGCCCCTGCCCCTCACACACTGGCTCTATTGTTGATGAACAAGCTGGCTGTTTCTCTAAAGTGGCTAAAATCTGGCCCAGCTTCCAAGGCTTTTCCTGGTCAGATCAGGTGACCAATTCCCTGAGACGTTTGGAGCAAGAGAGGATTACCTGCCACCCGCTTCCCCCTTGGAGGCAGGTGAGACTAAATCCATTTAACTGACCGGCTGCTGCCAGTTTACAAATAAAACACAGGTAGTGAAAGCTGCCTTTGTTCCATGAGGCGGCCTTCCTGGCGCTGAGGTTAGATTAGCAATTTGTCCTTTGTGAAAGGATTACCTCATTGTTTTAATGTTTATTTATCAATTTGCATCTTCTAGCAGTTTCGACCCAGCTCTGGGGGCCCACTTCCCCCACACCTCGCTGCTCATTTTACCACCGTGCCAAGGACCTAACTAAACAAAGCAAAATTCGGAGCACTGCGGGACCTGGGCCGTGTGCAAATCCGCCCTCTTCTTCTTTCTGCACAGGTTCAAATTCTTTGGCCCCTCCCTGGCTGAGGCGTAGAACTGTCCAGGGAGAAAAGACAGTTCCTCCACATAAAAAGAAACTTTTTCACCTGAGATTTCTCACACAAAACTCCACACTTTTGTGAAATGGTCTTAGTTTGTTGCTAGTCTGCCCTGCAGCAGTTGCTAAGCTTGCCTCTATATTTTGCATTGGTTGTGTGGCTCTGAGAAACGCAGGGCCCTCTAAGACCCCACAGAGGGCTTTCCTGTCTTTAGGACTCGGTGTACACAGTGGAGGAAGTCAAAAGATCCCCACACATTTTCCTCCAGCTTGGGCTCCAAGGTAAGCTTTACCTATACACCCTCCCCAAACTCCAGGCATCTCACCAGATAGATCTCATCTTCCTAACTCCTGTGTTACATATGCTAGCCCTCAGCAGACATCCTGACAGGCCTGCTCTCAAGACAGTCTGTGAGACAACCATTGATGCTGAGACAAAGTACTTCACCAGGCAGCCTCAATTCAGTGTGTCAGTGTTAGCCTTCACAAATGCCTGAAAGGAAGTAGAGTCTTCAAGTTTCTGCCACTGTAACATCTCCCACAATCATTGTGTGGGCAGATACGAGAGAGAGAGAGAGAGAGAGAGAGAGAGAGAGAGAGAGAGAGAGAGAGAGAGAGAGAGAGAGAGAGAGAGAAAGCATGAATAATATAAACCCAGAGACAGATATTGGGGTTCCAGCTTCAAGCTGAAGATCAGAGAAGCAAAGCAGCTGGCCACTAGCTCTTACCTCTACCAAGGTTGGGAGGGCAATCCTGACTCCATGAATCCTTAGTGTGGCTGGAGACTGAGTGCCCAGGATACAGCATGAAACACTGACCCCCTGTCTTATATTCCTGTCTCGTACTGGTATTAAAGGCGTGGGATCCCAAGTCCTGAGGTCACCTTTGTGTGAGCTCTGTTTCTCTTTGACTGATTCGCTCTCGCACAGGCCATGGTGGCCTTGAACTCACAGAGATCCATGCTCTGCCTCTGTCTCCTGAATCCTGGAATTTGAAGGCTTGCACCACCATGGCCCAGCTGCCATGGCCAATTAGTGTGGCTGTGGGGATTAAAGGTGCGTACCGCCACTGCCTGGCCCTAGCTTTGCATTCTGATCTCCAGGCAAGCTTTATTAGATCATCAACAACACATCACCGAGTGTGTGTGTGTGTGTGTGTGTGTGTGTGTGTGTGTGTGTGTGTGGTTTGGGTTTGTGAGCTGTGATGCCTGTGCTACCTGCATAGAAGGGCTGTCTGTCCAGCATTTACTCTTACTAGGATCCCCCAGCATACTACCATCAAGGCCATTTTCTGCATTAACAAGCTGGGATGATATATCCTGGATCATCGGGGCAGCATTGGTGTAAACCCCAAAGCCCACTGAAAGATCTATTATTGTGGGTTTTCATCAGATACAGTCCCAGACAGCTCTCAGGCCACATTCCCTTGTATTACTTAGCCAGAGTTCATTTCTTCTCTTCCACCTCTTCCTCCTCCTCCTCCTCCTCCTCCTCCTCCTCCTCCTCCTCCTCCTCTCTTTCCTCTATTCAGAGAGGAATCTTGGGTGTCTTGGATTTATCCAGGTAGTAGTTCCTTAGGCATCAAAAGCCAGGCTTTCAAGTTAGAGACCACTGCTTCTCTGTCTGCCAAGCAGTCGAACCTCAGTGACAACGCATGCTGCTTGCTTTTGTTGTGGTTTCTTTTGTTTGGATTTGGTTTTTTGAGAATGGGTCTCACTATATGGCCTGGCTGGCCAGGAACTTGATATGTAGGCCAGGCTACCTTCAAACTCTCAAAGATCTTCCTGCCTCTACCTCCCCAGTGCTGAGATTAGAAGTATCTTAGGAGCTGGACGGAGTTGGGGTGAAGTGCTTGCCTGGTGCGCACAAAGCTCCATGAGCACAAGTTCAATGCTCCAGCACCTGAGACCTGGCCATGATGGCGCATGCCTTTAACCCAGCATTCAAGACGCAGAGGATTGAACTACAATAAAAAAAAAAAAAACAAAAGAAAGATAAAAAGGATGACTTTGGCTGGAAAACAGTAATGTTTTAAAAAGAGGGAAAAGGGCTTATGAGCCACACCTGTGACCCCAGCACTCAGAAGCTGGATGAAAGAAGATGAAGAGATCAAAGTCAACCTTGGCTAGGCAGAGTTTCCAGTCCAGTCTGGGATACCATTGTAAATAAATAAATGAACCCCTTTGGTTGCTAGTGGTAAAGATTTGCCTCATTGGCAGCTCCAGGCTCTGGAGCCAAACACTACGCACATACTAAAAGCTTTCACTTTCTCGCATGTCCTTACGTTTTTCTTCCACATGTGATACATCTTGTGTCTCTTTTTTCAGAGAGACTGAATGGCCTTCTAGGTTTGCCTACTACCTGCAGGGGAAAAAGTGCCAGATCCATCTTTTCTTTTCTCTTATTTTCTTTCTTTCTTTTCTTAAGTAGGGCTTCTATTTTTACTTGGATTGTTAGAAGGAAACCAGAAGTTTGGTTTAATGCATAAAACAGAGCGGGGACACTTACAAAAACAACAGCCTTGGGCCTAAAGGACACCTAAAAATGAGAGATGACACCAGACTTTTTCCTGGCAAAAGGTACTTCTGAAGGGGTGTCACAGTGCTAGGTAAAGAGGGATGGGACAGTGGTCACTGCAAAAGCCTTGGAACCGATCTTGCTGTCATACAATTCAGGTAAAAGAGAGTGTATGACAACCAAAAATTATCACAGCACCAATCAACATTCTTGGACAGAGCATTCATTATGTAAATCCAAAAATATAGGCATAGGTGGTGTTGGGGTAGAAATTTCGGAAGCCACCACCCAGTGGTATACATCCTGCGGCAATTCCCCATGAGCCACAATGAGATCTCCACATAGCACAAGTGGCTTGCAGGAAGCTAAGTCCTTCTGAAACTTGGGAAAGGCTTCATCCCAACATTGGCAATGTTCCTGTCTTATCAGACCCCTGTCTGCACCAGGGACATTGGCAGTTACCAGGACAAAGAAGTCCCCTCTAACACTTTAGGCACTTCATCAAGCAAAGGCACTGAACCCACTAGCACAATCTAATTTGATCACAGCATGAGTCTGTGGCCTCCATACTATTTATTTATATCTTTTGAGGCAGGGTCTCATGTAATCCAGACTAGCCTAGACTCACTAAATTGCTCACACTAACCTTGAACTCTTAATTCTGATACTAACTCTTGAGCAAGTGCCTGATGGGATTATAGTGGTGTGACACCAAGCCTTGTTTTTAAATTTATTTACTTTTTTTTTTATTTTACCTTTTCAGACTCTAGGTAACTTGATGGACCTGTTGTGGAAGCAACTTGAAAATGAAAACATTGTTCCCACCAAGGTTCTTCCACTCTCCAAAACGGCCCCAATACCAGACAGCCTTGCCTTCCAGAGCCTTCTGGAAGCAGCCAGCCATTCCCAAAACCTGGAAAGTCCGGTCATAGATGGCCACTTAATAGAAATTTCCATGAAATGTTGGCAAGGTATTTTATAAGGCTTAATAGGAGACGGGGTCAGAATTCATAGGAAAAAGAATAGAAAAGTTAACTAACAAAAACATCTGTAATTTTTCTTTTTCAAATACATTTAGAAAAGTTATTATTGTGGATGGCCTCCTTTGGGCATCCCCCAGCCTCACCCCATATCCTCTACTCCTCCCTAGCTTGCCCCTCCTCCTTTTTATGAAAGGATGTATTGCTATGCAACATCCCATTTGTGTACCAACGATGGTAGCCTGGGGCTAGAATTCCAGCTCAACTGCTTAGGGGAAAGATCTCAGAGTCACTGAGTCTTAGGGTTCCGTCTGTTGGGTTTGTTATGCTTTGTTTTATTTAAAGACAATGTCTTCTTAAAATATGGACTGGAACTTGAAATGTATGTAGTCCAAGATGGTTCGAGCTCATCATTCTCCTGCCTCAGCCTCCTGAGTACTACAATTGTAGTCATGAACCACAATGTGCATCTTGTTTGTTTGTGGTTTTGTTTTTGTGTCGCTAAGGATTGAATCATTACCAAATGGTGATGTAGCTGGAAAAGGAGAGACACTAGCAGATGGGTAGAGCAAAACTGCTGAATTCCATCCGATGGGATGTCTTTGACTGAGCCAGAGACAAGAGCAGCAGTGGTGTCTTAGTTTTGCCGCTGCAACAGATCAGGAATATTTGCTTGCTAGTTTGCTTATTGAAATAAGGCCTTGCTATGTAGCCCAGGCTGTCCTAGAACTTTCAGCAACTCCCATTCAATCAGCCTCCTAAGTACCGGGATTACAGGTTTGAGACACCAAGCCCTGCTCCCAACCCTACTCCTAGCCAGAGCCTGCCTCCATAGGAATATGTGACACCATCTGATGGCTCACTGATTAAACTGGGCCTGAAGATCACACTTCCTAGTCTTATGTGAAGTCTTTTCTGCAAGGTAAATGAGTGTCCCTCCCCAGACACTCAGGCTTTCCTCCCACGGGGTCTTAACTGAGGATCCCAGACCACAGACCTCACTGCTGAGAGATTGCTCCTTGCTTTATGATTCAACATTCAGTTACAATAAGATCAGCCTGAGCCTGAGAGGTCCAGAAAGTTCCCAGGGGTAACTTGGTTTTCAATCTAGTGGCTTTTCCTGGTTGACAGGTTTGAATGCATGGAGTGTTAGAAATCTAGATTAAATGAACAAACTATAAACCAGTGAAGTGCCAGTTACACACTAATTTCATGGTTTCGGAACCTCTTCTCAACTAAGAGGAGAGGAGACGAAGGCCAGTACTCAAACTCTAATTATTAATTTGGCCTTTAATATTCTTTCGTGTTTGTGTCTGAGATGAGTTTTAGAATTTTCCATAATGAGTCTGAATTTGGTTCTACAGATAAACTACTTCCAGAGCAATTCTTTCTACATCAAAATAGCCATGGTTTCTCTGGGGGAGGGGGTTGGGGGGAGGGGAGCATGAACCATGGCCGAGGGGGTGGGGCAGAGGCCAAGTTGCAGGGTTTCCTGCAGGCCCAAGGCCTTGCTGAAGCTGCCGACAGGCCCTCTCCCTTCCTGCCACCAAGGCTGGCATTCTTCTACAGGTCCACAGCTGACCCTGCTGCACACAGTAATTTATTTTTCCTGAATCCAGTTTGTCAAAATATTCTGGGGTCAGGACCCTTGCTATTTCCAAGCCAACCTCTCCCCTTTGTATTTCCCAGGGGTCATTTTGAGAAAGTTTCAAACCAGCTGACACAGTGGAATCACAGCTGCTCAAGTGTATGCACGCACGAGTGTAGGCATGCATTTGTGCATGCACCCACACGGGCTCTGGCATGTATGTGGAAGTCAGAGGAGACAGTTCTGTCTCTACCATGTGGCTCTCAAGGATTCACTCAGGTCCCCTTGCTTGGTGGCAAGTGTCCTTACCTGCTGAGCTGTCCCTCTGGCCCCATGTGGCTTTTAGAGTGTGGCCTTTTTAATCTATCATAGAGCATTTGAGATTCATTCATATCCCTGAAGGTGTTGGAAGGAGCATTTCCACTACCTGCTAATCATGAATCAAGCTATCATAAACATTCTTTTTTTTTTTTTTTGAGACAGGATTTCTTTCTGTAGCTCTTGCTGTCCTGGAACTCACTCTGTAGACCAGGCTGGCCTCAAACTCACAGAGATCTGCCTGTGTCTGCCTCCTAAGTGCTGGGATTAAAAGCGTTCACCTCCACACCTAGCTTAATAAATGTTTTCTACGGAGAGAATGCTCCTCTGGCTTGCCACTGGGACAAATCAATACTGTGTTGATTGAATAAGTCATTATCCTGGACAATGATGGGGGAAGAATCTAATTAATCTAATGTCTGTTAGCAAAACTAAAAATTGAACAACCATATGATCCAGGTACACTATTTCTGGGTATATATTTCCTACATTCTTGTGCATATCCTGTATTCATGGATGAATATCCTGAATTTTATATGGATATATAAAAAATTCTCTCTGTCTTTCTGTGTGTGTGTGTGTGTGCATGAGAGAGAGAGAGCGGGGGGGAGGGGGATTAGGAAAAGATGGAGAGAGGAGATGAAGGGAAGAAGACAGGAAGGAGCAGCTATAGAGAGGAATAAGGTCAGACTGTACGATCTACTTTAAATCATCTTTATGAAAAGCAACGCCACATACAATATATACTAACAACAAAACAAGAAATATCCAAGTATTTCTATGTCAATGACAGCTAAACCTTTTGCTTTCAAAATTTGGTGGTGCATGCCTTTAATCCCAGCACACAGGAAGCAGAGACAGGCAGATCTCTGAGTTCAAAGCCAGCCTGGTCTACAGAGTGAGTTCCAGGACAGCCAGGACTACACAGAGAAGCCCTGTCTCAACCCCCCAAAAAGCCAATCAAAAGAACTCTACCCTTAAGTTATCTTCAACTATCATACCCCCTTCATCACTTAAGGCCGTTTCCAAAATCCCCTCTAAAAGGAACTTCAACACACACAGACACTCTCACTCACACACATACAGGCACACTCACTCATGCACATATGCACATGTATGTATATTTTCGGATTCAGTGGCATGAGCTCAGCAGCTCTTTTCTCCAGAAATCTCCAAAACTTTATTGGATTATTGAACCCAATAAATTTCCTGATGTTAGAAGTATGATTTTGAGAGACATAATCTTTGAAATGAAATGTTACTACAACAAATTAGACAGTTTTGTATACATTGACAACATAGATGGGGCTATATATTGTTTTTGTCTTGCATGTGTGTGTGTATGGGTGTACATGCATATATGCATGTTGGGGGAAGCAGATGTTGACATCAGTTGTCTTCCTCAATGGCTCTCCACTTTCATTTCATTTAAAAAAAAACTTTATTGTAAAAATTACTGCAATAAAGTCACACACTGGAATTAACCCGACTCAAAGATTATATAAGCTAAAAGCAGCATCTTGTCTCCTTAAGGGTCCAGTATTGACAGTGTAGCACAATCTAGAGGCCTCGAACCACACCAACTGACTCATTGCAATGACCATTTGCATGTAAAGCTGTTTGGGATGCACTGAAGCTTCCAGTGCAACTACAACCGCCGAATATGTGATGAAGAGGCAAGGGAGATGACGAAGCCCAGCAGTGTGTGCCCAGCAGAACTGGAGACAAGCCTGCTGTGATGGTTGTGCGAGAAGCTGATGGACGTTGGTGGAAGAACACAGTGGGTCTGCAGGATGGTATGGGGCAGCCTGGAGCTTACTCGGGCTCAGCCTCTACAAATAGGCTGCCCAGCCCCATTATCGCCCTGGATCTGAACAGCAACAGGATGTTTGCAATGAAGAATGGTCCATTTACTGGAGTGGGCCTCCTGTAAAGACCGTGCACAGTCCGCGTTTCTCGCAGAGGCCATACTGGTGTATGGGCAGTGCTTCATCAGAGAGCAGTGTTGATGCCTGCAGGCTGTACTGCCATGGAGCCGCAGTCCTCAGAGAGTGCTGATGCTGGAGACCAAGTGGATGTTTGTGGTCTGTGCTGTTGCCAGAACCATGTGGAAGCCCAGGATCCGTGCTTCTGCTTACTGTGAAGGCCAGGAAGCTACAGATGCACAGTTGAGAAAGAGGAACACCAAAGACTTCTGTGACAACCTCTACCTCTACCCCACCCCACCCAAAAAGTGACAACCCAGAGAGGAAGCCATCAAGGAGAACTAAACAAAGAATGGTGATGGACGCTGAGGTGTAGCTTTCGACAGTTGATGGCTCCCGGCAGGGCTGCGGAGGAGGATTCAGCTTTCCTAGGAGTTTGACCAAGCCCCAGTGAATATATGGACACCACAAAATGGACTTGTTTTCTCTTTCTTTTTTTTTTTTTCCTTTATTTTGGGGGAAGGTCACAAAGGAGGGGGGTGGAAGACAGGGGAAGACTGGAGGTAAGCACAATCAGGGTGCAAGATGTAAGATTCCCATATAATCAAAAAATATTGTGTTAAAATATTTTTATGCACTTACCTTCCACCAAAACAAAAACAAAACAAAATCCATGACAGAGTTAAGAACTAGAAAGATAATCAGGGTTATATCCTCTTTCATGACTCATGTCTATTACCTGCATTTGGTCCTTCCTTATCCCATAATTTTTGGTCTTATTCTCTTTTTTTATGCCATATTTCACCTATGTGTACACTTGTCTACATGTATACATACATTGTTGGCTAGATTCTACATATGAAGACTATGCGGTCTTTTTCTTTCTTAAAAATTTTTTATGTGCATTAGTGTTTTGCCTGCATGTATGTCCATGTAAGGGTGTTGGATCCCCTGGAACGGTAGTTAAACAGTCCTGAGCTGCCATGTAGGTGATGGGAATTGAACCCAGGTCCTTTGGAAGAGCAGTCAGTGATTTTAACTGCTGAGCAATCTCGACAGCCTCCATATGTGGGCTTTTTCTTTCTGAGATTGTGTAACCTCAATTAATTTTTTTCTATTTTTTGACCTCAATTAATATTATGTTTATTTTATTTTAATTAATTAATTATTTTTTTCCAAGACAGAGTTTCTATGTGTAGTTCTGGCTATCATGGAACTCACTCTATAGACCAGGCTGGCCTTGAACTCAGAGATCCACCTGTCCCTGCTTCCTGAGTGTTGGGATTAAAGGTGTGTGCCTCTACCTGGATTAGTCTTTCTTTAAAAATTTTATTGTTATTGATTCACTTGGAATTTCACATCATGTACGCAAATCACTCTCATTTCTAAGTCCTTCCATGTCTGTTTCCCCTCCCTTGTGACCCCCCAAATTAATAATTAGAAGAAGAAACAGGTCCAAGTTATTCACACACTTACTGGAGCATGGTCAAGTTCTCAGTGGCCTGCCCCTTAAGTAGAGCTGAGTCATTCACCTCCCACACCCCACCAAAAGCCACCAATTGTGGGGTGCCAATCTAGACATCCTTATTTTATTTCTTAAGAGTTGTCTTTGATGGCTTCCTGTTTAGGTTCCTTTTGGGTTTCATGAGAGATTTATTCCCCAGCCACACTGAGACAGGACAGTTCTTTCAGCCTGAGGTACAGTAAGAGCTAGTGACCAGCTGCTTTGCCTCTCTGATCTTCAGCTTGAAGCTTAAACCCAAATATTAGCCTCTGAGTTTTTATTTTTCATGTGATACGTGAACTCTTTGGGACCCAGACAACAGGCACTATCAGTCCAGGAAGAGCCTTCTCTCCTTTTTATAATAACCAAGGTGAGAACACTCAGACTGGTACCCCAAAGCATCTGTTTCCTCTCTCCAGCTCCCTTGGTCTATCACAAGAATGTCCCTGACTCAGCAACAGGCACACTCTACTGTGGGTCAGGACTTCCACAATGCTTCATGGGAAAACCTTTGTCGTTCCTGCCACTGATTGAGCTCTCACAAGCCTTCACATGAGCAGCTCCTTCTGTGGCCATGTGCTTCTCAGAAAAAGTACAAAGTCTGTGTTCATCGTCCACTTCAATGAGTTTCTGACCACTGGTGGCTGGGACAGGGACACTCAGCTTCCTCTTGACACTGCCCCATCGAGGATTGCTTTCTTTGAAGACTTGCATGTTCTTTGCAAGATTGATGAAGAGAAAACAAGAGGGAAATACTCAAGTAAATAAAATCTAGATCCCAAAGTAATGATTAGATATAATATAGATAATATAACTATACTAATATATACATATAGATATAAGATTAGAAAATAATCGTAGGATCAATAGTGGCTATACCCTAATAGATTTTTTTTTTTTTTGGTCTTTTGAGACAGGGTTTCTCTGTGTAGCTTTGGAGCCTATCCTGGCACTCGCTCTGGAGACCTGGCCTCGAACTCACAGAGATCCGCCTGCCTCTGCCTCCTGAGTGCTGGGATTAAAGGCATGGGCAACCAATGCCTGGCCTACCCTAATAGATTTTATAGGCAAAATGAAATAGTAACTTCCTAGAAGAGAATTATAGAATAGGTACAAGTAAAAATTTGAAAAAGTCAATAAGCATTAAAGAGCTCCCAGTTCATTTTATGAGACTTGTGTAATCTCTATTCAGAAATCAGATAAGAGCATGGTAAGAAAAGAAATTACAGGCCACTTTCACTCATGAATGGAGATGGAAAAATCTCAAAACAATAACTGAATCCTGAACAGATAAGATTTACCTCAGAAAGCAAGGCTGGTTCAATATGGGATCATTAGACCAATTAATTCAACTCACTACTAGGTAAGGTTACATCACCTCAAATGGTGAAGAAAACTGTTTGGATAACACCCTCCTCCCAAAATTCCTAGCAAAAACAGAAGGGAAACCAGCTAACTTTGCAAAGGTAATTCACCAGAAACTTTAAAGCCATTACATTTAGAAAAGAAGCTATAAGCTGGGCATGGTAGCCTATACCTATATTTCCCGGGGAGGCTAAGGCAAGAGGATCATGTGCAACATAGATACATAACTTAGCTACATAGATAGTTCTAGGCCAGTGTCAGAAACACAAAGGCAGAAGGAGAGAATTGACTTCACAGAGTCGTCCCCAATCTTCATATACACTGTAATGCAGGTACCCCGACATACACACCACACATGCATATTCACACATATGCAATAATAATAAGGTAAGAATTAAAGGGGAAGATAAAATTATATTATTTGCAGACCATGTAATCATCTTTGTAGAAAAAGCATCACAGTCAAGTAAACCACAAAAAAGACCTACTTGGTGAAGTCACAGCATAAAAGAACAACTTATGAAATTAATATGATTTTTCCATAGGAGGAATGAAGAAACAGGTCCTTGAGCCAAGTTTCAAGACAGGGCTTCTTTGTGGCTTTGGAGGCTGTCCTGTCATTCACTCTGTAGACCAGGCTGGTCTGGAACTCACAGAAATCCACCTGCCTCGGTCTCCTGAGTACTGGGATTAAAGGCGTGCGCCACCAACGCCCGGCTCCCTTGAGCCCAGTCTTAAGATATGTTTTCATGAGCCCCACCAACCAGGAATGGTTTTGACCTTCATTAAAGGGCTCAGAAGGAGAACTGGCAGAAGAAGGAGGAAGATGAGGGAGGAAGAAGAAAAAGAGTATAGGGAGAAGGGAGGGGGGAGAGGGGAAGGGCAGGAACAGCGGGAAGAGAGGGAGGAGGGAGGAGGAAAGAGCGACCTCCCGTGGTTGCAAGCTAACTGTTCAGTCTGGCCCCTCATAGGAAAAAGTGTGACTGTCTCTGCCCCAGAGCAACCATAACCATTTAGAAAGCACTCTTTAAAAACCAGTGTACTCTGCACAATAGCAACAAAACTATAAAAATGCCTACATGAAGAATTCATTAATTCAAAGGATGTCAAAGTAGAGTTCAAGTTCAGTAACTCTTTCCATTGAATCCAACCAGCTCATTCTAAGATGTATATGAAAACGGAAACATCCAGTGGACTTGAAGAAGGGCCGAGAAGGGAGACTCACCTTAGTGACATATATTGAGGAGTATGTAGAAACAAGAACAATAAAATGCCATGGTCATGTATTCACAGACAGACAAGCTGACCATTGGGACAGCAAAGGACTTCAGAGCTAGACCTCTGCAAATGCTGAGGCATTGAGAGAAACAGAGGCAAACAGAGTTTCTTAAAACAGGCTTTAAAAGGCCCAAACTCAATTTAATTACATTGAAATTAGCAATTTCTGTTTATCAAAGGATTAATTTAGATAAAGTTAAATGAAACAAATGCTGGAAGAAGATTTTGCTGTGTCTAAAACTACCCAGAGATACTTATCTGTACATGTGAACAAAATACTAGAAGTGATAACGGTGAGTGAAGAGAGCAAAACGAAATGAGGAAAGTTTGCCACCCGTTCTTGTCGAGGGTGGGACAGGACCAAGCCCCAAGCCCTCTGCTGCTGAGCTTTACATGGGGAAAATCATCTCATCAACCTGAAACCCTTCTTCCTTGCCACCAGCTAATGGTGTAATGCTTTCCACCCACGTAACTTTAAAAATCATTATGGTTTTATGTATACATGTACCTGAACATATCCATGTTCATGGCTGGTGTCTGCAAAGGCCAGAAGAGGGCAGGAGGTTCCCAGGAATTGGAGTCACAGGTGGCTGTGAGCCACCATTCAGGGGCTGAGACCTCTGGAAGAGCTCTTAACCAATCAGCCACCTCTCCAGATCCCAGCATCTTTTTTGTTGTTCTTGTTTTGAAACAGGGTCTCATAGACTTCTGATCTTCGGCACGGAGAGGTGGCTCAGTGGTTGAGAACGTGTACTGCTCTTCCATAGGGCCCAGGTTTGGTTCCCAGCATCCACACCCACCTGTTCACAACCACCTGTAACTCCAGCACCAGGGCTTCTGATGACCTCTTCTGGACTCTGTAGACACTTAGACTCACGTGCACATACCACACAGAGACAAATATAAATACTAAAATTTTAAAATGATATAAATCTCTCATATCAGCTAATTGTGCTGCCCAAGCTGTTCTTACACTCCTGAGTTTCTGTGGTGTTCAGCCTCTCAAGCAGCTGGAACGACAAGCATATACCACTGACCGCCCAGCCAAAAAGGCGGTTTCACGTGGTGTGATCTAAAAGCAAAAAAGTTTGCCCCCCCCCCCACACTTTTTTTTGAGACAAGGTTTCTCTGTGTAGCCCTGGCTACATTGAAACTCACTCTGTGGACCAGGCTGGCCTCAAACTTATGGAGATCCACCTGCCTCTGTCTCCCTAGTGCTGGAATTAAAGGTGTGCACCACCACCTCCTGGCTAGACACGCCCCCTTTTTTAATCTGCAGAATTTTCTTCCAGGTTGTTAATACTCTTTCTAATAGTTTTGACACTAGCACTTTCTTACTCCTCCCAGAAGACACAGGCTTCTTCTTCTTCTTTTTTAATGAATGTATTTTTTAGATTCCAATCCTAGTTTCCCCTCCCTCCTCTCCTTCCACTCACCCCACTCCCTGCCAGGTCCCATCTGCTCCTCAGAGAGGGTAAGCCCTCCCCTAGGAAGTCTACTAAGTCTGTCCCATCATCTCATTGAGGCAGGAACATCTCCCCCCACACACCCCTGTGTCTAGGCTGAGCAAGGTGTCTCTCCATATAGAATGGGCTCCACTAAGTCAGTTTGTGCATTAGTGTTAGGTCTTGGACCCACTGTCAGTGGCCTCATATATTGCCCAGCCACACTGTTGCCACCTATATTAAGGGTGTCTTATGCAGGTTCGCCATGTGTCAGACCTGAGTTGGTGATCTCTCACTAGCTCAGGACAGCTGATTCTGTGGGTTTCCCCGTCATGGTCTTGACTCCCTTGTTCATATTATTGCTTCTCCCTCATTTCAACTGTACTCCAGGAGCTTGGCCCATTGGTGAGTTGTGGATTTCTGAATCTGTTTTCATCTGTCTCTGGAAGAGCGTTCTAGCTTCTCTGGGGTTGTGGATTTGTAGTCTGGTATCTTTTGCATACATACTATATTTGTCTTTCTGGTTTTGTGTTATCTCACTCAGGATTTTTTTTTCTAGTTCTCTCCATTTGTCTGTGAATTTTAGGATGTCATTGTTTCTTACCACTAACTCCATTATATAAATATACCAGATTTTCTTTATCCATTCTTCAGTTGAGGGGCATCTAGGTTGCTTCCATGACCTGGCTATTATGAATAATGTTGCTATGAACACAATTGAGCAAATGTCCTTGTGGTGTGAATGTGCCTCCTTTGGGTATATGCCCAAAAGTGGTAATGAAGTTTGATCCCTAATTTTCTGAGAAATCAACTGATTTGAACAGCAACTGTACAAGTTTGTACTCCCACCAGCAGTGGAGGAGTGTTCCTCTTTCTCCACATCCTCTCCAGCGTAAACTGTCATTGGTGTTTTTGATCTTAGCCATTCTGACAGGGGTAAGATGGAATCTCAGAGTGGTTTTGATTTGCATTTCCCTGATGGCTAAGAATGTTGAGCATTTCCCTAAGTGCCTTTCTGCCATTTGAGATCGTTCCGTTGAGAATTCTCTGTTTAGATCTGTACCCCAGGCTTTTCTTTTTTTAAAAGACAATGGCCAACACATCATCCTACAAATGGTTTGGCTCGTAATCATATCTAGGATATATCTGTAGGCTCTAGGAGAGGATAAAGGTATCCTGGGGGTGTGGCTTCTTAAAATAGATGAAAATAAAATATTATAATGCATCTTATTTATGTTTTGTTTTGACCTAAGTTCTCAAATAGCCCAGATTGGCCTTGAACAATAACAATTTCTGATGCCCCGCCTTCACCTCCTGAGTGCTAGGATTGCAGGCATGCTCTTCCACGCCCAGTTTATGAGTTGTTACGAGTCAAGCCCAGGACCTCATGCACACTAGACAAGCATTCTACCAACTGAGCTACAACCTCAGTCCTAAATACTATACATCAAAACTCTATTTTTACAATATCTACTGTGTATGTGTGCATGTTGGGAGGCACACGCATGAGTAAGCTAGAGAGCGACTTACCGAGTGGCTTATGAGGATCCGTCTCGATCATTTTTCTCCTTCTACCGCATGGGTTCTGAGGACTGAAGGTTCTGAACTTTGGCCCGAAGAACAAGGTTCAAGTTCTTGTTGACAGCAAGCATCTTTAACCACTGAGCCATCTTGCTGGCTCAATATTAATATGTTTTAATGAATGAATTACGACAAATGCCTCAGCTCCCTGGGCTTCAAGGTCGTTAGTTCTTGCCTTCCTGAGTGCTTTTTAGTCAATATGGGGCTCCAACGACCCATAGCAGCAGCAGCAGCCTTCTCAAAAACACACCCACCATTAGCTTTCTCCTCCTCTCCATGCCCTTTCTCCACTGTCTTACCAATGTTCTCGGAACCCTGTCTGGTAAACTATGTGTACTTCCATCCTAGTGTCCGACCGTGGGGAGAGCACCTGGGCAGTGAGCACCTGGTACTATCTGGCCATTATCTGTCCTTGCCCTGTGTGAAGCTCTCCCTGGGGTCTGGCCCTGAATGTTGTTCTCTGCTAACTTTCTTCCCAGAAGCTCTCAGGTCACCTCCCTTTCCATGTCACCACTTCCATCTTTCCCTGCCATCACAGAGGATCCTCTTCCCTTCTGGGTTGGACAGATGAGGAGAAATCATCTCTCCTGAGCCTGCCCCCTGTGGAGGGGAAGAGGTGTGTTCACACACTAAAGAAAGTCATTAAGGGCAACTCAATAGTATTACATGAGCAGATAATTTGATTTCCTAAACCATCCCAGCAGAGACTGTGTAGCCCACTAGCAATGTGGATTCCTTAACTGGCTAAGTAGAGTTATCGGGAGGTAAAAAAATAGCTGTCAAGCCATGGAGCCTTTTGAACTGAAGGTTGGGAGAAAACCTTGTAACACTCCAAGGCTTCTTGCCCTGTTTCTGCAACTATGTTTTAGCCAGTTAACAACAGAAAGCATGTTAAATAGCCACTGAGACAGTTTACCATGTGGAAGACTTAGGCCAGCATAAGCCTCATGACAAAGCAGACACATGGTTGCTTACATGCTCAGGGCCTTTTGTCATGTCCCTGTTATCTTTGTTGCAGTTGTAGTTGTGTATGCACAAATACAGTTTCATAAAGGAAATACTTTTTTTTCTAATAGAACGAGGGAATATATCAAGCATGTTTAGTTACAAGACTTTTATTAAAATTAAAGATGAAAGCAAACATGTTTTTGCTCTAATGACTCAATAACATAAAAGGACACAAAATTAAAAGCACACAACAGCTGATGGCTGCACCTAAGCCAAGGTCAGGGATGGTGCTGAATTATTAAACAAGCAATTGTGATAACTCATGATGATAGAGCTATGATGCTAGTGAGGCCAAAGGCCTAATGCCCCGTCCTCAGCACTGCAGGAGGACTGTCCTGGCCCATGCTGCCCCATAAATGCACTTGATCTAATGCCCCGCCCTCAGCACTGCAAGAGGACTGTCCTGGCCCATGCTGCACCATAAATGGCTTGTCTGCATGAACCACGCTTAACAAAATGTATTTATTCCAAAATTTTCTCTTTAAAATAAAATGAAAACAGATACCTTTGCATTTCATCCCACCAGGAAATAGAGTTTCAGTGAACACATGAAGCTCTAGGTGACATCTTTATCAGCCCTCATAAACCTTGATTGAATACACAGTGATAAGACCTGTTTAAACTGTCCTCTTCCCGATAACAGGCTTGGAGGCAGTGCCAGCCCTAGCAACTGCGGGAAAAGAGGCCTCTTCAAACCCAAAGTGCAGGTCCATTAGCCTCACAGAAAGTGCTGTGCTGGGGGGTGAGGATGGGACCCTGGCTTCCTAGCGGCCTCTGGGAACACTCTAGGACTTCTGGGTACCTGGGGTAAGGGAATGGCTGGAGGAAAAGGGCTTTAAAAGCAAAGACCTTTAGCTTTGACATATGCAAGAACAGAGAACTCCAGAGGGGCCCTTGTAAAGGATTTGGGGATGGTGGACTCTGGTTTTCTTTCTACCTGCATCATCAAGAGAGGTACAGGCATTTTGAGAGAAGAGTGAGATGTGGGATTTCTCCAACAGGCTCAAGTCTGATCCCTCTGGCCCCTTTGCACTCTTTCCCATCACCGCTGGCTACTTCAGATCTGTTGTGCTAGCCTGCCTGGCTGACCTAGAGCCCACAAAGCTCCACTCCTCACAGGCTGTAAGAACCATGCCCATCCCTCCCCACAGTCCAGGCAGGTCTCAACAGTCAGACCCAGCAAAGCAGCAGATTGGAGAACAAGGCTCCTGGCTCTAGTCCTGGCCTTCCCCACTGTCTACAACCCTTCAAATAAAAAAGGAGGTAAGTGGATTTGATGGATCTTCCAAGTCTTAAAAATGGTTTGGGGGTTTTGTTTTGTTCATTCAGAGGAGTTGTTTTGTTTGTTTGTTTTGGGAGTTGTCTTAGGGTTTCTATTGCTGTGAAGAGACACCATGCCCATAGCAATTCTTCTAAAGGGAAACATTTGAGTGGCTTGCTTACAGTTCAGTCCATTATCATGGTGGGACATGCTTCATGCATCAGACAGTGCTAGAGAAGGAGCGGCTACATGTTGATACGAAAGCAACAGGAAGTAGACTGCATACTCAGAGTAGTCTAAGCAAAGGAGACCTCAAAGCCCACCCCCACGATGACACACTTCCTCCAGTAAGGCCACACCTACTCTAACAAGCCACACCTCCTAATCGTGCCATTCCCTTTAGGGGGCATTTTCTTTCAAGCCACCACAGGAGTATTTACTTTTCAATTTGTTTCATTTCTTATTTGTGTGTATGTATAATGGTGGCATGAGTATATATAATGAGCACATGAGTATGGACGGATGCAAACATGAGCCACAGAATATCCAGAGGGCTGCTCTGAGGAATCCATTCTCTCCCTCCATCTTAAGTTCTAGGGATGGAACATAGGTCACAAGGTTTGCAAATCTTTTGTTACCACTGATTTATCTTGCCAGCTCTGATTTTTGTTTTTGTTGTTGCTTTCTGGGGTCTTGTTTTTATTTGTTTGGTTTGGCTTGGGTTTTGGTTGCTTTTCTTTGGACTTTTTGAGACAGGATCTTACTATGTATCCCTGACAAGGCTGGTGCTGTGTAGTTCAAGCTGGCCTTGACCTTGCAGCAAGCCTATCTGAGTGCCTGAGTCCTGGAGTCACCCTTGGCTGTTAAATGATGTTTAAAAAGTAATTTGTAACATGACATATTAACTGACTTGGTTGTAGTAACCATGAAAACTATATATATGTACATCAAAAATACCCTACTGTACACTTGAACTATGTATAATATTTTTAAAATTCAATTAATTCAAATGACTCCATGGAAAAGCATTTCCATATTCCCCAAAGGTCCTTGTGACCCCAAGTTTTTAAATAAAATTTAATTTGCACAATGAGGTATCAGAACAAGAAATGAGGTATGTCATTTCCTACATCAGTAAAACATAGGTTTTCACAAGCACCTTTGACGAGCAGATGACAATAAAACTCTCCCACTTCTGTCCTCCCACAATGGACATACAGTGAGCGCTGAGTCTGAGCCCCCAGATGTCCACCTGCAGAACAGCCCCTCAAGCTTTGTCAGAATAGTCCTGGAGTTCTACAGCTGAGGAATTCCTTCCTGTGGGAAACACCCGGCCTCTAGGATGTTGTGTGTTGGGTGTGGGGAGACCTGTATTCTCAGACATATTTGCAAATGAACTCAGCTCTTTTGATCCAGGAGGTAAATAGCAAAACAAGCTCACCTTTTGGAAAATGAATTTTTTTTCTTTTTACTTCTTTTATTACAATTTCTTTTCTCAATGTGTTTGTGTGAATGTGTACAGTTGCTGGTGGGTGCCAGGGACTGAAACTGGGTCTTTTGGAAGAGAAGTAGAAATCTTAACCATGAACCATCACTCCAGACCCTGGATTACTAATCTTTAGGATGGTGACTCCATATTTAAGCTGTGCCTGTAAGCTGTTCTCAGTTTCCACATGCATGTGCCTCCCAACATGAGTATATACACACATATACAATAAGTAATTGTAAAAATCATGTTTGATGTGTTTATATTTTGAACTGAGGTTGTAGCCTGATTGGTAGAGTACTTGACTAGCATGCATGAGGTCCTGGGCTCAACTCCCAACACCTCATGACATGCCCCGTCCCAGCAACTTCTCTTGAACAACCACACTGCAGGTGTATAGCATGTAGAATGCTTCCCCATCACTTTCTTACACAACCGTATCTATGCACCACCATCATGCTTACTATTACTTGCATTTTGGTTCATTTTGTTTTGTAAGACATGGCTGGACAGAGTGTTGGATTTACTCTGTGGCTGAGCATGATCTTGAATTCCTCAATCTCCTGATTCCTGCTCCAAATGCCTGGATTACACCATCCACCATCAAGCTTTGCTTTTCCTCACCCTCCACAAAGAAGGAATGCTGTAATCCCAGCCTTTGGGAGACAAAGGCAGGAGGATCACTACAATTAAGAGGGCAGCATGATCTACATAATAACTCATGGCCAGTCAGTAGTGAGATCCTCTGCCAAGGAAAGGAAATGAAATTTCCGTGCACAAAACAAGCCAAGTGATAAAATTAAAACACTGAGGCAAGGTAATAATGCTGGGTTAGGAGATATGAGAACTCCTCAAAACACTGTGTGATTTCACAAGTGAAAGCAGCACCTGAGAGGCCATGACTGTGGAGGGCTTTGGGAAGACAGCCAAGGCAGTCTCGCCTATGGTGACCCAAATGAGAAATGTCTCTCATAGGCTCCTGACTTTAAATACTGATCCCTGGCTGGTGGTGCTGTTGGGAAGTTAGTACGGTTAGGAGATAGCAGGCTTACTGACGGAATACCTTCACTGGAGGTAATCTTTGAAGGTTTATAACTTTATTCCGATTTCTGTTCTTTCTCTCTGTTTCCTGTGTGTGAACAAAAATGTGATATATCATCTTCCAGTTCCTACCACTGTACCATGCTTTCCCTGCCATGATGGACTCCAACCCCCACTGGAACTATAAGGAAACATAAATCTTTCCTTCCTTAACTTGCTTTCATCAGGGTGTTTTACCATAACAACCAGGGGAAAAAAGACACCACCAAACTTGTAAGAATCTTGGAAAGCGCTGTGAAGAAGAGCTCTGGAACTCTTTCTACGGGGCAGATCAGAGACTATGTCCTCACACAGCCTTACCCATCAAAATATCCAGGCATCATCAAAAGAGAGACGAGATCCCCTAGGGAGTGCCAGTTCAGTCTATCTCTCTGTGAGCTTCCTGCTCCATTGAGAGCCTGCCTCCCTCCACATGAGTTCACACCCCATAACACACAGACTTTATCACCCAAACACAGGCCATGACGACAGCACCCTTCGTAATCACACCCATCTTCCACACGACTCAACCTAGGTCCTTTCTTCATATTTGCCTCCTCTTGAGAGAAGTTCAGTGTGTCTAAGTCTGGGCTGTTGCCAGTTTGACTTGCTCTTTCCATCAGCAGCTATTTACTGAGCAGGCACCATGTTATCTATAGGCTTCCTCAAGGTAGTGAGCACCAAGGCCCACAAAAGGAGATTAGACTCTTGCTTCACCCGCAATCCTAGAAGTGGGGAGGTAGAGGCAGGAAGATTGTGAGCTTGAGGATATGCTGGGATACAGAGAAAGTTTCAGACAGCATGGGCTAAATAGTGAGACCTCATTGAAAGAAAGGGGAGAGGGGAGCAGAAGTCAGATAAAGAAAGAATGCTAGCTTCAACTTGAATGCAGTGCTTATCTTCTCTGATTTTCAACTTTCTGAACCTGTCAAATGGGAATAACAAAGTAGCTAGCACGCAGCAATAATGTATGAAATGATTTAGTAAAGTGCTTAGCACAAAGTACATGGTGTGTTACTCTAATCAGTGAAAGCCTTCTAGGCCCGGCCTGGAGGCTCATACCTTTAATCCCAGCACTCAAGAGGCAGAGGCAGGTGGAACCCTGAATTTGAGGCCAGCCTGGTCTACAGAGTGAGATCTCCGTCAGTCAGGACTACACAGAGAAACCCTGTCTTGAAAAACCAAAAAGGAAGGAAGGAAGGAAGGAAGGAAGGAAGGAAGGAAGGAAGGAAGGAAGGGAGGGAGGGAGGGAAGAAAACCTCCCATTTCTGCCTCAACTATTCCGTGAGTAGTGATTTGTCTTCCTATAGCTATAGATCAGTTAAAAAAACCTCATTCATTCAGCTGGAAGCATCCATAGACACAGATACTAGGGAAGACAAAAGAGGCTATTTTAGTTAGCTTTGTGTAACTGTAACAAAGTATCAGAAACAAAGAAGTTATAGAGAGAAAAGATTTAGGTTTTTGCCTCACAGGTTTCAAAGTCTTTAGTCTGTGATTATTGTTTTGGGGCAAGGCAGCATTTTATAACCAGCACATGGCAGAACAAAACTGTTCACCTTACAGCCAGGAAGCAAGAGAGAATAAAGAAGCCAGGGTCTAACAGTTGGCATCCCAGTGATCTAAAGACCCTCTTAAAGATCACACCACACCACAGTAGTGCCCCCTAGAGGCCATGTCTTTAACACCCTGGCCTTTGCAGAAGCATAGACGTTGTAATCTCTGCTTCTCTGGGGTTATCAGGAGTGGAAGAGGGAAGACGCTCATAGCTGGGAATGAAAGAATTATATCAGTGCTTTGAGAAAAATGAATGCTTGCTAATCCTGACTGTGATAGAATTACAGGGAGAGTTAAAAAAAAAAAAAGACTTGTTTGGGTTTAGCATTTGGGGTGGTGGTGATTTGGGACTTGGTTTGGTAGACCAGGCTGGCCTCGAACTCAGAGATCCACCTGCCTCTGTCTCCCAGATTAAAGGTGTGTGCCACCAACGCCCGGCCTGAATGAGGCTTTCTAAGGGTCAAGCACCGAGCATCAATGGAAGATGTGGTCTTAGTGGTAGTGAATGTCACATGTGTGAGTGGTGATTCCTTAGCAGCCCTCAGGAACAGAGCAGTGGCTGTGCTTTTGTCACATGGGCTTCCTGTGTGCTACAAATGACAAGTATCCTGAGGGTTGATTAGGCCCCAGCTGGATTCATGGAGGTAGAATTGGAGAGAGAGGGGCTGTGACAGGTGTTAGGATTGAGAGAGAGAGAGAGAGACAGAGAAAGAGACAGAGAGACAGAGAGACAGAGAGACAGAGAGAGAGACACAGAGAGAGAGAGAGACAGAGAGAAGCAGGGTCTTTCATAATGCCTAGCAAAAATGTGAGTGCTTGAGTAAAAGCAACCCCTTTTGGACTGAGGCCAAATAGAATGAACAAAGTTAAATTTATTTTTATAATAAAATGTATTATTTTTTCTATTTACTGTGGGGGTGAGGATTGAACCCAGGGCTGTGCATGTACCAGGATGGCACTCCCCTATCCTAGCCCAGAAATTTACTTTAAACAGTAAAGGTTTTATCATATATGTAGCTATCCTGCTCTCTGGAGATGGTAGGTATTCTGAAAGGTTGTCTTACTTTAAACAGCAGATGTATAGTTTCCCAGGCATAAACAAGCAAGCCAAGCTGCACTCTTACTGCAGAGGGGTTAGGCAGTGGTAAGAGTCCCCAGTCTCCACAGTGTTACTTGTGAAAACATCAACCAGTTCTCAGAGGCTGGCCTGGAGGGTCACGTGTGTGTGTGTGTGTGTGTGTGTGTGTGTGTGTGTGTGTGTGTGTGAGAGAGAGAGAGAGAGAGAGAGAGAGAGAGAGAGAGAGAGAAGAGAGAGAGACAGAGAGAGACAGAGAGACAGAGAGAGAGACAGAGAGAGAGAGACAGACAGACAGAGACAGAGAGAGAGAGACAGAGAGAGAGACAGAGAGAGAGACAGAGAGACAGAGAGAGAGAGAGAGAGAGAGAGAGAGAGAGAGAGAGAGAGAATGCTATGCCCCTCTCTGAAGTGCCATGAACTCTTTTCAGGGGCCAAAAAACAAAACCCAATGAATTCAGTAATCCTAAAATAACAGAAAACAAACTCCAAGAATTAGGCCAAGCATGAAGACAATCTAGACTCTTGTGTGTGTGTGTGTGATTCCCAGGGATCCCTCCCACCATCTTCCCTTGGATTCCCAGTCTATAATGTCTTACAGATTTCAGGGCTGGCCTCTGGCAGCTCTTACATACCTGAGCTGAGGCTAACCTCAGCTAGTAACTTGTGAAAAGTTTCTGCACCCTGATAAGTCTCTCCGCCGATGCAGCAATCCAAGTCAGACCAAATCAAGCCAAATTAGAAAAAGCCCATGTTTAATGGATACAACACTCCCGGATGGCCTCCCATCCTCCCAGAGAGGAGACGGGAAAGAGAGACCGGAAAACCAAGAGTCTGTTTTCTGGGGGACAGTTTAAACACCCTGTGGGAGTGGTCTTGAGCATCTCTGGAGGAGGGGGTCATCATTGGTGGGCTTTCTGGGATGCAGGGTTTGGGGGGAGATAGGGGAGGGGGCTTGGGTGGAACTTCCACCATAAGAACTTGCAAACCTGGTAAGTTATACTGTACATGTCAAGGCCTGTCTCCATTGGGATTTTCTCCTTGTCTTCAATGGGGCAACAACCGAAGTGTCTTCTTAGTTGACTGGCATGATTTCTTCTGCAGACTGCTCCATTACATCAATCCTAACTCATTAATTAAAAACAAAAAAACAAAAACAGAAAGCAGGGCTAGAAACCACTTGAGAAAGCTAGGTGTGGTAGAGCCTGTTTGTCTCCCAGCACTGGGAAGGCAGAGACAGGAGGGCTCTGGGGTTCCCTGGCCTGCTTGGTGAGCCCTAAGTCAGTGAGAAACATTGTATTCAAAACAAAACAAGTAGACAGTACCTGAGGAAGGAAACCCAAGGTTGTCCTTTGGCCTCCACACGAGTGGGCTAGCGGGCGCACACACACACACACACACACACACACACACAAAAAAAAAAAAAAAAAAAAAAAACAGATAAGAAAAAAAAAAACCAGAAAATATAGTGTGCCTGGCTGATGAGTGAAACAATCCCATTTCTCTGACTTTGAAAGTACTGATCTCTTCACATCATCAAGAACAAGAGAGCACAATTCCCTGTCCCAATTAGCAATTCTAAGATCTCCCCAGGGGCATGTTTCTCCCTATGTTGTTAACTCCTGTTACCCACAGAAGCACTGGGACAGCCCAGCCAGAAACATAGTTGTTGCCATCACTGTGGACCTGGCCTGTCAGAACTCCGTGATAGAAAGCTGTGGAAGAAAACGGCCCATGTCCCTACTTCTCTGTCCCCCACCTGACTAGGGACACTTTGGGGATCTTGAACATTTAGGAAACAAAAGATTTATAGTGATCTAGTCAGAGGCTGCAAGGATCTTGAGTCAAATTCAAAAGTGATGTATCAGCAAAAACCTAAACTTAACAGATTCTCAGCTACTGTTTGCTATCATGGGCACCTGGAGAAATTCTCTTCATCTTTCCATCACCATTTTTTTCTTGTGGAAAAAAAAAAAAGTCCAGAGCCTAACTTTTCAGACAGGAAGTAACTGAAACAGGAAGCAACGTCAAATCACAGAGGCTGGGACACCATGTAGCAGTAGTGTGCTGGCCTAGCATTCGAGAGGCCCTGGGTTCCATGCCAGCACCAAGGTGAGCAAACTGGATAGAAATCATAAATGATAGTATTGTGATTTATTCCTCAGAAGATAAAATTCCTCTGGCTTGTCAAATAGAACACGTCGGCCAAGTGTTTTCAGGTTAGGTCAGCACATGGGTGCAGGAAGGGTGGGAGCAGCAGGGTGTGGGAAGGTGGGGGAGGGAGGAAGACATCCGGGGCCCTTAGAAATCTCACACCCAGACACCCCATTTTCACAGTGCATTTTGGTTTTGCTTTTGTTTCTCACAAATACAGACCAGTCCCTACCTAATAGTGATCCAACTTAGAATGCTTCCTAGTTGATGATGGTTTACAAGATGAAAATGTACTTGGACATCTGAAGTTTACTTCATTTAATTGTGTGTGTGCACGCATGCCGCCTTGTGCATGTGGGCTGTGAGAAGACTACTTCAGGAGAAGGCTAGCTCCTTAAGGATGCCAGGCGTCAAGCTCGCCCGGTCAAATCTGACCCACTGAGCCATCTGCCTGGCCCAACCTGGGGGTTATAATCTCTCATTGTGAGATGGATCTGCAGTCGGATCCTCTCTCTAGACTCAGCGCAGCAGAGGCTGGTGTCACACTCAGCCTGTGACATGGAGAGACAGTTGTCACTCTCCAGTGTGTGCTGCTGAGCTAGGATTTGGGGCAGGCCTGGGGTAGTCAAGGCATTTTTCTACCCACAATAGTTCTAAATTACAGTTGTTTATTTACACTTACCTGGTTTTGGTTTTGGGTCTTCGGTGTTTAGGAACAGAGCTCATATAAGCCCAGGCTGACCTCAAGTAGAGCTGAAGCTAGCCATCTCCTGCCCAAGTGATGGAATTACTGGCCTATGCACGACAGGCAGTTTCTGTAGTGCCAGAGACTGAACCCAGAGCCTCATCATGTATGTTGTTAGATAAACACTCTACCAGCTAAGCCACATCCATAGCTCAGATACTGGCATTATGATGAGAACAAAACTTCACAAAAAAAATTTTTAAGAAAGAAACAAGGACCATCTATATTCTCAATTTGAAAATTAAAACAAATGTTTAAAGTGCCCTTTAGTCCCTCCCTCCCTCCGCTCCCGTCCCTTGTCCATCAGCCTTACCTGCTTTCTCAGCTAGGACCCAAATTAGCTATTTGGTCTGTGTCCTGCCAGACCATAATGTGGCCTCTCACTCACACAGTTATGTACAACATTTGACTTTTATATACACAATTTCTTGTTTAAGGCATTTAACCTAAGGCACTTAAATATAATCTCAAAATCTCAGGATAAGAATTGCAACTCAGCAGTTGGCTTACGCCCTTTATACAGCAGAAGCTAGCCCTGCAGTAACTGCTAAAGGCGGCAGAGCCAGGCTGGGAACTCTAGGCTCTTCTTGTGTTTCTGTTTGTTCCTTTTTTCTTTCTCTAATTGTTACTGTTCTTCCAAGACAGGGTCTTGTGTAGTCTATGCCGGCTTCAAACTAGCAAAGGATTGGTGCCTCTACCTCCTGTGTACTGAGACCTCAGGAGTGCCTGGTCCATTTGTGCTGGGCTTGAACCCAGGGCTCCCTGCATACCAGGCAAGCACTGGACTGCAGCCCGAGCCCTCTCTCTCTTTCTAGCTCTCCATTTTGGCCATTTCGCTTCACATTAGCACCTCACCCAGAAAGCACACTGTAAAGGCTCGAAGTAGAATAGCTTTGGACAGGCCCGGTGCATCAGAAGGTGGAGAATCTGAAAGTGCTTTTCCTACAGTTGTCTAAAAGAAAATTTGAGCGTTTGCAAATTCCACTTACACCCCTCTGCACCCTTCCTCCACTGCCCACAAACAGACCGGCAGGGTTTGGCTCCACCGGAGATTTATAGGGGAACGTATCTGGATCTCTCTTTCCATCCTAGTCTGTTAAAGTCCAGTTGGCTAAGGCTCAGGGCAAGGTGCCAGGCCTAGATTTCGGGGGCGGGGGGGAGGATCGTCCAGAGAGATAGGGGCGGATGTGATTTGGCGTCTGTGTGCGATCTGGCACGGCGTTTTACGTGCTGCGGTGTTCCTTTTCTTAAGCTCGGTACAGGCACTTAGAAGACCGTTCATCAACGCGAAGCATCAAGGCAGCACCTACTTGGCACCAGAAGCATCCCGAAGGTCTTTGAAAAATGGTATCTGAGCAAGAGGCCCGGGAACCGCAACAGAGTGGCACTGCGTGGTACTGAGGTCATGTGATACCGGCGTTTCATGGGAAATTAGGCTCTTTTCCTGTTTCTGACAATCAGAAAGAACGCTGGAGAGGCAAGACATTTTCTGTCTGTTTTCACTGGAGGAGTGAAAACAATAGCAAGCACATATTTTGAAGTGAAACTATTTCACAGACAAAATGAAAAAAACGGTGTTTGAACTTTTTCCGCTCTTCTTCTCTTTGTCTTTCTTGATTTCATATAATTCATATTTAAGAGGCACAAAATCCCCTGCCCACCCCTCCCCCAAAACAAAGTTGTCTCCTCCCACCACTTGCCAATCTTTTCAAGAGTATGTTCTACCCCAGGCTGAGGGTTTTGATTTATGATAATAGGACAGGCCAAAGGCTTTGGGAAGAGGTGTCCCCAGAGCTGGGCGGTGACGTTAACACTTGGTGTAAGCAAGTGCACTGTGACTTCACTGCTTTCAGAGCAGGGGAGTGTCTGGTCTTAAGACTCCAAGTAAGACACCTGAACAAGCTTTGCAGGAGGAAGTCAGAAAAAAAAAATGCCCAAGAGTAAGTTACTAGGCACAGTGAAGCCAGCCTGGGCTACACAGTTCCAGGCTGGAACCCTGTCTCATAAGTAAATAAGCAAATATAGTCATGTGTTCCTTAAAATAATCAAATTGTGTACAAAGTTCAATATACATAGAAGAGCAGGTACCTGCCTCAAGTGGCAGCCACTTAGGAGATTTAGTAAGATCATAAAAACTCAGGGGTTTGAGGGCAGTCAAGGAAAGGAGCGGGGAGGAAGTCAGGGGAGCAAGGGTGGAAAGGGGGAGCAGGCTGAGGAAGGGAGGGAGGAGGAGGCCATCTTCCCAGTGAAGGCCTTGTTGAAGGCTGTTGAAGAATCAGGACGTCACATGACCCCCAAGGCCCTTTTAGATCTCCAATCCTCAGGCTGACAGTGGGACTTTCCCTAGATGGCCTCTTTTCTAAAACAAAGAAGCTACTATCAGATTAGGAGGGACACAGCACATTCAGAGTGGCCATGCACTCGCATGCCTTGTGCCTTGTACACCCTGGTATGTAGGGGTGGTTTGGCGAGGGACGCCATGAAGACAGAATGAGGCCAGGTTTTTTTTTGTTTTTGTTGTCATTTGTTTTTTACAGTCCAGTCACTCTAGTGTGGCTTTGCTGGGACATTCTAGCCAGCTGATAGCTATTCTTTCTCATTAGCCTCTCCCTTCAGTTACTAAGAGAATGACCTTTGTTGCCACAAAATTAAAAATGTCAGGAACATAGGAAATGAAGACAGTACTAAGCATTCCTCACACACTGCCAGGAGGACTCAGTGGGATGACCAGGAAAACCTGACCACAGCTTCTGGCTATAGAAAACAAATGAGAACGATCAGGTCCCCAGTGCGCGTGAGCATACTCATTCACCTTTGCATGCTCCTTTAGCACTTGAGAGTTGTTGTTGTTGTTTTGATTTTTTGTTTGGTTTTTGAGAAAAGATTTCTCCGTGTAGCATTGGATGCCCTGGAACTCACTCTGTAGATCAGGCTGGTCTCAAACTCAGGTCTGCCCGCCGAGTGCTGGAATTAAAGGCGTGAACCTGTCTACACCTCTCCTGTGGTTATGTTTGCTCCAGTCCTCCAACACACAATTAACTCCTAAGTGAAGGGTGACCATTCCGAGCACTGAGTGTACAACAGTGAGCAGGAGACGGCTCTGGGCTGGCCAGTTGGCTCAGTGGGTAGAGCAGCTGCTGTGAACCCACACAGTGTTGAAGGAAAGACATGCCTCCCGTTGTCCTCTGACCTCCACACACCCCTTGGCACATGCACAGCCCCTGCCTGCTGCCATCACACGAATACATGATGAGAACGAAGAAGGCGAAATGGCTGCTCCACAGGGCAGGGCACAGTGGGAGACAAGGAAAGAAGATGCGGCAGACTGCACCTCATGCAAGAGAGGCCACACCCTTCATTCTCCAAGGGGAGAGACGCCATCTGACTTAGGAGATAAACAAGCTGCCCTTGCAGGGCATTGCCAAGAGCCAGGCAAAGGTGACTTGGTCCAGGTTCTTAGTGGAAGCTTTGTTTCTCTAGACCCATCTTGGGGGCAGAGTTGACAAGACCCAATGGTGATTTAGGTTCAAAGAAGAAGAAAAATGGAATAAGGAAGATGTCAATTTTGGGAGCATTGCAGTGGGAAAGGGGAGCTGCCACCTACTGACACGGGGAACATTTATTTAGATTGCCCTCAGGACAAATGCCCTAAGGTCTCCATTGGATAGATGAAGAAGCTGAGGTGCAGAGGTTGTCCAGATAAAAGGATTCTCACTGGCTTCAGGCATCAGTAAGGGTCCAAGGGGCCTCCCCCAAATCAGACAGAGCCAGGCTTCAGAAACGCAGTCCTGATGTTAACTAAGCATAAAAATTAGTTAAAAATTGAAGTTTCAAAAAAAAATCAGGTAATGCAACTTTTTGTCCAACTATGATTTGTTGTTTGACTCTGGGAAAGAAGGCAAGTTCCTCAAGATCTCAACACCTTCAGTTCCCCCAGGGCCACTCCTTCCTAGAAATGCCACAGCTGTCACTGATTCCCAATCCTGGTCTCCATGGTTAGGAGGACAGAGAAGAAAGATTACAGAACACTGTCTGGGGCTGAGGACACAGCTATGCCTGCTTTTGCTGCCCAGATTACAAACAGGGAACGAATGCATCGGGCCCAGTTCCCACTGTCTCCCAGAGTTCTAATCCCATAGCTACCAAACTGGTAGTGTCCCAGTTTCCAGAAGAGGTAATATGGTCATACAATTGTGGAGAACAAGGCCAGCCTGGAGTCCAGAGAAGGACAAGTCAAGACTAATCTTCTCCCTGTACATCACATGGTTTTCAGGACAGCAACAGGACCAGCAAAGGGTTAATGAAGCAGGCACCTAACATGCCCACTTGCATTATGGGACACTGACTTTGACCCAGCTCAAACCCCTCTAAATTTGCTAAGTAAGGAATTTGGGGAGGG
This sequence comes from Cricetulus griseus, assembly GCF_003668045.3. Lineage (NCBI taxonomy): Eukaryota > Metazoa > Chordata > Mammalia > Rodentia > Cricetidae > Cricetulus > Cricetulus griseus. The sequence goes on from NC_048595.1 coordinate 225,613,622, forward strand.
GGTAAGGCCAGTGACTAGATTTAGATTGTCACTGTTAAAAACTCAGGGTGGAAGGCCTAGACTGGAGCTTAATGGTGCATCACTTGCTGCTGTGTGTACAGCTATGGGTTCTATTCCTAAGGCTCCAAGACAGACTTCTGAGGCTTGTGGCGATGGCTCAGTAGGTGAAGTGCTAGCCACACAAATGTGAGGACCTGAATTCACACACCTAGCAGGCTTACTGGCATGTGCATGTCATTCCAGTGTTGGGGAGGTAGAGACAGGAGCAACCTTGTTGTTCACTGGTAAGCCAGTGCAACCAAATTGGTGAACTCCAAGTTCTGTGAGAGACCCGTTAGAGAGCAATGCATGAAGCACCTAATGTTGACCTATGTCCACACATACATAAACACAAATATACATGAGCACACACACATGAACACACACAATTTTAAAGAATAAAAGAAAAAAGTCAAGACTTCCAATCAATTTACTGTAGAAAATGAAAAATTGCTTCAAATATGAGCTACAGAGAGGCTGGCCAAGAGCCCATCATCAAGGTTTGGGGCACTCCATGAGCGTCCGGGATGCAGGAGATAACACCACCGTCTCCACCCAGCTAGGGAGTCTCCAGCTTCCTTAGGAGGAAGCTGCCAAGATGTTCGCTCCTGGGGAGGAGATATAGCTATATCCATCAACATGCATTTATTCAGCACAGACACGCCCAGAACTGTGACAGGCCAGTGAGAAGCTCTGGTCCCTGTCACCAATTTGTTTATAATCGGATTAAACAGAATTGTCCTTGAATATGCTATGTAAGCAACTCGCTGTGGCTGAACCTAACCACAGGCTAGCCCTGGTGGGTCATTAACAGATATTTGTTGCAGAGATGGTCTTTGCAGTCTTGTCATCCAGACAGAGGGAGATCTGTGGGTCTTAGAGTTGCAGGGAAAGCTCCTGGCTGGGGGCCAGAACATGGGATGTGTGCTGGACTGGGAAGGCTGCAAGAAGTGAACAGCATCCCCCGGGAGGGAAGTCTGTGCACAGCATTCATCCAAACAGGTGTTATTGCCTAGCGTGTATGAGGAACACAACAAGACAAAAGAAAAGTTAATAAAATAATCTTATAAGAAAATGATCTGACTAGGCATTTCTCAGAAGATACACAAATGAACAGGTGTGTGGAAAAATCCTCTGCATCACTAATTATAAGGGCAAATACAATGAGACACTTGCCACCAGTTAAGAATGGCTGTTTTCAAATGATGAACAACTGCCTTACACTCAGGGATGTTAACTAGTACAGCCAAGGGGGACAGTATGGAGGTGTCTTAGTTAGGGTTCCAACCACTGTGAAAAGATACCATAATCACTGCAACTCTTAAAAAGGAAAACACTTAATTGGGGTGGCTTACATTTTTCAGAGGCTTAACACATTTAATTGAGATGGCAGCTTACATTTTCAGAAGTTTAGTCCATTATCAAATCATGGGGCCTGCAGGAAGACATGGTGCTGGAGAAGGAGCTGAGAGTCTACATCTTGACTTGGAGGCAACAGGAAGTGGTTGGTCTCACTGAGCGTAGCTTGTGCATAGGAGACCTCAAAGTCCACCCCCACAGTGACACACTTCCTCCAACAAGGCCATCCCTCCCATTAGTGCCACTCCCTTTAGAGTCCATTTTCTTTCAAATCACCACAGGAGGCCACTCAAAAAACACTCAAAGCAGCAAGATATGGTAGCATGTTCCTATACCCAGAGCTTGGGAGGCAGAGGCAAGAGAATCTCCATAGTCAAAGGCCAGCCTGCACCTCAGAGTAAGATCCTGTCTCAAAAAATACAAGTCAGGACCTAGAGAGATGGCTTGGCAGTTAAGAGAACTTGTTCTTGCGGAGGATATGGATTTTGTTCCTGGAAGCCCACAACTATCTGCAACTATCTGTCTCCTCTTTCTGGCCTCCAAGGGATTCTCCACACAAGCAGTGCAGATAAACTCACACAAACTCACATATGTGTATTTAAATAAAAAGTAAACTGGGTATGGTGGTGCACACTTTAATCCCAGCACTCAGGGGTCAAAGGCAGGTGGATATCTGTGAGTTCTAGGCTAGCCTGGTCTACATAGTGAGTTCCAGGCCATCCACAGCTACATAGTGAGGCCCTGTCTCAAAATGACCACAAAAATAATGATAATGAAAAATAAATCAAAGAAAAGCAAATTAAAAATAGCTTGATCCATCTGGTCTATTGAGCCCACATCTAGGAACATACTCAGTGAGCGACACGCAATCTGTACTCCTCTGTTCACTGTCACTCTATGAAAAATAACCAAGACACAAAATGAACCTAGGTGTCCATCAACAGGTAAACAGACATGAAACACATAGCACATATACACAAAGGAATATTCATTCATAAATATGGAACATGTAGTACATACACATAAAAGAACAGTAATCATTCATAAATAGGAAATCCTGCCATTTTCAAGAACATGGACGAACCTATCTGCCATGTGAAAGAAGCCAGGCACAGAGAGACAAAAAGTACTCATTCCCAACAGCAAGGGATGGATGGCATGGTGTACAGCAAGTGGGGACAGAGAAAGGCCGATTAGTGGTCACAACAATACAGTGAGATAGAATAAATTCTAGTGTTGGGTCTCTAATAGCCCAAGTGGGTGACTATAGTTAATAATTTATTGAATGTCTCCTTTTTATCCCTTTTGTTTAAAAAACAAACACAACCTGGCTTCAGACTCAAGGCAATCCTCCTATCTCAGCTTCCCCATTGCTGTATTGTAAATGTGAACCACCACAGTTGTCTTAGACTCTTGAGACAAGGTCTTGTTACATAGCTCATGTTGGTCACTTATGTAACCAAAACTGGCTTTGAACTCAAGATCTTCCTACCTCAATCTTCCAAGTGCTGGGAAAGCAGACACTGTGACTAGCTATGCACCTCTCCTGTGCCATCCATCTTCCTTGACTTTAACTATAACACAGTAAGTTGTGACCAAAATGTTGTATATCACCCAAAGCTGAGACGGAAGTGTTAGTGAACATGGGAGCATTGTGACTTGCCTGCAGCTAGAAGCCCCACCAGTAGACAGACATCTGTTCTTATTGGTGTGGATGAGTATTTTATTTGTTGACTACTGGCACCCTGAACAGTGTCAAGGCTGATGGGCCCACAGGCTCTAAGTTGAAATACATGTAGAGGGGATTTACCCTGGAGCCGATGAAGCTCAAGCTCCAGGCCCCTTTCCAGGGCTGGGACTCTCTCTGTAGCGCATTTGTGTGAGCATATTGTTTATAACATAGACACAAATAATATTGTTTTCACTGACAGTGTATCTTCTGGTTTAATTCCTGTTGCTGTGATAAAAATATCCTGATAAAAGACAATTTGGAAAAGAAAGTTATTTTAACCTACCACTCCAGAGTGTAGTCCATCAGCGCAGGAAGTCACAGCATCAGGAGGGAAGAGGACAGTCATCCACAGTCAAAAGAAGAGAGAAGTAGTCGAACTGTGCTTACCTCACATTGCAGAACCAAATCTAGATTAGGGTCCGCTGCTGTGGGCTGCATCTTCAATTTCCAGCACCCACATGGCATCTCACAATGGTCCCTAACTCCAGTTCCAGGGGATCCAGTGTCCTCTTCTCACCCCTTCAGGCACCAGGCATGTACATGACGCACAGACATATATGCAGACAAACACCCATACACATAAGATAAAATCTAAAAAGAAGAAAAATTGCCCACAACCATGTCCACAGGGCAACCTAATCTAAACTTTTTGAGGCTCTTCTGTGATTCTAGATCATTACAAGTTGAAGATTAAAACTAACCATCGGGGCAGCTACAATGTGAAGTCCTGTCTTAAACAACATATAGTGGGATTTCCACATTTATAGAAGAATAACTGTATTTATAAATGAGTTATGTCTGTATGTGAAACCCCAGTTATCAACAATCACTTTCAAGAATCCATGCTAGGAACTAGGGATTGTAGTTTAGTAAGTAGAGGGTTTGTCTAGCATACACGGGGCCTTGGAGTAGACCAACATCCCCTAAGCGTGTGATTGGCACATGCATGTAATCCCAGAACTCAGGGAGTAGAGGCAAGAGGATCAGAAATTCAAGGTCATCGTTAGCTACCTAGTCAGCTGAAGACCACCCTGGGCTAAATGGGACTCTGTCTCAAAAAAAGGAAGGAAGGAAGCAAGGAAGAAAGAAAGAAGAAAAGGAAGGAAGGAAGGAAGGAGAAAAAAGAAGGAAGGAAGGAAGGAAGGAAGGAAGGAAGGAAGGAAGGAAGGAAGGGGGAGGGATGGGAAGGAAGAGAAGGAAGGAGAGGGAGAGGAAAGGAGAGAGAAGAAGCAGGGGGTAGGGAGGGACCATGTTAAAGGAACATGCTATATTATCCTGCTTTTTCTATTAATTAAAAGAATTTTAAAAAATCACAGACACTAAAAGATCAAGAGTTCAAACTAAGGATATGAAAGAAAGAGATATCAGGAAGTTGATTTTTTTTTTAAAAAAATCCTTTTTTGAAGCCAGGCTGAGGTGGCACCCATCTTTAATCCCAGCACTTGGGAGACAGAGGCAGATGGATCTCTGTGAGTTCTAAGACAGCCTGGTTTAAGACAGTCAGGACTACACAGAGAAACCCTGTCTCAAAAAAAAAAATCCAATTTTGAAATATTGGGAATATGTGCAATCTTTGTTCTAACTGTAATTGGTTGCCACTTCTTATTGTAAATCAAACCCACTTTGACACCTGTATTTCTATTAGTTGTTTTCTGAAAGATACAACTTCCATCATGTGAGCTCCTGGCCCCACAGCCTTGACATGCTTTCTATGTGTGCACATTTGTGTGTCTAACTGGAAAGTGGCCTGCTGGGAGTGTGGAGTCCATTTATCTGGGAGAGACAACTTGTTATTTTGCTCCCAGACAGTGACGCCCAGTGTTTTCATGTCATATAATGCATGAGTCATTTGTCTGCCCATTATATTATTGTTGTCTTAGACATATTATCTCTTGTTCAAAACCCCTAGACACAATAATTGCAAGATACAGAGGGTTTTTAGAATTTAAATTATATTTATTTATCTTGAGGTATGTGTGGAGGTCAGAGGACAACTTGATAGAGTCAGTTCTCTCTTTCCAACATATGGGTCTCAGGGATCAAACTCGGGTCGTCAGGCTTCTAGACAAGCCCCTTTATGGCACCAACACAAGATACAGAGTTTTGTTTTTGTTTTTTAATTGGCTGTTACTATATTTTATGTGCAGCAATTTTTAACTAAAACATTACTTATTGAAAACTCTGCTCCCTCTGACTGTTTCCCACCAGAGGGCTGTGTGAGGACAGAGGGAAGGAACAAGGGCAGTTGAAAAGATCCAGGTTCCTTAACACAGCAGCCCCAGGACTTGATTCACTAGGAGAATTTTACTGACCCCTGGTGGTACAACAAGATAGTGCAACTAACAAAGACTCCAAGAACCATTTTCCTGCTCTTCGTCTGGAAAATTCAAAGCACAAAAGTAAGGAAAACTATAAACCACTCTAATTCTTCCCATTCAATTTGAAGCTCCTCCCCCCCCCAATCACTTCTGTGATTAGTGTCTTTCAGGACACAGTTTGACGCTGTCATCCAAGGGAGAAGAAACAGAGCTTTGAAACAACAGAAAGGAGGGGAAGGAAGAGCAGCAAGGGGGAAGGGACAAGGAAGGAAGTGTAAACAGACAGGGAAGGAAGGAAGCCCAGGAGGAGGGGGGAGGGAAGGAACAGAAAGGAAACAGTAGTTTGGAAGTCAGGCTGCACTCTGGTAATCCCCACTCAGAAGAGTCAGAAGTCAAGGTCCTGTGCAGCTAGAGCAGTTTCAAGGCCAGCCTGGGCTATGTAAGAGTTTGCACCCCACCCCCAGAAGGAAGGAAGGTAGAGAAAACCAGGCGGAGTCTGAGGACAGTTCCTGACAACTGACAACTACCTAATTTCTCTTCTCTGAGCATCCTCCCCCTGTCTATCACTGAGCCCTGCAGTTCTAAAACCATGATGCCATATTTACTAGGGGCCATAGTGCTCAGGACTCACTTTATAGAGAGAGTAAGAGAGAGACAGAGGTGAAGGAGCAAATTCCACAGTGAACACCAGGCTGACCATCTCTGCAAACACGGGTGGACAAACTTCTTGTATGGGAAGTCTGTTCCTCTGTGGACAGAATTGCAGAGGCGAGGGCCAGCCAGAGTGCACCTCCCCTCCAGCAGTCAGAGGACAGCTCTCAGCTCCATTGTGTCCTCGCAGAGGACAGAGGAAATGAGCTCCCCCGTCGTTCTGTCAAAGCTCTTGAAGAGGGAAGAGGGCATGGATACTCAAGGCCGACTTGCTGCCCTGGCAGATGCATGAGGACTGGACAGCCCCTCTCCTTTCCAGAGGGAATATGTGGACTGAACAGTAATCAACAGTGAGCGAAACCTGGAGAAACTAGATCCTTTGTTTTCTTTTAAAAACTACCTGACTAGGCCAGGTAGTGGTGGCACATGCCTTTAATCCCAGCACTCGGGAGGCAGAGGTAAGAGGATTTCTGTGAGTTCGAGGCCAGCCTGGTCTACAAGAGTGAGTTCCAGGACAGACTCCAAAGCAATACAGAGAAAACCTGTCTTGAAAAACAACAAAAACATAAACAAAAACAAACAAAAAACCACCAAAACAAAACAAAACCAACTATCTGACTTGACCTCAGGGGTGATGCCCACAACTTCCTGGGCTCCCCTGATCCAGAGCAGGCAAGATTATTGCTTCCTAGGTTGAGGCAGTATCTCATATAGTCCAGGCTAGCCCCAAACTGCCAAGCTCTGAGTGGAAACCTTTCTTTCTTAGTCAGCTTCTATTAAGTAGCAAAATGCCTGAGTTAAACTACGCATGAGGAGAAAAGGTCCATCAGAAACCCTAAGAGACAGGAAGAGTCAGGGTCCAGTGCTCAGTTGCAGAGCACACCCTTGATAAACCCCACCTCCTAGAGGTTTGATGGGCTCCCAGTAGCACTATAGGTTGGGGACCTGTGGGCAGCACTTCTCCAAGTCATTAGAGCCACAGTGGAAAATCAAAACATGTAATAAGAAAATAAAAATCATTAAAACGTTAGAGGTTAGATGGAGACTGAATGTGGGGTATTTGATCTTACAAAAGAAAGGGGTACCAATATTTGATATTTTCCCCTCCAGCTTACTGTTCAACATAATTTTACTGTCTTAATTTTAATAGTTACCCCAAATATGTGCATTTCTAAAGTCTTATTGTCTAAAGTGATTTATTACTTACTCTTTAAAAAAAAAAGATCTTATTTATTTTTTGTTATGTATACAGTGTTCTGCTTGCATGCCAGAAGAGGGCACCAAATCTCATACATACTGTTGTGAGCCACCATGTGGTTGCTGGGAATTGAACTCAGGACCTTTGGAAGAGCAGTCGGTGCTCTTAACCTCTGAGCCATCTCTCCAGTCCTATTACTTGCTCTAAATAACTATACATTCAGAAATGTAATGATCTATTTGCTTTCTATACTAGTCCATTTTCATAACTGTAGCAAAGTATCCAATTCAGGCTACTTTTTAAAACAGAAGTGCATTTTGCCTCATGGTTCTGCAGGTACAAGCTATGGGGATTTATCTGATGGCCTTGCTGGCATACAGCATCACATAGCTAGAAACAAGAGACAGGCACAGTGGAGTATCTGCATCTGTCTGGTTTCTCTCCCTATGCTTAAAAGGCCAATGGGATTCAATCCTGGTGTCCCACCTTAATGACCTCACCTAGTTATAATCACGTGCCAAAGGCCACACAGGTAAAGCACAGAGTGGAACTGTTTTCACCTCATCCTCCACATTCAGTAGTAAACTTCAACACTCACACTATCAAACCACAGAATCCACCTCTCACCTTTTATATTCTTGCTCTTAACCATCTTAATTCTACATACATTTAAATACTACATATTGGCCAGACCTGATGGCATACACCTTTGATCCCAGAACTTAGAAAGTGAGCCAGTCAGATCTCTGTGAATTCAAGGCCACACTGGCCTGCAGAGTGAGTTAGTGAGTTACAGGCCAATGAGAGCTATACAGTGAGACTGCCTCAACAATAAAAAAAATAAAATAAAAACCGAACAACAAAAATCCCACCACATATTAGCACAATAAGCACTCATTTATATTCACTCATACATTTATTTCTCTATTGTTTGTCACTAATTTTGCAATTTCCTTTTTTTTTTGTTTGTTTTCTTTCAATTTGCCAAGGCAGGGTTTTTCTGTGTAGCACTGGCTGTCCTGTAACTCACTCTGTAGACCAGAGATCCGCCTGCCTCTGCCTCCCAAGTGCTGGGATTAAAGGCATGCGCTACCACTGCTCACCTACAATTTTGCATTTTCAATCAGTAAACTCCAGGCAAAATGAGAGATTTTGTCTTAAATAGTCAGCACTCGGGAGGCAGAAGCAGGCAGATCTTTGAGTTTACATAGTGAGTTCCAGGACAGCCAGGGCTACACAGAGAAACCCTGTCTCAAAAAAAAAAAAAAAAATCAAACAAACAAAAAACAAAACACAAAAGCCAGGTGAAAGGAGCTGGAGAGATGGCTCAGTGGTTAAGAGCACTGGCTGCCCTTTTAAGGTACCTGGGTTCAGTTCCCAGTTCCTATGTGGTGGTTCATGAGTGTCTGTAACTCCAGCTCCAGGGTTTTTGTGTTGTGTTCTCTAAGACAGGGTCTCACTACAGACCTGACTGTCCTGGAGCTTGCTATGCAGAGCAGGCTAGCCTTGAATTCAGGATCATTGGGCCCCTGCCTCCCAAGTACTGGGATTAAAGGTGTGTACTACCATACCCAGCTCCAGTTTTTGTTGTTGTTGTTGTTCTGTTTTGTTATATGTAAGAAAGCAGGCATTATTAAAACTCTTGGATGGACTGGAGAGATGGCTCAGAGGTTAGTAGCACTGGCAGCTCTTCCAGAAGTCCTGAGTTCAAGTCCCAGTAACCACATGGTAGCTCACAACCACCTATAAAGAGATCTGATGCCCTCTTCCTATCTGCCAGCATACATGCATGCAGAATGCTGCATACATAATAAATAAATCTTAAAAAAACCCTAGTCTTGGATTTTTTTTAAGATTTATTTTTAGAACAGTTCTAGTTTTACCAAAATGTCGAACAGCCCGTACAGTTGTCAAACACTTTCTCACATGCATCTTTTGTTAATGATAATATCTTGCAATAGTGTGGTGTATTTGGTAATTTGATGAATCAAAATTAATACAGTAGAGGCCAGTAAGATGGCTCAGTGAATAAATTCACTTGTTATACAAGCCCGAGAACTTGAATTCAATTCCCATGTAAACGTGGCAGAGAACTCTCTTCACTAAGCTGTCCTCTGACCCTTCCATGCTCACATACAGACACAATAAATAAATTAAAATTTAAAATATTAATAGACTACTATTAATGGAAGTCCATAGTCTAAAATAGGGCTCACTCTTGAGAGTTAGGCGAAAGGTCTAGAAGGGAAGCATGGTCCTCCTATATCAGGAAGGCTGTCCTCATCTATCAAGCATGAACCTTCAAGAGGGACCCATGAAACAATGAGGGACACCCACCTAGCTAGGCAAGATAGCCGAATCAAGCCTGTCAATCGATGTGGTAAGATGCCACAGCCAGGCCATCTTCATAGACACAGGAACATAACTTTATGGTTCTAAGAAATATGTCCATACTAAATAACTTCTCTGTCACAAATTCTTTGTATTCTTCCTATTCATCCAGGCCATCATCCAAATTCTGGCAGCCATGGATATTTTACTGTCTCCATAGCCAGACTTTTCCTGTATATTTAAAGAGCTGAAATCATGTAGTGTGTTGCCTCTTAGCTCAGCATCCTTCACTTGATGATGTGTTTAACAATCCTCTATGTTTTTGTTTGTTTGTTTTGGTTTTTTTTTTATGTCCAGTATCTTAGAGTTTCTATTTCTGTGAAGAGACACCATGGCCATGGCAACGCTTATAAATAAAACATTGGGGCTGGCTTACAGTTTCAGAGATTTAGTCCATTATCGTCACGGTGAGCATGGAAGCATGCAGGCAGACACAGCACTGGAGAAGGAGCTGAGAGTTCTGCATCTTAGTCCACAGGCAGCAGAGAGAGGCTATGTGCCACAGAGGGTGTAGCTTGAGCACAAGACCTCAAAGCCCATCCTCCAACAAGGCCACACTTCCTCCAACAACACACCTCCAAATGGTGTCACTCCCTATGGGCCAAGCATTCAAACACATGAATCTATAGCGTCCGTCCGTACCTATTCAAACCACCACATCCAGATCGCTCATTTCTTTTTATTTCTGATTATTAACACTGTATACATTCACTATCTTGTTTAATCTACTGAGAAACATCACTTGCATGTTAGGTTTTTGACAATTATAACTTAGCATTCACATGCTGTTTTGTGGGTGATTTTGGCTGGACCATCTTATGGCTAATTTTATAAGAAACTGCCAAACCGTATTCCAGAGTGTCTATATCATTTGTACTCCCATCTGGAAGCAGTGAGAGTTCTGGCTGATGTTTCCTTGTCAGCACTTGGTTTCATTGGCTTTTCACAACTTAGCAATTCTACTACAGAGTTTGCACATGCATATTGTAAATGGCAGCTCCCTGGTGACACAGGATGGTGTGTCAAATACCTCTCTCCTCTAGTGAGATGTCCAGAAGTTTTGCTCATTTTATTTATTTATTTAATTTATTTATTTATTTATTTTTGAGGCAGAGTCCCATTTTGTAGCCCAGGCTAGCCTCAAACTTATAGCAATTCTCCTGCCTCTTTTTACTTTTGCAATCACAAGTACTGGAATTCTATGCATAAACCACCATTCAGTTTTAAAAGTGCTTGGCATGTTTGGGGGACTAGTTCTTTAACATGTGTGTATTTTGAGACAGGGTTTAGGTAGCACAGGCTGGCCTTGACTTCAAGACAATACTCCTGTATTAGCCTCCCAAGTGCTGGGACTATCACAACCAGCTTCCACTGTGACATTTCATACAAATGTATCACCATGCCTTGTTCACGTTTCTTTCTCCTGACCGACTGCTGTTTTGCTTCTTCCTCACAAACTGCTTCCCTGTCATATACATACTCATACTTAAATCTAGACCCACATGAAAGAAAACATGCATTTTCTCCTATGATTGTGATTAAAATATCTGAAAATCAGAGTAACTTTAAGGAAAGGTGGGTTTATTTCCACTCATGGCTGAAGGGTACCATCCATTATGGCTAAGAAATCATGGCAACAGGAACTTGAAGAAGCTGGTCCCACTGTATACAGTCAGGAGGCAGAGAGTAACGAATGTTGATGCTCAATTAGCCTTCTCCTTTTAATTCAGTTCAGGACCCCCACCCCATGGAATGGTGCCACCCACAGTTAAGGTGGTTCTTCCAACCTCAATTACCTTAATTTAGACAATCCCTCATAGGCATGGCCAGAGGCTAATCTATTCTAGATAATCTCTCAGAGCCTTGTCTCCTGGATGATTCTAAATTCGGCCAAGTTGAAAATATTAATCATAACAACTCTACCCTGTGTCAACTTTATACCCAAACATATCACTTTCTTTTCTTTTCTTTTTTTATTTTTATTTTTTTGTGTTTTTGGAGACAGGGTTTCTCTGTGTAGCTTTGGAGCCTATCCTAGAACTCGCTCTGGAGACCAGGCTGGCCTCGAACTCTCACAGAGATCCGCCTGCCTCTGCCTCCCAAGTGTCAAACATATCACTTTCAAAGAGTAATTTCCATCCCCATAGGCTCATGACCGTCTCATAATCCAAAAGCCCTCATTGTCTTTTAACAATTTCAACACTGTTTAAAAGTCCAAGTCTCATCTGAGACTCACAGACAATGAGCTCCTGTAAAGCAAAAAACAAGTTACACACACAGCAATGGCACAGCACAAGCATTCCTGTCCCAAAAGAGAATAGGGACAAAGCAGGGAAAAATTAGACCAAAGCAAGACTGAAATTCAGCAGGGCAACTGTCAACTCTGCAGCTCCATGTTTGGCATCTGGGGGTCATGACAGAATTGTCTGTGCTTTAGATGGTTTAGGTAGGTTCACTCTTACAGCATATGGTATCTCTCTTGGGCCAACTCTGCCCCATGCCTGCAGCTTTCTTCAGCAAATCCCATGGTTCTGAGTCTCCACTGCAGCTTGGGGTTCAGATTCTCCACGGGGAATCAGCCTCATCTAGCAGCTCCCTCGAATGGAGATACAAGCTTGGATAACCTCTTCAATCCTTTATGCCTGAAAAAACAACCACCATGTGAATGGTGCTATGTTCACTGCCGATTTGGAATGGGACCTGACTCCCTTGGATCACAGCTATGTCTGCTTCTGTGTGCTGATCTTGGGGAGACACTTCCCCAGGCAGTTGCTTTTGATTCTCAGTTTATATTCTTCCCTTTGTAATGAATTTGCATTTCACAAGACAGAGACTTCAATGGGTGGGATCTTATCCTCTGAAACTTCACGAGCCAACTTCCCACTGTCTGTTTTACTCAGCATTTGTGTTTTCTAAAGTTCCATCAGAATGGTCTATTAAGCTCTGCCTACAATATTCAAGGCCTTTCCTTGCCCAAAGTTTCAAATTTCCACATTCCTCCTGCAAACAAGTTCCAAGGGTCTTAAGAAACATGGTCAGGTTTATTACAGCAACAGGCCCATTTTTCAGCACCAAGTCTCTATTAGTTTTCTTATTACTGTGACAGAATACCTGGCAAAAGCAACTCAAGAAAGGAAGAGTTTATTTGGGTTAACAGTAGAGGTGTAGTCCATCATGGCTGGAAAGTCATGGCAGCAGGAGCGTGAAGTAGCTAGTCACACTGCATTCAATAAGGAGGCGGAGGGTGATGTTTGCCCAGTCAACTAGTTTTCCCATTTTACTTCATCCAGGATCCAGATCGATGGAGTAGTGGGTCTTCCCACTCCAGTTACCTTCATCCAGATAAAATCCCTCACAGGTATGTGTCCTAGGGTGATTCTTGATCTTGTCAAGTTGAACACATTAACCATCACACTGTGCAACACTCATCTGAATCTGTCACTCAAATATGGTGATCTCTAGGTTCCTTCCATTTTCTGTCTAATATTTCATTCTTTATGGTTGGATTATATGCATGTAACGTTTTCCTTCATCCATTCATCTGCTGGTGAGCATCAAGGCTGATTATAGAACTTCAGCTGTACACATCTTAAGTCCTGGAGTCAGGGACTGTTGTTAATCCTCAAACTTTTTCTTCTTCCATATAAACTTTAAAGTCAACTTTGTCAATATCCATAAAATAAGTTGGTAGTATTTTTGATAGAATTCATAGATTAAGTTGGAGAAAAAACCCTAAGGAATACTCTTTACTTAAGAACTGGGCTCTCTCTCTTAGGAAGTCTTCTTTCTGCTTCTGAAGAGACAGTAGATACGTGGCATAATTTCTTTATTTGGCATGAAAGGCTCTGCTCCTATTTTTTGTTTTCAAAGGCAATTTCTCTGATAGCTATCCAGATTCCCCAGTTCTCCCTGATGGGAATACCTTTAAGTGGTAATAACAATAAAACACTATATATATATATATATATATATATATATATATATATATATATACACACACACACACACACACACATAAACATACAATACTCAGGGATAGTTGTTCATATTTTTTTAAACTGGGTCTCATGTAGCTCGGGTGGGCCTGAACTCACTCTGCAGTTGAGGATGACTGTAAACTACCAATCCTTCTGCCTCCACTGTGCAAATGCCAGGACTATAGGTGTATACCATGACTGACTTTCATTTTATAGAATGATGGCACTGCTTTTATTTCTGGTGTCAGCAATCCTTACCTTAATAGTTTATTTAAGCTGGCTAATCTCTTTATCATTTCAGGGTTTGGCTCTTAATTTTATTAATTTTCCTCCAAAAAGTTCCTGTTTAGTTTGGGGGCTTTGTTTTGTTTTTCCTTCCAGTATCTGCTCACATTTGTATTTCTTTTGACTCATTTGTTCCTCTTCTAATTTGCTAGAGGAGGCTTGATGAGTTTACATCTTTTGCTTCCTTTCCTGGGACTGCTTTCACGGCTCCCCGAGCGCGTGCCTATGGCTGTATCTATCAATCACCAAGCCAGCCTCTAACTTGAGACCCTTTTGATTCTGCCTCCTAAGGTGTGTAAGCCACAACACCCAGTTATCCAAAGTAGCCTCCATTTATTTAGATTTCTTTAACCTGTGTGTAGCTTAGTCCCCAGCTTAACAACTTTTCTCTAAAACCATCTCTGTAGACCTCCAGTTTAATTCCATTGTGGTCTGGGAGAATATGCTGTGTCATTCTTTTAAGATTCATTTAAGTATATTTGAAGGTCCCAAATGTCATCTTCCTTACTAAATGTCCTATGTGACCTTGAGGATTAAACAATTGACTAATGGTACATTTTCGGTTTCTTTTTCATCTAGTGCAGAGGATTGAACCTGGGTTCACACATCAGTCAAGTGCTCTACCACTGAGGCAAGAACTGATAGGTCCTCCAGCTCAACCATATGGTACCCTCCCCTTGAATTTCTACCTCTTAAGATTAAGCCTGTAGTAATTCACCTACCACTGGCTCCCAAAGGAGTCTACTCCTGGGTGTCTCGACAGGTGTCTTTCCTCAATGGTTTGCCTGTGATATGGTCAGAAAGTAAAGGCTCAGCTTGACTGCTTGTCTTTGTTAGACTAGGGTCAACTTCACCCTATCAGCACTTTCTAAATTGTTAATGTTCTGCTCAATATCAATACTAATTGGTGAGATGTGAAAATAAATATTTACACTGCTTTTAAAATTCTGTCTTTTAGAAAGTTGTTCTGTGAATGCAAGGGCCTATCCAGGGCAAACAGAAAGCATCTCCTCAGGGTGTCACACAACAGCAGCACCACCAACCAGTGTCCTTGACATGTCATCCATTCACTGGTGGTCTGTTATGGGTCTAGTCTTTTACTTACTTCCTACATCTATCTTTTAGTATTATTATTATTATAGGCCTTCAAGAAAATAAAAGTGCGCTCATCAGTTATTAGTTTGGTTATAAATGGGGAAACTATTAGGCAAATGCTCACTGCAGGAACTGCTTTGGTTTCCCACTTTACCCCACGCTTTGCTGCATCCTCTGAATTCCTGATGCAGCTCTAAAGAACATCACCAAGTTTGAGAAATGCTTGCTATACAGTATTAGTGAAATTTAACCTATGTGAATGATGAATTAACTGTCAATGATAAAAATATAAAGCAGATTTTCTAAAATGTCTTTATTTTTAAACCTAGTTTCAATTTAATAAAAATATTACCATGAGATAGCTACTTATACAGTAATAGAAATAAACACAAAATACAATTTGTTAGAAGTTATCAAAAAAATTCAGTTTTAAAGTTGTTGGAATACATGTGCTTTTATCAATTAAACAAAAGATTCTGTTTCTGATGGATTTTCTCTTAGACATTTGGGATACATATCTTTTAAACTGGAATCAGAAAACCTCTCAACAACATCACAAACAAGTGCATCTAGCGACGTTAAAAGTAAAATACCCCCAAACTATTCAATGACTGATTACTCACAAAACACTGAAAAGGGGAGAGATACATCATTGCTGTAAAATACTTGCCTTCCAAAAAATGCTATACACAAAACACCACACACACACACACACACACACACACACACACACACACACACACACACACACCCCTGACTTCTGAAGAGGAGTAAGCTTTTAAAATATATAGAGACAGACAGGCTGAGTCTTCCTGTCTGGTTTCCTTTGATCAAGCCTATTCTATTCAGGCTACTTTCCAAATAATCTTAATCCTGAAGAAGTAGGTGTTAAATATGAAAGCTTCTTTGACCATTGGACAGAGGCTCCTGCCATGTGAGCACTCACAGTGGGAGCCTTCTAGATGTGGATGCTTACTTCTTATATTGACTTGGAGAGAGATGTCCTTGTTTCTCAAAGATATGGTAATTTTCTTTCCAATAATAGGATTTTTTTTGATGTACTGAGATTTGCTTTCAAATGCCTTAAAAATAAAAATTCATTCATATTACTGTAAAGAATAGCTTCCCAAAAATCAGAGAAAAACATATTACACCACAGGTTTTATTAATGGTAAATGTTTTCATTTATTTCAAAAAGCTTAGTTATTACTAAGCTTTTTTTAAACAAAAGCTAATAAGCAAGAATAATTTTCCATACAGAATTTTATCCATAAGCAAGACTTAAATTTATTCCAACATTGAAATCTAAGAAGAACTGGAAAAAAAAATACAAAGCAAAACACTTGTGAGTCAAACTACTTTTTCCTTTTTGAATATACTGTACTTAGAATGGCAGACACATACTGAAGGAGACAGAAATGTGCATTTAGTCTACAGGTCAGCATCAAGAATGACATGCAATTCATGATTTCCTTTCAATTAATTTTTTAATTGAACCACTAAAAAAAGGGGTTGGCTTGGTTTGGTTTCCACTTGAGAGGAAGATCTGCTTCCCAAACTGATTCTCTTTTTGTACTAAACAAAGTGTGTGCCCTGCCCTTTCCCCAACAGCTATTTAAGGTGACTGCATACTGACAGCAAACACCAGTTTTCTTGTAACAGTGCCATGGCATTGAATAATCAGGTTTTAAAAAACAGAAGCAAAAACCAAGTATCAAGTGCAAATGTAGACACTTCCCTTAAAGAATCATGCAAACCCAGCACACATGCAGAGCTGCTACTGCACACACTTAGCAGTATAATTAGGAATGTGCACACATGACCCAGTGCACCAAAGGCTGCCCACTACAAAGTTTGAAGTGTTGCTGGGTTAGTAATTCATTCAAGGCACTGAAAAATTATGCAGATGGAGTTTCCAAAATATATTACTAATTGCTTAAACTGTGAAAAAGCCCTGAGTCGGAACTTTCAGCAGCTTCCTGAAACTGTATACTCAGACAAAATGGCGTATTTGCTTATTTCATAAAAAAATTAGAAGACCACTTTGCTTTTGAGGAAAGTCATGTTTATGAAATAAAATCAAGAGAACTACGCAGGAAAATTCAAATACTCAGCACTATTTTTCCTCTTAGACAGTTTGCACATATCAATTCATACTTTTAGATTCAGGCACCAAATCAATCTGACCAGTCCCTTTTCCTGCACCTATTGCTTACATTCTCAAAAAAGGAGTCTAACTTAACCTCAGGCTCTTTCCTTCTCACTCACAAACAAGATGAGATGCTAGAAGGGGGAAGAAGAGCAGTATTCTGATAGAAAAGGAGGTAGAAAATGCCGAAGCAGCAACTTAACTTCATTAACTACGCATTCCTCTTTGTATGCTGTATTTCACTGCACTACTAGCCACTCTATCAGCCACTGACACTCAGTGCAAAGGACTTCTCCTTCACTGCAAGTAAAGCAACATGTGCACGAGACAGCATTAAACAGCTTCCTCACATTTAATGTTTAGAGACATACAACCGTAATCATCAATACTGCTACCGTGTGTGTGTGTGTGTGTGTGTGTGTGTGTGTGTGTGTGTGTGTGTGTGTGTGTGTGTGTGTGTGTGTGTTAAAGTCAAAAGGATATACATGATTATCAAGTAACATCAGTAAGCATTCCTATGTGATATTTCAAGGAAGTTAAATTAGACGCCATTTTAAAAGAAAAATGTATTCTAAAACTTTGACAGGTAGACTCAATGACAAGGGGTGTTTATAACAAGGCACAAATTACTTGTGAAAAATCTATTACCTTCCCAATTTATACAAAAGAAAGCTAACTTATTTATCATATTTAAATGTATTTTTCTGAGCTGGGCAGTGGTAACGCACACCTTTAACCCGAGCACTTGGAAGGCAAAGGCAGGTGGATTTCTGTGAGTTCAAGGCCACTCACTCTGGTCTACAGAGTGAGTTCCAGGACATCCAGGGCCACACAGAGAAACCCTGTCTCGAATCTCCCCCAATTGTATTTTTCCACCCCAGCTCAAAATGAACTAATAAACACTTTCAGTTAATATACATGTAAAAATAACAATTATGGCAGGGGAGAGATTGCCTTCCCTCAAATGTCAGGAACCTGATGTCTACCTAAGTTTAGATCTTGCAAACACAAAGGACTCTACTCAGTAATGTGAATGTTTGCTTTATATGTACTCAGAACCCCCTACTGCATAGACGATATGAAAAAGGGAGTACTTGATGGATGTGACATTTCAACTGTGCAGGATAAAGTTCCACACCTGTTTTTCAACAACATAGTGGAAGAGACGCTGCTGAACTGCACATTTAGAAGCAGTCGGGATAACAAACTGTATGATATGTGGTTCTTACTGCAATCTAAAAAAATTCCAAAAAATGTATCCTGTGAGTCATTTTTTATACAAATTATTACTATAAATATTTCAGACACTTTGAAAGGATAAATGCTTTTAGACCTTAAAAAAAGCAAGTTGTATTAAAATCTGTAATTTACAAAACAACTGTGAAGACATATGAAGAACTGACCTACCAGACACTTTTATTCTTAATTAAATACGCATGCCCTTTCCACTAAGGCCGCGGCAAACCCTACATGACGCTCCTTTCTCTGTGCTTGCTGTCTCTGTTTCACACCTGCTGCAACCCTTACGTCTCAAACCAGCTCTGCTCCATCCAGCACTGTCCTAGTTTAACTATTCCTAGTTCAAAAGTGTCCAGAATTCAAAATAAGCAAAGAACACCCATCAGGCAACGTATGACTACCCAAGATATTCGCATGTGTAAAAATGAACCAGCAAGGTTTGAATTTTGAATTAGACAAATCTTAAGCAGCATGCATTTCAACATTCTAAAGTAAAATGTTCTTTCAGGCTAAAATCATCAAAAATATAAACTTAAGAAGTTATTTCCAGTTACATTTATGTTTCAGTAGACTTCTGGTTAATTTGCCATTATTAAGTTACAAATACCTTAAGCATAATTTGGGCAACTTGCCTAGTATAATGTTCTTACACTAATATAAAACTATCTCTCTTGGAAACCTTGCTCCAAACAAAATTAATATGTGCACAGCATAGATAAGAATGTTAACCCACATGAACAAGTGCAACTGTGCTAGCACCATCTGGTGAGTTGTATGTATTTAGAGGGAGAAAATGTGGTCGGGTGAGGGTACAGAAAAGGATTCCAAATACTGCTTCCCAAAGCTTTCCTGAAACATCATCAGGAGTGCTAACAGTGCCTAGAGACCCTAACACACAACTGCAGTGTGAACTCTGAATGTGCTAGGACACTGACCTTTTTTTTTTTTTTTCCCTTCCTATCAAGCCCCTGAAACCCAATGCTAAAAAAAAAAAAAAGAAAAAGGGAAAAAAAGAATGTATGCCACTGTAAAAATAATCCTAAGGGAAGTATGAGTTGTTCTGAGGCACAGGGAAGAGAGGCTTGGGTAACAAGGAAGAGAGCTACCCAATGGGCCAAGTACTGTGAAGAGACTAAGAGGTAGCAGTTTCAGAGAGTGAGGAAGAAAGTCACTGGCATGATTCAGTTCTTGGTCTTACTGTCTCCTGCAAACCCAAGCAAATTTACAATAATTTTAGGTGCCTGAAGACATGACTAGAAGAATATCTTCTATTCATAAATAAACAGCCAAGTGACAAAGGGAAATCCACAGGTCCCAGCACTAGAGACTTTACGGCTTCTCTCACAGAAGTTAGTGTGCTCTAACAAGGAGGAAACAGAGCTAGGAGCTGTCCCCTTACAGACACAAGTTTTTAGCACTGCAATTCAAGAGACAGAGAAAAGGACTTAAATGAGATGCAGCTGTGGCCTACAGGTTCTTGGACTGGCAGACTGTGTACAGCAGCCATCCTTCATTGCCCAATGGGCAGTCTACGGCAAGGAAGATAAGACCCTCAATTTTGCTATTTCCAAGTCTGCAAGAAGATAGTCTGTCTCTTTATGTAAACATCCTAGCATCAGAATATCTTTTCTTTTAACTTCAAATTATACTTAGAAAATGGCCTCATCGGTTCCTAACTACATAACTAAAGTCACAACATAACATTCCTAATCTGAAACTAACAACTGTACTGTCCAAAATGATTAATAGTTGCTGGACACAAGGGGGCAGGGGGTCCTCATCCTATAATCCCACAGTTGGAGGGCAGAGGCAGAAGGATCATGAGGTTGAGACCAGCCTGAACTACACAGTAAGTTCCAGGCCAGGAATACATAGTGAGACGCTATCTCAAAAAACAGCAGTTACTCAGCTAAACACAGACATGGAATTGCTGAGTCTGCAACACAGCCAGGACATCATCCCATGAGGCCTGGCAAAGGTGGTGGCAGGTGAACCACCAGCAACAAAGCACAATCAGGCTGGATGCTCTGGTCTCCCACATTTAGTTGCTACAGCAGAAAAACAGAAATAAGCTAGCCAGATTCAAATGTGGGGAAAAACTATCCCCAAAGAACACTAAGAGTATATACTTATACACAGTATATAGTAGACACTACTGTAAACAGCTGAAATTTCTTATAATCTAACAGTAAGGAATCTCAAAACACGCATATATTTACTATAAATACAGAGATTACTCATTTAAAGGAGAGAAATGCTTAGCCCCCTCCAAAATCTACATGTAATCACATGCTTTTCCATAAATGCCTCTGCACCCTTTTCTAAGTATCTGATATTACACTATTTACTGTATCTTAGTTATAGTTGGCAGTTTAAAGAATATTTTTGTAGCAAAAATCGCTATGTGAGAGAGGGGGAGTAAGGCTTTTGATGAAGATACTCTGTAACACTGTCAGAATGAACAGACACAGAAGATTGCTGCCTCTAATAATGCATTGCCCTGCTGAGCAGACCTCAGAGGCACAAACACGACGGTGTGTGCACTCATTAGATCAAGCCCAGGCCAGTTGTCTTGGGGAAAATGGAAATTATTTTTCACAGATCTTTTTCTGCAAATGGCTGCTCCAAACAGTGACAAGCTAATACAAGAAGTGCAGCAGTAACGGTCAGGTAGGAGGTGTGCTTGCATCATTTTGTGCGAGCCTTCAATTCTCATTACAATTTTGCTTTTCCCTTTCATATCCACTGCTGATTTTGAAACTGGTCATTTATTTAAGCTAATCAATTTTCCTTAAGTCTAGGAAATAAGGTAAAGTCATTATTCTCTTAGCACATGCTTCCATTTACTTAATTCTGAAATAATCATTTGGATGATTTCTAATTATCTTGAAATACAATCTTTCCTTCAGTACTGCCTCAGCCATGTGGCATCTCTACTATACTTTTAACACATGTGACATAGTTTTACTTGCCCACTCACCTTACATAGGACTTTTTGGAATAGCTGTGTCATTTCACCATGTGAAATCATGATAATCATGAAATCATGAAGGAATATCGACCTTGTAAATCACTTTTAAGGTCTAACATATGTATAAATTTAAAAAGAAAAATACAATAAAAACAAATGTTAAAGGAGGTCCTTAAAGGATTTCCCCTTTGAAGCCAATAGCAAATTTTCTATTAATTAACACGGATTTGATGTTCCAAATTTTCAGAGGAAAACACACACACCCAAATCGGCAATTTCAAACACTGTATGATGTTTTCGTTGTGATGGAGGTACATATACAAATCTAATTACATTCTAATAAAAAATTATGAAATTTCAAATTAATCCATTAGATTAAACTTCCAACTAGCTTTAGAACCCACTAAGATCTCATGATCACATACTTTAGCTAACAAAACACTCTGTGTTTCTTAATCAGTACAAAAGAATCCTCCGTTCAATTGCCTTTCGACAAATTGGGCATTCACTCATTCGGTCTCCACAGAGCTGGCATGTTCCGTGGCCACAGAGGAAAATCATGTTCTTCAGACGATCCAAACACACAGGGCACATAGTCTGAAATGTAATGAGACAACGGGTAAATACGAGCCATTTTATACTTGAAGTGCAACATGACAACTCTTTCAGATCATTAATTTTCTCTTCTGGTTTTAGTCAAATAATGTATTGCTATTCAGAATAAAATTTCCAGTGTGTGTGGTTTTTTGTTTGTTTGTTTGTTTGTTTGTTTGTTTGTAGAGGGGGTATTTGAAACTAGGACTTGTTTTGTAGCCTTGGCTGATGAACTCACTATGTAGGCCAAGCTGGTTTCAAACTCATTAAGAGATCTACCTGCCTCTGCCACCCAAGTACTGGAATTCAAGGTGTTGCCACCACACCCAGCTCAAAAATAAATTATTTAAAAATCATGTGTTCAAAAATAGTTATAATAAAAAAAGGTCATCCCTACAATAAATAGATGCTAGCTATTCTTTCCAAACGGTATAAAGGTAGTACATGAGTACAGGAGTACAGGAGTACAGGGTGGAGAACCCTCAGAGGTTAGAAATGCTTGCTGCTCTTGTAAAGAACCCGAGTTTGGTTCTCAGCACTCACATGCTGGCTCACAGCTCCAGGGAATCTGACCTCCAGTGGCTCCTGCATGTACAGGATGCACATAAACTATGCATACAAACACACACAACATAAATGATAATAAATTGGAGAATGGGCAATGGATGAAAGCTACCCCACTACACCTGAAGCAGACTTGTTACCTCCAAGTACCCAGTGCCTTGTGTGGCACTAAAGTGGGGTGCAGTGCAGATACCCAGCAGAGAGCCCTTGCTAGGCGCTATGCTAGATATTAAACTCCCAAGCCCTGCTAAGTACTCACATCAAGACATGTCATCTTGGGATTGCTAGCCCCGGAGTTCTTGCTCTCAAACACTCTGCCAGAACTATTCTGCTCTCAAGACTTAGGTATATGCTTTTAGCCACTCTAGTCATTATTTATCCATAAAACATACTTACACTAACAAAAGCCCATTTTCCTCTAATGTAACACTTCATTATGAATTTTCTCTCTCCCAACATAGAAATAAAGTAAATAGGAATGGCTGGATTACTAAACAAGGCCTCAAGTCTATGACAGTGATGATAATTGTAACCACCGGGGGAAAATTGTGCTGTAAATTGGCAAACATATTCCTTTCCAAACA
This sequence comes from Cricetulus griseus, assembly GCF_003668045.3. NCBI lineage: Eukaryota > Metazoa > Chordata > Mammalia > Rodentia > Cricetidae > Cricetulus > Cricetulus griseus. The sequence goes on from NC_048595.1 coordinate 225,636,768, forward strand.
AACTATTTACAATCATCTATTTTGAAGTTTCAAAAAGCAAGATGGGGGGGGGGGTAAGCCCACTCATTTAGTGGCATTAAAATATCGTCACTCCATTACATTTTCAAGAATTCAAGGTACCTGGCTGGGGATATATAGTTCAGTGGTGGAATACTTGCTTCGCATTTTTTTTTTTTTTAAATGAGGCTCTAGCTTTCATTCCAAGACAAAAATAAATGAAAGAAAAAAAAAAGATTTCTATGTAGTTAATAACTTGCATTTCCAAAAGGAAACACATTTATTACTTTAAGAGTGATATGTTGTTATTAGTAGTATGTGAAATTAATTTTCTAAGTTAAACCAGACAAGCAGGAACCAGGGTCAAGTGGTCGGATTTATAATCCCGACAACCTGCTGAGGTAGCTAATGCCAGCCTTAGCTTCACAGTGAGACTGGGGTAGGAGGGGTTAGGGTATGGACAAGGGGATAATAGAAAGACTCGGATATGAGTGACAAGAACTATTCATGTTTCCTTAGACTGTGATCATCCTGAAGGAAGATTCCTGTAAGAAACCCCATCCATACATAAAAACTTAGTTTTGTTTCAAGTGTCTAAATTGTTTAGTGATAAACTATGGTGGTGTGAATTTTTAAGGAAGAATAAACATTTTTAGGATGAAAAGTTCTAGAAATAAGTTGATCCATAACAGGGTTCAGTATGTATCATGGTTCAGTGTGAGAAACTGAAAGCTGGGGTTAGGTCTGCAAGAAGAGTGTGTCTGCCATGTCTGTAAGCCCCAAGTGTGATCTATAGTATCAGACACACAGTGAATATATATTTCTAATGTTACTACTTTTTAAACATTACTGTTTTATGATGGGGGATGTCCTTCTGTATATGTTTCTCCAATTGGTTGCTGAATAAAACACTGTTGGCCAATAAGGCATGAAGACAGGTGGGACTATGAGGAGAATTCTCGGAATAGTAGGCAGACAGAGCCTGCCACAGAGTCGAGATGCTGCCAAAGGAGTAACAACATGTCAGGGCATTAAGCCACAGCCTCATGGCAATACATAGATTGATAGAAATGGGTTAATAATTAAGACAGAGCTGGCCAATAAGAAGCCCTATTCATCAGCCAACAGATTTATAATTAATATAGCATCTGTGTGTTTATTTGGGGCTCAAGGGCCGTGGGACCAGCAGGGACAGAAAGCTCCTGCAACAGTTTTGCGGCATCTTCGTACATGTATTTAAAATACTCTGAGTTTGTTTACCACCCCTGCCATTGCCCACACTTATCTAACACCCCCTTTTATCTTATTCCCTAACAGCCTTCCTTTGCCTTTATTTAAGATTCTGTTTTATAGTTCTGACCATTTGCCTGTGAATTTTAGGATGTCATTGTTTCTTATCGCTGACTAGTACTTCAATGTGTAAATGCACCACATTTTGTTTATCCATTCTTCAACTGAGGGGCATCTAGGCTGTTTCCAAGATCTGGCTATTACAAATATTGTTGTTATGAATGTAGTTAAGCAAATGTCCTTCTGGTGTGAATATGCCTCTTTTGGGTATATGCCCAACAATGGTACTGCAGGGTCTTGAGGTAGGTTGATCCCTAATTTTCTGAGGAATCGTCATGCTGATTTCCACAGCGGCTGTACAAGTTTGCACTCCCACCAGCAGTGGAGGAGTGTTCCCCTTTCTCTACATCCTCTCCAGCATAAGCTGTCATTGGTGTTTTTGATTTTAGCCATTCTGATCAGTGTAAGATGGAATCTCAGAGTGGTTTTGATTTGCATTTCCCTGACGACTAAGGATGGTGAGCATTTCCTTAAGTGTCTTTTTGCCACTTGAGATTGTTCTGTTGAGAATTCTCTATTTAGATCTGTACCTCATTTTTTTAATTGGATTATCTAGTAGTTTGAATTATAGTTTCTTGAGTTCTTTGTATATTTTGGAGATTAGCCCTCTGTCAGATGTGGGGTTGATGAAGATCTTTTCCCATTTTTTAGGGAGCCATTTTGTATTGTTGACAAAAAAGCCATCCTAAGTGAGGTAACCCAAAACCAGAAAGACAAACATAGTATGTACTCACTTGTAAGTGGATACCAGAAATAAAGCAAAAGATACCCAGCCTACAATCCACAACCCCAGAGAAGCTAGAACCCTCTTCCAGAAAAAGATGGAAGCAGATGCAGAATTCCACAACTAATCATTGGGCCAAGCTCCTGGAGTACAACTGAAGTGAGGGAGGAGTGACAATATGAACAAAGGAGTCAAGACCATGATGGGGAAACCCACAGAATCAGCTGACCCGAGCTAGTGAGAGATCACTGACTCAGGTCTGACATATGGAGAACCTGCATAAGACTGAACTAGAATCCCTTAATACAGGTGACAATGGTGTGACTGGGACAATATATGAGGCACTAGCAGTGGGTCTGAGACCTAATTCTAATGCACAAACTGACTTAGTGGAGCCCATTCTATATGGAGAGACACCTTGTCCAGCTTAGACACAGGGCTGTGGGGGTGGAGAGGTGCCTTGGTCCTGCCTCAACTAGGTGATGGGACAGACTTAGTAGACTTCCTAGGAGAGGCCTCACCCTCTCTGAGGAGCAGATGGAAAGAGGGGAAGTGGAGGGAGTGGGGGGAGAGGAGGGAGGGGGAACTGGGATAGGAATGTAAAAAATAAATTACTTAAAAAAAGATTTTGTTTTATTATTTATGTTTGTGTATGCCACATGCATGCAGGTGCCCATGCAGTCAGAAGAAGGTATCAGGTCCCCTGGGTCTGGAGTTATAAATGGCTTATAAAACACTTGGCATGGCTGTTAGTTCGGAAGCAAACCTGGATCCCCTGGAAGAACAGCAGGGCTCTCAACAGCTGAGCCTTCTCTCCAGCCCTTCTTTATGGATTTTTGATTCCATACAAGAAAACAAAACAAAACAGCTTCATCTTCCTGTGTCTCATGGGAAAGAAACTGAAATGCAGGGGAGCTTCAAAACTTTAAACATTTTGTAAAGATTATTTTTTCATGCACACCAGTGCTTTGTCTACATGCATGCCAATACACAAGACTAGGTATCAGATAGTGAACTGTCATGTGGGTGCTAGGAATTGAGCTCAGGACCTGTGAAAAAGCAGCCAAGTGCTCTGAACTACTAAGCTATCTCCCTAAGCCCCAAACTATTTTATTTTACGTTGACTGAGTCAAATATATTCTCACCTATATTAATACCCTTTAACAAATATGATTACAAGAAAAGAAAAAGCTTCCCAAAGCAAAAGAAACTATCAGTAAAGAGACAATCTATAGCCTGTAATGGTGGCACACATGCCTCCAGCATTCTGGAAGCAGAGGCAGGAAGATCAACACAAGTTTGAGACCAGTCTGGTCTACACAGTGAATTTCAGGCCATCCAGGATTACAAAGGAAGAACCTGTCTAAAATAACAAACAGATTATGGCTAGGGAGACTGGTCTGCCAGAAAAGTGCTTGTTATGATAAGGATTAGGAAGTGAATCCAGATTCCTAGCACTGCATAAAACACAGGTAGGGCAGCACACTCCTGTGCGTGGGGAAAACAAACAAAGCTCTGATGAATGACACCTAAAGATGACCTCTGGACTCCACATATGGATACAAACATACATGTACACTCACGAATGCATATACCCCATAACTAACTAAAATGATAAGGAAATGGGGGCTGGAGAGATGGCTCAGAGGTTAAGGCTATTGGCTGTTCTTCCAGAGGTCCTGAATTCAATTCCCAGCAACTACATGGTGGCTCACAACCATCTGTAGTGAAATAAGATGCCTTCTTCTGGTGTGCAGGTGTACATGCAGATAGCACATCAACCCCAGAAAGCCAAACATCACCATATGTCTCATATGCAGAATCTAGATTTAAATTTCTACAAATGCCATGTGTATATCCATATTGACTGGACATGAAGCAGCAAGAGGACTGTAGAGGGGAGAAGCAGAGGGTAAGAGTGCAGTAGAAAGTAAGACATGAAAGCCTAGCCTGACGGGGGTGGGAGGCAGGGAACACACAATAAGAGGAAAGTAGGTTGATTGGTGATGGAAAGGGGGAGGGTGACAAATAAAAACAAAAAATGATATATATTTATAAAAATGTAATAATGAGGACCAGAGTTCAGATCCCCAGAACCCATGTCAATCCAGGGAAGCACACAGACACACTTGTAATCCCAGTGTACAGGAGGCAGAGTCAGGGGAACCTTGGAGCAAGTTGGCTAGCCACCCTAGCCAGAACTATAAGGAAAACATTTGTCAACCCTGGGCCTCCACATAAATGTGTACATATATATATGCTCATGAACAGGAACACATATGTGCACCCATATACATACAGACACTATACACACAAACACAGGCAAAAGGAAAGGGGGAGAAGAGAAATGAGGGGGGAAAACCTTTAAATCCTTGTCTATCTTTAATCATGATAGAACAATTATTGCTAAATGAGGATTCTATAGGAAAAACCAGCTCAGTGAGAAGGCTTTTTTCTCTTCAGCCATGTGCACAAAAGCCTAGTAAACACACATTTGAAACTAGTTATCATGTGGCCATGGGCCACCCTCTATTGCAGTGGTTTTTGGGGGTGGAATGACCTTTTCACAGGAGTTACACATCAGATATCCTGCATACTGGATATTTGCATTACTATTCATAACGATAGCAAAATTAGTTATGAAGCAGCAACGAGATAATTTTACAGGGACAGGGGTTACTATAACAGGTCGAAGTATTAGGAAGGTTGAGAACCATTACTACATCCATTATTTCTGGTAAACACAGACAACAAGGTTGGAATCAAGAACTGCTCAGTGGCTGGCAACAGTGATGTGACTGCCAACCTCAGACCACACTGCATCAGATAGATAGCAAGGGTGACAAACAGGATTTGCTTTACTGTTTTTTTATTGTGATGTTTGTGAGACAAGGTCTCTCTGGTCTTGAGCTCAACCTCCTGAGTTCTAGGATTAGAGGAATGTACCATTACACCTGGCTCAAGACTCAAACACATAGTATAAATGTGTTTCTATCTTCTTGCTTTGATAAACATCGAGTAGATAAAAGTGTACTTTGTCAAAACTGTATAAAATGGAGATAAAAATGTAACTAATACCCAGTTTGATGTATAGAATACTACTCTCACTTCTCAAGACCCTTCTAATAACTTCCCCTCTCCCCTCCATCCACCTCTCAATGATCAACACCAATCTGAATTTTGCACTTATCTTTCCCTTGTGTATATAAAAACACATATACACGTTTTAATTTTCTATTGAAGTATGGAAATGCACACAAGCCACAGAAATCCACAACTTGACCAGACTCTTATAACAGGCTCAAGAAACTTCCCCTTTGCTTCTTCCTAGCAGAGAAAATCACTACCCAGGTTTTTTCTGCCAGGCTTGGAGTCCTAAATACCACTCTGTTAGGTTCATCAGATGACAGTGTCTTCCTCCGTAGTTTAGTTACATTTCTGCCCAGCAGCACCAAAGGAGTTCTGCTGCTGCAACTCTGCCTTCTACATGACACCAACAATCTTCCTACACTCTTCAAACTAGCTTGGAAGGCAGCTCACTTCCAAGGCAGGTTTTCAGGTTTTTCCCAGCCATGTTTATTGGAATCTGTGTGTGTTTTGTTGGTCTGCTATCACAAGCCACACCTACTGAGCAAGGGCGCGCAGCCTAGCGGACACGAGTTAAGTGGCACAGTAGGAAGCACTGGGTGGTGGGAGGCAACCATTACCTGCTCCTTAATGTCCTGCAGCTGCTGCTGCAGCTTCTGCACGTCTGCGTTGACATTGGTGTTGTCCTTGTCCTTCTGCAGCACTGGAATACTCCCACTTGCTAGAATTTAAGAATACCCTTCTTAGTTATTACTGTTTTGACATAATGACACATTTCTAAACTTTTAATTATTAAAAGACAAAACCAAGCTGGGCAGTGGTGGCCTATGCCTTTAATAACAGCACTTAGAAGGCAGAGGCAGGCAGATCTCCGAGTTCAAGGCCAGCCTAGTCTATAGAGCCAGTTTCAGGGCTAAACAGAGAAAAACCTATCTTGAAAAACCAAAACCAAAAAACATACAAATGAACAAATACAAAAAAATCAAACCCATGGGGCTGAAGATGGCTGGTGGCAGAATGTTTGCAGCCATGTGCAAGGCCCCGGGTTTTATAAGTTCTACTACAAAAGAAAGGGGTAGAGGGAACTAACATTATTCTTAGGGTCGTCTTAAAAAAATTTTTTCCCCACAGAGAGATCAAAAGATACAGTAGGGAAATCCAGATTAACACTCATTTATAATATTCAAGAGAAATTAGATTTGGGGAGTGTTGGAGTTTGAATGTACATGGCCCCCATAATCTCACAGGGAGTGGCACTATTAGGAGGTGTGGCTTTGTTGGAGGAAGTGTGTCACTGTGAGGACAGCTTTGAGATCTCCTATGCTCAAGACATTGCCCAGTGTCTCAGTTCATTTTCTGCTGCCTTCTGATCAAGATGTAACCGGCACCATGTCTGCCTGCACATTGCCATGTCCCACCATGACATTGATGGACTGAACCTCTGAACTGTAAGCTGCCACTACAATAAAAAGTTTTCCTTTATAACAGTTGCTATGGTCATGGGGTCTCTTTACAACAATTGAAGCCTGACTAAGATGGGGGCTAGAGAGAGTGCTCAGTGCCTAAGAGACCACAATGCTCTTACTCTTACACCCTTATCAAATGACTCACAACCACATGTAACTCCACCTCCAGGGGAGGTCAATGCCTCTCTGGCCTTTGTGCCCAAGTACTAGCACACACACATATTTATACATAATTTCTAAGTAATTTTAAAAAAAGAAAGAGAAATCCAGTCATGGTGGCACACTATTGAAACTGCAGCACAAGAAGACTGAGGGCAGGAATATTACCAACAGGTCAGTCTGGGCTACACAGCAAGACCCTGACCAAAAAGAAAACAGACAGGGGGTTGCAGCAGTGAGAATTTCTGAGTGTTACAAGGCTCTACTTGATTTCTCTGGCAAAGTCACAAACATGCTCACTCCTTTTCTTTGCTCATGGGCCACCAGAACCAGAGCAAAGTAGCTACTACAGGAGTATTAACCAGTTTCTTTTGACTTTTTAAAAGTGACTCTGCCCTAATAATCACTATTCCACAGAACGAATCCCACTTAAATGGTCTTCGAAGCATGCTATGTAAAGGAACCAAGAGAATACATTTGTAAACTGAAAATAAAAAAAAAAAAACTTGGGATTCCCCATTTCCAGTTACTCTAAATTGGTAGATTATATGCTTAATTAAACTGATCCCCAGAAATGGGCACACATACACAGCCACTAAATTTCATCTTTAGAACAGAAAGCCAATATTCTTTATGAACATGAACATTCTTCATATTACAAAGCCTCCGAAGTCTGGTGTTGGGCTGGTAAGACGGGCTCAGTGGTGAAAACACATGGCACTTGCCCCATAAGTCTAGTAACTTGAGTGTGATCCACAGAACCCATAAAAGGTTGAAGAGAGAATCAACTCCATAGAGTAGTCATTTGCATATAGAGGCTTTCAGAAGTACACACACACACACATTACACATGTATGCACACCTTTTTAAAGTCCACATAAGCATACCACAAACTAAATAAAAATCTGATTTTACATTTCATGTAACTAACAAAAGCACCAAAAACCATACTAGATCCTCTGTCAATCCAATTCTTGTCAAACAAGGCAGCAGCATAGTGTAATATGTATAAAGTTGGGAGGTAAAGCCAGCAAAAAAGCCAAGTTGGGAACTGCAAAAGGGAAGACACTCACAGATCTCATCAGAGGGGTCTTCTGAACCCTTCCCACCGCAGCACATGATGAAAGGCACCCTGCGTTCAACCACTGCCCGACACTGCACACACTTTTTCATCAGGCTGGCACAGTCTAGAAACAAGTAACACAGACAATTCTTTACCTACAACATAAATAGCACTGCCTCTCTCTGCTAATTTCTGTTACCCGTATACTAAAGCAAACATTAAAGAAATTATACCAGAGTCTAACTATAACAAGTTATGAATAAAAATCAAGTTATGAACACAAATACTACCTCACTGTTATGCTATTAACCTAAGAATGAGAACTGTCCACCAGAAAAAGAACTTATTATGAAAACATTTTCAAATATATCCAAATAGTGATTTTTTTTCAAGTAAATATTTTCATCTCTTAAGGTTTAGCCAAGAATGGTGGTATATAACTATAATCCTGTTTCAAAAATCCAAACAAAACCAATAAACAAACAAAAAAGATCTTAAGATTTAGAAAATGGAGAGAAATACTGTTGACACATTTCAGTTAATATTAGAGCAATGACTGATGTATTCAGGCTATAAACATCTGAAAGGAGACAGCCACGGTGGACACTGTGTGCACACACTGTAAACACTTGCACCCAGTCCCCTGATAAAGGCTTTGCTATTTTCCCTTTGGTTTGAGGTTCTGGGACCTTGTCTATGGTGAATTCTAGGACAGCCAGAGCTGTTTCACTGTCTCGAAAAATCAAAATAAAATAAGAAATAAAAAGTCTCTGAAAGAAAAAAAAGAAAGAAGGAAGACTGGAAAGGGGAGAGAGAGAACTAGGCACAATGAGTATTATTGTTTATATCACCTTACATTTGAACTTGTGCTTAATTAAAGTGATCCCCAGAAATGGGCACACATACACAGCCACTAAATTTCATATTTAGAACAGAAAACCAATATTCTTTATGAACATGAACATTCTTCATATTACAAAGCCTCCGAAGTCTGGTGTTGGGCTGGTAAGACGGGCTCAGTGGTGAAAACACATGGCACTTGCCCCATAAGTCTAGTAACTTGAGTGTGATCCACAGAACCCATATAAATGAATTACAAAATAAGACACAGTAAGTTAACACATTCTTTTATCAGCATTTACCATGCAGTATGCTTTATTTCAAATTGAACTTTATCAGAGTGTGGAGTCATAAAGGTGGACAGGCTGGGCTATATCCTTCTGATGGGAATAGACTGGGTGCAGAATCATTCTCAAGCCTGACACCAAGGCCTGAACATAAAATGGTCACACTCTTCATAATACAGTATGTGGTAGGTAGGCACTAATAAATCTAGTTGAGGATTTGTCTTCAGCATGGGACAGACTATTTTCTTAAAGGATTACTGTAATTAATATATCAAACAACATACCATCACAATTACACAAACTTCCTGTAACTGTTACATTTAGTTATATTTTTGTACAAAAATATATCATCAGCCTCTTCAAAAAGGATGTTACCCTTCCTTTGACTAGTCAAAGTGATTTATACTCCAATGTTCTACTTGCCATCACTGTGGTGTGGGTACTGGACTAAATACTTTAGCATATACTCTCTAGGAAAGGGCTGTTTACCTCAGTCACATCCTCCTCAGTAAGTGGCTAAGAGCATGTTTAGAAGCTGGGCAGTGTGGTGCACATATGCAATTCCTGTACTTGGGAGGCAAAAGCAGGAGGACCAAAAGCTCAGGCAGCCTGGGTTACAAGTAAGACGCTATTTCAAAAAAGAAAGTTTAGGGCCAGGGATGTGACTCTGAGGCAGAGTGCTTGCTAAAGATGCAAGAGGCCATAGGTTTGCTCCAGCGAACCATAAATAAAATAATAAAACACAGAAAATCCACATAACTACAACTGTGCTGAAAGTTATGAGATACATTTAAGAAGATATTAAAATGTCTAATACAGAGTTAAAAGCTCAATAAAAAAGACCCCCCCCCATGGAAGGCCTCCCTGGGGAGCAGAAAGGGTATGGGATAGGTAAAGTGTTAGTTGGGGGGTGGCCACAGGGGAGGGAGGAGGGGAGGTAGAGGGAACTGGGATTGACATGTAAAACAATCTTGTTTCTAATTTAAATTAAAAAATGGTAAATAGAAACAATTTCTTAAGGTAGGCTGTTAATTGAATAAACCCTTGGCCTTTTATTTAGTTGTCTATCAGAATGAAAAAAAAAATTAGAACAAAAACATCAGTGTTCAGGGATCTTATAAGATGGCTCAGTGGGTAATGATATCTGTAAGTCAAGCTTGGCCATCTGAGTTTTGAGTTCTGGAACCCACAGGGTGGAAGGAGAAAACCAACTCTTTCAAGTGTCCTCTGACTTCTGCATGTGAGCATACACACACGGACACGGACACGGACACGTGTACACACACACACACACACACACACACACACACACACACACACACACACACACACACACACACACACGAGAGTAGAAAATTTAACCCAACATTAAAGGGCATTGTGGTAGCTTGAGGAGAAAACAAAAACAAAAACATGGCCCCCAAAGGGAGTAGTCTTGTTGGATTATGTGTGGCCTTGTTAGAGGAAGTATGTCAGTGTGGGGTAGGCTTTCAGGTCTCATGTATGCTCAAGCTACACCCAGTGTCCCCAGTTCACTTCCTGTTGCCGGCTGATCAAGATGTAGGACTCTAGGCTCCAGCACCATGTCTGCCTGCACGCTGCCATGTTCCTCTGAAAGTATAAACCATCCCATTAAATGTTTTCTTTTATAAGAGTTGCTGTGGTCATGGTGTCTCTTCACAGCAATAGAAACCCTAAGACAGGCATCTGTACCAATGAAATTAACTACCATACAATTTGCATGTTATTCTAGTCAGACAGCATAATAAAACCAATACTTGTTGACTATCCTATTTTATAATATGAAGCACTATTTAGGTATTAAACTTGAGCACTTTCATTGATAAGTAAACAAACAAAAAATGACAAAGGAATGAGAATTTCAAATCTGCAAGATATAAGTGGGATATAAAAGCCAAGGTCTCTGAGTTAATGGGCTTGAGACTTACAGCAGTGGTTATCAACCTGTGGGTCACAACTCTTTTGGGGCCTAAATGACCCTTTCACAGGGGTAACATAGCAGATATTTACATTATGATTCATAAACATAGCAAAATTACAGTTATGAAGTAGCAATGAAATAATTTTACAGCTGGGGGTCACCACAACATGAGGAACTGTGTTAAAGGGTGCAGCGTTAGGAAGGTTAAGAGCCACTCATCTAGAGCACCAGACAAGCTTCAATGTGTCCTCCCAAACAAAGGACTTCTTAAATTTTTCCTGACCTAACAGTCAACAGAACAAAATTACAGCCCCCAACAACAGATGCTGCAAGAGCCTGAGGAGTCAGGCAGGTACACAGGAAAGGCAATGTTAAGGTGATGACAAATGAAGATGTACCAATGTCACATGCAAAAGCAGATGGGCCTGACAGAGCACAGATTTCCAGTATTCAAATTATTCCACATAATCTACTGCTCTAAAGCATAGACTGAGAGGTACTAAATGCTCGTCCAGCTTTTCTGTTGGTGGGAATCAAAGACGTAATTTTTTACTTCACTTCTTATTTTTATAATGACACTGGGGAGTTCCCAGTAGGTTACTTACTCTCACAAGCACACATGTGTCCACAAGGTTGGAAAAGAACAGCTGCTTTCTTGTCAGAGCACACCACACATTCTTCAATCTATAGCAAACACAAAACAAAGCAGCAGAGTGAACATTGCGGAGAAAGGGCCTCTATCTGCCAGGGAGCTTACACACCAGTGTGCTTTCCCTGTGCTTTGCTTTCCTGGCTGCTCCATCACTTGCACATTGTCAGGTGCCCTGGTTTACCACTCACTATTTCTGCAGCTCTCTCCCCACCTGACACCAAGAGCTGTACAGAAAGATTCTGTTTCATCTGAGGTCAGGGATAATGAGCTAAATGTTAACTTTCTTTCTCTTTTCAAAAACTTATAAAGGAAATTTTGATAAATAAATATTAAAACAAATGGTTGTGAAAAGACTGATAACAACAAAACCCTGCCCAGATTGGTAAACGACTAAAGGTTGAAGAAGGGTGCCTGCGTTACCACCATCTAGGAGGTAACTGCTCCACCCCTTTAGAACCTGGCCAATTCCAGGCTGCCTGGAGCCCAAAGCTTTTAGGTTATTGCTCACCCTGCCTTATCATTAAGTAAGTCCCCAAGTCTCCCAAAGCCTACTCATAATTTCCATCTGACCTCAGCTACAATGAATAAATTTTGCCATGTATTGTAACAACCTTGCCTCTGGCTCTCTTTCTGTTCAGCACACAATACTGCCCTTAGTGTCCTATTTGTTTTCTACTCTACCTTTTCCCAGCAGAGCTATATTTAGCTACCTTTTATTTAGTATTATTGTCCAGAAATGACCACTTCTCACCCATCACACCACCTAACCACTAACCATTTTGTTCTTGCTTGCTTTCATGTAGGTGTGGTCTCCTGCCCAAGCCTAAGTGCTATACATGGAGTTTGTACACTTGGTACATTAGTTTATTAGTGCAGTAAAATCTGGTTGATCTATTCTTGAACTCAAAAGCTATCTCCAGTACTAATAAATTATCTAATATTATTTGTAAGATTTTAAAATAGTAGAGCAAACTAACAATCATTTATCTACCCATCCTATTTAAGAGAAAAGTCTTTCTAAGCACAAATTTTCCCCTTATGGATTATTTTTTAAGGTTTTACTCTCAAAGCATTTTGTTACATAAAGCTCTGAGCAGAGGATGTCCTCCAAGACTTTAGTAGTGTTAGCAAAGCAACCACTTCCCACTTTAATTGCTAGCACTTAAAACAAAAACTTTTATTTCCTTACTCCACAAAAAGTTTGTATTAATTTGAAATGTATTTATATTTCCCAAATTACTGAAGAATCCTAGTAACATCTAAAAATATCCTTTCCTCTAAATACTAGTTTTAGACTTTTTCTTCAATGAAGCTGCTGATTCCCTTTTAACCACTTGGGGTCACTATTCCCTTATGGTTAAAGGCTCTGCTAGTAACTCAGAGATGGTTAGAGTTGGTTAGAGATCTCTGCAATACAAAGTAGAATTCAATGTATCTAAGTTATAGAAGGCTTTGAAAGAAAAAACAGTAACTATTTTTCAAGTACTATACTTTAGATATAAAGAAGGAAATATAAGCTAAAAAATTTGAGAGTTAAAAAGCATAAATGATTTTAAAGTGTGATAATAATGAACACAGCAAAGTACATTAGTAAGGTTAGACTAGAAATCAAATCAGAAAATCTGAACTGATCTCTTTAGACATATAAATTATGTATTATGATATTTAATTCATTTGTAAGAACAATGTGAAATAAGTATCACATAGCCTAACATGTTATGGTCTCACAGAACTCCACAACAGAGCAGCAAATTACCGACACGGTACCTTTGTCCTGGACTGAACCTGCTCTTTACAGATGAGGCATTTCTTGACACGTGGGGAACACAAAGAACAAGTCGCAATGTGTCCACATGGACCAAAAAGAGTATCTCTCTTCATGTCTGAGCATACCATACATTCCTCTAAGGTTTCAGAATCATTGCTAATCATAGAAGGACTCCGAGAACCCACTTGGCCACTAATAAAACAAAATATTTCACATTAAACCCATCCAAATACTCTAAACAAATTAATTTTTAGCATCATTAGTACACATAAAAGAACAGATTATAATAAAAATCAAATGTCAACAACTTGATGTAAAACCATTTTTCCTATTTATTTTTCTATTTATAAATGCTCATACTCACATCTCTACTACTCAAAGAATAGAACAAAAGGTACTAAATGCTTGGTTTTTAACCTATTTATGAACCTCTCTGCATCTTCTTATTTTTCTAGTATCAGTCAATCTTCAAATTAAATGAAGACTCAATGAAAAAGGGAGAACTTCTAATAAACAGCGAAAAACACCAGCAAAAACTAATTTAATGAGACAGACACAGTGGCACACACCTTTAATCCCACTACTCAGGAGGCAGAGGCAGGCGAATCTCTGTGAGTTCTAGGCCAGTCTGGTCTACAGAAGGAGTTCAAAGACAGTCAGAGCAACATACTAAGTCTCTATCTCAAAATAAACAGAACAAAAAGCTAATATAATAAGTGAAGTTTGATTTAGAACATGTTCTGTCACAGGCATAAAACAAAAGCCCTGAGTAACATCATACTATGGTATCAACCAGGAAAGAAAGCATCCCCAGCGTTCACAAGGATGAAACACTAGAGCGTGAGACACTTCCGCTATTCCATGCGTGTGTTGCTCAGGAGGATAAAAGTACTCTACAGAAAGGTAGACTACACGAAATAAATGTAGAGAAGAAAGCCAGGAAAATGCATGTATGTATAACTAATACTGCCTGGCTGTTACATACACATTTTAAGAGAGGTGAGAAAATACACAAGGTAAAGGGACAGCTACCAATATAGTCAGTGATTGATAAGAGGTATAAAAGTCAACAATATTTTCATAGCCATGTTTTGATTGAAAAAACAGATGTATACTTTTTTGTATGTATCTCAGTAAAGAAAATATTTACACCAGAAGTTTTAATTAAAATTATTGATATACTTTACTGTCGGGAAAACAGGAATATGTGAAATGATCATCTTTAGGGAAAATGCAACAACCAATTGGCTGACTCATTTGTTCATTCTTTTATCCCTTTATTGCTAATAACTGTCTCCAAGCTCTTGGTGTAAGGTACCAGAATTCTTACAATCTTTCAATGAGAGTAAACTGCCCTTTATAGGAAAATATTATAACATTAACCGCAGCATTATCACTAGAGTAAGGCTTTTCCTTATAAATTCCCAGAACACATAGGATTCCTAGAAGATCAAACTAGTTCAGAAAAGTTTCTCAAGTTTATCATGCATAAATTGGTATACACAATGTGGGGAATATAACATGGAATGAGACAGTAAGTAGAGGAAATGCTTTCAAGTGCAACATAAAGATCTAAGAACTGCAAAGATCCAGACATAGGCAAGTATCAGGTCCTCCCTTATTGAGCTACATAGCATCTTATGAATACAACACCAAGTTATGTGATGATAAAGAGTACAAACCTGACTTTTTCCTTGTGACATTTTGCCAGTGCTTTGCAGAGACTTGGGTCAGGGCAGAGATCCAGTGGTGACTGCCCCTTCTTATTTCGAATGCTGAGGTCAGCACCATTGGCTGCCAGAAAACAGGCAATAGATGCTGCACTCTTCTTTTCTGCTCCCTGGGTACCAAGTCCCATTATTAGCTGCAATCAAAGAAAAGAGTCATGATTTTCCCTTAAGGAAATCTGCCATCAATTATTACTACCAATATGTGTGTGTGCTGAACACTTATATGGATTCATCCAAAACCCCCATTTCCCTTGGTTTTCCTACATTTGAGAACTGACTTTGCAGTGTATAAGTGGATCCAAAGTGGTGAAACCCAGTTGGAGACCTGCCTCCTACGTGACTGATTCAGAGACACACATAGAATCAAAGTCTAAGGCTAAGAAGCTCAAGTGCAGTTTCTGGTTAAGAAGAAACCACTTTTGTTTCTACTCAATGTCACCCTGGAGATGCTATGAACTACACAGTGTTTCTGAATCAAGGCAAAATTTAATGAGACAAATAAGCATCTGATTGTGTCATCTGAGCTATGGATCCAAATATATCTGAAATTGCTAAAATAACTATCAAGATTAACTAAGCATCCATAATAAGCCATGTATGTTTTAAGTACTTTGATGATCTTATACAACAACCTATGGAGAGAAGTATGCTCCTCTCAATTTTAAAATGATGAAAAAATAAAAAAAGGCACAAAGGAGTTAAAAATAAACACTCAGAGTCATGCAAGACAAAAATTCACAAACATTTTGGCCTCAGATTTATTTATAGTCCTTAAGATCATAATAAAATTCATTTGGAAGCATAAAGGCTTAAAATAGCCAAACAATTTTTAAAAATGTGAGGAGTTCCATAGATTGATTTCAACATGAGCAAATTCCAAATCACAAAGCTACAAGGCATTTGAGTTATCTAAGGACATGAAGCAAAAGAACACCATGAACCATGCAAAAGGAGACTTCCACAAGAATAGCTAACTGATCTTGGATAAAGGCAACAGACACTCAAGTAGAAAAGGATACTACTGGACAAATGGTGCACGGACAGCTGGACATCCATCAATGACAAATGACAAATGAACTTCGATCTATGCCATACTCTCATGGCACTTAAACAGCTCAACTTTAAAAGCTTCTATAACATAAAGCAAGAAAAAGTCTGAGTGACCTTCATTTTGCCAAAGACTTCTTAGGACACATAAAGCATATACAATAATCAACATTAAGACATTCTGTTCTGGGCTGGAGAGATGGTTCAACAGTTAAGAGCACTTGCTCTTCCAGAAGACCTGGTCCAATTCCCCCACACCCACATTTAAGTTCACAACTATCTATAACTCTAGTTCCAGGGCTTCTGACCCCTTATACAGACACGCATGCAAGCAAAACACCCCAATGCACATAAAAAAGAATAAATAAATCATTTTTTAAAAAGACATTTTGTTCTTCTAAGAACATGGTGGTTTTCACATCTGTAATCCAAAACACTTAAAATTCAAGGCAGGAGTCTCAAGAGTTTGAGGACATTTGGAAAGACAGTGAGACCTCAACACAAAACACCACTTGTCAAAAGGGGAAGAAACATGCATGGGCAGCACAATTCACTTCTTGACATCACAGAGCACTGATGATAAGGAGGACATCACCAGACTGATTTTAGACTTCTAGGTCCATCTGAATTTAGAGAAGCATACTGGGGAAACACTAGATCAAATGGAGCCCCAGCTTTCTAAGAATGAAAACTAGTTTCTAAGAAGATAAAAAGGAACAAATATCCATTCTGGACCTCCTCTACTGAGAAAGACAGAAGGTGCAGAAGTACCAGCAGTCACTCACACAATTAGTGAACATACACTTATGATTTTTCTCTGTACTTAGAGGACATACAGCATCTCTCCAGTGCCTGGAAACTATACAATATGTGATTACACAGGGAAGCTTTTGTTGTTTTCTTTATTTGAGCTAATGTCTCACTCTAGCCTAGACCTAGAACTCACTATACAGCACATGTTGGTCACAAATCCTGCCTCAGCCTCCTAAGTAGGGGATTACAGCCACAGTCAAGCATGCCTATCTTTACACACATTAATTCTTGTGAATGCTTTTGACTAAGCTATCATTTCCATACAAAAACATTGCATAATAAATTATGTTCACTCCTACACAAAAGCACTGCACCATCAATTATTAATTGTCTTCCACTGTCACCAACCCCACCACCACCACCACCAAGACAAAGAGGAAGCAGCAGCAGCAGCAGTGGCAGCACAAGCCAAAGACAAGGAGAAAATACTTATGTATCACAAACTGGATATGATCTCCTTTTCATACTATATTAGCAATTCTTGAAGTAATTAGAAGAAAACAAAAGACCTAGGAAATGGAAGAGTGCTTGCCTAGTATGCATGAAGCCTTGGGATCAATCCCTAACACCTCAAAAAATAAAACCAAAAGAAAACAAAGAATTCAAAAATTATAATGAGAAACACTTGAGCAGACAGCTCATCAAATACATGTGGTGTTGATCAAATGAAAAGCTGGTCAAAATGAACAAGCATTAGGGATTTCAAATTAAAACCATAACAAATACCCACTCCACCCCTATTTGTAATGCTGATGTTATAAAGAAGCAAACAACTTTTGATAAGATGCAGAACAAATGTACTTCGTAGTGACCAATAATAATGAAGTTTTATAAACCCAAATACAACTCTGATAAAATGTCTTATCCAATGCAGACCAGTAAGCAGTAAATATAAAGCATGCTTCCAATGGTAGTGAGGAGCATTATCTTTACTCACTGTGTTTTTTGATGGCTCCCAGGCAGCATCCACCTTCCCCACATCTTGCATGTCTTGTAGCTGCCGTAGCTGAGACAGAGTGTGGTGCCTCAAAGCCTCATGCAAAGGAGTATCTCCATCCTTATCCTGAATGTCTAGCTTAGCACCTGCGCGGACCAAAAGCTGAGAGAGAGAAAGATGCCTCATTTGGATAGTGTCCACACCTATGAGAAACTACAGCAAATCTACAGTAACAGTACATACTCTAGACCCTTATTTGAAATTTCAAGTAACAATAAATATAAACACTGTTTGCTAAAACCCAACCACTTGGCAAAATGAATTGCTGACTATTCATTATGTGACTTGTGCAGTAAATTGTAAGTTCACTTTAGATTTTCCTTATGGTGTTTTAACAACCTTCCTAATTCTTTCTACAAATACCATCAAAGTGAGCTGAACAACAGCATCCACAGAAGCTAATTTTACTGTACAGTCTTACTTGTCTTGGCAAATCATATTTTGTCTCTCTTTTTTGTTCTAAAAAGTTATATAAAATATCATCTTAGGACATATCTTTCAAACTTGGAAAGTATGAAAACTATCTGGAAGGCTTGTTAAACCAGGAATTTACCTACCTTTGGTGGCTAAATTCCCTGTCATTGGACTGGATTTGGAACCACCCAGGAGGCACACTTCTGGGCAGCTGTGTCTTTGAGGACATTTCTAGAGAGATTTAACTGAGGACAGACCCACATTGAACATGGGTGGTACTGAGCAATGCTCTGGGGTACCAGACTGAATAAAAGCGGAAAAGGAGAAAGTGAGCTGAGTGATAACATCCAACTCTCTCTTCTTCCTGACTGAGGACACACTGTAACCAACTGCCTCAGGCTCCTTCACCGCCATGACCTCCCCATCAGAACAGACTGCGCCATTTCAGACTGGGAGCCAAAATAAACTTTTCTTCAAGTTGCTTTTGTCTGGTATTTTGTCACAGCAAAAAAAAAAAAAAAAAAAAAAAAAAAATCAAATAAGGGACCCCTCCCAGGTTCCAGTTCTGCTGGGCCAGCAGAGTACAAGAATGAACTTAACAGTCACATTTCCAGGTGACACTGGTGACACTGTGGCAGCTACTTCAGTCTCCAATAAGAGTCACTGCTCCATAAAAATATTTAAACCAATACTTTTTTCAGGTATTTTGCTTGAAATCATCAGATTGGTAAATTAAAAATATATAGTTCAATTTTCAAGTTGCAGCAACATGTTCCCAAAGCTTTTACTTTTACTATCAACTATACACATTAAGAGGGATGTAATTATTCAAATTAATTGTTACTTTCAATTTTTCTCACTTAACATTATGAGAATTCAGAAATCTGAGAATATGAAGACCTTGAAGTAGATATTAGCACCTTATCCTAAAGTCTAAAGTTCCTGGAACTATGTTACTTAGAGAAGTAGAACACTGTATCATTTCAATTTTCACAATAAGATAAAATTATAAGAATACTTTACCCTAACAATTTGAGTGTGCTGCCGTTCAACAGCAAGGTGTAGGGCCGTTTGCTGGTTCACATTCTGGATATCCAGGTTTGCATTTCCCTAACAATGAACAGATTTAAAATGGTTACACTGTGCAAACTGTTAGCTATTCACAAGGCACAGATAGCAAGGCTGACTACTGCTTCCTCCTTGGAAGCTGCCCTGACACTGCTGTCATGTGGATACTGAAAACTAGACAGACAGCCAACCTATAGGTAGACCGGGTAATATGAGGGTACGCACTTCCTTTACAGTGACTATCTCAAACCAGCTCATGGACAAAGCACACTGTGGAGCTGAGCACTATTTATTCTCTTATAATACCCAGTGTAGGTACGTCTGAAGAGCAAGCAACTGTGTCTCCATATAGGATTCAGAGTTCTTTTAATGACTTGATAGCTCACTTCCTTCTATTGCATAATGAAGCACTTCCTCATCCAGTGAGAAAGTGATCTGAGTAGTGGTGACAAGTCAGCAAAGGTAAAGCAGGAAGTCCTTCCTAGGCAGGCTCAGAGCCCATGAGCTAACGGGCTCTGAAAGCAGCTGGCACCTACACACAAGGGAAAGGGCCTAAGGACAAAAGAACTGATTTCGAAACCAAGGCACTTTTGGCTTTAGCTCTGCCATTTCCAAGTCACTTTTGTAAGCATTCAAAATTTAGCCTTTTCTTCAGCTCCATGATGGTGTGACAGCATAACCTATTTTACAGGGCTTATGTAAAGATTAAGAAATATAGCACAAAAATATGCTTAGCACAATACCTGGCACAACAAATCAAAATTAAGAACAGAATCAAGGCTTCAGAAGAAATATCGTAAACTCTTAGGTCTTCTTAAAAATAATTTATTTAAATTTATTGTGTGCATCGGTGTGAAGGTGTCAGACCCTGGAGCTGGAACTGCAGACAGCTGTGAGCTGTTGTATGGGTGCAGGTCCTCTGGAAGAGCAGCCAGCGCTCTTAACCCGTGTCTGAGCCATTTCTCCAGCCCCTAAACTGTTAGGGTCTTAAAACCAGTCTTGTCACAACTCTGACAACCACCTATGCCCTTCTTTGGAC
Source organism: Cricetulus griseus (assembly GCF_003668045.3). Taxonomy (NCBI): domain Eukaryota; kingdom Metazoa; phylum Chordata; class Mammalia; order Rodentia; family Cricetidae; genus Cricetulus; species Cricetulus griseus. The sequence continues at coordinate 225,657,211 of NC_048595.1, forward strand.
TACTGGCCAGAGCTGAGACTCTAATGTGTCACCTTAGTTTGGAGGACAGACATTTTTAGCTTGTTTTTATTGTATTCATGTATGTTTTTCTGTCACCCTGTTATGCTTATTGAAATGTGAATGCTGGGGAGAGGCCGGCCAGATGCAGCCAAGTCTGATGTCCTGAGTTTGATCTTCAAGACTCCCTCCATAGAAGGACAGATCATTTCCTGAGGACTGTCTTTTACTTCTACACATGCACCATGGTGTAAACACAAATAAAAGGGACTGGGAGTAGAGAGCTAGGGTTATCAGCCAGGCAGAGAGATGTATACGTGCAATTCCAGCACTCAGGAGGCTGAGGCAGGATACTGAGGTTTAGCTAAGCCAGGGCTATATGGCAAGACTGTTTCATTGCAAACAAACAAAAATAACCAATGTTAAAAAGCAGAGAATGCAAAATCAAAAATACCAATGACAGTTTATGCTGGAGAGGATACGGAGAAAGAGGAACACTCCTCCACTGCTGGTGGGAGTGCCAACTTGTACAGCCACTTTGGAAATCAGTATGGCGACTCCTCAAGAAAATGGGAGTCTACCACAAGATCCAGCAATTCCACTCCTAGGCATATACCCAAAAGAAGCACATTCATATAATAAGGACATATGTTCATAGCAGCATTATTTGTAATAGCCAGAAACTGGAAGCAGCCTAGATGCCCCTCAAACGAAGAATGGATAGAGAAAATGTGGTACATTTACACAATGGAGTACTACTCAGCAGAAAAACACAATGGAATCTTGAAATTTGCAGGAAAATGGATGGAACTTGAAGAAACCATTCTGAGCGAGGTAACCCAATCACAAAAAGACAAACATGGTATGTACTCACTCATATGTGGACCTGCTTTATGATACATAGTAGTGACCATGCTTTATCAGAGCTGTTTTTAATGATGTTGCTCAGAATGGTTTCCTCCCAGATGATGACTGAGAAATTTAAAAAAAAAAAAAAAATGGTGCCAAGTACCACAAGAGTAACAGAACTGTGCTGTCTTCTGGGATTTTGTTTTTTACTTTTTTGTTGTTGTTGTTTGTTTTTTTTGTTTTTGTTTTTTGTTTTTTAAAATGGTGTGTGCTGGATGTCTCTACAATTTTGTTCAAAGGACTACAGAACCTGGAAAAGCTGTTGCTGCTATTGATGCATAACATATTGCCATTATTGCTCTTCTTATATAAATATAAACATAAACATATACATATATATATAAGCTAAAAAAAAAAGCAGAGAATGCATTGCTTCAGTTTTCATCATCATGGGGGTTTTACTGCAGCCTATTAAAACCCTCCTGCTTAGATAAACTAAAGACTCACACTGCTGTAAGCTGGTTACAACATAACCGCCTCTCTCTCCTACCTGATGCACCAACAGCTCAGCCACTTCCACATGATTATTCAGGGCGGCCAGGTGCAAGGCAGTGTACCCATCATCTTTCTTCTCATCCACAATCCACGGCCTTGGTAACTTTGAGAGTAAAACACGCATTGCACTGCAAGGCAAATCCACATTGTCTTTACATTTGCATAATATGAATTTTATTTTCTTTAGAAAAATATTCAAAAGAAATCTTGTTATCAAGTGAACACATTCTTTAAAAATAAGTCATGTCCCTACAGACAGAAATTGCTCTTATAATTCTCAGTGTTTAGCATTTTGGTGTTTGAGAGCTAAACAAACAATCCCCATCTGCAGAATAGAGCCAGCAGAGAACATAAATGCTACAGAGGCAACTTTTCCTCACAAATATATTTTAAATGGACAACTCATGGAGTTGTGGCCCTGGGGTCACAAGGCTCAAAATGCAAATGTCTTTGATGGCAGTTTATGAATCCCACGGAGAAAGTTCAAAGAGTCTAAGAACAGGCTTGAAGGAGCAGGTGAGATGGTTCCTGATAATGAATGGGCCTGTGCTGAGCCTCAGTGCCTGTGCAGGCCCTGGGACTCACATGGAGGACTGAGAGGACCCACCCCATAAGCTGTGTTCTGGCCCCACGTGTGCATTGTGAAGTATCTATGCCCTTGTGAACACACGCATACATGTACACTGGAGCACACACACACAATAAATAAATAAATAACTGCTTTTGAAAAGTAAGCTATGGAGGATCAAAGACCCTCTAACCTTGAACTAATACCAAGTTTTTAGGTTTATATCAGATTTTTGTTTTTAGAGTGCTACTACTACTTTTGTAGGCAAGGCTTGTCTTGAACTTTAATCTCCCTGCCTCAGCCTCCCAAGTGCTGGGATTACACACATGAGCCACCATGCTCAGCTCCACTCAGATTAATGGGACGTCACTGGTGACAGACACACCGCACTACAAAACATCTGAATGTCATCATGACTGTGATATTGTACACTATACCATTCTGCACATCAGACCACATGAGAAAAAAAACTTACAAGAGGCTTATAGTTTTTATACACGTTTAGAAGATACATAAACCATGAGAAACTGTATTAAAAATAAAATGTTCCAGAGACGTAGTGATGGTTCAGCAGTGAAGAGCACTTATTGCTCTTGCAGAGGACCTGGTTTAGTCTCAGCACCACATGGTTGCTCACACCTGTCAGTCACTCCAATTCACCAGCCTTTTTCTGACCTCCTTCGGTACCAGTTACCAATGTGGCACATACACATTCATACAGGGAAACATTCATATGCATAAATAAATCTACAATAATCTTTAATTAGAAATAAAATGTGATTATTTAAAAGCTATGTGAGGGGCTGGAGAGATGGCTCAGTTATTCAAACACTTGTTTGGCCCTTGCACACACTGACAGAATAGAAAACTATTTGTGCAATTAAATTTCAAAAGAAATATGGCATTATTGAGACAAGAAAGCTCATTTTAAATAGCTAGAAATTATAGTACAAGGAAAGTATTTTTATTTTTATTTTAAAATTTATTTTATGTGTAAGAGTGTTTGCCTGAATGTATGCAATATGTACCACATGCCTGCCTGGTACCCAAAGGTCAGATAGAGGGCCTCAGATCCCCTAGAACCAAAGACAGTTGTAAACCTCCCTTCATGTTGGTGCTGGAAGTCAAACCAGAGTCCTCTGCAAAAGCAGTCATTGCTCTTAACCATTGAGTCATCTCTCTAGTACCCCTTTAAAAGGAAACGGTAATTTCTGCCTTCCTATAGAAACTGTAATATTGTCACATGAGAAGAATAAATCAACCAACAGTTTAAGTTATGCAATGCAGACAGCAATACAGAAAGACTTTTGGAGGATATCCAGACATCTAACTGGGTGTTAAGATTAAGCTATCAGAATGAAATTACAATAAGATTAAAAAATATGTCTCTATCTAGAAAATTAAGTATTAACTGCAACAATAAATGAAGAGAGGTTTCAGAACACATTGACTGTTGTTCCTGGGGCAGTGTCTGTAAGAGATCTCTGCCCTTCAAAAGCAAAATTATCATTTTTTTTAAAAAGAAGAATAAATGGCTTATGAGTCAGACATGGTGGATCACACTTCTGATGTCATACTTGGGAAACTGAGCTTGACCTCCCATGAGTTCAAGGCCATCCTATCTGTGACGATCCTTTGGAGGCAGTCTCACTGTGTACAGAGTGGCCTCCACAGGAGCCTCCTGCTTCATCCGCCTCCATGCTGGGACTATAAATGCTATGCCACCACACCCAACACAAATCTCTCTTTCCCCCTTCCTCCCTATAATACATTCCTCCTATATTCTCAATTTTCACTTTTTTTTCCCCATTAACCTACCATCCTAGTCCAAAACCTGGGAATTATTCTATATGAAAAACATTAAAATTGTTCTGCTCATTTTCCTAATTAAATCTACAACTACTGTGTCTGGTGGCCCAACATTCATATTCTGTGGGTCAAATAATCCTTTCACAGGGGTCACCTAAGACCATCAGAAAATAGATATTTACATCAGGATTCATAACTGTAGCAAGATTACAGTTATGAAGTAGCAATGAAAATATTTTATGGCTGGGGGTTGTCACACCATGATGTTAATAGAGTCCCAGCATTAGGAGGCTGAGACCCACTGGGTTACATAATAGGTCATCCAAATCTTTCCTCTAGACACTTCCACAATATGGTCACAATATGGTCATCTCAACCCTTTATAACACACAAACATGAGCATTTCACAATTTTCACAGATTAAAAGAAGGACTTCCTAAAAATTAAATCTTTTTAAAATAGTCTGAAGCTGGGTATGGTGTGGTATACCTTTAATCTCAGCACTTGGGAAGTAGAGACAAAAGGACCTGGAGTTCGAGGGCAGCCTCAACTACACAGTGATTACCAGGCCAGCCTGGGCTATATGAGAGCTGACTTTAAAACAATACATACATACATACATACATACATACATACATACATACAAGGAGGGAGGGAGGGAGGGAGGGAGGGAGGAGGGAGGAGGGAGGGAGGGAGGGAGGGAGGGAGGGCCTATCTTAGTTTGCTTTTAAGAGAACATGAAACAATACTTTTTTTTTTAATTAATTTTTCTTTACATTCTTATCCCAGTTCCCCCTCCCTCCTCTCCTCCCACTCCTCTTCCTCTTGCCCTCCTCCCATCTGCTCCATGGAGAGGGTAAGGTCTCTCGTAGGAAGGAAGTCTACTAAGTCTGTCCCATCATCTCCTTGAGGCAAGACTAAGGCACCTCTCCACCCCACACCCCTGTGTCTAGGCTGGGCAAGGTGTCTCTCCACATAGAATGGCCTCCACTAAGTCAGTCTGTTGTCATCTATATTAAGGGAATCTAGTTGGTCTTATGCAGGTTCCCCATTTGACAGACTTGAGTCAGTGATCTCTCACTAGCTCAGGTCAGCTGATTCTGTGGGTTTCCCCACCATGGTCTTGACTCCTTTGTTCATATTATCGCTCCTCCCTCATTTCAACTGTCCTCCAGGAGCTTGGCCCATTGGTGAGTTGTGGATCTCTGCATCTGCTTCCATCGGATGGAACAATACTTAATGTTTTATTGAAACTAATCATTAATCAGCACATGGTTGACTGGTGTAAACTTGTAAAGAAATGCACACTCGGGACTGTTTCAAAAGAGGAGGCAGAAAGGTTATAAAACCCGGAGGAACAGAGTGTTTGCTGTGAAATTGTGTCTCCCACAAATGTCAGAAGCTACAATCACAAAGTCTCACCAACATGGCTACTAAGCACAACCTGAACAAGGACAGTAGTAACAGACATGCTAATGTAGATGGGGAAAGCTCCCCTAACAACCACAGGCACCTGAGGAATGTTGAGAGCAGGAGATTGTCTTCATCAGGGAAGAACACACCAATTGGTTATCCAATACCAAATGGTCAGCCCTAAATACATATGCATACAAATAACATAAATACTAAACAGGCTATATTTATGTATTTAGGAATACACATACAAATGTGCACGCACACACAAATATAGCAAGAAAAGAGGTCATGAATTTGAAGAACAGTGGGTGGGCATACATGGAAGGGTTTGGAGGGAGGAAAGGGAAATATAATCTTAAAAAATAAAACATAAAAAGAAATGCTTGCAGACAGATCAGTCAAAACTAATGAAAGTTGGACATGATGATGCAAGCATATAATCATAGCACCTAAAAGACTAAAGCAATATGATCATGAATTCAAGACAAGCTCAGAGTAAATAGCCTGTCTCTTAAAAACTAATTACAATTTTTTTTAAAAAGTGCATGCTAAGTAACTATCAGCTAGTTGACAGTGTGTGGATTAATTTATTGCTTATTCATTCATTTTTGTGGTGTTGGGGATGGATGGGCCTTACACAAGCTCTGCCAGTAAGCCATAGCCCTAGCCCTCTAGCTATCTATACTTTAAAATACTTTTTAATTTTATTTAGTGTTCTTTTCTGTCTACTCTGAATACCACATTACACCTGTCCTATCCTTTGAGCTGTGACAATTTCTCATTCTTACTTTTGATGAGGCTGAGAAGCCTGTAGAGCACTAACTAGATCTCTAATTCTTTACCTGGGATCTTGCCAATGTTTTCTCATGATCACTGCAATTATGAGACCCTGGGGAAAGATTACACAGGCAGTGCCTCTTGTCACTTTTCACCTACTATCCACATAACTTAACACTCTTGATGTTGACCCCTGACACCTGGATGGAGGAGTGTCATAGCTCTCTCCACTCTTTCTACATTACCTTCTTGACAAGTAACATCCCACACATCCCACACTCAAGGGGTGCAAAGCCATGTCCTGTTTGAGAGAAGCATCCACACAGGATAATGGGTACATTCTACACTGGTGCTGTGGGAATTCACTTTTGCTTCTGCTAAAATCTTTTTCTCTCTCACTTTTCACACATATATTTTTAGGAGTATCTTTAAATGGTTTATCTTTATTTTACATGCATCAGTGTGTTGCCTGCATATATATCTGTGTGATGGTGTCAGATCCCCTGGAACAGGAGTTACAGATAGCTGTGAGCTGCCATGTGGGTGCTGGGAATTGAACCCAGATCCTCTGGTAGAACAACCAGTGCTCTTAACCAAGGAGACATCTCTCCAACCCCCCTTTTTCAGAGAATTTAATTAGAAACTTATCAACTCCTTCAGAAAAGTAAACAAAACATCCTTGGGCCCAGTCTGCAAGTTAAGCTCAAAGAAAATAAAGGAAGAGTCCCTGGTCCCTCACCTCCACACAGTGAGACCAGATCAGAGTGGTCTGCCCTTTTCTTTCCACAGAAGAGACTAATTTTAGGAACACACCATAGAACCTGGAAGGTCAGTTTCAGGCTCTTCTGTGAAGCACTTCCAGCTTGGTACAAGGGGAGTCTGTGGCTACGCTGCAAGAAATACAGGCCATGCAGTTACACAAAGACACTTCCTAGCTCATTAGGTCATTCAGCATCTTTCTTAAGCCAACAGATTGCTATTTGCAGTCTCTAAGATTTAGTGACACACTCTTCATCGTTTCTCAACTAGTTCTTTTCCAACACATTAAGGACATGGACGTTTTATAAATAAGATCTTACGACTAGTTAAGCAGGCATCTGTAAATAGTGCCAAAGAAGCATTAAGTTCCAGAACAACTAATAGTGGTGCCTAACCTAATCCCTGGCACATGGCAGTGCTCAGACATTTGCTGAATGACGAATGCATGAGTTCCAAGAAGCAGAGGGGACAAGCAGTTGTCTACACTGGTATGTAGTACTCAAATGGCACTGGGTCAATTTCTAGGGCCTGCCTGCTATTCCTAATGTCTTTCTTCAGCAAGAGGGGGAACTTTTCTCAAATAAACCCAGCACATAAACTAAGGAAGCCTTGCAATATTAGCATCGTTTAATTTTAAACAGACCTTACAACAGTATTATACTGGATGTTCAATAAATGTTTGCTTAGCTAATTTAAGAGTCCCTTAAATAAAAGGTAAAGAGGTTAGTACAAAACCCATGACAGAACTTAAGAGAAGCTAACACAAACAGAAGCTTTTGGAGCCATGTCAAACATTACTATACAACTGTGTACAAGCAGATTCTTTGCACATGGAAACCACAGAGGTCAAAGTTTTGGTGAGTGGAAAGAATGAAGAAACACAGGGACTCAACCCTGGGCATCCAGGCAGGGGACTAGCAATACCAGATCTTTGGTGGATTGCTGAGCCCTGGAGCAGGAGTTCTCGAACTCACTTCAGTGTCAGAACCTAGCACAGAAACATGGTACAGTGTTCATTGCTATGTGGCAGCAAAGTAGGGTAATTTAGGACCCTGAAAATCAAGTTCTTTAAAAAAATCTGGCATGTATCATCTCTTACTGTGAATAAATTAACAGCTAGGAAAAGTAAAGTTTTCTAAAATTTGCAATTATCTACAGCATTCCTTTAAAATACTTTAAAATAGTACCCCCTCCACCCTACACCTGCAATTTAACACTGAACACAAATGAATGTCAAAGACAACTAACTCCCTCTGGATGCTGTGAAAAGTGATGGTAGTTCTACTTGACTCTTAGCTTAGTGGATACTTGAGAGAACACATCTGAATTAGGGACAAGATGCACTTGGTTTCTCCTCCCCATTTTTTTAGGCTTTTGATATTTAAATTTTATCTTCATAGATTTGCTAGGTTTGATGTTTGGTTAAAAACAAATGTCTATATTGAAATTTGTTCTGAATATACTATTAAAATTGACAATAGAAGTGTTTCCTGTCTTTAGACATTACATACACAAAGTTATGCCAAATACATGGCTGCTTTAGTCTGTGGATGGTCATAGCTAAGTGCTAATCAGAAAACCGGGGTCACTGCTTATAAAGGATACAGGTGCAGACCTCAGGACAGTCTACTTCACACCAAAGAAGTCTACTTCTTTGGACTTGTATAACTGTACAAAACCCCTAAAGGCTGACAGCTGTGCAATACATTACTGTACAAATCATTTTTTAACCAACAAAAAAAGTCAGATTATAAAATATTTTGGCAGCAAAGGGATTTTTACACCCTCCAGATCTGCCTGAAGACTGTCCTGCTACTAGCCAAGGTAAATTTTGTGTGCCTTCCTTTTCCCTTTTTCTCTGCAGCACTTCTAAGTATAGTGACAGCGCCTGAGGTTTTCCCCATCTCAGCACAAGCTCGGGGAGAATCTGGGAAATGTAAGTAGAAACATGAGACACCACTTTATTTGGCAGTTCTTAAAAAAAAAAAAAAAAAAAAAAGGCAGGGCAAATGGCAGTGTTTGAACCACAGGAAGAACAATCAATAGGCAGAAAGCAAGATAGAAGCTTCCTCAGCCCTGAGATCGACAATCGACAGCTGAGAGACTATTTTTTGCTATGGTTGACTAAATATGGTCAGGGAAGAGAGAGGCACAAGTGAGCCTGTTTGCCTGGGAGTGCATGTTTCAAATGCTTAGCTGCCTATAAAGCTCTAACAGCCTAGGCTGTGGTTACTGAGGGAAGAATCTCAGTTGGCCTCTGTGGTGAATATGTGAAGTCCTGACCTCGCCTGCAGACTTGACCTCTGGATATGACAAGGAAGCTTCACTCCAGATCTACCATTAACCTGGAAATTCAAACTCCCGCTCCCCCAAAAGAATCTCAAAGCAAGAAAGACGCAGAATAGTTCCTGAGGCGTCAGAAGAACCCAATGTACTCTGGTGGCCACAGGAAACAGGGTGAATGTTTATAGCTACTTGGGGGAGCGAGGTGTGTTCGGGGTTTTGTTTGCAATTTTGTTTTTGTTTCTTGTTTTTAATCTATCTTTAACTTCCTCTGCAATTTTTCCCCCTCTTGTGAATTATTTCACCTAACAACAAACTAGGTACATTTCTTGGTCATTGTTAGCAACCATCCCCTATATAGCTAATTTTCTCTAGCTATCGAAGCAATAACTGATATATATTACATTCCAAATCATATGGCCAACGTTGATTCTAGTGTGTGTGTATGTGTGCATACACATGTGTGAATATGTCTGTGTTTGTGTGTTGAGGAAGGGCAGGAGAGAAAAGTAGAGTATCCATTTTTATTTACTTGTCTTTTAAATTTATCTTAAAGGGTAAGGTTCTGTGTCCACCTACACCCCCTAACTTCACCCGGCTCATAAAAAGAAGTGCTGAGTCAGCAAATAATGTGATGGCACAATCCCGATGCAGTGACTGCGGCATGGCTCTCTAGGTCATTCACCTCTCTTGTCCTGTAAATGCTGCAGGAGGCTAAGCTCACAGGTAACCCGGTACAAGGGCTGACTTGTAAGGATGCTTCAGGCTGTCTGAATGCTTATCTAGTACTGACTGATATATATTCTCACTGTTAAATTAATTTATATCTAGGCATAGCCTAATTTCAAAGCTCACACTGACCATTTAGTTTTTAAAATGCCATTGTTCAAATAGTATGCCAGATAACTTCAAAAATATGCAATCTACCACTGAGATTATGCTACTAAAGATTTAAGCTTTAATGTTTTAAACAATTGTTTCAATTGTTCTCAATTCCTTGGTAAATCCGCATCAATGCCCCATAGTATGACAGCTTTAAAAAGCTATTTTGAGATTTAGTCAACTAGAAACCTTGCAGTTCATAATGTCTCCCCTTGTTTACTATTCAAGCCACAAAACTGTGTATGAAGGCGCATGATGCAATGCTCAGCTGCATGGCTGGCTGCTGCCCTGCCGGCTGCTGCACTAGCATTCTTCACAAGCTGCAGAAATTCTACTACCCCCATTCTCCCAGTTCTCCCTCTTCTATACTTTTCCAAATCTCAAATTTTCTAAAGGTCTCCTTTTAAATTAACTTTTTAAATGTCAGTGATTAAAGGCCACTCGAAATTTTTTTTTTCTTGTGCTAAATATTCCACGTAAAACCCAGAGTCTCACAAACATTTAAGTGCTTCTGTTTTTTTTATGGAGACATTGAAGAAGTTAAGAAATTGTTTTAAATTTTCCTTTATGTTAAAAAAACATTTTTAAAAAGTAATCTCACACAAGTCAAATACTTACATGTCTATTTGAACTTGTATTCGATAAAGACAGAAGAACAAAACTCAGTAAGGAAATAATAACAAAAGAACAACAAAGAACTTGCCAAATGATAATGAGTTTTCCCCTGCAACCTTGAAAATAAATTACCATTTATGAACATTCATTGACTCATACAATGAAAAAAGTCAATTCTGGTATAGTATGTTCCTTCCAATAAGATTTGAGTAAAAGTATCTGGTTTACAAAAATAATTCTAAAAAACTAATTATCGTATGTTTATAGTCTCTAGAAACAAATTATAAAGCAGAAGAAAAAGGACCTGTGCCTGAGAGAACAGCACTCTGGCACTAGCATTGTTGAGTACACACAGAACTCCACTGACTCTCGGCATCTCCTGAAGAAGAACCAAGCAGGAAAGTACCAGTGCTTACGTGCACCCACAACAAAGCACACCAAGTGCACAATGGGGTCAGGTAAATCTGTGTGAAATTGGGTCTCTGATAAACTCATCTCTGCACATGACCTATTACTGGTCCCTTTCAGTAACCAGAATGTTTACTAACAAAGGGGAAGGGGCTTCAAGTTTCCACAGCAAACAGCTCAGCAGTGCCTACTCAGAGCACATACTTCTTTATGTACCCATATGAACATACACTGCTATGGAATGTAAAGAAGTACGTATTTTGGGTAGGTAATGGCCACCAAGAGGAGCAATGCTTTCCAGGAGGATGACCTGGACACGATGAATTAACCTGCTATCAAGTAAATGGCCACCAACAGTATTAAAATCCCCATCCCAAAAGTACCAGCCATTTGCAAGTGCAAACTAATATCCCTGACATTATACTTAAAGGAAAAGTTTCTTAGAAGTAGATTTCAATTTTTGTTTTAATTCTACATTGTGTGAGTACTCACATGATTAAAATTTGACTACTACAGAAGAAATAGTATTGCCAGCACAAAACAGTGAGATACAGATCAACCATTTTCTGTCTTCACAATTTGATCTTTATTTAAGTGTATCAGATTAATCAAATCAGGATCAAGAGATCTAATAAGAAAATAAGGTAACAAAAATCACATTAAAATGTGATTTTACTCATATTTTAATAGCTATTCTTCATATGTGGTAAAATGTACCACCTATTAAAATCAGAGGATTTTCTAAGGCAAATTTTTCAATTTTATATTTTCTTTCCTGACACTATAGAAAACTGTAATTTTTAAAGGCTATCTTTAAGTAAAATTATACTGTACAAATGAAATCATTTGCCCTTGTCTCCAGTTTGTCAGTTCTTAAACCAATCTCTACTTTGCATGCTGCTAACATTTAAAGCATGAGAGAGACGGATAAAAATGACAAAATGCTGGACCCCCAACTCAAAGGAAGCATGATATATTGGTAACAAAATGTCAAATATTTTACAGACTGTATTATCCTTGCTTATATCAAAGGGTATCATTCTGCTCAAAATGAATTATGAAAAATTGTATTAATTATTCCATAAGTCTGAAAGATTTTAATAATTCTTTAAAAACATTTTGGCAACGAGGAATTTCTGCTACAATCCTTAGAAAATGCTGGCTATTCATTTATAAAGTAAAATTGAAAACTGATTCTAATGCTTCCAAGTTTAACTACCATATCTAGGAGTGTTCTCAATCACCCTGAAATGTCACATCCAGCACTTAGATCAGGTGTTCCTTTTGAACAGAGTACATGTTAAGACTCTGGACATCTGCTGACACTGCTGTAACCCAAACACGTCAACTGCCTCCCTGACAGGGATGACAGATGCTGACATTATCAAACGCTGTACTATTTTTTCCTATGCCTCTCCTTGCCCTGATATGGCCAGCACATGAAACTGAACTATCCAAAAGCACACTTGAGCAACTGGATCTGCTGAATGGCTGCCATGTAACTACTAAAAATAGAACCAGGCTAGTGCTATCTTCAGCTTTCAAGTTCAGGCAGTTGAAAACCTATTTCACTATTATGAAAAATGATACAAAGATTTAAAATTACATTAATTTCACCAACAGCATAATACTTAAGAGCCTACAGAAGCAGAATACCATAAACAACTATTTGCATATTGTCTTACCCTGTGTCATCCTTCTCCCAGGTTAGTTTAAGACAATAAATTTCACTCAGCATTCTTATTTTACAAACTATCAGTTTATCAGACTTTTCTCTCTCGCAAGAGTATGTTTCAGAAGACATCCTCCTCAGACAGGAAATCTACAGCAGAACCACATTATAACAAGTACTTAAGTGATGCTTTTAAACATATGTGGTAGACTTTAATATTCAAAATTCATGGATTATAGCTAACTACCACACATCAATGTTAACACTAACCTTATAATAAACAATCTACACTCAAAAAGCACGGAATTTAGTTAAGGAAATAGATCTTTAAGGAGGTTAAATTATGACCTCAAGGTTAGTATGCCAACACAAGTAAAAAGAAAGAATGACACCGAAGACAAGTGTGATCTATTTATAAACTAAAGGGGGGAGGTGTTTTCTTAAGGCCACTCACATCCCTCCACTCCTGTCAACAACTTGCTTAGTCCTTGACTTTCGCACTAAAAAAGCGGTGCAGAAATATGGAGCTAACATGACTTTCTCAGCTTCCAGTTTAATTACTTAAAAACCTGGCTTGGCAGTCTGGATGTGGTGGCACACAACTTTAATCCCAGCACTCAGGAGGCAGAAGTGGGTTTGAGGCCAGACAGAGTGAGTTTCAGGACAGCCAGGGCTACACAGAAAGACTGTCTCAAAACAAAGAAGAAAGGAAGAAAAATAAAGAAAAGACAAAGAATCCTGCTGGGAGATAAACTTGAAATATTACTCTGACATGCATTAGACATCTGTTCTTTCTAAAGGATGTTGGTTTTCCAAGAATTAAGAATTAAGAATTCTTAAGAATTAAGTAGTCAGTTGTGGTGCACACCAGCAGAATTTGCTGAAGGAGGCGGAGGAAGGAGGATCCGAGGCCAGCCTGGGCTACATATTTAAAAATAAAAAAAGAAATTATGTAAAGATGTACGTTAATGTGTTAAAGGGAAAAGACTGAGTGAGTTACAAGAGTACCAAGTGGTAGGATATGCACATACGGTGGGAATTTCACTTTTGGCCACTGGCACACCAGTACAGGACTTCTAACATTTGTCATGTTGAATTTCTATAAATGAACATTTAACCAATTTGGATCCTAAACTAGCAGCGATAATGCTTTGCTAAAGCTGGTAAAATGGAACCAAATCGCCTCTTCAATGGATTTGGTCCCCTTCAACCAGCTGTAGCTATGCATTGATTACCACAGGACAGCCAGCGTTTCATCTGTAATATGAACTATATGGCAACTAATTTCAGCTTATTGAATTTATTCTGACTGTAATTAAAAGCAAATAACCAGCAACTGTCAATTTTATTTGGAAGAACAATAGTGATTAAAGATGTTTATTAAAAGCTTTATGAAAAAAATGTGTCATAAAAGGATTTCAAATAAACTTATTTATTTGTGGTCTTTGTATTAACTTTTCATTTTAATTAATAAACTTTAAAAGCTATTATAACAGCATTGCAAATTTCAAAAATCAAATTATTAAATTTCTCATTCTTCTGAAAATAAGGAAATGCCTATTGTACTACCTGATGACTTTCCTGGAAAGGAAGAAAATAGGGGCTGGAGAGATGGCTCAGAGGTTAAGAGCAAGACCTCTTCCAGAGGTCCTGAGTTCAATTCCCAGCAACCACATGGTGGCTCACAACCATCCGTTATGAGATCTGGTGCCCTCTTCTGGTGTGCAGATATATATAGAAGCAGAATGTTGTATACATATAAATAAAATCTTTAAAAAAAAAAAAGGAAGAAAATATCTGAGAAATTCATCTTAACTCACCTAGAAACATGATGAGAATATGACTGTGTTTCACATTGGTATGCATGTTAAGAGTTATTTATATAATTCTTAAAAATCATGTGAATTTCTATCTGTGCATGGACATGTACATAAGAGTGAGATGCCCCCAGAGAGTAGAGGCATCAGATTCCCCTGGAGTTGCAGACAGGTGTGTACCTGCCAATGGGTGCCTGAAACTAAACTCACCTCCTCTGAAAGCAGTATACACTCTCCAGGGCATGGTATGCGTGTTTAAAATTACAGAAAACTGTAATAATAGTTAGCACTCCAGAAATGGAGTCATTGCCTTCAATAGTACTAGCCTTCAAGTTTGCCACTATTTACCTGAGTGTTAACATAATGCTGCAGAATGCTGTCTCAGGGACAGACTTTAACAATAAACATCTAATTCTTTGCCCCTGAACTTGAAGCAAAAGTTTCTAATATTCAAAACCAAGGAAATGCTAAAACATTGCTATGTATTATTTATGAAGACTTTCAACTCTGCAGCCTTGTCCCTCACCTGGGCAGTGACAATTGTCACTAGTAAACATGCCACTGCTCTCCTGTCTTTGTCCTTCACAAGTCTCAAATTAAACTCTAGTAGGAAATATCGCTATAAACATAAAATATCTGGCTGGAAATGCAGCTCCAGAGTGCCTAGCACATACAAAGTCCTGGGTTCCATCTACAGTACTACCAACACATAAACAAAAACAAACACATCAAATATTAGAAAACATGACCAGATCAGCTTTGAAATTGTACAATCTGTACTGATCTGTACCTTCAAGAACAGATCTCAAAACATATCTTCCATAAACATAAGGCACCTACACATATTTTGAAGACCAAGATAATAAAAGTTTTCCTTCAGAAAATCCCAGCCACATCCAGCAGTTCTACCACGTTGCTGATGCACTGCTGAAAAATTACTATTATTAGCTAAAAGCAAAGCCGGGGAGTGGAGTGTACTCAACTTCCACATACACACAAACAAGTGCATAGGCAAATTTTATAAACTTCCCACATTTTCAATCATTAAAAAGTGGAAATAATTACAAGCAAATACTTTTCCGAATACTAGCTTGCTTATACAATGCTGTTAAAAACAAAACAACAACAACAAAAAACCTAACAGGAAAAATGTGCAAACATTCTAAAAATAAAACAGAAAAAAAATTCCTCAAAAACACCCAAGAATTATACTAACTAAAGAACACTAGTTACAATTAAAGTGGAACAGAAGTCCAGCATGCAATCAATCATACTAAGTAAATGCAACCAGTGCAAAACAAAAAGAGGCTAAAACATTACAATATGGACAGCAGCCACATTAACAAGAGAGACTAGGGAACAGACAAAGGGAAGGTGTTAGCTAGCATGTTTATTAATATTTGATATTTAATCTAAAAAGAGGGAAATTTTTAGCATTTAGAAACAATAATGTGCCATATCTGCTTTTTATGGTAAAGACCCAAAGCCTACAAAGAAAAGTTAACTTTAATATTTGATATGAAAAAAAATCTCAAAACACCCAACATGCTATTACAATTGACACACATTTAAATAACTATTTACTGTCTTCAAAAAAAAAATTGGTATATGGCAACCAAGAGTCACGACTGCCCAACAATAAAAAAAAAAAAGGAATAAAGGACTCAGCTAGCTTTAACCAAAGCCATTTTGTTATATAATTAGCACATTTTCCTTTCTTCTTAAAATATTTATCTGATGCATGAAGGTATATGTGCACCACAGCAAACATGTAGAGGTCTGAGGACAACTTGCATAAGTCAGTGCATTCTCTCCTTCCACACTGGGTTGTGGGGACTGAACTCGTCATTATGCAACAAGCACCTTTACCCATGGAGCCATCTCTCCAGCTCCTTTCTTTACTGAATGTCTTTAATTAGCTGGCTGAAGGAGTCACTGTTACATATTTTCTAAAGAATCCTCAAGAATTACAGAAACACAAGAAAAATATTCCTCCTCCTCAATATGCTTAACTTATTAACTATACTATGCTCACATCTAATGAAAACAAAACAATTCAAAATACTTAAGACAGCACTTTTCTATAATCTCTAGTTTGTCTCAAACTTTATGATCTTACAGTATAGCCTAAATTCCCTCAAAAATCTTTTTGACCATTTACTCTGAAGTGCTTGCTCCATCTGAATAACTTCAGTATTCATACAGAATTCATTCTGTAATTAATCATATCTTTTGAAGTCTTGTAGTGTGTGCTATTTGGACATGTGGAGTGGAGGACATATGCATGAATATGAACACCCACAGTCTTACAGTGAGCAGGCAGCACTAAGCAGGCCACACACGCGAGTAACAGAACTTTGCTGAACAGAAGGAAGTAGCTGCAGGGGGGAAGAAGGAGAAGGTGACTAAGATAACATCCTCATGAAAGAAAGTGTTTGAGAACCTGGAGGAAGAGAGCAAACAGCCTACTTTAGGAAGGAAAACAGTGTAATAATGTAGCGAAGAACAAGGCAGGCAGAAAGATTTCAATTAGTGGGAGATAAAGTCAGAGAGAAGGGCTCTGGACACTCAGCCTGGCATAGTAGTATACATCTGCCTATAATCCTAGCACTCAGGAGACTGAGGCAGGAAGATGACAGGCCCAGGTCCACTTCTCAATGAAACCATCTTGAAAAAGAAATGTGCTTGAATGCCAAGCCAAGGCATGTAATTCTCACATACTTCATCTATGAAATGAGGCTATTGCTGGGCAGTGATGTGCACATCTTTAATCCCAGGCAGAGGCAGACAGATCTCTGGGAATTAAAGGCTAGTCTAATCTATAAAGAGTTCCAGGACAGCCAGAGCTATTACACAGAGAAACAGCATCTCAAAAAACAAACAAACAAACAAAAGGAGGCTATTAACACCCAACTCATAGGCTGTTCAAAGGCCCAGGGCCATTGCTTTATGGAATAGAGTTCACCTCAAAGTTGCATGGTCCCAAGTACAATCACCAGCAGGGCAAGAAAGAAAGAAAAAGAAAAAAAAAATCAATTGGCTTTAAAATATGGGGTTTTTTTTTCTTTTAGATTTTATTTATTTATTATGTATACAACATTCTGCTTCCATGTATATCTGCACACCAGAGGAGGACACCAGATTTCATGACGGATGTTGTGAGCCACCATGTGGTTGCTGGGAATTGAACTCAGGACCTCTGGAAGAGCAGTCAGTGCTCCTAAACTCTGAGCCATCTCTCTAGCACCCTAAAATGTGGGTTTTTAAAAGAATTAAGTGATATGGTGAATCTAATGCACTTAGCAGAGGTTTATCATGGGATATTATCATTCTCATCTTCTATTTGAAGAGCAGAGACATAATAATTACAGTTTCCTTCAAAATGCAAATATTTGTAATCTGAAAAAAAATCAGTATGTAATCAACAATTCAGTCCTTCAGTGTGCCCTTCCCCCACCCCCAGCAAACAGTAGTCAGAATAAAACCCTTTGTCTTCAGTGACTACCTCACATGGTTATACTAAGACGCTTTAACAAACACATTAAGGAATTCCAGGAATAAGAATTCATGGATAGCCAGGTGGTGGTGGTGCACGCCTTTAAACCCAGCCCTCAGAAGGCAGAGGCAGGCAGATCTCTGTGAGTTTGCAGCCAGCCTGGTCTACAGAGCTAATTCCAAGATAGCCAGGAATACACAGAGAAACCGTGTCTCAAAAAACAAAACAAAACAAAACAAAAAAATGAAAACAACAACAACAAAACCAAAAAAAATTTCATGGATAGATAAAATTAATGAACATAGAAGTGGCCTTTCTCTCTCTCTCTCTCTCTCTCTCTCTCTCTCTCTCTCTCTCTCTCTCTCTCGATAGGATTTCTCTATGTAGCTTTGAAGCCTATCCTGGCACTCACTCTGTAGAACAGGCTAGTCTCAAACTCACAGAGATCTGCCTGCCTCATGCCTCCAGAGTGCTGAGATTAACGGTATGCACTACCACTGCCTGGCTATATTTTTCTTAGTCAAAAATATATAGGGTTTTACTAAACTATAAAGAAGCCTAGGTTAAAATTGTTCCAAAAAGTGACTTGGTGGAAACCGCATCATTCAGTGTTGTCACTTGAGAGTTTTGCTGATCCTTTATGAATATTATGACTCTCCAAAGGCAGCCTCTCTCATATTTTAACCAGCAAACCCTTCCTTTTATCAGGTAGAAGACATACTACTAATACATGATTAGGGTTCCTCGACATTACACATCTAAACAACCCAGCATTAATAATCATCATAAATACTTAACATCGTGTAAATGGATAATATAAGCCTAGAAGACACCTTGAGAATGGTGCTGAAGAAGCAAAACATCTTAAAGTGCACTTAATTAGAATATTTTTAGATTAGCTGGTACTCCTGATATTTTATAACTACACTCAATGGACATGAAACCATTTCATAGTACTTATATCAGAATAACATGTACCTGATGAATAAGGGCACATTTTCTACAGAGCTTTGTCATGTGAGATGCTGAAATCAGCCAAAATTGTCCTCATTACATCAGGAAAACACTACTACAGACAACAGGAAAACATTTCAAACAACATCTAAAGCAGAACAAAAAGAAATTTTTACCTGGGATTTCCTCTTAGTGCAGCGTGATGCAGGGCATTGAACCCGTTGTTGTTGGTGATGGTCACGTCTGCTCCAGCTTCCAAAAGAACAGCCAGGATGTCATCTCGCTTCTTACTTATGGCGTCATGGAGAGGGGTGTCACCTTCAGAATCCTTTATTTTAATTGTTTTAAGTTTAAAGAGATTTTCATTAGTTTTCCTTCCACTGATCACATCAAAAGGGAGATTTTCACTTAACTTGTACACAAAGAAGCAGGCTGTATAACAATCGAACAACTGTCTGACTCTCATGCTTAAGAGTCCTTGTTGGCTTGCTGTTGGGATGGAGGTGGTTATGATGGTGGTGGTGGTGGTGGTTTCTGAGACAGATTCCCACAATGCAGCCTGAGCTGACCTGAAACTGCTCTATATAGTTGAGACTGGCTTTGAACTCCTAATCCTCCTGCCACTACCTTCTGAGTGCTGAGATTACAGGAATGTGCTAACACACCCAACTTTATGCTCTATTAAATATAAAGTGCAGGCAAAAAAGATTAGGGCTGGAGATGTGGCTCTGCTGGGAGAGCACTTACCTAGCGTACACAAAGCCCTGGACACTATCTCCAGCATCACATGAAGCTGCCATGACAATATACACCTGTAACCCTGGCACTTGGGAGGCGAAGGCACAAGGAAGGGAAGTTGAAGGTCATTATTGTCTACCGTGTAATTTCAAAGCCAGCTGGGCTTCAAGAGACCCAGCCTCAAATATAGAAACAAAGAACCTACAGAAGCAGTCTTAGGCCCCAGAACAATGAGTTTAAAGCCAGTGGTTTTTAGCCTTAACTACATAAGTATCAAAAATTCTTCAGTTTCATATATATTAATATAATATACAGCACTGGTAAAATCAACAACCAAAGTACTTTCAAAGGGCAGGAAAATGGCTACTTAGTTCAAAGTAGAAGCATATCTAATCAAAACCTACATTTTCTAAATCTGCTTTTTAAAAAATTGTATCTCTATGTAAGGGGAATGGTGTGTGTGGTGCAAGCAAATGTGCAAGTGTGCACACCCACGAACAAGTCCACGGAGTCCAGAGAAGGACATCAGGCATCTTCCTCCACTCTCCCACTTCATTTAAGGCAGTGTCCCTGATTAAATCAGAAGTTTACTATTTCAGCTGGGTTGTCCGGCCAGTGAGCTTTGGGACCCACTTGTCTCCATCAACCCAAGACTGGGTTTTCAGGCATGTGTAACATGCCCAGCTTTTTGTGTGGATGCAAAATATCTGAACTCATGTCCACTTGCTTGAGTAAGTGCTCTCACTCACTGAGCTATCTCTCCAGTCCCTCAAGCCACCTTTTTTGGGAGGTATTTGTCATTAATCAATTTACTTAGCAATAGATTCTAATTCAATATTAACCGTCTGCATAAGTGAATTATTTAGAGCTTATACAATTTGTAGTTTTACAAAGTCTATATAGACTACCTACCCTCTATCATATACCACAGCTGTCAGATCCAGCTTTCCACCTGTTTTTATAATTTAAATCTTACCACAACATAGCCATACCTATCTACCTATGTATTAGCTATGAATGCCTTATTCTACAAAGGCAGAGTTGAATGGTGTTGAAACAAAACACATAAAAACCTACAGTACCATCTGGCCCTTCAGAGAAAATGTTTTCCAATCACAGGCACCCACCCACACACAAAATATTCCTAACCCAAATTCAATGCAACCACCTTCCTTCTATTTGGTGGCACTAAAAATGTGTAGCTCTCACTTGAGAACTCTTAATGTGCCTGAACACCCTTCCACAGGTCCCTGGTCTGTCCTGCTTTCTGATCCCCACAACAGCTTTGTCAAAGCACAAGTCTGAATAACACTTTGTCTACCCCAATTCCAATTAACATTCCCTACACATAACTTTGCCTCCCATTTCAGACAGAAAGATGGGTAGATCTAATTTCTTCTCCTTCAACTGATCACCCTCAGTTTTTCCTCCATCCTCCAATTCTGCCATTGTGGCTTCTACTTATGAAGCCACATCCTGGACCTCGTCACTTGAGAAAACTTACTTCCTAGTAACCATTTGCTGAGCAGAGCCCGCTGCCGCCTTCTAAAGCTGCTGCTCCGACTACTGCACTCAGAATTCTGTGCTGAGAATCATCCATACCACAGCTTACAAAGTTCATAGTGATTCCCCCTATTGGGTTCTAAGCATTATTGAGTTTTTAATTTAAAGAAACTAGTTCTACATATTCAAATAGTGTTTCAAGGACCACTTTTATTTAAAAACAGTATTTCAAGTCTATTCATCAAGAGAAAGAAAGGCTAGGAAGGAATCTAAACACTGATATACTAATATTTGCTTTGCTATGAAGATAAGTATTCATTCCAAATTTTAGTCTTATATGTATACAAAGGACAGTGTTTAATAACCAAAATAAACACATTATGGACACAGACTATATTTTTCTTACATATGTGGTTTAAGTTCATCTAGTTGCTAAATGAGCTTAGAAAACAATCATTTCATAGGTGAAACTTCTGCTTCAAAAATTAGGCCACTTTCCTTCCTACTGTAAATCAACACAATATATTTTCCAAAACAGACCTAAACAAAGGATCTAGAATAAATGAAGTTATAATGAAAATATTTAAATAGTTATGAAGTAAGTTATTTTACATCAGCCTATATCTTGGGATAGTCTTCATAATAACAAATTTACCACAGAACTTACTATGTCCCTTGAACAATGTTCTACTGATGCCCGCTCAGTTTGTTCCTTACAAGCTTTACCTGGAGACTGGGGTGACAACCGAAGTCCAGCAGCGTCTTCACAACCTGAAGGTGCCCTTTATTGACAGCGATATGCAGGGGCGTCTGCCTTCGCTTATTGCGAGCATTCAGGTCCGCACTGCCTCGGTGCAGGACTTCGATAACAGCGCCCTCATCTCCAAAGGCGGCATGGTGAACGGCTCGGTCTCCATCTTTATCCTGAGCATCAGTAAAGAGTCAAGAAAGAAAAGCTGACGCTAAAAAACACCACGAACAAGATTAACTTCAGAAAAATAGTTGGGAAATATAAAAACAGTGAAACCAATAAAATAGCTCTAAACTGACATGAATAATGACAAATGATAAAACTAGACCAGTTACATTACACCATATTTAAACTGAACCTAAGCCTATTAATACTAGGAGCACTTTATTAAAATTCTATACATAAACATATAAAAAGAAATGAACACTGAACTAGTAAATTCCACACTTCCAAAATTCTAAAACACTTTCAGAGGAATTAAACTGTGCTTGCCATACTGTATATAATATAATAGTCATATTTCTAAAGAGATGAGATTAACTTTTTACATAAAGGTAAGAAACTACAACACTTTGAACCAAGGTAGAATAGATAATGAATATTTTCTCTGAATGTGTCAAATGCAAATAGACTAGACATTGTTAATGTAATTCTTGCCTGTATATAGTTAGTAAAAAATTTTAAACTCTGATATATAACATTAAAGAAAAAACACTTTAAAAAGTTAAAGATTATAGCACATACATCTGACACTACAATTACATCTGATTCTAGGTTTCTTTTCTAAATTGGAAAATCAGTGTACTTGTAAGTTTTCTTGCTTTCTTCTCAATTAGAATTCTGAGTAAACTTACAGCACAGCCTGTCTCTGTGCTGTCCACATAAAGTTCTGTGGAGGGTCCTTAGACTAACCCTAAACCTAACTACCCCCAGTTCCTGCCCTTTCTGTCCTTTCCACCGTCTAAAACCTGTTGGTATTGCAGCTGCCCCTATCTTGCCTAACAAAACTACAGTCATATGTTCAGCAAAATCTGTGCGCCCCCCCCACTTACAAGTATCTTCTTCCTCTCTCAGAACCTGTATGTGTCTATCAGAATCCACAGCTATTATTCTTGAAATGATTTTCCAACCTATTCTCTCTTCACCAACTAACTGGGACCTGACTCATTACCACAGCTCACCCTGCCTCCATTTCATTTTTATGCCAGACAGAGGTCTCTGCAGAGCAGTGTTGCTCTCTCTCACTCTGTGACACAGACTGACTCTTGCCACCCTTCTGCTTGATTTCTGCCTTCATCTCACTATGGCTGGAGAAGACACTGTGCTATTCATACTTTCAATCTACTGAGCATTTGTGACTGCTACAGTTGGGCAATAATTTGCTAGTACAAGTGTTCCTGTGCTGGAAGCCTGGTACCAACCAACTGTAGGAGTACTGACAGGTGGAGAGTATTTAAGAGAGGACTTAGGGAAGGTGATGAGGTCCTGAACAGATGAGACCAGGCAGGTCTTGAAGCAGAGGTAAGAGTCTGGCTCCTGCTTCTCCCTAACTACTGTATTTCATCACTCTCTCTCCTGTCTACCGATGACATTCCAGGTCTTCAACAGTTTCAGTTTTTAAGGGTGAGGGAGTCTCTAACAGCAACTTCAATTACTCTGGGAACAAGTATCTAAAGCTATTTTGATGGTGGTATTTTGGGTCCTGCTTGGTGTTTAAGACAGATTCCTCTATAGTGATTAATCTTGAAACCACTTACCTATTTTTACAGTTTTGTTGTTTTCACTAACAAGATAAACAGAATTGGACAGAAGTAACATCTGTTTTTGTTTGGTTGGGTTTTTTGTTTTGTTTTTTGTTTCTTTGTTTCTCTGTGTTGCCCTGGCTATCCTGGAACACCTATAGACCAAAAGCTGCTGGCCTTGAACTCAGAGATTCACCTGCCTCTGCCTCCTGAATGCTGGGATTAAAGGTGTACACCCCCATCACCTAGCTAATAACATCTGTTTTAGGAAACAAAAAACAAAAACCCTGTACTGTCTACTTCTGTCTGTTAAAAATTTTTAGTTAGAATACATACAATTGATACAAAGTATCATGTTAAAACTGGTCCAATCCTTTAAAATATTATCACAGACAAGGAAACAGAAGCCTGTGTTTTTAAAGAATGAAAACAATTTTACTTGCTACATTGCAATGATACCTGTGAGCTGTAACAGAAGAATTTTACAATCAACTTTCTGCCCAGTATCATTTTAGATGCAAAAATATCATTTAAATTTTGGGTTTATGGGGCAGGGGAGGTGGCTCTATCAGTAAGTAGTTGTCTTACAAACAAACATGAGCATGAGGGAAGGATGGAAGGAGGGAAAATTTGGGGTCTATGATAAAGCTTCATATCGATCCTATTACTTAAACCTCAACTCAAGTAGTCTTCCTAAACATTAGTAAAATCAACCTATGCTTCCTAATAACCTAAGAATGCTTGTATTGCATCTAAAAATAAAGGGCATTCACCCAAACCTCCATATCTTTATACCTTATCAGTGAGGAAAAGGAAAATTCCTGAGTCCCTGAAGAGACCCAAAATTTGCCCCCATGTGGACACATTCAAGTTTTCAAAGGCTTTGATGCCTTAACCTGTACATTTGAGGAAGAAACAGAAAGCAATCCTGGGCTCAGTAAGCCATGCCTAGACAAAGCCAACTTTCCAAAATAGCTTTCTGAGCTTTTCCTAAGTCAAAGAAACAGGAATGAAATGTGATGTGTAGTCTAGCCCCAGCCCAACAGCATCAAATGTGAGTTCTTATGGGAAAGAAGAAAATATCGATGAATTTTGTGTCTATCTTGAGCTATGAGTTATATTTATATTTTAGTTAAATGTGTAAATAGTTTTTCTTCTAACATTTGGGAGACTGGGTTTTGTGTTGTCTTGTTTTGAATAATAAACATCCTTTTATTTGCTAATTACCATTACAAAAACTGACATTAGCAAAAATAAAATTTTCTTGAACTTATGTCAAAGGCAATCACTCTCCAAATGTTAAGTAAAACCAAGTATAGCATCAGTAGCAAAATGCTGAACTTATGTTTTTATCATTTTGATCTTCTGAACAATTTGATGGAGAAAAATTAGGAAAAATACTTTGCTTATCCCCAAGAATGTAAAGATCTAATTATTTAGGTTTAAGAATAAAATCAAACCCTAAACTCTGTCTACAGAGCCTCCTTCCCTCCCTTCCTTCTAAATCAATAGTCTGATAAGAGTCAGGAAAGAAAAAGGCCCCACTAAGTGTCCTGACAAAGTACAGATGGGAAAACACAGACAAGGCTTTACCTGGGAAAACAATGCAATGCCTCTGTGGTCAGCAAGTTCCCCAATCACTTCACTTCCAGACCTGCTAAAGTTGTTTCTGTGCACTTTGCTACAGTCTGAATAAGGGTTCCATCTTATCCTTCTCAGAGATTCCAAAAAATTTATTAAATTTAACCTGACATAGAAACATCACTTTCACACTGCTTTTAGGAATTATATAAATCCGCAATAATTTATAAAGCAAGGAGTACAGCACCAGTCCCCAGATTCTCACTGTCTAGCTAACAGTTACCAAACTAAAGGACTATTTTCAAACATCCGACCTACAGCACACAACTCTAGTGTTAATACTGTAGTCAATTAAGCAAGAGAAAAACTTATGAAAGCAATGTCGATGATATTCCAAACTCCTCAGCTACACCCTATTCTATAGGCCATCTCCCAGGGACACAGCGCTCTAGATACACAAATACAGAATAATCCCATGTTGTCAGTACAGACAGAGGCTTTTATTGTCCTTAATTAAGTAAAAAGAAATGTAGCTTTAGACTCTTGTTTCTTTTGCTCTCTGATTTCAGAAGGGCACTGGTATTTCACTACCTGTTACAAATACGGATTCTGGAGTCACTAAATTTAAAATGAGATATTCAACTCAATTTAATTCCATTCACCTAAATCCAACCAAAACAATAAATAAAACTAATAGCTCTCCATTTATAAAACACTAAAATTAACACATCTTCTTGTACACACAAAAATAGCTTACTATAATATGTTGGTTTTGTGAAACAAAGTCTTTCTATACAACCATGGAGGTCCTCAGACTTACAGCAATTCTCTTGCCTCAGTCTCCCAAGTGTTGAAATTACAGATATGTGCCACCATACCTGCAGCTTTTATACTACTGCAAATGAAAAATCAAGTTATATATTCCATTCATAATAAAACATCACAGTAAAAATTGCTGTCATGTAATTGGCATCTTTTTCAACATTAATCTGAACTTTAAGCACTTGGGTTTGGAGAGACAGCACAGAGGTTAAGAGCATATACTACTTTGCAACATCAAAAATGAACTATTTAGTTGTAAAACACCATTAAGCTCTTTAGATGTCCAATAAGACAAACAATCAGAGGGAAAAAAAGAAAGTAACAAGATCAGGAAGACTTCCTTTTTAAAGATGGAGATGTGGGGGAGACTCTAGCAACTGAAGTATTTAAACTCCTCCCACAGGAAGAGTTTGGAGGGCAAAACTACTACACATCCTGTATGTCTAAACTAATTATGGGATTTTCCTTTGGTTTGTTGTTGTTGATTTGCAATGTTACAGTTAACAAACCAAGCTAACATTCCTACTTCATATACAGAACAGGTGTCAGATAAAACTCCAATGACAGTATTGATTGCCCTTTTGTAATATACACAAAATTAAGCACATGCATTTGCCGTAGATATTCCTTTACACTGTGTAAATATTATGTCACTATGTTTGGTTTAATAAACAAGATGATTGTCCAATAGCTGAACAGAAAGAATATAGTTAGGTAGGAAAGCCAAACTGAGAATGATGGGATGAGGAAGGGCAGAGGCAGAGGGAGCAGGAGATGAGCATGGCATGCCGTGTTAATGAAGGTACAGCCACGTGGCAGAGTGCAAATAAGGAGTATGGGTTAACTTAAAATGTAAGTGCTAGTTAGTATTAAGCTCAAGTTACTCACCAAGCATTTACAATTAATATAAGCCTCAGAATGGTTATTTGAGACTGGGAAGCTGGGACAGGAAACATCAGCTTACTTGAATTTGCAGGGATAAAAATGCACTGTAAACACTTCAAAATAAAATAATAAAGAGGCTAAGCAAATGACAAATACATTGTAAGAAAAAAAGGACCTCTGAGTTTAGATAGGAAAGACCTTGATTCCAAGGATATACATTCCTCTAATACATTTCTAATACGAACTGTGGGTGAACACAGCAGAGCTCAACAGTGTTTCTACCCTAGTCGAAGGAAATGATGTCTAAAATATTGAGGAATCATTAAAATGAGAGAGAGAGAGAGGGAGGGAGGGAGGGAGGGAGGGAGGCAGGGAGGGAGGGAGGGAGGGAAGGAAAGCTTTTAAGCATCGTTTCTCAATTTTTCATTTCAATCTGGACAACACTAGGCGAATACTGAATTTTAAGAATGAAATTCCATCTTACATAGATTTCTAGAAAAAGTTTACTTAAAAGGTTTTCAAGCTTAGTTTACATACCTCTGCCTCTACATCTACATTTTGCTTCAAAAGCAACTTCAAAATATCAACATGTCCATTTTGACTAGCAGCTTGCATTGCTGTGTGGCCAGCACACTGCCCATTTACCTAAAAATGAAAGGAAAAAAGTTAACAAATGACACAAATCAGAAATAGCCAAAATATATATGGATTTTTTTTACACCATGTATAGCATATGATTCTTTGAAATTAATCTGACATTACAAATGTCACAACATTACTGTCATCAACATTATTTAAAGAAACGAAGAAGAATGTGTGTCTATACACACATGCATGTGGAAGCCATATGTCCAGGTAAGGATGTCTTCCTCAATTGCTCACCACCTTATTTTTTTTAGAACAGGGTCTTTTGGGCTGGAGAGATGGCTCAGAGGTTAAGAGCACAGACTGCTCTTCCAGAGGCCCTGAGTTCAATTCCCAGAAACCACATGGTGGCTCACAACCATCCGTAATGAGATGTGGTGCCCTCTTCTGGTGTGCAGATATACATGGAAGCAGAATGTTGTATACATAATAAATAAATAAAGTCTTTAAAAAAAAAATAAGAAGAAGAGGGTCTTTTACTGGCCCTGGAGCTTATTGATTCACCTAGAATATCTAACCAGAAAGCTCCAGGGATCTTCCTTTATCTGCCTCCACAGTACTGTGATTATAGGTATACCACCACACCAGCTTGTTGCTTGTTTAAATGTAGCTACTAGGGATCAAACACAAGTCCACAGGCTTGAACAACATGCACTTTACTGACTCAGCCATCTTCCCAGTCCCTCACCCTTTACTTTTCCATTCTGAAAAGCGTTTACTTAGCTTGAATAAATTAACTGCAAATAAAACATAAGCTATAATATAGCCTCAACAGAAATGGTTAGAATAAACACGACACAGGACTTGACTTGTCTGCATTACTCAGAAAGCATCAGACAGCGTAGAAAACTTAAAAAATCAACTTTTGAAAAGAAAATAATGGCAATTACTGATACAACACAAAAATAAATGTTTATGTAAGTTTCCTGGCATGCATTTTCTGTATGAACTCAAATGACTACGCTTAAATGGACTTTTGAAAGAAGTAAAACAAAAACTGTGCTTTAAATTTTTATTACAAAAATTTAAATGACATTGTTAAAAGTAACTTTAAGATCAGGTAAATTGACTAAATTCTCTAATTAAAAGACAGACTTGGGCTAGAGAGAAGGCTCGGAGATTAAGAGCACTGGCTGCTCTTCCAGAGGCTCTTAGTTCAATTCCCAGCAACCACATGGTGGCTCACAAACATCTATAATGGGATCTGGGGCCGTCTTCTGAGATGCAGGCATAACACTATATACATAATATAGTAAAATCTTCCAAAATTTTGATTAAAAAAAAGACAGACTTGGCCAAGCACACTATAATTTAAAAAAAAAAAAAAGATAAGCCCCAACTATATATTGCTTACAAGAAACAAACTTCATCTCTAATGATACACACAGAGACTCAAAGTATAGGGATGGAATAAGATGATCCATGAAAACGGAAATCTAAGAAAGCAGTAATCACCCTACTTATATCAGATAAAACAGGCTTTAAATCCAAAGTAGTAAAAAAAGGCAAGGAGTTTGAGGCAAGCCTGAGCTACATGACAAGCTGAAGAACAGTGGAGCACATAGTAGGATAACGGTCAAGAAATCCAGGGCTAGAGATTCACCCAAATATTCAATAGATTCAATTTCTATTTTCAGTAGAAAATATTCAATATTATGTCAACTTGACACACGCTAAAGTCATCTGAGAAAAGGGAACCTCAATTAAGAAAATGCTTCCATAAAATGGGGCTGTAGGCAAGTCATTTTCTGAATTAGCGATTTATTAAGAGACAGACCAGCCCACTGTGGGTGGTGCTATCCCTGGGCTGGTGGCCCTGGGTTCCAATAACAAAGCAGGCTGAGCAAACTATGGGGAGCAAATCAGTAAGCAGCACTCCTCCACAGCTTTTTCATCTGCTCCTGCCTCCAGGTCCCTGCCCTTCTTGAGTTCCTGTCCTGACTTCCATGGATGATGAACAGTGATAGGAAAAAGTAAGTCAATCCTTTCCTCCCCAGCTTTGCTTTTTGGTCATGGTATTTCACTGCAGCAATAGAGACTTTAAGTCAGACAAACAGTAAGAGCGGGGGTTTAACATTTCACTTTCAGCAGCAGACAAAAAGATCATCCACACAAAAATCAAAGGAAAAGCAGATAAACCACATCTTAAACTACAGAGAAACTAAAAGAAATCTATACAGCATTTCATTCAAACATTGCAGAATAACCATCTTTCTTAACACTCTCTTGGATACATTATGATAGGCCACAACAAAACTTTCAACAAAACCTTTAGAATTAATCAATTTGAGCTGGGTTTTTTCTGCCCACAGTACATGAAGAAAAAAAAAAAAGTAGGTTTGGAAACTAAACAATGTAGACATCAATAATTAATACATAAATACTGGATCAAGTTAAAACAAGGAAATTTCAAAGCTCTTGAAACAAAAATGTAAATACAACCAAAATCTGTAGACTAGGACAAGCCCACTATAACAAGTCTGTAACAATCACCTACATGAAAAAGGCAGAAACCCGGGGTGTAAACTCTGGCAGAGCACTTGCCCAGCACATGTAAGACTCTGAACCTGCCCCCGCCCCCGCCCCCCCACAAAAAAAAAAAAAAGACCCAGCAGCAAAAGCCAAACGTGGTGGTTCACATCTGTAACCCTCGTGTTCAGGAAGTAGAGACAAGAGAAATACAAATTTGAGGCCTGCCTGGGCTATACAGAGTTCAGAGCTAGCCAGCCAGAGCTACAAAATAAGATTCTGCCTCAAGAAGCCAAGAGATACCACCAATCCTAGATGGTAAGACCCTACTGTTGAAGACACCACACACTCTGGCTGCAAGACACATAAAAATCAACCTCAAACAGACTAGGTGACACTCCCTACAATCTAGCTCACATTGTGCCAAAAGGTGCTCTGTAGGCTGCTGGAGAGAAAAGTCTCCAATGGCCTTAACCAACAACTGACCCTGAGTGCTACAAGACTGACCCGCCTGGAAAGGTGCATTTTGCTTTCAATGTTGTAAACTTTGCTGTAAGAGTGCTTTTGTCCTAGTCCAGAGTTTGTTTATGCTATAATTACATTTTTATTTCAAGAGCCTTTAAGTTTGCTTTACTTTTCCTTGATCCATTATTTATGTGTAAATTGTTGATTTCTACATTATATAATTTCCAAACCAACTTCCTTCCTTCCTTTTCTGTAATAGTGCAGGCACAGTAGCGCTACAACACTAACCTACCTGGTGCAATAGTGGCATTACAGTTATGAGAGTAACCAACTGCTTTCTAATTGGATATACGGCCTGCTATAAGAGAAGGATTTCATGCCTGGCACTGTAAAAATAATCTGTGCCTGGATCATAGGCCTAAGGAGGAACTGCTGTGAAATATTACTTCAACTGGGTAAAGGCATGTTTTTGTTTCTGCTGCTTTTGTTAACAGTGCAAAGATGTCTTACATTTGTTTGATTGAATAAAATTAACTTGGGGTCAGGAAGCTGAGTCAGCAACTAACTGATAGAAGTTGTAAGAAGGAACCATGTGTAGCAAGGGTTCTTCAGTGAGGGCTGAGCAGAAGGATGCCCCCTTTTTCCTGGTGACACGAACAAAGAGAAAAGGTTAACTACTTGCTATTCAGCCTCTCTGAGCTAGAAGTACTTCACCTCAACCTTTAAATTGAGTTCTATAGAATGATACAGATTTAAAGTTTCCTTTAGCACTCAGCCTGTGCCTGAGGGAACAGAATTTTGTCTGGCTGAAGCCATGCCACTGCTAGTACCTGCAAAGTTGCAATTGCTGGTTGGAAAAGCAGTTGCTTAAGGTGAAGCCACTGTGCGAAGTGCAAAACAACAGGGAACCTACTACTGTTCTGCTTAAAGGTCTTGCTATCAAACTGTCCTTTAAGTTCTAATGTTTATACACATAATATGTGCTGCCCTCAAGTTTGGTCAGAGAAGCTTATTATTTCATTGGATAATGGTTAATGTAGAGATTCACAACTGGTCAAAGTTCTGAATATAAGTAACAGTGAATACGCAGCTGCAGATAGGTCATCCCTCAATCCAACACTCAAGGAATATCAAGGAAGAGGGGGTGGAGCCAGAGAATGGGGAAGGCAGCTGTGAAATGCTGGATTCTGGATAAGACATAGCTGCTGCACATAGCAACCTGCAGCAGCTATAGTTAGCACAAGATCAAAAAGTCAAGATTCCAGCATGGATGGAAAGGGGCAGGGCCCCACCCCTAGAGGAGTTGGTAGGCAATTGATAGCTGCTAAGGCAGAAAGTCACTGTTTAACATGACCACTGGTAGGTTGCCACCACACCCATGTCATGCACATGTATGGGCAGAACTACTTGACTTCAAAGTTATTAATAACATTTTCTTTTTTAAAGAAGGCATGAAGTTGAGAGATGGTGTTGAGGGTAGTGGGAAGAGTTGAAAGAAGGTAATGATAAAAATATATTGCATAAATGTATACAGTTTCTACAAGTAAATAAAAAACTATTTTAAAAGACCCCAGGGTCTGAAGATACAGTTTAATACTACAGCACATGCCTGGCATGTATGTGTAAGGCCCTGCATCCAAATCCTCACAACCATGAACAAAGATTCAAATCAACAGCTGTGTTACTTGTTAAGACTTTTCCTGCTGAATACTTGAGAATAACAACTTAAGGAAGGTATGATTCTTTAATATACATTTCTGGGGAGGGCTTATAGTTTCAGACCATCATGGAGAAGAGAGTGTGAGGGGGCAGAACAACTCATGTCACAATATCTGAGGTGGGGTGGGGAGAGAATGCCTATACCGGGCTAGCTGCCCCACTTCTATTTCACAGGGACCTCCAGTCTATCGGAGTGTGCTGCCCACACTCAAGGACAGCTCTTTCCTGTCCACCCTCACCTTATTTTTTGCTGGAAACACACACACACACACACACACACACACACACACACACACACACACACACACACGCACGCACACACACACGCACACACACAGAGTTACTTTACCAATCTTCTAGGTGCACTTCAATTCAATTAAGTCAATAATCCAGCTATCTTTGTGCTCTAAGGAAGTACAAAAATACAAACACACCAAATCCACAATCTGTAGAAGGAACAAAATCATGAAGAACACAGTGTGTGCTCGCAAGGCCAAGGGTTTGAACACTAGAACCACCAAAGTAGAGGATAAGAACAGAAATAAATAAAACTGAAAAGGAAATCAAGAAAACAAAGACCTGTTCTTTGACAAAATAAAAAAAAATAAACAAATCCTTAGCTTGATTAAAGAAAAGGGGGAATGCTCAAATAAAATTGGAGATGAAAAAGCAAATATTACAACCAACAGCATGGAAAATCAAAGGATCATTGAGATAGTTATAAACAGCATGTGTCCACAAAGAACAAATTCATGGATACATATATCCTATCAACCCTGAATCTTCACAAAATGGAAAACTTGGCTAGAAAGTAACACAAGAAGGAATCAGTAGCAGCCTCCCAAAGACTTGCTTCCTTCAACTGCACCTCTCAGAACTAATGAAGTTAGTTCTCTTCAATTATTATCCCAAACTACCAGGCAAGCATTATCTTGGTACAAAAACCAGACAAAGACACACACAAAACAAGAGGTAAATATCTTTGATGAACACAGGTATAAAAACCCTTCACAAGATTATTGTCACAATCATGTGTAGTTCCTGCAAAAAATAAAAAAGTGCTTCATCATCTGCAATCAATAACCATGATTACATCCCTCAACAAATGAAGGACAGAGAAACAACATGAACATCGCAATGAATGCAGAAAAAGTACTCAATAAATCCAGTATCTCTTCATGTGGAAAACTGAACAAACTGAATACAGCTGGGACACACTTCAATAAAGGTAATATACAGTAAAAAGCAGTTAACACGATAAATAAGGGAAGCTTGCAGATTTGGAGCAAGGCAAGGATGGACACTTTGATATGTATTTATTCAACCTGGCACAGGTAGTTACAGAGCAATCAAACAAGAAAAAACAAAGGGCATCTAACCTGGAAAAGGAGGTCAAACTGTCACTGTCTGCAGGTGACATGATTTCTATACAGAAAACCAGAAAGCCAGACAAGGGGCACATGCCAGTTCCCCCAGCAGCCTAGTGACAGAAGACCACCCAGGGCTACACAGCAAGATCCTGTCTGAAACCCCAAGGGAGGGAGAAGGAAAGGAAGTTAAGTGCAAGGGGGAAAAGAAGGGAAAGATGGAAGGGTAGAGGGCCAGCCCTAAGGAATCCACCAAAACACTACCTGAGTTAAAAAAAGTCATCAACAAATTACAAGACATGAGCATTAGCAGCAATGGCCTATCTCAGTAGCTAGCCATGTGAAGTAGGAAACTTTAATCCCAGTTACAACTAGTACCCAAAAGTAACTAAGAATAAATTTGACCAGAGGTCAAAGATTTCTACAATGAAACACTAAACTGCTGAGGAAAGCAAACTGAAGAGCACACATAAATACAAAAAGACATGCAAAGTTCATATAAGAATATTAAAAACATCCAAAGTGCCCAAAGCAAGCTACAATGTATCCCAGGGACTATTCCTGACAGAACCAAAAACTTTAAAAAAAAAAGTCTAAAAGCTATCTGTAAACACCACATACACACCCACACATCTTGAGCAGGAAGAATATAGCAGAGAGAATTACAGTACTCTGACTTCAAGATGTACTTAAAACTATAATAATTAAAACAGCCAGACACTGACAAAGAAACAGATTAAAAAAAAAAAAAAACCAACCCCTTTGATACTGGAAGCTGAGGATACATAGGTACTGGAGAAAAACAGTATTTTCAATAACCAGTACTGAAAATACTATATATCCACATGAAGAATAAAAATAGGTTCATGGTCTTTATCAACTGAAATAGCCAATTCTAAAAGGTTTGCAGACTTTAACCTTTGTTAAGTTATTAAACTACTATTTTTGCATAGCCCTCAAAGTTGTTTTTTAAATGCTCACATCCACATCTGGCCTTTTCAGCAAATCTTCCACTTTAGCCACGTCCCCATTGGCAGCAGCCTTAACCAGCTCTTCATTGAGGTCACCAGATTCTTGGGTTTCAAATAATTTCTTCAGAAGCTGTGAGAGTCTTTCTGCAAAGCACAAAACAAACTGCTAATACAGGAACAGATGCTCTCCATGGGCCTAAATGCTTTTCCTGTTTTACTACTTCTACTCTATACAGACAACAACGCATGCAAGTAATAAGCCTTAATACCAAGCTACACTAAATTCAACCCAAAATTCTAAAATCATGTATTTCAAGTTGTAAATGCAGAAAAAATAAAGAGTGACAGACATTTATAAAATAATTTCAGATTTAAAGTCATACTAATGACACTGTAAACAAACATACTATCATGGGGATCCCACAATGATACAAATGTCTTTTAGGTCTTAATTCTACAGCACAGACCATACAACACTATAGACCATAGAATACTATGGACTGTATAAAACTCCAAAGGGCAACAGTTACAACTCAGAAACAATGTAACTTCTATAGTATCTTTGTTGTAGACTATTATTTTAAGGTGTGTTGCTTTTGTTTCTGCTCTGGAACATTTGTATAATGATGTGATCAGGAGGCTGGCTCAGTAACTAGCTGACAGGAAGCTGTAGGGAGGAGCCAGGTGGAGGAAAGCTTATAAGGAGGGGTGAGAAAAAGGCATGGGAAGGCTTGAAGAGGTGAGCTTGGTGAGCTACTTTCTATTTAACCTCTCTGGGAGGCAGGATTCTACCTCAACATTTGAATCTTGAGTTCTTTAGTGGGACAGAGATTTAAATAAGTTTTATTAGTAGCTTTTACAGAGTCAGTGCCTAAGGGAACAGAATTCCCTCAGGCTTCAGCTCTTGTGGCCTAGCCGCTGCTGGAAGCAGGGGAGTAGCAGTTGCTGAATAGGAGAGCCACAGCTTAAAAGGCAACAATCAAAAATGAAAAACAACAATTGGGCAACCAATGTGGGCTTGGATATCCATCTAGAGCATGAGAAAGCTTAAAAAAAAAAAAAAAAAAAAAAAGATTACCATCCTGGCCAGACAGTTTCTGCCAATCACTGAGCTCTTGAGCACCTAGTACATTAAGCAGGAACAAAAATAAAGTAAAAATGCCTGCCGTATCACAAGCATTGGCATTCTAGAGCTCTAGGAAGGTTTAATGTAGTTCCTAGTGAGACGAACTTCTGACCAGGACCAGAGCTTGGCTCTCAGGAACCCTGAATCGGACAGCACCAGTTGAGAGCTGTACAAAGAATCCAAGTGTAGCTTATCAGTCTAAAGTTTGCTTGTGCAGTCAAAAAAAAAAAAAAAAAAAAAAAAGCTAAAAAGATACGAACTAAAAGAGGTCCAGAAGGAAAAACCTCTAATAGGTTCCAGTGTGTATTTCGGAGGTTCTTTTCCCACCAGGTCCTGCCGCCCTGCTGCCCCAAACAAACACACAGACACTATATTAATATTAAACTGTTTGCCGAAAGCTAGGGCTTCTTATTGGCTAGCTCTGTCTTAATTATTAACCCAGTCTATAAATCTATGTATTTCCACATGGTCTTGGCTTCCCGTAGAATGCCCAGACCTGTTTCTCCTTTGTTGGCTCCATGTTGTCTGTTTCTGGCAAGCTCTCTCAGCCTACCTTTCCCAGAATTCTCCTTCTCCTAGTCCACCTACCTTCCTGCCTCATTGTCCAAACAGTGTTTTATTCATCAACCAGTAAGAGAAACAAATATACAGAAGTACATCCCCTATCAAGTGTGTTTTACAATGTGCATAAGGCTAAAGAAAGAAAGAAAATGGGTATAGACAATTAGAAAAAGAAATCATTTAAAAAAGTGAAGTCTTTAAAGAGACAGTAAAGAAAGAAGCCACATACAGATGGGAAATGCACAGGGAATCTGAATACTGTATATTATTGTGTTGGTTTTAAATTTTTTGATTGATGAAATGCAAAGGACAGCTGCAAAAAAGCCCAGAATTAAAAGAGGGTCAGTGGAAATAGACCAGCCTAGATATTTTTAAAATGCCTTTTAACTTTTAAAAAAACAAAAAATGTATTTGTCAAATGAAAAATCAAAACTACTTTGTAAAAGAAAACAAGAGGCTATGGATATGGATTTGGTTTGATGAAGGGAAACCTCCTGATACTTAGTAGATGACACCTATCAACACAGATTGTAACTGGTCTTCCCAGGACTTGGTCATTATCTCAATTTGTCTTAGGTACCTCTGGGGGATGTCTTTGCTCACAGCCAGCAGGAAGCGGTATGGAGAAGACTGTGCTCGAATTCCCAAGAAAAAGGGGGGTGTGGTGGTTTTTGGTTAATTGGCAGATGATTGATATTTGTTATAATTTAGGGGAATATAGAAATATAGGGAAAAAAGCAACAGTTAAATTCAATATTTTGCCTTGGCATGAATTTTGGTATATAGATCTGAACTCAAAAGTTAATTTTGTTACACTGTATATATGTTTTTGCTCTTGTTTAAAGGACTTTTGTATATTGATACAAATTAAGGTAATTTTTGTTACAACATACTATATATGTTTCTATTCTAAAGGATTTTTGTATACTGATACCAATTTAAGGTTATTTTTGTTACAACATACTGTATGTATGTTTCTGCTGGTTTAAGGTACTGTGCCTAAAGAGTTCATTTAAAAATGTAAGGGAAAATTCTAGTTTTTGAAAGCTATTATGAACTATTTAGGATAATAAACACAAGTCAGTAGTTAGTCATCTATAACCATCAAATTTGTAGATATGTCAGGTATGTTTTCCAGCTCATATAAAGATATATTTTAGATAGGCAGATGCTCTTCAAATCTTTCAAAGACCTACAGAATATACCATTTTAAATGTTTTGCTAATTTAGGGTTTTCATGACAATGATACACATCTGCTCCTAGCAGCATCAATTTATTTCAGAGATGATGAGCATTGAAGAAACTCCTTATGGAATGAGTTTTCATTGCGGCAAGGTTAGCCACTGGGCAAAGAAACTTGTCTTGACTGTTTACAGTGTGCTAAGCACACTAGACAAGCAGAAGCCACAGGAAAGTGACCACTGAACTTTGCCAGAACAAGGAAGGACAATCCTTCAGGGCTCCTGCTTTACACAAGAAACTGCCACACATTCTGCAGAACATAGGAAAGTGACTGAAAAATTCACAATATAGGCAGGACAATCTTTAAAATTATTGCTAGATTGAAGTCTGTCAGCTCCTATGGACCTATAGAATGAAGACAGATGCACCAATGCTGCAAAGGAACCTTGGGTGACTGTCCAGGGAGTAAGATGTCGCTGTCATTTCTAAAGTTTTGGAAGTCATTTGCAATGCACATTTTGTTTATTTAAATAATATTATATCCTTCTGGTGCCATTGATGGATTTGAAGACTAGATAATTATAGTTGCAGTTTTCCTTAGATAATGAATTATTTTCTCTGAAGATGCTAAGTACAAATGGTGAAAATGTTGTAAACTAATTCCTACTTGATAATTTTTTTGTTGTATATAGTTTTACTATGTTAAAGTTAAAACCTTTCTTTTTGTTTAGACAAAAAGGGGGAAATGTGGTAGAATATTATTTTAAGGTGGGTGACTTTCGTTTATGCTGCACCTGTTTAACTCTGTGAAGCTGTGGTTCTTTGCCTATCTAAAACACCTGGTGGTCTAATAAAGACCTGGATGGCCAATAGCAAGGCATGAGCAAGAACAGATGGGACTGGTAGATAGAAAGTATAAACAGAAGTAGGAAAAAGAGCAAGCAACAAGAGAACAAGGAGAGGAGAACGTCAGGGGCCAGCCACCCAGCCAGCCATGAAATTACAAGGGAAGTAAGAAAGAACAGAAGAAAGAAAGATAAAAGCCCAGAGAGAAAAGGTAGGGTAGTTAAAGTTCAGAGAAGCTAGCAGCAAGCCAAGCTAAGGCCAGGCATTCATAATAATAATCAACCTCCGTGGGGAGACGGGGGGAGTGGGGGAAGCTGGGTGGTGGGTCCCCCCAATAAACCTCTGTGAGTATGTGTGTGTGTGTATGTTTGTATCTATGTATGTATTTGGGAGCTGAGTGGTGGGCCTCCCAAAAGCAAAAAGAATTTTTTTTTAAAAAAAAGTTCTATATGTATTGGAATAAATACACTTTAGGAGCAAATCAATTTTTGAGGTGAAAATAAACATATTAATGACAATACCATGCTTTGTTAAGTACCACTTGACTGTTTTTCCTGAACAGTATAATTAATACAGAAGATATCAAGTTCTAGCCTTTAATTCTTGGAGTCATTATTCAAAAATCAAAGAAATCAAAAATTGGGGTTAGAGAAAAATCACAAGGTATGCTAAGCCCAATTATTTGAGAATATATATTAATTACTCTTCACTTTATTTTATATGTAGCCAAATTAGCATGATACATCTAGCCTCAAAACAGAAACCAACACTGCTTGATTTTTTTAAAGATTTATTATATATATGAGAGCTATATTTGCATGTATGCCTTGATGCCAGAAGAGGACATCAGATTGCAATAGGGCATCATGAGATATCATGTGGCTGCTGGAACTTGAACTGAGCAGCTGGTGCTCTTAACCATTGAGACATCGTCTCTCCAGCCCTAACACACGTGTTTTTGGTTTTTTGAGAGAGAGTTTCTCTGTGTAATAATTCTGAATGTCCCAGCTAACAATCTAAGCAACAGAGGCTACCTTAAATGCCCTCCCCTGATAATGAGATTGATGACTGACTTATATGCCACCCGATAGCCCTCATCCAGAGGCTGGTGGAAGTAGAAGCAGACACCCACAACTAATCACCGAACTGAACTGGAATCCAGATGCAGAGAAGGACGAGTGAAGAGCAAAGGGGTCCAGACCAGGTTGGTGAAACCCACAGAAACAGCTGACCTGAACATCGGGGAGCTCTTGGTCCCCAGACTGATAGCTAGGATACACCAGCTTGGGACTGACTGATCCAAACCCCTGGAACACGGGTTTCAGTGAGGAAACCTCAGAAATCTACAGGACCTCCTGTAATAGTTCAGCACTTATCCATAGCATTGGTGTGGACTTTGGGAGCCCATTCCACATAGAGGGATACTCCTGAGCGGGGGGGGGGGGTAAGGCCCTATCCCAAAGGATACAATGGAGAGCAGAAAGGATATGTGATAGGTAGGGTTTTAGTTGGGGGGGGTGGTAGTGGTAGGGGAGGGAGAAGGAATTGGGATTGACATTTAAAACAATCTTGTTTCTAATTCAAATTTAAAAAAAGGACAAAATAATAATAATAATAATTCTGACTGTCCTGAAACTCACTTTGTAGACAAGCTGGCCTTGAACTCACTGAGATCCGCCTGCCTCTGCCTCCCGAGTGCTGGGATTAAAGGTGTGTGACACCACGACTGCCCTGATGAAATTAAAAGCATGTACCACAACACACAACCCTAAAGCCTTTTTTATTTAAGATTTATTTATTATGTATACAGTGTCCAGCCAGCATGTATGCCAGCAGGCCAGAAGGGGGCACCAGATTCCATTATAGATGGTTGTGAGCCACCATGTGGTTGCTTGGAATTGAACTCAAGACCGCTGGAAGAACAGCCAGTGCTCTTAACCTCTGAGCCATCTCCCAGACCCCAACACCGTTTGATTTAAGCTATCAGTACACTGGCAATTTGCAACAGGAACTCAAAAGAGAAAATAGAAAGCAATATAAAACCTTAAATCTTTCTTTCTTTTTGGACATAGAGTCTTAAGCTTCCCAGGCTAGCCTCAAAACTCTGATCCTCTTGCCTCCACTTATCAAATAAGACTATAGGTTTGCACCACTATATCTACCAACCTAATGTTTTCTTTTGTACATTCCACTTACTATTGTGGCTCTGTCTCCCTTACTAGATGGTAAGTAAGGGAGACATATAGTAACTTAAAAAACAATGCAGAATAAACATGACTGTGCACACAAAGCTGGGGCATATGAAGGAACAGAACAACATTAAGAACAAGTTTAGCCAAGTACTCAGCAAGTTCACATTTTACCAGTTTCTGATGTTATGGTGTGCATAGTAATTTATTAAATGCTAAGAAGAAACATATGACTGACATATAAAAATATACAGGAAGAAAGCCAGGCAGTGGTGGCACACGCCTTTAATCCCAGAACTCGGGAGGGAGAGGCAGGCAGATCTCTGTGAGTTTGAGGCCAGGCTGGTCTACAAAGCTAAACAGAGAAACCCTGGAGGGAGGGGAAGGAGGGGAGAGAGGGGAGGGAGGGAGGGAGGAAGGGAGGGGGAGAGAGGGGAGGGAGGGAGGGAGGAAGGAGGGGGAGAGAGGGAGGGAGGGAGGGAGGGAGGGAGGGAGGGAGGGAGGGAGGGAGAGACAGAGAGACAGACAGACAGACAAACACAGACAGACATCTGCTAGCAATAATGTTGGAAATAAAAAGTAAGCTAAGAAAGAAGGTTTGTTTTGGCAGAAATGCAAGTTCTGACTAAAGCTAAGAACTCAAGTGTCTAAGAATTCAAGTGTCTCAGATCTGCAAAGAAGCCTGATATGTCCAAGAAAAAACACAAAATCATCAAATTTTCCAGAGTACCTCAGCCAGAATCAAGGTTACTTGGTGAACTAAAATGGGGGAAAAGGGAAAGAAGGGTAGGAGGGGAAGGGAAGAGGAAAGGGATAAGAAAAGAAAAATTGACGAAGTATTTAATATCCAAGTGAACCAATGTTATCTGGAAGAAAACCAAGTGTACACACAAGACTATCAGTGCATGGAAACTATTTCTACTGTTGTTATTTGTTTGTTTTTCAAGTCTGGGTTTTTCTGTATAGCACTGGCTGTCCTGGAATTAACTCTGTAGGCAGGATGGCTTTGAAATAAGAGATCTACCTGAATGCTGAGATTAAAGGTTGTGTGCGACCAGGCCCAGCCAGAGAACTGGGTATTATTTTTAAGGAAAAAAGATAAAACATACCACCAGATGCATTGCTAATGGCTGATCCTGCAGATGCCACCTTGGAAACTGCTGCAGGATTATATGTCCAAGATGTGCCACAAACTTCCACCTTTAAATCACTGTCTGAATAAATCTGTTGTACTCGGCCAACTTTACCTAAAGTCTTTAAAAAAAAAAAAAAAGGATTATTAAATTCTATCACCACATCCAGTATTTTAAAGTGTTGATTTTACTTGTTCCTAATCTTAACCATTTTTAAGAAATAATCATATTCAAATGGGTTATTAGTCACAAACTGTATCTTTTAAAAACCATCTGGATAATGGGGCTGAAGAGACAGCTTAACCATTAAGAGCACCTGCTCTTGCAGGGGGATCTGAGTTCTGTTCCTAGCACCCACATGGAGGCACACAACCAACCCTAAGTGTAGTTCCAAGGGATCAAACTCCCTCTGCTGACCTCTGTAGGCACCAGCACACATGTGGCACAAATAACATGCAAGCAAGCAAAACACTCATACACATAAGATATTAATTATCCTAAAATGAAAATTTTAAGTAACAATTTCAAAAGAAGAGTGAAGAAATAACATGTGCATTAAATAGAATAAGAAGGTCGGCCAGGCACAAATAATCAGTAGCACCCTGAGTTCTCACCAGGAGGTAAACTGTGTTCTAAGACCTTGGCACACACAGGTCCTCAACCCAGAAACAAGCACTTCCATTAGCTCCATTTGAAACTCAGATACAAAAGCGAGTCACAGAATCACAACACCTGGAAATTAGTGAGACTAGAACAATAGCCAACAACTTCCTAGCAGATAAAATTAACCTTGTACACTGTTAATTGTATGACTTTCCCACCTTCTTGAACCAAGCACCACCATTTCACAGATACAGACATATACATACAGATATATATATTTAACAAATACTACATAAAAATGTTTTAATTTCTTTTTCTTCTCCCCATTGATGTTTTATTATGCCAAGCTGTGAACAAAAGTAGATAATAGGATTCTGGAATTTCATGTTCTCTCCAACAGCTAAAAATAATTACTAGCTTATGACAAATCTTCATCTATTCCCCTACCCGTTCTCCACTCCCAGATTAT
The DNA here is from genome assembly GCF_003668045.3 of Cricetulus griseus. Classification (NCBI taxonomy): domain Eukaryota; kingdom Metazoa; phylum Chordata; class Mammalia; order Rodentia; family Cricetidae; genus Cricetulus; species Cricetulus griseus. Next base: position 225,699,836 of record NC_048595.1, read on the forward strand.
ATCAGCATATATTTATTCAATTATATCAATAATTCTGTATCATAAGACATAAAATAACAGTATTTAAATGTCTAACTGTCATATAAATAACCTTTTAGTTTGTTTAAAATGAAGATCCAAAGTTCAGAAGCACACACTGCTCTTGCTGAGTAACGAAGTCTGTCCCAAGCTCCCCAAAACCATCTGAATAATGGAACCAGAGAGATGGCTTAACCATTAGGAGCACCTGTTCTTGCTTGCAGGTGGGTTCATAATCATCTCTAACTCTAGCTCCAAGAGAGATGATGCCTTCTTCTGGACTCTGGAGGCACTGGCACATGCACAGATCCACAGACAAACATGTGAAAAATAAATCCCAAGGGCTGGAGAGCTGCCTCAGCAGTTAAGAGTATTTGCTCTTGCAGAAGCCCAGGTTCAATTCCCAACACCACATGGTGGCTCACAACCACGCATGAGTGCATTTCCAGAAGATCTGATGCCTTATTCCAACCTCTGTGAGCATCAGGCACATACATGGTACAGACACACAAATATAAGTAAGACACTCACACACGTAACCTTAAAAAAACAAAAAGTCTTAAATTTTAAAGTCCATATCTTTTTCTGGTAACTAATACGATGAAACAGGGTTATTCAGTTTCTCACAATCTAAATGTTGCTAAGAGGCGTGGCTGCACAGGCTTGTCCTCTTTACTGTATGTGACCAATAAGAACTCAAGCTGGCTGTTCATTCGTTGAGTACAACACATGTCCCTGATGGCATCTCTGCTGTCTGGCACAAGACCCACCCTCACCTAACGTTTCTTTTTATTAAGGGGGTTATCTGAAGCCGTAATCTTCACTACACTGGTGACTGCTACTACCCTCTCACACTTACAGGTTTCTCCATGACAGAAGTCAGAAACGGGTTTTCTTTTCTTCTTCTTCTTCTTCTTCTTTTTTTTTTTTGTTTTTTTTTTTTTTTTTTTGTTTTTTTTTTTTGTTTTTGGAGACAGGGTTTCTCTGTGTAGTTTTGGAGCCTATCCTGGCACTCTCTCTGTAGACCAGGCTGGCCTCGAACTCAGAGAGATCCGCCTGCCTCTGCCTCTGCCTCCCGAGTGCTGGAATTAAAGGCGTGCACCACCAACACCCGTGAGCACTTATGTCTTTTTTTTCTGATTTTTTTTTTTATTTGAATTAGAAACAAGATTGTTTTACATGACAATCCCAGTTTCCTTCTCCCTCCCCTCCTCCCTTACCACCCTCCCTCAACTAAAACCCTACCTATAACATATCCTTTCTGCTCCCCCCTGGAGAGTGAACCTTCCATAGGGGTCATCAGACTTTATTGTATCCTTTGGGATACGTAGGGCCTAGGCTCAACCCCGTGTGTCTTGGCTCGGGAAGTATTCCTCTAGGTGGAATGGGCTCCCAAAGTCCACACCTATGCTAGGGGTGGTCTCTTAGTGTAGGTAGAATATCTATCCAGGACCTTCCGGCTTTCAGAGTTTCCATGGAAAAGTCAGGTATAATTCTGATAGATTTGCCTTTATGTTACTTGACCTTTTTCCTTTGCTGCTCTTAATTCTGTATATTTGGTGTTTTATTATTATGTGGTGAGGAGACCTTTTTTTTTTGGTTCAGTCTATTTGGTGTTCTGTAGGCTTCTTGTATTTTCATTGGCATGTCTTTCTTTAGGCTGGGAAAGTTTTCTTCTATGATTTTGTTGAATATATATTCTGCACCTTTGAGTTGGATTTCTTCACCTTCTTCTATACCTACTATTCTTAGGTTTGGTCTTTTCACGGTATCCCATATTTCCTGGATATTTTGTGTTAAGGATTTGTTGGACTTAAGATTTTCTTTGGTTGATGAGTCTATTTCTCCTAGTGTATCTTCAACTATTGAGATTCTCTCTTTCATCTCTTGTACTCTGTTGGTTATGCTTACAGCTGTAGTTCCTGATCATTTACCCAGCTTTTCTATTTCCAGCATTCCCTCAGATTGTGTTTTATTGACTCTATTTCAGTTTTTAGGTCTTGAACTGTTTCCTTGAGAGATTTGTTGATATCTTGTATTTTTTGGTTTGTTTTTTCTTCCATTTCTTAAAGGGATTTTCTCATGTCCTCTTTGAAGTCCTCTATCATTTTCATAAAGATGTTTTTAAGGTCATTCTCTTCTGCTTCATCTGCATTGTGATGTTCAGTTCTTGCTGGTGTATGGTTCCTAATCTCCGGTGGTGTCATATTTGGTTTTCTGTTGTTGAATTCTTTCTTCTGGTGGGTGTAGCAGGAGTCTCTTCCTCTCCTGGTGGGTATGGGACCAAGGTTCTCTTCTGGTAGATGCAAACAGTTCCAAAACTCTGATGTCTGTCCTCTTGTCGTGGATGGAGATGACACTGTTACCGGGTTACCGTCACCTCGGCAGTGTCCGGGTGCGCTGGATCTCACTGCAGAGTTCAGATCTGGTGAGCAGGCCCCTGGCGTCACATGTTTCTGAGCAGGGTCACTTCCCGGCACTTATTTCTTATTTTAAATGTATACATGTATGCTTGCGTGTATGTATGTACACCACACATATGCAGGCACCCATGGAGGTCAAAGAGCGCATCAGATCTCTGGAACTAGGGTTCTTGACTACCGTGAGCCAGTTGTGAGCACTCTACCAACCAAGTTTAAATCTCCAGGCACCATTTTTTGTTTAAAAATTGTTTTATTCTAACAGCTATACTTAGCAAATATCTGTATATAAATATGAAATGTGAACACTCATCCCTTTACTCCTTTTTTAAAAAGTTATATACATGAATATGTCTAGTCTGTAGTATGAGAAATTGTGAAGATAGCCGTTCAAATATTCTTATTACAATCCTCTCCACCTCCTTCTCCATACCTTCACACACACTTTTTTTTTGGGGGGGGGGGAGGAAACTGGGTTTTGTTTGTTTGTTTGCTTGTTTTTCAGACAGGGTTTCTCTGTGTAGCCCTGGTTGTCCTGGATCTTGATCTGTAGACCAGGCTGGTCTTGAACTCACAGAGATCCACCTGTCTGCCTCCCAAGTATTGTGAACATACACATACTTTTTTAAAGCAGACTGGATATGATATTTATTAGTGAACATTACTTGTGGTGTGTGGAACTCTGGCAAAGTGGAAGCCCTCAGGAGTGCAAGACCTTACCAGTTAGAGGACAAGAACTGGGAAAATATTTGATCTCATGGATACCAGCAATGAGCCACTTCTCAGCCACCATTATTAATTAATCAAATTCATTAAACTTGGTGAAGCCCCACTTCTTTAAGGTATGGATGTTCGAGTGGCCAGGAAACTTGAACCTGGCTCTACACAGGTAAACATGATGACCTAGCTAATTGGAATGTTGGCTACTTATTTATAGCTTAGAACTTTCCAATGGTACCCTGGATCCCTGTCTAGAACCTAGATGGGGAACAGCATTGAGATCAAAATCTGAAGGTTCCTTGAGGCAACTCATACAAGTAGGCTGAATGCACTACTACAGAGGTTGCTATGTGCAGCCGTTGCACAACAGGTTTGCACTAACTTTAAATAATAGTATTTCATCTAGTTAATATATCTATAAAGCAAACAATTTATTAAACTTCTCGTGTTTCCTCATTTCCATTTCTGACAGTTGCAGTTATGCTGTTAGAAAGTATAATCATTATACATGCTCCTCTTCCAATGTAATTAACCAAGCAAACAAATACATGTTGCATGTCAGCTGGCACCTCTCTAGTCACCTGGATTGTCTCAATTCTTTAGTAGACTGCTCAGAACAGGCTTACGGGAGCAGGGCCTTTAAATTCTTACAAACTCAGAACAATTTACAATCTTTATACTTAAATATCAGTTTGCTTAAATATATACTTTCTTTCTTTAGTTGTAATAATTATCACTGTTTTCTGGCATGAAACATTGAGATACTTTTCCATACAACAAAATGATCTTCTTCCCATTACGAGCAATAATTTGACCTTTTCTTCTTAAAGAACCAAAGAATTTGTCCTATCCATAAAGACTCACTTATTCTATCAGAGTAGCTTTCCCCGGGTATGCCATGGGTCCTCCCTTTGAAATTTGGTTTCAAATCTGTTTTCAATTTCAAGAACATTTAGCTGGAATTACAAGTGTTAGCTTATTAGTAGACAGCTGTCTGGCATTCACAAAATCTTAGTTCAAATATTAGCAATACCAAAAAGAATTCTATTTGTCTCAGCCCTTTACTTTTATTGGGCTTACATACACATATTATCAGATATTTTATTGGTATCATTTTCTATGGAATATAATTTCTTCTTCTCATATTTAAATTTTTCTATTGCTTCTAAGATATTATCTGTGGTAATTATATGTGTCCCAACTTAATCATCACTTTTTAAAAAACTTACTTGTGCATGTGTATGTAGTATGTATGTATGTGTGTCTCTGTGTGGCACATAAATTCATGTGCGTGTGTGTGTGTGTGTGTGTGTGTGTGTGTGTGTGTGTGTGTGTGTGTTGTGCGCGTGTATGTATGTGTGCGCGTGCACCACTGATGTCTTCCACTATCACTCTCCACTTAATTTCTTTTTTTTTAATTTATTTATTGTTATTTTATGTACATTGATGTTTTGCCTGCAGGTATGTCTCTATGAGAGCATGAGACCCCCTGGAAGAAGAGTTACAGACAGCTGTGAGCTGCCATGTAGGTGCTGGGAATTGAACTGGGTCCTCTGGAAAAACAGCCAGTGCTCTTAACTGCTAAGCCACCTCTCCAGCCCCCTCCACTTAATTTCTTTGTAACATTTTTTATTATTTATTGTGTGTATGTATAAATACAAGTGTGCACCCATGACATCGTACAAATGTGATGGTCAGAGCATAACTTGAAGGAACAGTTCTTTCCTCTTACCATGTGGGCACTGAAGATCAAACTCAGATCATCAGCCTTGATGGCAGGTGCCCTTACCTGCTGAGCCACCTCTCCCTGGCCTCTTCCTTACCTGCTGAGACAGGTCAGGGTCTCCCTGCCCCCACCCCCACTCACTCACTGGACTGGCAGACCAGCAAGCTGGACTGATCTGCGCAACACCCCACCCCACCCCACCCCCCACCCCCCCCCACCCCCGCTATCATTGCCAGATTACAGACACAGGACTCTAACATGACTTCTGGCCACAGGAAATCAGTCCTTCATGTCTGATTAGTAGGTTCTTTACAACTGAGCCACTCCCTGAGCCAATCATTATTTTTTAAATGACACTTTTCTTCTTTTTAATTCTTTCCTAAGTTCTAAAATTTCTGCTATTTCATTGTTGTGTACCTTGACATGCCCTTAATTTTTTTTTAGCTTATTTTGAATTACTTGACTTTAGCTTTTTTTTTTTAAGATTTATTTATTTATTATGTATACAGTGTTCTGCCTGTATATACACCTGCTCGCCAGAAAAGGGCACCAGACCTCTTTATAGATGGTTGTAAGCCACCATGTGGGTGCTGGGAATTGAACTCAGGTCCTCTTGGAAGAGCTGTTAGTGCTCTTAACCTCTGAATCATCTCTCCAGCCCAACTTTAGCTTTGTCAGTTTTCTGTGCATAACCTTTCTTTGTGTGTAGTGATGTTCTGTTCTTTAATCCATCCTCAGTATTAGCTACATGTGGAGATAAGACCATTATCACTGCCACCTTTTTTCTGGACCTGTTCATTCCTTTGCTCATGTTGTCTCCATTCCACTCAATTTAATTTCTATTCTCAGCACCTTTTCCCTTAATAAAGACTACATTGGAAGGGAGCTGATTGGCTGTGGCCACCATCATATCCAGCCAAACTCAAGTAAGTAAGAGTACTCTAAGATTCAGCTTCAGTTACAGCACCAATCTCCACACTAGCCAATGAGAATGTGATAGTTAATACAGCAAATAGGTCCTGCTCTCAAGTCTACCATATACCCTATCGATTCACTCAGCTGACATGCAGACTGGTGTGGGCCCAGAAGCTAATGGTGACTTAACTACTTATTCATATTTTAAGGTAATGTACAAAGAGATTATATTTTTCTTGTTTTGTTTACGATTGTATCTTAAATCTAATAGGTTTATTTTATGTTCTAAAATATCTACTAAAGGAGCAGTCAGAAGAATGGACAGGAAAACAGTAAAGACAAGATGGGGAGCTCAAACAGGATGGGATGAGGCTAGTTAGGGCAGGAACTGAGGGCGAAGAGGAAAAAATGGAAGCACTGTCCTAAGAAAGGAGGGCTGAACAACACACAGTAAGATGATGGGATTCTAAGAGGAGGAATGAGGAGCACACAGGATGGGAACTGTAAACAACAAGAGAGGGGAAGAGTGAACTGAACACAGGACTAAACAGGATGACAAAACAAGGTGGAAGGGAGTGGGCCACAGAACCAAAAAGAGGGTAAAACAGGAGGGGACAAAGAGAAGCTAGTGAAAGAAAAGAAAAATGAATAAACTTGTTTATTATTGTTGAACAGTTGATGAAATGTGTACTAAGTGAAAAATTTTACTAAAAGTAAAATTTAGCTGTATCACTGACAGCAAAACTGCTCTCAGAGGACATGCATGTGTAGTGCCCCCACATCCCTACACCATTTTAAGCTCCCTAGAGCAGGAAAGCTGTGGTGCTGTTGCACTACTGAGATGGAAGAGCATGCTGCTTTCTCATTTGGGAACTAAATACCAGCAAAAACCTCTCCCTCCTAATACTACATTACATACATTATTAACAGTGTTACCAGAAATACTAGACCCTTCTGGATCTTCCTAGGCTAATCCAACTGGAACAAATTAGGCATGAGTATGTCTTGTCGCCTAGTACACCTAGAATACTACACACACACACACACACACACACACACACACACACACACACACACACACACACGTGTGTGTATGTGTTTATACAAAGCAATCCTTTGCAATTACATTCTGAGTGGTTTTTTAACATTCAATTCCAATTTTTTTCTAAAAGTAATTTACTTTAATTAATTAATTCTATAAGCAAAATATACTATGTCTTCCCAAACTATTTTAAATATACTTACTGGAAGCATTGCTTCAGCCCATTCACCATGTCCTCTTTGGAGAAGTTTAATTCTTTCCAGATCATAACAAACTTGCACAAGATCACCCACTTGAAACTGCGAGGTGCCTCCTTCTGCACCCTGGGCAGCATCCCCACTTCGGACAATGTTTGCCTTAGTGAGAACAGCAGGATTGAAGGTCCACCTACAAGAGCAAAACCAGGCTCAGAACGAGTGAATTCACTTAATACATCTTTAAACACTGCAGGGAGAAAAACCTTGCACCACTTCAAAATACTAAAGCAATCCTCTGCAATTACATTCTGAATGATTTTTGTTTATGTAACTTTCAGTTCTTACTAGTACACACGATACATAAAGAACATCCTTGTGTATACATCGTTGTGCACATAGAGTTGGTTTCTGCAGAGCTGCTTAAGGAAAAGCTTTCTTTCCTGATCACATATATTTAGTTACCCTTCTATCCTAGACAAACTGCCTACCAAATGTACCATCCCCTATAAAGAGTTCTCAACTCATGGGACTCAACCCTTTTGGGATAACAACTCTTTCACAGGCGTCCCCTATCAGATATCCTGTATATCAGACATTTACATTGCAATTCATAACAGCAGCAAAACTACAGTTATGAAGTAACAATAAAATAATTATATATTTATAGGGGTCACTACAACATGAGGAACTGTGTCAGGGAGTCACAGCCTTAAGAAAGGTGAGAACCACTGCTCTAGAGCACTACCAATCTCATAGATAAAGACTGTCGAGTTTTAATAATAGACATAATTATTATGTCTATTAAATGCTTTCCGTAATTGTAATAGCTGTATCGAAATAAACCTGATCTGGGGCTATAGCTCAGTGATGGTGAGACTGCCTGGCATTGCCTAAATCCTGGGTTCAATTTCCCAGAACCACGCACAAATAAAATCAATTTTGGTTTTTTTTTTTGTTGTTGTTGTTGTTGTTTGACAGAATTTCATATTGTCCAGGCTAGCTTCAAACACATTCAGAGCAACCTTATTCATTTGTTCTCCTGCCTCTTCATCCCAATGCTTAGATTATAGACATGTGCCTCACATGGGATTTACGCAATGCTAAGAAATAAACACAAGGCTTCATTCGTGCCAGCAAAACACTCTACTCCAAAACTGTGGCTCCTCTATTTGACATGAGCATTTTCCCATGCTGCTATCATGTTCCTGACATTTCCCTGACTACTCAATGTCTTATCAAACAAAGTACCACAATGTACAAAACACACACTGATCTCCAGGGCAAAAAAAAAACATGACTTGTCAAATAAATTCCTAAATTATTGATATCTCATACACTCTTCAGAATTCAAGTACTTATCTGAAATTAGAACAAGTGAAAGATCAGACTGAAAGAGAGAGAGAGAGAGAGAGAGAGAGAGAGAGAGAGAGAGAGAGAGAGAGACCTGTTCCAAAAACTAAGCAAGGGACCACAGTGATTAAGTCAGTGTTTCTCAACTTGTGGGTTGTAACCCTTTGGGGAATCACATATCAGATATTTACATTATGATTCATGACAGCAGCAATATTACAGTTATAAAGTAGCAACGAAATAATTTTATGTTTGAGGGTCCCCACAACTACTAAAGGGTAGTGGCATTAGGAAGGTTGAGAACCACTGGATTAAGCACACTTACTGCTCTTGCAGAAGACCTGGGTTTGAGTCCCAGGACCTACAAGGCAGCTCACAACCACCTTTAAATCCATTCCAGTGGATGCAAAGCTCTCCTCTAGCCTCCAACAGTTCCTGCATACACATGGCACACATAAATTCATGCAGGTACACATACACATAAATAATAAAACATTACAAGCATGCACAAGCATGTTCTTCGAAAGCAAACCCAGAGGGAAAGGAACTCTGAATAGTAAGAATCATCTACAGGGATAGGCAAGATGGAACAGCAAGTAAAGGCATTTTTTACCACCAAGCCTGACAACCTGAGTTCAAACCCTGGAACCAACCTCTTCAAGTTTCCTTGGACTACAACGTATAAAGAGCATGTGCTTGTGCATGCACGTGTACACACACACATCAATGCCTCACCAACACATTCTGAATTTGTATCTACTGCCCAAGGACCGGCTTTAATAAACCTGGAATTACAGCATATTACTTGCTTTCTTTAAGGCTCTTGTCTCTGTATGTTAACTTTGTCATCAAAACCCAGGAAATGGTACCAACCTATTGCCACTTGGATACTGTACTACAATGTCATGATCTTCATCAATGCCACAGACAGTTCCAGTTGTAGTTAAAGTCTCAAACATCCCATCAGTCCATCCTCCATGGCCATGCTGCAAAGACTGTACAATTTCTAGGTCAAGGTCTATATTTACCAGGTCACCAATCTGCAATCCACCAGGATTCCTGTTGCCATTCTGCTCACCTGTAATTCCAAACATAATTAGTGAAAAGGGAAAAACGAATGAAAAAAGACAGTCACTGCAGTGTGCAACTACATTCATCTGTGTGATCACTACCTTGCTATTGTGACTGATTAGAAGTCTTTGTTAATTTTCCATTTCTTCTTTATCTTCTCTATTCAGTTGAGGTGTTTCTGTGTAAGAGTCTGCTCTTTACATTTAGTTTACCTCATTTACTGACCAAAAACTATTCATGGTATTCCCTCATAACCTTTTATGAAATAGTTTTTTCTAAGTGACACACAATAATTGTATATATTCATACATATACTATGATATCTTAACATATGCATACAATGTTTCCCATCCGCCCGCCATCCATCTTCCTCTGTGAAGCGGTACCACAGCCCTGCCACACAAGGCCCCAACCCGCAATCTCCAATAACTACCAACACTAAGTCAGAGTACAGCTTCTGTACCCCAAAAACCCTTGGGGATCTGCTTGGATGATTGCTGACTAACACTGCACCAGAGCCACAAAGTAATCAAACACAAACTGCAAGGGAGAAATGCCACCTCTTACTCAGAAGTGCTTAGTATTATTTCTAAAAACAAAATCTACATTTTGATCTAACACAATTAAAAATAAGACTCTGGAATAAAGATTTAAAGTCATAAGACACTACACTGTGGGATCTAATTGGTCATGCTAAGCCTATCCTTTTCTGATAAAGTAAGAAGGTAAGTGCTCACCAAGAGTATATGGATTCTCCTACTTTAAAAAGAAGTAAAAGTATGTTGGAAGAAAATAGCACTGTTTGAAAAGAAGAGGAGGACACTGCACAAGGAAAGCATCTGGGGCTCGGGGACATTGTCACAAGAAAATGGCAATAATGAATTTGTAAATGAAAGCAGCTTTGGCTTTTGTACTCTTTCAAAATGAATTGGTTTTGAAAATGTTCCTTTACTAAGAAATTAAGCTTTAAGTAACTGTGAGGTATTTATAAGCACGGAATTGTCAAATTGTTTCCTCAGTAGTGTGGGAGGTACAACACTGATATAATCTAATATAAAACTTTTCAATGGTTTAAGTTCAGTACATCAATTCCCAAGACATAACTCCTGTGAGTCTAAATAAACCATAGAAAGGGAATAAATGTTCCAGAACTAAAATGAAACCGAGTACTTCTCTACATATCTTTAATGATAATCAATTTTTCCTGTCCAGTTTAGACATTACCCTGATCGTATGAATCTGACTCATTAGTTGGCAATTTTCTTTAATCTGCTGACTCACCTAGCACAGGGCAATGATCTCTGTAGAAAGAACCTCCTTTGGCATCCTGGACACACTTCAGATCAGACTAAGAAAAGAAACCAGAAAAATAACCCATGAAAACTTGAAATATGGTGCAGTACCTGAAAAAGGCAACTTCTCTCAGCACACAGCAGAGTTAGTCCCAGTAGGGAGCCACATTTCACTGCTTCCAGAACCATTTTAGACTAGAACATTGATCTTCAGACAGACCTGATTTACCTTCAGCTATCTAATGTTAATGTTCAAAGTTAACACTGAACTTCAACATTAAGTATTTTCAAATGCACATGGAAAGCAATAAACTCTAAGAAATACCCAGTATTTGAAAAGCACACAACACATTGAAATCTTAAAATAATTTTACTCAAAACAAAAACCTCATCGAATTTGATACTTTCAAAACATTTATTAAAGATACAAGGCAAATGCATGTAAGAAGGGAAATTAGGTAAAACCAAGCAGCCTGCAGAAGCAGAGAATGGAACCAAATCCAGTCTTTGATCTTTTGCAGTTAACTTCTCTATCTAATTAATTAAGTTCCTTCCCACTTTTTACAAGAAAATATATTCATCCTTAATTAAGTAACTGAATGAGAAGACACCCGTGGTTACAAGTTACAAGAAATAATTAATCTTGGGTGTTACTTACAAAAAAATTTAAAGTGAGTTAAAGAAAAAAAAAAAACAAAGAAAAAGAATAGATCCACTAAAAAATGTCTAAGAGTTGCTGGTGCATACAGTAGGTGACTGGCATAGCCACACAGAACCCAACTCTGTAACAACCCATCTTGCACTATCCATATGTTACTCATCGCAAGACATAGACAAAGGCTTTGGTTATTTCAATGTAATAGTTTGATCCAGTAATTCTACATCCAAAGCTCCATCCTAAGGAAATATGTACATAATACGCAAAAGCATATGCAAGCAAACTGGCTGCCACCCCACTTACAAACTGCTGTCACCCCGCTTACCGACATGGAGAGGGAGGGAACACTCTTAAAGACAGCTCATTAAACTATGGCAGTGACCTCAAGAGCCATCAACTTACATATGGTCTTTATTCAACTACCTGAACACACACAGCACATACATCTTCATATGAAACAAATAGTTAGAATCCTAAAAAACAATTTACAATTCAAAAGCATGTATAGACAACTGAGTCATGAATATGCAGTAGGAAAGAAAATTAGCTCTCTTAGCCAATAATAAAATGTGGCATTACTAAAGCATTTGCTAGCTAGGCACATGCCTTTAATCCCAGCATTTAGGAGGCAGAGGGAGGCACATTTCTGAGTTCAAGGCCAGCCTGGTCTACAAAGTTAGTTCCAGGACAGACAGGGTGACACAGAGAAACGCTGTCTTAAAAAATTGAAAATAAAAATAAATAAATAAAGCATTTATTTTAAGCTCATATTGCCTTTCATATTTAAGTGAAATATATTAAAGAGACATCTGGCTATTCTTCTGCTCTCCAAATGGAAGGCAAAGAGAGCTGAGAAAAGAATGAAACAAAGAATTGTCTGGGCTGGGGATATAATTCAGTGCTAGGGCACTTGCCTAGCATGCAAAAAAACAAAAACAAAAACAAAAACAGTATTTAATTAAAATATAAAAATAATAATTCCTTAAGTGGGAATATATTCAGAATTGAAAGGTTATTAAAAATTTGCATTTCAGAATTAATAAACAGTAAGGCTGGATGGATATGGTGCCCACATCTTTAATCCCAGCACTCAGGAAGCAGAGACATGCAGACCTTTGTGAGTTCAAGGCCAGTTTGTTCTATATAGCAAGTTCCAAGCCAGACCCTGTCACAAAATAAAGTCACTACTTGAACAATGATCCATGAAACATAGAAATATAAAGCAATCTGCTGACTAAACCTACATTATTTTCCACTTAATTCTTCATGTTTCCAAGTTTATTGCTTTCATATCTTGTTTTTTGTTTTTGTTTGTTTGTTTGCAGCAGTCTCACTATGTAACCCAAGCTGGCCTTGAACTTGAGAGGCTTCCTCTACCTCTGGGGTGCTAGGACTTTGTGTACAAGATAATCATATTTAATCACCAAGTCTGTGCTTTAACAAAACTACAAGAGGGGCCAGAAAGATGGCTCAGCGATTAAAAGCACTGACTGCTCTTGCAGAGGACCTGGTATCAAGTCCCAGGACCCACAGAGCAGCTCATAACTGCCTGAAACTCAAGTTCTACGAGACCCAACACCCATGGCAAAACATCAATGTATATAAAATAAAAACTTAAAAAAAAACTTCCTTAAAAATAATGTACACTTTTTATCAGCTACCACAGCATAGAATACAAAAACTACTTCATGTTAATACTAGCCTCCAAATCTGTGCCAAGAGACAGCCCTGTTTATTTTTTTTGTTTAGATTTTAAAGGCTAAATCCACTGGACATTTTACTATGGCAAAATCTATTTACTATTAAGCAGTTTATATAAACAGGGTCTAAGTCAGGTATGAGGAGTTGAAGTCCTCACTTACAGACCTCCTTTCCTGCTGCAGGTTCATGGCTCAGATGCATCTCCTCCAACAAAAGAGACAGAGCACACACTCATGATGGCATCAGTTCCCACCATGGCGCACCCACTGTCACAGCCTGTGGGCTTCTTCACTACTCACCATGCCCTCAAAGCCAACTCTGTAAAGGTTCTTAGCACCATTATCCCAGAGAACATATGCTGCACTGTGTGGGCTTGATGCACTCCAGTCTTGGATTTCCGTTACCTAACAAAGTTAAGGGGGAGGAAAAAAAAATCTTTAAAAAATAGAAAGCAGCATCCAGACAGTGGTAGCACATGCCTTTAATCCAGGCCCTCAGAAGGCAGGAGGAGGATCTCTGTGAGTTCAAGGCCAGCCTGATCTACAGAGCAAGTTTCACAACAGCCAGGGCTACACAGAGAACCCTGTCCCAAAAAGCAAAGAAAAACAAAAAGGGGGAAAAAAAGAAAGAAGAGGTTAGATGCTTTAATTATACTGAAATCTTAAAAATCTTTTCATCTATCAACCCATAAAAAAAAAAATCAAGAAAAAAATACCTATTTGCCAAATATCACTTTTAGCATTGCTGAACTATCAATAAAGTCCTATTTCTCCACAATTACACATTTTATTAAGACAGAACATCCTTGAGTAGCCCATCTCCACCTCAAACTCGAAATTCTCCCGCCTCTGCTTCCCAAGGGACAGAACTGCATGACGTGTTTTACCAAATCCAACTTACGTAACTGTTTATGCTGGTTTTTTTCCTTGTGGTACTTAGCCCTGGGCTTTTCTGTATACTAGGCAAGTATTCCACTACTGAGTTGTATCCCCCAGCCTGGTGTTGTTGTTGTTGTTGGGGTAAGGGGTGTTGAGATAAGCTGTGAGAACACAGCCCAAGGTGACTTTAAAATTCCTTTTGGATTACAGGGTTACGTCACCACACATGCCCTTACCTGAGCATTATAAAGTACATTCTAATATCACTGTAGAAATTTTTAAAAGGTTATCAGAAAATGAATAATGCAAATTTTAAAATCCTTTAAGAACGCAGCTTACGCCAGGCATTGGGGTAGTTCATGCCTTTAATCCCAGCACTCGGGAGGCAGAGGCAGGCGGATCTCTGTGAGTTCAAGGCCAGCCTGGTGAACAGAGTGAGTTCCAGGACAGCCTCCAAAGCAATACAGAGAAACCCTGTCTCAAAAAAACAAAAAAGAAGAAAAAAAGAAAAGAAAAAGAAAAAAAAGTACAGCTGACTCTTTTTAGCCAGCTATCCAATACATAATTTAAAATCTTTAAGCATTTATCTAAACAACTGAAGATAAACCTGTGTTCTAGTCAGCTACAATATGACAAAGCCAATGCTGTTAACAATGTCAGTGACACTGAGCCGCTCAGTTGCAAAGAAAGCAGGCTAGCCCAGCCAGAACAGCATGCTACGGTGGGTACACAGACATAATGCCCCACCACAAGCTAACTGATTAAACTTAACGTGTCAAACTCTAAACTGTTCTCTCTTCTCTCCCTGCTCCCCACCACACACAAACACACAAGCCATGCATGCAGGCACTGATTCTTTACTAACCCTTAAAGGCCTAGAGTCGAGTGCACAGAGTGGCATACAGTGAGCAGCACCAAAGGTGGCACTCAGTCAGACACCTAAGAGCAGGTAGCTGCTCAAATACAATCCAAATAACTTTTCTCCATTCTAACACTCATATCCACTAGCCCTTCAAAAACATAAAAAAAAAGACCAATATTACTTTAAGTAATATTAAACGTTCTTTTCTGCTCTGTACTCAAGAAATAGCTTTGTGGGATAGGCAGTACTTTTGTAGAAATAAAACAGTTTCATTTTTAACATTTAAGAAACCATTTGAGAAATGCTTTAAATTACTAATAAGGTCATATATATTTAATTTTTATATGTATTGTAAAAAACAAACTAGGCATATTCTTAAGAATAAAAAAGAAATGAATGCCCTTACAATTATTCTACTACCTTTAAAAATGAATGCCTTTTTAAAGCAGTGGGGGCACACGCCTTTATTCCCAGCACTCAGAAAGCAGAGGCAGGCTGATCTCTGTGAGTCTGAGTCAAGCCTGGTCTACAGAGTGAGTTCTAGGACAGCCAAGGCAACACAGAGAAATCGTATCTTGAAAAACCAAAAAAAAAAAAAAACCAAAAAAAAAAAAAAAAAAAAAAGAATGCCAAGACTTTTCAAGACCCCGAATGCTCATCACATCCATCCCTCTACCTGTCTCTCAAAAGGCAACCATCTTTCTAATTTAGTCCATCATTGCCCCACCATGCTTTAAGATTTTGCCCAATTAACACTGTACAAGTTTACCCAGCAAATTTGTAATGTGCTGACATGAACATGCAACATGCCGTCTGTAGCAATAACCTTTCTTCAGATTCGAATATAATCAGTACTTCATGCTGTAAAATTTAACACTACCTTAAGTAGTTATGATTCAGATTGATTTATTTATACATGTGTGTGCCTACATGAGATTATTAGCTCCACATGTGTGCAGGAGTTCAGAGGCCAGAAAAGGGCTTTGGATTCCTTGAACTAGAGTTACAAGCAGTTGTGAGCCACCATGTGGGTGCTGGGAACTGAACCCAGATCCTCTGCAAGAACATGCAGTGCTCATAACCATTGAGCCATCTCTCCAGCCCCCTAAGACCTATTTTTTTACTTATTTAGCAGTATGAGTGAGGTCCTAGGTTCAACCCTCACTACCACAGAAAAAGAAAAACACAAGATGAAGGATCAGCCAAGGCTAAAGATCTGGGTTTCTTCAACAAATAAATGGAATTTTTAAAGGGTTCATAATTTTTGAAGCTGAGTGATGAATGCCTAGGAATATGTTATGCTATTCTTTCTACTTTGACGTATGAGAGATATTTTCATCAAAAGTGTTTTTTAAGAAGGACTCTGACTTAGCATACCTACATAAAATAACAAATAAAAAGCCAAAGTTGTATAGTGATAATTCACAGCTTCAGGAAAGCCTACGTTTATTCCTTTTCCTCACTCTCCCAAAAGTGCTGACTGGTTAGTGTTCTGTTGTTGTTTGTCAACCTGATACAAGCCAAGTCATCTGGGAAGAAGGAACCTTAACTCAGAGGTTGCATCTCAGATTGCCTGGAGGTAAGCCTGTGGGCCTTTTCTTGATTAACAATTGATTATTAACAATTTAACAAAAGAAGTGGGAGGGTCCAGTCCACAATGGGAAGTGCCAGCCCTAAGCAGGTGGTCCTGAGCAGGCCATAGGAAGCCAGTCAATAAGCAGTACTCCTCAGGGCTTCTACTTCAGTTCCTCCCTTGAGCTACTGTCCTTGCTTTTCTAGATGGTGGAACATAACCTATGGGATGCAGTAACAGCACCAACCCCCGACCTCCCACCTACCTACCCCACCAGCCCAGTTAGCTTTTGTCAGTATTCTTGTCACAGCAACAGAAAGCAAACTACAACCATAACAAAACCCAATACAGTCCCAATTCGGTGGCTTCAGAGTGCCTCACAGCAACTGTCTTAGAAAATCATTCGCAAAAATTACATCTAATCCTCTGGCCTATGTATCTGTGGAAAAGAACATAAACTCATTTCAGAATAAAATATTAATTTTTGTCTTCTTATGAACTTTCTAAGTCTGTGCTCTGGAAAGAGTACGTAAAGCATAATGGGACAGAGGCATCCAGAGAAAACAGCAGGCTATAAGAAGGTGCCTCAAGATGGGGCAACAAGCACATGGAGAAGTCATCCAGACTACAGCCAGTGTTGAACAGGCTGAAAGCTCTTGCCAGGTGGTGATGGTGAACACCTGGAATTCAAGGCCAGCCTGATGTACAGAGCCAGTTCCAGGACAGCCAGGGCTACACAGAGAAACCCTGTCTCAAAAAATGAATAAATAAATAAATAAATAAATAAATGTTTTTTGTTTTTGTTTTGTTTTGTTTTTTTAATTAAAAAGGGGCTAGAGAGATGGCTCAGCAGTTAAGAGGGCTTGCTGGTCTTTCAGAAGACTTGAGTTCAATTCCTAACAACCACATGGTGGCTCACAACCAACTATAATGAGATCTAATGCCTTCTTCTGGCCTGCAGGAATACATGTAGGAAGAACACTGTATACATAATAAATATACCTTTTTTTAAAATTAAAAAGATCTCCACTGCTGGTATATGTTGCTGACCTGAGAACAGACTGCCTACTATGCCTGACCACATCTCTAGGGTATCAAATGTTCTGTTTGTTTGGACTGTGCTCCTCCACCACCTATTTCCTAACACTAACACTAGTTAAGGTGTCTGTCTCTTTCTCCCATACACAAGGGGTAGGAATATTATGCATTATCCTATTTATAAAACTATGGTGGGCTACAGTGAGCTTAGAAGTAAACACTACATGGCAATGACCTCTTCTCACAATGTTCTTACCTAGGATCTACCCCTACTCTGTCACCTGATATCCTGTGCTGAGCTGTGTTCCCAGAACTCACGAATGGCTGTGCCTAATGCCAGCCTCAGAAGGATCCTCACACATTCTAGAGGTACTGAAGAAAAACAGTTACTACAGACTAATCTGTTCCTATTTTTCTGGGAGCCTTCATCTAAAAAGAACATTCTGCCCTGCTGTTAAAATAGCTAGGTCTGTGACTGCTACTTTCTTTTTCAAAATGTAAGTACCAATTGCTGTAGAGACAACATTAACCAAAAAGTAATAAAGGAAAACAAACAAACAAACAAAATGGTAAACATAAAATAAGGCTATAAGTTACTTTGGAGGAAGGTTGCAAATGGGACAGGCACAGAGGCTTTTAAAGACTCTCATATATTCTATTCTTTTGGTGAGGTGGGGATTCAAGACAGGGTTTCTTTGTGTTAACAGCCCAGGCTGGCTTCGAACTCACAGAGATCCGCCTGCCTCTGCCTATTGAATCCTGGGATTAGAGGTATGTGCCACTATGGCACCAGCTAATGTTTATGATTTTTAACAGTTCTGTGAATCAAATCCAGGAAGGCACTGAGGCTCTCTCATTGAACTACACTTTAGGCCCTCAGATAAAATTTTAACAGCAGAAAAATCTAAACTTGAGGTGCTACTTAGGAAAGACTGGCCCATGGAATCTTCAGGAAGGTATCTATGGACCACCAAACAGTAGGAGGGAGCCTAAAGTAAAACCCACCTAATAACCTTCTTGGGAAACAGCATCTTTCACAAATAAGCAGGAGACCTATTTTCTCCCAAAAGAAAAAGAAAGAAATGAAGATTTTTAAAACTTGTTCCTGGCATGGAAATGAATGGGCCGAGACATGCACTCACAGCAGCAATAGAAATCTCAACACCACACTCTAGAGCACATGGTGAATTTTAAAAGTCCATACCTTTCCTCTACGCCCATTGCCCCCATCTTGATCTTCCCACTGCCAGTCCACTCCTCGCACCACTCTGGCACCTGCAAAGATGCCTCTGGCTGTAATCTTCTTAGATTTTCTACGAGACTCCAACAGAACCCTAAAAATAAAAGTTTTATTTTCACATTTTATAAAACTGAGAAATAGTGATATATGTGAAATGTAAAAGCCTTTACATGGGGAAGGTGTTAGCTCCTTAAAAGAAAGACAACACTACACTGCCCATCTTACAAATAAGGACTTGAAGCATGAAAAAGAGGGTTTGTTCAGGTTCACAAAAAAAAAAGTAAAAAGCAATGGAATCAAAACCACCTCAGGCTATGGCTCTAAGTGTCCTGTCAGGACCTACAAAAGGCAGTGCAGTGTCTCAGGATGAGCTGCAAAACACACTTGTCTGTGACTCAGGGAGAACACTTCGTAGCAGCACTTTGGTCACCTCAAGAGAATGATCCACATACAAAGAACGGTAAGCTGGGTTCAGAGTGGAGGTGGGGGGTCTTTAAGAATCTGTGAAGTCTAGCCTGCTATTCATTTTCCCCTAAAACTAAACCTCAACTGTCAACAGCTACTTCATAATCCTGAAAAAGCTAATAGCCTAAAAAGAAAAATCATGATTGAAGAAAAACTTGTTTACCTTACCGTTCACTTCCTGGTGTAGTAATCCTGTAAAAGCGATGCCTTAAGTGATGTTTGTCTCCATGATAACAAACGGTACACAAATCATAATTTGTGCACTCTGCACATTTCCATCGGATGCCAATGATTGGTTGTTGGCGGCAAGTGTCACACATAGTTCCATCATGTTTGATGCCTATGGAAATAATACTTATTTGCACTTTACTGTGTTGGGGAAAATGCAACAGCATATTACAGGTTATTTTAACAAAGGACTGAAAAAAGCACAACACATCTAATTACAAGGTGACAGATCTGAAATACTTTGATCAATATACATCATTAACTAAACATGTTTTCTACTCTCATTTCACTAGTAAAACACAAGCCAGCATTTTTTGTCTAGCTCTCCATAAACAGAAATCTGGGCATAACACAAGAACACAGTCTTTCCCCACCATCTAAAAATTTCTGAACATAAATACTCACACTCAGAGTCTGGTTAAAACACTTACTGTACCGGCATACAGAGCAGTGTTCAGATGTGCAGAACCCATACAATATGAGGTGAGCCGCCTGCCTGATCTCCCCAGCACTCAGATGTGGACACAGGGCAGGCTGGCTGGCTGGCTACACTAGCCTCTATCAGTTGAGCTCTGGATTCAATTCGGGTAATCTGCCCCAACGAATGCAAAGCACACCCCCACTGTCAACCTCCGGTCTCCACATGCACATACATTTGTGTGCCCACACACCTGCAAACCTGCTTGATACAAACATACACACATATCTATGAAGGAAAAAAAACCCTTCAGGACTGTTAAAGAGAACTGCAACCTATTGTCCAAGTAAATAATTACTTCGAAAGAAACTGACATTTATCATCATGGTGGCATAAAAACAAACCTTCCACAAACTTAATAAGCACTTGGCAGTGTTTTCCCCCATAAACACTAAATTTTAGAAAACTATTAGCTAAGGGTGGGGATGATGGCACACACCCTATAATCCTAGCCCTTAAGAGATGGATGAAAGGGATCAGGAATTCAATGTCATCCTTAGTTACACAGCAACTCCCAAGCCAACCTAAGCTCCACAAGGACCAAATAAGATGCCTGCCTCAGCAGCTAAGAATGTTTGCCACAAAGCCTGACACCCGAGTGCCATCTTCAGGACCTACATGGAGAAAGGAGGCAAACAACTCTCTAAGGCACATGTGAACCTACACACACAAACTCAAACAGTAAGAAAGGGAGATCATCCACTGGTGCTAAGAGCTGGCTGGGAGGCTAAGAACAGAGGAAGCACTTCCAGCTCCCAGCACCCACTTCAGGCCGCTCAGCTCCATGGGATCCAGCATCCACTTCTGGACTCTGTGGGGCATCTGCACACACTCCACACAATTAAAAATCCTTAAATGGAAAACAATATACTATGGTGCATGCTCCTCCCGTCAAGGACAAACTTGTTACCTACTTGTAACCTCCCTCATTACTGCTCACACAGGGATGAAACATTGAAAGGCCATGGCAAACTACTGAAAGTAACCTTAGGGCTGTGGCAATTCTCCTTTATTATCCTTGATACTAATATCACTGTTCAGTAAGTAGAAACCAGAATGTTCTAAGTGGTATCTGACTTGTGATACCAGTGACACCACTTTACAAGCACACTCTACAAGTAACATGATTACTAAGTTCTAAAAGAACTTGTAACTACTGCTAATAGTAACCACTCCCTAATAAGAAAGTAAGTGTATTAATCATTTTCTATACCCAGATAACCAGATTTCAAATGAGGAGCTAAACTCAAGAACAAGCCTGTATTTGAGCCAAAGCAGAGGGAAAGTGGAAGGAGAAAACACACAATAACAGTTAACAGGGTGCCTTACTGGACAACCCAAGAGCGGACTATTCTAACATCAAATACACTTTATGCACAACCCTTCTGTCTCCTACATCACAATCTTTGGCAGTGAACATCATCAATGTCTACTAACTCATGCAGAATTATTTTTAGCATGTGTATTCATGAGTTCACGTGTGTATGCATGCTTAGGGAGACAGGGTATCATCCACCTCCTTTGAAACAGGGTGTGGAACTCACCAATTAGGCTAGACTGACTAGCCAGTAAGCTCCAGAACACTCCTGTCTCTGGGATTACATGCACTCTGCCATGCCATTTTGACAGGGCTTCCAGATAGAATCCAGGCACTCACGCTTGAGAGGCAAGTTCTTTACTGACGGTGGTGGTTGAAGTGAAAATGGCCCCATGTGGCATTATATGTTTAAGTAGGTGTGCCTTGCTGGAGAAGTGTGTCCCTGGGGTGGACTCTGAGGTCTCAGTAGCTCAAGCCAGGGGCAGTGGCTCACTCACTCTTCCTGCTGCCTGTGGATCCAGAGACACGACTCTCAGCTCCTTTGCCAGCACCACACCTGCCTACATGCTGACACACTTCCTTCCCATCAGGACAATAATGGACTAAACCTCTGGACCTGCAGGCCAGCCCTAATTAAATGTTTTCCTTTGTAAGAGCTGCCACCATCATGGTGTCTCTTCATGGCAATAGAAACCCTAACTAAGACACTGACTGAGGTCATTCCTACCCCTCCCCATATTTTTTTTATTCCTAGAGGAAGGCAGGGATTCAAATATCACTCTTTCTATCATGTCAAGAGATGGCAGAATCCCAGTACGTGAAGTGCAGAGGCAGGAGGACTAAATTCAAGTCTAGCCTAGACTATATAGGGAGAACTTACCTCAGAAAGAGAGAGAAGGAGAGGGGGGAGGGAGAGGAAGGAAGGGAGGGAGGGAGGAAGAAAGAGAGAGAGAGAGAAAGAGGAAGAGGAGAGAAGAGAAGAGAAGAGAAGAGAAGAGAAGAGAAGAGAAGAGAAGAGAAGAGAAGAGAAGAGAAGAGACGAGACGAGAAGAGAAGGAAGAAAGGGAGGGGAGCTATTAACCAAAAGCCATAATAATTTTCTAGTTAGGGCTGAGGATATACCTCAGTAGCAGAAGATCTATGCAGTCAACTGCCAGCACTAAAACAAATCAAAAGAGTTTCAAAGAAATGATAGATTAGTAAGCCTTTCAAAGAAAGGAAAAAGTCACAGAAGAGCAAACACAAGAGGCAGGACAATAAATTAAAATCAAAGGCTTGGAGATAAATTACAATTAGACTGGGAACTGACAAGTTGACATGGTTTCTGACATGTATATTTATAGTAAATATAAATTTAGTATAATTATACTAAATGATTAAAAACAAGGGTAGATATTTTAATCTGAAATCAGTGTATACTCTGTTTCAGATATGCATTATACTAATTATATCCCTAAAGAACTGATTTAAATGAGCGAATATGACAACCTGTATTTTCAAACTATGACCACACTGATCTAGATGCCATTCCATGTGCTCTTAGTTGCAGGCAGTGACATGGGGTCCACTTCCCTACTCAGAAATAATGAACGGTATGTAACTTCTTTCTGATGTTAGGTCATGAGAACCTACACAAATGTCAGTGGTGGTACCTGTCCAGTGACTCTCATTCTGTGTGTGTTGGAAGCTCTAAGCCCAAAGCTCAAGCCTGCCTGCAGTGCAGCAGCCACAGAGGAACCAACACGGGAGGACAGAGCTACAGAGAAATACTCAAGAATTCCTGAGTGCAACCAGACCCCCAGCTGAAGCTTCAAATGCTATAAAGTGAAGGAAAGTCATTTCTTGTGCTGGCTCCAAATTTCTGACCTACAGTAGCCAACACGTAAATCATTTTGCATAAGGTTTTTGAGTTATCTGTTACTGTCACAAAGAAAGTTAAAATTATTTTATATTTGTTATAGGGCTCCTACAATCCAATGCACCAAAAACAAAGAACTAAATGTGATTTTAGAAGGAAAGAAAAAATCACAGAAGTAGCAGTACAAAATCTAACACCATGGGCTCAGAATACCATCAGTGATAGAGCATTGCCTAGCATGCTCCCTAAGGTTGGGTTTCCAGCAGCACAAAACAGGGAGAAAGAACAAAAGTTCATTAGCAATGTTTCCATTTTCAGGAGGATTTTCTTTGTTTTGTTTGGTTTTTTTGAGAGAGGGTTTCTCTGTGGCTTTGGAGGCTGTTCTGGAACTAGCCCTTGTAGACCAAGCTGGTCTCGAACTCACAGAGTGCTGGGATTAAAGGTGTGCACCATCACTGCCAGGCCTTAAGGAGGACGTTCTAAGCATGACACAAATCTCAGAAGCTGCATGTGGAGCATTGCCTAGGATGTTCCATAAGTTGGGTTTCCAGCAGCACACAACAGGGAGAAGGAACAAAAGTTCATTTGTACACATGTATATAGACACTTCCCCAGCTCTCTGGACTGATGCTGAGATCCAAACTCAGGCCCTCGGGCTGCACAGCAAATACTGAACTCACTAAGGCATCTCCCCAGTTCCTAATTCTGCTATTTAGTTTCTAAACTGCTTAATTTTTTATTAGAATTATATTGTTAATTTTGTAATTTGAGGGGGGAAAACAATGGAAACCAATTTTATTTCTCAAACAGGCACAGTTCAAAAGTAATAATCCAAAGTTGGGTGTGATGCAAACACCAGAATCCCAGCACCCACCAGGTGGAGTGAGGAAGACTGCCACAAGGTCTGGACCAGCCAAGGCTACACAGTGAGACCTTGTCTCAAAAGATCAAAAATAAGTTAAAAAAAAAAAAAAAAAACTATCCCAGGTTTATCAGATATGTCAAGAAGTCAATCAGATACCAATGACAGAAAAATACAGACACGACTCTACACTTGTAATATGTTCCAAATCATTTAAGACTTTGATGCTGCTTTCAAACTCTCACGGCACAAATATACTCAATTATTTGTATAAAGACAAAAACTTAACAGATGTTGAAAATATGGAGCTATATGTATGCAAACTATATTAATCCACAAAGGCAATTTTATAGTTAAAACACACAAAATATCATGGTAAAACATTTTATCAGTTTACCTACTCTGCAAACATCTATAACAAAACATTTTATTTTTAAAAATTACATAATATACCTGCGCAAACATGAATAGAAAGAAAGTCACCAAAATACACTATGGAACTGCCACTTGGAGTTTTCTACTGAATCTACACTGAGTATGTGTTAATTCGAAGAACTGGAAAAAAACTAAACTATACACACCAGAGATGATGGGTATCTACTCACTTACATTCTTACATTGTAAGAGAGCGCACAACTGCTACTAAGATTTCTTTTTAACCCTTACACTAAGTAATATCTTGCTTATGAAGACATTTGCCATTCACCAAGTATACTATCCATTCCACATACAACAATCTCTATCTCATTGCAGGAAAGCTGACCAAAATTGTTATCACACTGATACCAGTAATAGTAAACATCCACAAAATGGTTTTGTTCTGAACAGACCAGAATAGACCCCCATGTAATCCGTTATCCCAAAAGTAAAGCACACTGACCAGTCAACACCCCTAGAACTAACTGTGCAGCTGATAAAGTCCCCACTTGATTAAAAAAGCAGTTTGTAACTACTGCCCTATCTATATATTTCTCATCTCTAAGTCCATTTTCTACAAAGTACAATAACATTCATGAGCCCATAAACTGCATACAGGCACACAAAGTGACAACTGGCATTAAAAAGGGGGAAAGCAACCTTCTACAATTTACAATTCATGGTTTTAGAGAATACTTCAGGAAAACTATCAATGCACACAAAAGCACATCTAAATCCTTTCTGGTTCCCACAGTTCAAATGCCAACAAAGGCACTGAACAGCTGTGAAACAGACCAGCACTGAGAGTAAGGAAAAAAGTAAACAAGCAACCCTCCCCCTACCATTGGCACTGTAGGACTTACAATGAGAATGCAACTGACTTCAAAACAAAAGCTGATGGTTAAATAAAACCTAAAGCAGGAGAAAGGGCATTAAACAAGACCAACATTTCACTGATCTTTTAGGATGCTAAGCTCTCCCAATGCACTCTCATCTAAAACTGTTAGCTCCAGCAGAGTTCCCCAGCTAAACCTATTAGCCCCTTTGCTCCTTGCTGTTGCATGTTGCATTACCCTGGAGAGTTAGTTAATACTGTTTTCCTACACTCTATGAAGACACCTGCCACCGTTCAATGAACGACCTGATGAAAGCTCTGACCGATTCTACTAAAATTCAAATGACCATCTGTTCTCAGTTTTCACAGCATCTCTCCTAAGCGCAACAAAGAATTTATATAGCTAACAACTTCTTGTTGGAAATATTTAGGTGCAGTACAGCATGTTGGTAAAACCAATAATAAAAAATAAAAAGTAAGCTCTTAAGAGAACCAGTGGAAAAAAATAAATTCACAAAGTACTGCTTAAGGTAAAATGTTAAGCCTATAAAGAGAAAGGACAACAGAACTGGAGTTTCCCTACAAGCAGTTCAGTCCCTGAAGCAAACTCACAGTGAGATAAGAATGTCTAAATCAGGGCACTTTATGTAACAGCAAAAGAAAAAATAAACAATTGTTGATGGACAAGAAAATAGAAGCACATAGAAAACATTCAATGGAACACAGGAAGTGAATCAGCCGAAGTGCTGTGAAGAAATGACTGCACAAAGCTTTCAGACACAGAAGAGCAATACATAAATACAAAGAAACTCATGGAAGCAAAAGAAACTAATTTCTGATAATTACCTTCAAAGAGGAAGGAAGGCAACGAAACAAGCTACCAATGCACAGGTACTCAAACTGGCAAAACAGCCTCTAGATGAGTTTGATGAGACATTATTCTACTAATTATCTACTTGGATATCTTAAGTATTATGTAATAAATTCCAAGACTTTTTATAAATAAAAAACAAGTATCTCCGGTAAACCAGCATGGTATCTAGCAACCCATGAAATTCTGTCCAAACTAAAAGACTTTTAACATCAGGATGGTTGTAATGGCACACAACTTTAATCCTAACACTCAGGAGGTAGAGGCAGGTGGATCTCTTTGAGTTAAGACCAGCCTGGTCTACATAGTGAGTTCCAGGACAGCCAGAGGCTACACAGACTCTGTCTCAAAACAATAACAACCATACACACAGAGAGAGATTTCTAATATAAAAAACAAAAAATTAAAAAGTCAACCATTATTCAAACTAATTATTGGGACATAACTGTTGCCATCATTCAAGGAGACAAAAGAGTTCTATGCTTTATGGACTCGCTAAGCTTTTTTAACTCTTTCAAATGTGACAGAAAGGGTTAGCCAGCACCTAGAGTCTGTGACTAGAATGTGCTAAAGAGCATCTGCATCTTAAGGACTGATCACAATTTCAGTACTGCGAAGAGACTGCAATGTCTCATACTCCTTGCCTGATGCTGTGTCAGAACTCACAACTGGTGGTGACTAGATAGAAACCTGCTGGAATCTCTTAACTTAGACCACTAGCTCCCACCAACCTAACCCTAAGCATGCCATCAGCATCTTGGGCCTACAGAAAAGCTCCCCCATCTTGCCACAATTGCCTCTCTGATATACCCACCAACATATTCTAAACTTGCCTTGACTTATGACTTTGTTTATAAAACTATAACATTTCAGGAAACCACTTCCATGTTGGAACCTGGAATTTGGAGCAATCTAAATCTGTGTTCCTTGGCCACGATCACTAAAATTGGCTGAAAAACAAACTCTCTTATTTCCTTTAAGATGAGAACTGTGGTTACTGTGTACATAAGTCTACACTATAATTAAAATTCTTACTGAGGACAAGGGCTTTATTACCTACCAACTGTTCTATATTTCTTACTTGAGAAGTGCTAACTTAATTAAAATATCAGTTGTTATTACTAAGCGCCACTATTTTACCAAGCTCGATGCGCTACATATATTTTACTTAACTTTCCCAGCAATCTAAAATAGGTATTATCCTGTTTTTTATATTAAGAAAATGAGGCTCAGAGAAGTAACTTGCCTAAAGTGGCAGGCTCGCCTTCAAATCCAGGTGTGACTGATTACAAGGCTCACCTCTTGACAAGCTGTACTCTGAAAGTCTCCATTCACCCAACAGGTTAGGGTATGTTTCCATTCAACCTACTGAACTCAAGATGTAAGTTGTTAAATATAACAGTAAAATAAATCCCAAAGGAAGTACTTTTTAAATATTTAAAAGATTGCTGGACGGTGGTGGCGTACACCTTTAATAACAGCACTCAGGAGGCAGAGGCAGGTGGATCTCTGTGAGTTGAAGGCCAGCCTGGTCTACAGAGTGAGTTCCAGAACAGCTAAGGCCACAAAGAGAAACCCTATCTCAAAAAGGAAACCAAAAAAATGTATCCAGTTTAAGCCTACGCCCATCTGTAACACCAACACTGGGGAAGCAGAGGCAGTGGGTTGCTGCAAATTCAAAGTCAGCAAAAGGCACTAAAAAGCCAAAACTCATTATTTGACTTTTAGAAGCAGAACACTTGTACACCCTGACGTACTCCAATTTTATTATGTAGGTAAAAAATTAAGGCTTAAGGCCAAGGAGGGCACAGACTGGATCTGAATTTGAGAACTGTCAGCACATTCAATTCATTTCAGATGGCCTGATCTGTCATCAACAAATGCAGTCCACACACTTAGGAGGATGAAGCCTTTACCGGTCTAACAGGCTGGAGCTCGGTAAATGAGAGTTGTTAAACCCAACCCTCATTAAACTGACTCACTGAGTAAGATCAAAAACAGTAAAGACCTTGACCCTCTGAATCCGAAGCTCTGCATTTCCCACAGCTTCCCAGAGAGACTGGGAGAGGGAAGCCCATGGCACCATATACAAAGTATTACTGCTCCAATCTCTAATCACTCTATCACTAGCCCTGAAAAAATTCCCAGAGGTCAAATAATTTCTTCTAAATCAGAAAGTTCCCAATCCACTTCTTGTTTTTTAATCATTTATTTTTATTTTATGTGCATAGTTGTTAATGCCTGCATGTGTGTCTGAGTGAAGATGTCAGAACTCATGGAGCTGAGTTTGTGAGCTGCCTTGTGGTCACTGGGAACTGATTGAACTCAGGACCTCTCAAGAGCAGCCAGTTCTCTTAAATGCTGAGCCATAGCTCCAGTCCCATCCACTTCTTGTTTAAAAAAAAAAAAAAAAAACGAAATTACTACTAAGTTAGCCCTGGGGTGCTGGTGAGATGGCTCAGAGAGTAAAATAAACATACCTACTGCCAAGCCTGATGGCTTGAGTTGGATCCCCAGGACCCATGCATGATATAGGAGAGAAGCAAGTTCTGCAAGTCTTCTTATGTACACACACACACACACACACACACACACACACACACACATACAAGCAAATGAACATAAATAAAATAAAACTACACCCAGCCCTGGAAAATAACCAAATACTCATATCCCAAGTGTGTTCTGAGACTATAAATAGTTCTGAACAAAGTAGGAACCTACAAAGGTAAAGACACTTAAAAAATAATGATGATGGGGAAGTATGGACATCTAGACTCTGCCATATACAGTTATTTGGGACAATAATGTCCTAGTAACACTTAAGTTCCTCTACTTATTTAAACTCCACCTTACCTGGTTATATCCCACAAGTTCATTTACACACTAATTGGTCAAAAACCAGAATTCATTTAAGAGTTTTAAAGGTAATGTGAGATGACTATTTTACAAAACCTGTTTATTCTAAAAGTATAATAAATATATAGAGCAGCAATCTGGCAAAATTGCTGCTGTGTTCCTAGTTTATCTAAGGATATAATTCAGTTACTGTAACCCTATTTCTGCACATGGTAGCAATGTGGGGACATACTTAAGAACACGGGTGAAGACGTGGTCTAGGACAGCAGCTCTCAACCTAGACCCTTTTGGGGGGAAGAGGGTCAAATGACCCTTTCACAAGTCACCTGAGACCATCCAAAAACACAGATATTTACATTTTGGTTCAAAACAGTTACAAAATTATAGTTATGAAGTAGCAATAAAAATAATTTTATGCTTGGGTGTTGATTATTAGTTTACACTATAGATGTATCTTTGTCAAGGCAGAGTTCTGATTGGCTTAATAAAGAGTTGAATGGCCAATAACTAAGCAACTAAGAGGTTGGCTGGGACTTACAGGGACAGAGGACTCTGGGAATAAGAAAGGTGGGAGCTGCCATCCAGTGTGGAGGAAGCAGGATGGACAGTATGGAGAGAGGAGATATCGAGCTACTCAACTAAACATAGATTTAAAAATATGTGTTTAGTTACAAGAACTAGTTAGGAACAAACGTAAGCTAAGACAAAGGTCCATGTCATTATTTGTGGGGGGTCACCACGACATGAAGAACTGAATTAAAGGATCACATTAGGAAGACTGAGAACCACTGCTCCTTCAGAGCACAGTTGCTGTTTGCTTGTTTCAAAATGAGAAGTACGACCCAAGGTCTATGGAAGACGGTTCTGTGAAATGCGGGGCAATGTGCCCACTCTTTCCACCTTTAGCATGAGTTTTATTAGGAAAGTGAGCTCCACAACCATGGAGGGTACACAGTGATTGGGCCTTAAAGTGGGAGAGCAAGCAAGAAAGATGCTAGCTAGCATCATACCGGACAGCATGATGGGGTCTTGAATGAAGAGACTTCCCTGAAAAACTCAGAGAGGAGCTTTGTTAGAAGAACCTCAAGAAATGGGAAAGCATCATAGGAAGTGGAACCCAAGAGAGACAAGCCACAGTTTCTCACATGTAATTCCAAAATCCAAAACACACTTTTCCCTGAAACATTTTTTTTCCCAAAACACTTTAAAAAAAAAAAAAAAAAAAAAAAAAAAAAAAAAACTTGGGAAGCTTTGTTGTGGAAAGGGAAGTGGGGAGTGGGAAAAAAAAAAAGGGAGAGAGAAAGAGAGAAAGAGACTTGCCTCCTCAGAGAAATGGTGGAAAGAGCCCAAAACACTTGTTTTAAAGGTAGCAGCAAACTCACTCATGGTAGTCCCTGGCCTAAGCAAAAAGGCTATACAGCAGATTAACAGCTATTCCCCTGGGATTATGCATTTATGTCACTACAGAATTTCATGTATTTGTTACAGAATGTTCCTGTGACCCTCACAGTGTTAAGTGTTATGAGGCAAACACACCATATAACTCATGCTACAATCCAAAGGGAAGTAAATTCAACGCCAACCATCCTGACTAAGAAGTAGTTTTAAGTCCCTTAAAACTACTTTTGAGCTAGACATGAAGCATGTGTGATGGGGATGTCCTTCTGTATGCTGTGAATATATGTTTCTCTTACTGGTTGATGAATAAAACATTGATTGGCCAGTAGCCAGGCAGGAAGTATAGGCCATCTACCAGACTAGGAGAATGCTTCGAAGAAGAAGTCAGAGAGTCATCAGAGAGACGCCACGTAGCTACTGGGAAGATGGAATGCCCGGTCATTCTCCGTTAACGTAAGGCCATGTGGAAATACACAGATTAGTAGTTATGGGTTAATAATTAAGAGTGAGCTAGCCAATAAGAAGCCTAAGTCATTGGCCAGTTTATAATTAATATAAGACTCTGTGTGTTTATTTGGGACTAAACAGCTGCAGGACTGGGCAGGACAGAAACTTCCATCTACACATGTGCCTACAGGAAACTAGGCAGCAATATCAAAAGTTCATGGTCAGCCTGAACTTCATAGAGAAAGCCTGTCTCAAATCAAAACAACTCTCACTTGTGTATTTACTTCTCCGGCCACAAAAAATCTAAGAGTAAAATTAAGCTTATCAATTGTAAATTAGTAAACTAACACTAGCACCCTGGGTAGGTCTCTCTGAATTCACATGTGGAACCCTAGAGAGTAGGAGTTAAGAACAAGACAGCTAAACAAGGGCCCTGCCAGTGGTGCACCTCTGCACATTAGCACATGGTGTGACTTCTGGGCCCCAACTTAACTGAGACAAAATGAACAAAAGAGCCAAAACTAAGGATGAGTCCCACAATTCTCTTTTACAAAATAGACAGCATTTTAAAACTGTATGCCTTTTCTGCAATGAAAAGTAGTCATTACTAGTTCACCTGTTTTAATCTACCCCCACTAGGTACAGATGTCTGACAATAAATAAATGCTGTCCCATCTCAAACAAGATAGAGCAATGTGAAAACTAATGTTTAAAGATGGGGTGGGAGAGTGCCAGGGTTTCACAGGTCGCTCAAGCTAGTCTGGAACCAACTATGTAGTCCAAGCCAGACCCAAGCTCACACTCCTCCCACCTCATTAGACATAAGCCTCCACAATCAGCCAGATATAGTTTGCAGCACTGAAATGAAGTATATTACTCACACACTTTCATACCTACATCCTAAAATAACTGTTACTTTATTTTAGATTCAGATGACTTTTTAGTTGACTTGTTTAAATTTCACAAAACAAACCTTTCAAATCATCTTTAAGAAATGACTAATAATATAGCTCAGTCAGCAAAGTGCTTGAGACCAGAATATGATCCCCACTTTAACAAAAATATTAAAACAAGCAGAGTAGCTGGGCATTGGTGGCACACGCCTTTAATCCCAGCACTCAGGAGGCAGAGGCAGGCGGATCTCTGTGAGTTTGAGGCCAGCCTGGTCTCCAGAGCGAGTGCCAGGATAGGCTCCAAAGCTACACAGAGAAACCCTGTCTCAAAACACCAAAAAATAAAAATAAAACAAACAGAGTAGTACATATTTGTAATCCCAGACCAGGAGACATAGAGACAAGCAGAGCCCCACAGAGCCTGGCCAGTCAGCGTGGCCTACTTCACAAGCATACACACACACACACACACACACACACACACACACACACACACACTCTCTCTCTCTCTCTCTCTCTCTCTCTCTCTCTCTCTCATACACATACAAATTCTTTCATTAACTGTCAATATTAAAGGGATAGCTTTCTTCATAAAACAAAAGAACACAGCATACTAAATAATATTTGAGTGGATAAAACAATGTGACACTTTCTGCTAAAGAGCTAGGATTGGATCTAACTATAATGCATAAATTGACTTTGTGGAGCCCATTCTCTATGGAGAGACACTGTTCAGCCTAGACATGGGGAGAGGGCCTTGGTCCTGACTCAATGAGGTGAGGGGATATCCTGGGGGGGGGGCTTGACCCTAAGGGGGAGGTGGGATTGGGGATGGAGGAGAGAGGGAGAGAAGAGGAGGGAGGGGGAACTGAGATTGGAATATAAAAGGATGGATGGATGGATGGATGGATGGATGGATGGATGGATGGCAAGAACTAGGCTTGGAGGGAGGAGGGCTGGAGAAATGGTTCAGTGGTTAAAGTACTGGCTGCTCTTCAAGGGGTCCTGAGTTCAATTCCCAGCAACCACATGGTGGCTCACAACCATCTGTAATGAGATCTGATTCCCTCTTCTGATGTTTGTAAAGATGGGTTACTCATATAAATAAAATAAATATTTAAAACATAACACGGCTTTGCCGGGCGTTGGTGGTGCACGCCTTTAATCCCAGCACTTGGGAGGCAGAGGCAGGCGGATCTCTGTGAGTTTGAGGCCAGCCTGGTCTCCAGAGCAAGTGCCAGGATAGGCTCCAAAGCTACACAGAAAACCCTGTCTCAAAAAAAAAAAAAAAAAAAAAAGCTTCAAAGGTTCAAAGGTAGATAGGGGTGTGGTTTTAGTTTTCTTCTTGCCACATTTTCATACATACATGAACCACTGTACCTTGCTCACACTTTCCCCTTCACTACCCCCCCCACCTCCACTCTCTTGGCAGTCTCTCCACTTAGTCCTCTCTACCCATCTCAGAGGCACTATTATACTTTCTAGATGGAAAGGTTCCCCCTCAATCTGGACCTGTCTATTCTGAATGATCATTTTCACTATCATTCTCAGATGTTCCCAAATATCAGGTGCCTTACAGATGTCATCAGACCAGAGGCAGATGTGGTACCTAGACTCTGGGGCACTTCTGATATACAACTTTGATCTCACTGACAGCATGGTAGAGGCTGTCAGTGTCAGATGAACCTGGATTCAAGACAAACAAAGAGAACTGTACCACAGCCTCCTCTGAGCCAAAAGCTATGATTTATCTTAAAAGTGTACCCCTCCCCACAAGAGTTTCAGTTCTGGGTCTAACATTAAGGTCTTAGATCCACTAAGAAATTGATCTCTAGGTAGAGTGAAAAATAGAGATTTAGTTTCATTATTTTATGTGTGGATATCCAGTTTTCCCAGCACCATTTGCTGATGAGGCTGTCTTCTTTCTAATCTATGTTTCTGACAATTTTATCAAAACCTATATGGCTGTAGCCACTAGATTTGTTTCTCTATTCTATTCTACTGGTCTTTGTGTATATATGTTTCTGGCTAGTACCATGCTAATTTTGCAGCTATGCTCTGTTAAGTGTGAAATCAGGTACTGTGATAGCCTCTAGCACTGCATTTTCTGTTTAGGGCTGTTTTAGCTATAGAAGGCTCTTCATGCTTCCATATGAATGCTAGGATTTTTTTTCCAGTAAAGAATGCTTTTGGAATTTTAATAGGAATGCATCCAATCTATAGATTGTTTGGGGTAATACAACTGTTTTCATATTAATTCTGCCAGTCTGTGAACACCAGTGAGATTAACTCTGCCAGTCCATGAAAACTAGTGGGGTCTTTCCATTTTCTGGTGTAACTGAAATTTTGAATTAATGTGTCTGAAACACAAAAAAATGTGAACGATTAAGGACCCCAGTACTATCCTAATGGTAAAGGCTAGACAGCTTAAGATGGAGGGTCTGATGCCTCACATTAAATCATTCTATGTAATAAACTACCTCTTATGTGTGTTACCACATACACGGCAAAGTCAAAAAAGTCTAGCAGTATTCCATCGGGTTCATCAATAATCACAATATGTACTAGTTACATCAGCATTGCTCATCTTCATCACTAACTGGAAGACAGCTTTGAGAGTAAGGAATTTGAGCCTAGAATTTTCATTCAGGTTTAAGAGTGACAGTAATAAGACAATAATATAAAACAATTTTCGTATCTTCAAGTATTCAAAGTATTTACTCTTTATTTTTTTAAGGGGAAAAAAACTTTTCCAAAGAAAAAGGTAAGGGAAAGCAATGAAATATGAGACAGTGTAACAAAGTACTAAAATTTCATTTTTGTCTGTTGAGACGGCATGTTGCTATCTTGACCAGGCTGATCTCCAATTCCAAGGCTTAATTAAGTAACCCTCTTGCCTCAGTCTCCTGAGTAGCTAGTAGTACAGGGACATGCCATTGATCCAGCTCAATACTAAAATTTTAAATTCAGTTAATTGTCAGTAATATAACTGTCAAGTGTAATGCTTTTCATGTTTGGTTTGGGGTTGTGTGTTCTGTTCTGTTGGTGCTAGGGGTGACACCTGGACTTCACACTTTTTTTTTTTTTTTTTTTTGGTTTTTTTCGAGACAGGGTTTCTCTGTGGCTTTGGAGGCTGTCCTGGAACTAGCTCTTGTAGACCAGGCTGGTCTCGAACTCACAGAGATCCGCCTGCCTCTGCCTCCCAAGTGCTGGGATTAAAGGCGTGCGCCACCAACGCCTAGCGGACTTCACACATAAGCAGACATTCTGTCACTAAGCTATAACCTAGCCTTCAAGCTTAAACTAATGTTAAGAGTAAATTCTAAAGCATTAAAAGGAGCATATTCAGGAAGCAGAGGCAGCTGGATCTCTCAAGGCCAGCCTATAAAGGGGGGGGGGGGCACTGAACAGGAGTAACAATTTGAGACTCATTTTTCTGAAATTTCCAAACCACAGCAATGGAAAGGGCAGTAGGGGCAAATTGACAGTTTTTCAGTCAACTAAATGAAGGAAGGTAGCAATGATCACATAAAATTTTCATTTGTCATAACACCTATAAATTACCTTCTCAAAAGACGAAGATTTTCAAAATCAGTGAAAATAGTATCAGTCATGTCATTAACAAGAAATTGCTATATCGTTAACATACAACTAAAATTAATATTTTAAGACATATACTGACCATTGTTTACAGTGGCAGAATAAAAGGGGAGTAGTTACGTAAACACTGTCCACTATTAAATGCCATGTAGCTACTTAAAAAGATCTATGTCAATGTCAATGTGCTAATCTAGAAAAATGTCTAAGACAAAGTATAGGAAAAAAGAAAGCTAAAGAACAGGATGAATGATATGCTTTGTTTACAAGGAAGAGTCATGTAGTAATGTGTTTCTCTTCAAGTGCACAAGTTTAATGCATTAAAAGAATCTTTTATTTGCTATATAACAAACACATTAAATTATTTACAACTCAAACAGAAAACACATATGTCAAGAGAAAAAGCATTTAACAGTAGAGTTAACCTGGATTCACAAATCCAACCAACCCTGAATTAAACAGACCAGAAAGAATATAGGTGGGCACCATGTCTACTTCCCCTCTCAGTGCTGGGACCTCATCTGATTGAACCTGTGCAGGCCTTGCCCATGCTGCCACTCTCTGACTTCATATATGTCTCAGTCTTGCCGTGTCTAGGAGACACTGTTTCCTTGGAGTCATCTATCACCTCTAATCTTTGTTTCCTCTTCCACATTGATCTCTGAGTCTTAAGGGAAAAGTCTGACAAAGACATCCTTTAGGACTGAGTACTCCAAAATATCTCTCTCTCTCTGCACATTGTCCAGTTGTGGGTTTCAGTGTTAATCCCCATCTACTGCAAGAAGAAGCTTCTCTGATGCAGACCAAGCTGTTGCTGTTGGGTCACCCCCCCCCCCGTCCCACAGCAGCTTAAGCCCCAAATAAACACGCGGATGCTATATTAATCATAAAACTGTTGGCCGATGGCTTGGGCTTCTTATTGGCTAGCTCTGTCTTAATTATTAACCCATAACTACTAATCTGTGTATTTCTACATTGCCTTATCTTACCAGAGAATGCCTGGCATGTCCTATCTTCCCAGTCTCTACATAGCATCTCTCTGTGGCCTCTCCCTAGCCTTCTCCTGGTCTGGTAGCCCCAACTATCCCTCCTGCTTGGCTATAACACCAGTTCCAAGGAATTCAACACCCTCTTCTGGCCTCTACGGGCATAAGGCATGCAAGTGATACATAAACATGCATGTACACAAAACACACACATACACACACCAATAATCTTTTTAAAATTCTTACAAATATCAGGAAAACTAAAATGCACGTGTTCTGAACATGTATAACTTTTTCCCTTGTCATTATTCCCTAAGTAACACAGGATAACTAATATTTGCATAGCATTGCAATGTTAGGCAAAGGTATCCAGACATGACTTAAGTATACAGAAGGATATGCATAATCTATATGCAAATGTCATACCATTTTATCAAGGAACATGAGCATCCTTGCATTCTGGAACCAGTAAAGAGTTCCTAGAACCAATTCACCAAACATATCAAAGAACAACTGCCCCATAAAATCTCAAGCAGGAAAAAAAAAGTGTTAAAAGAGAAATTAACAGTACACCAAAGCAGCTGTCTCTGGGCAACAGAGAATTATGGTTAACTTTAAAAAACAAATGACAATGAATGTTACATGAATGCATTTTATTTTGTCTTTTTTTTTTTCCCCAGGGCTGAGGACCGAACCCAGGGCCTTGTGCTTGCTAGGCAAGCGCTCTACCACTGAGCTAAATTCCCCAACCCCCATGAATGCATTTTAAATAACCAGCCACTATCATTATAAAAGAAAATACAAATAAATATTTTAAAGGAGTACTGGCCAAATTATAATGTTATATCACAAATTTCACTTCTAAAGGTATTACAGGTGGTGATCATTTCTGATCTACTTAATATATTACAAACCGAGGACAGAATAAGGGGGATATCAGTGAACTGACCTCATCTCTACTGTCTGTCACCCACCAGTTGTGATAAAAGGTATATGCATGGGGCTGGAGAAATGGCTCAGAGGTTAAGAGAACTGACTGCTCTTCCAGAGGTTCTGAGTTTAATTCCCATCACCCACATGGTGGCTCACAACCATCTGTAATGAGATCTGGTGCCTTCTTCTGGCCTGGAGGCATGCATGCAGACTGAATACTGTATACATAATAAATAAATCTTTTTTTAAAAAAAAGGTATATGCACACCTACACAGGGAGAGGGGGTGGAGGAGAAAAACAGGGAGGGGAAGGGGAAGAGAGTAGTTCTTGAAGAGTAAGAGCTGCTGAGTCGGAATCTGCATTCTGAAAGACGCCAGAATGGTCTATATGCTTCCTGGAGTATAGAAATATTAATACAGGGTCTACTAAGCTAATTTGCTGAGGTTCTCAATACAACCAAGGAATAATCTGATACAGAGAAGGAATAGTAAGAGATCAGGTTTGAATTACTCAAGACTCTGGGCTTGATACCTAGCCTCCCAATGGCCCCCAAAAGCCTTGGATGGACTTTCACTTAAAACATTGCTTTAAAAGTCAGAAATAAAGTCACCATACAGAAGTCTTTATGAATAGTCAGAACCTACAGGAAAATCTACTTCCTTTGCAGGTGTTACTAACTATTACTGAGCACAATCTCAATGACATTTCATCCTTCCCTGTCTGGCATCCTGCTGTCTATTATTCCCCCACCCACTGATCTCCCAAGGTCCCTGGACAATACACTTTTCTGCTATAGTTCTAGAAATGGACCAGAAGAAAACCTCAGAAAAGAAATATCTTAAGACTTCTTTCTTTTAATCCTGGGTTAGCACCTTTAAAGTTCACAATTGATACACAGTTGTGATTACATGGCTTTGCCATGTGACCTCAGAAACATTCTTAGCTAGAACTGGACACAAAGATTCCATACACACTCCAACGTCTCAGACCAACAAAGACTGGGAGAGTTTGAATAAACCTGACTTTCCTGACCACCACCTTTTTACACATGCCAAGAATAACAGAGAGAACCTTGGGAAACACTAATCCATGTTCTCCATGCCCTTTGGTAATAATATAGTACTGCCTTGAATGATAACAAGACAAATCTTAAGTAAAAATATGCTTCTCCAAAATCCTCTAAACCCAGTACTTAGATGATAACGTCAACTATACCTACCTGATCATAAACTTCACAACCCCCAACTAATAACCCATGTAATTCCACAGTCTTCTTGGGAACTACAAACAAGCCAAATGTACCTAAGACCCAAGTTATATAATACAAACTCCTACCAAACACTCCTCTTCTTAAGGTTTGCCTAGCCTGGACATTAGTTCAAATACTGCAATAGAGCTGGGAAGATGACAGTAAAGATGTCTGTCTCAAAGCCTGACAACTTAATCCCCCCCCATTCAGTTCCCAGAACCCACATAGTGGAAGGGGTGAACCACCACACCTACTGTAGCACATACACAAATGTAATTTTTTAAAACTCTAAGTAATCCATAGTATATTTTGCATCTTGACATATCAAAGGGCTTTTTGTTCCTTCCTGATGATAAAACCCAGGGCCTTGTACCTGCTAACAAATAACTCCCCCATCTATGTACAAGCTCATCTCCAACATTCCAGATTTCTTTTGCAGCTTTAATCATTTACCATTTCTCCTGCACTACTACTACGCCACCATTCAAATATGCACAGCTTTCTCATTTGTTATCAAGACTATTATTAATCATTCTCTTATTTATATACTTTTTGGTTTTTTTCTAATTTTTTTTCTTTTACATGCAACCAGCACTGTTATGAACATTTTTATGCAAAACTCTGTTCAGTGAGAAAGTCCCTTAAGGCAGGAATTCTCACTATGGTTTTTGAATAACCCTAAGGAAGACACTTTTGCAGGCTTCATATGGCCAAAGGTGCAGGCATGATGATTCAATCTTCATATTCGTATTGCACTGATAATACAAAAGCACTAGAAGGAACCAGGCAGTGGTGGCTCATGTCTTTAATCCTAGAACTCAAAGGCAGAGACAGGCAGATCTCTGAATTCAAGGCCAGCCTCGTCTGCAGAGCAAGTTCCAAGACAGCCAGGGTTACACAGAGAAACCCTGTCTTGAAAAACAAAACAAAAAAGTTCTAGAAGGTGAAGAGCTGCTAAGTTAACAGTAATGAGACTGATGGATATTATGCATCTCCTAATACTGCAAAGGGCAAAATTCTATCATACTCTTGCCAAAATACTTTGCTAGCATTTAGCTATGAGGAAAACAGTTTGAAGGACAGTCTACATGATTAGTGGCTGGTACCTCTGAAAGACAAAGAATGAGAACATGGCCCAAAGTTAAAGGAAACCATTAAATGAAAGAGATGAGTGAAAGCAAGAAAAATCTTACTAGTATACAATATTTCTATAGGCCTAAAATTACTTCAAAGTGAAAGATGAATTTTGTCATTTTTCACTATTGTGTAAATAAATATCAAGCACTGAATATAACAGCAAATCTTACAGAATGTAATAAAATGTCAGTAGACATCATTCATATTTAAAGCAAAAAAAAGAACAACAAAAAGGAGCATTATAAGGCTAAGAGAGAAAACCAGAACTAAGAGCTTATGTTTGTTCAATACTTTAAAGATACTTAAAATGTATAAAAATTAAACTACAGAAACTAAAATACATTCCAACAAGCATTCCACATGAAGACTACCTAATCTGCTGCAAAAGAGCTTCCAAATGTTTGCTAAGGGCTAGAATGCAGCAGTCAAACAGCATGGGCCTTGGGCTCAATCCCCAGCACCAACACAGTATCTTCAAAAAGGAACCAGATGAACAAGATGAACTGTTTCCATCAGTGAGCAAATTAGACTATCCTGAAGTAAACAAAGGCTGACAGTCACCCTTAAAAGCACATGCTTTCATACTAAGCTTTCAATACATCAGACAGACTCCATACTACAAAACATGAGCCAGCTCTAGCACAATCATGACAGAAGATTAAAAACTAAGTTCTAGGGCTCTGCTGCACAGGACAGTGATTGTCATGAATGACAATGTGCTGTAGAAAAAAAAGGATTTTAAAGTTTTTCACCACAAAGAAAATAATAAATGTTTGAGAAGGAAAAAAAGATACCTCTACTCTAAAAAGACACTTAAATTTCTCCATAAACCTACAATCACTAATCTTAAGAATTGCTCCAAATTATTATACCTCAATCAGACTTCAGACTGAGCTAGCATAAAACCAAAGTTTTAAAGTGTGCATAAACAGGCATATATATCAAATACAATTGCTAGGAATGTAAACTTCAAATATCTTTGAGGACAATCAGTTAACATCTATGCAAATATTAAATGTGTGCATACTTTGGTGCAGCAATTCCACTTGTGTAGAAGTGGCGTATGTGCACAAGGATTTGTAGAAGGATTCATCCATGGCATCATTGTAAGAAGACCCAAAATATAAATAAATACCTATCAATAAGCTACTGGGAAACTCAACTTCTACACCCACTCACTGGAATACCATTCACTCATGAAAGAATAAAAACATGAATACAGAATACAAACATGGAACAATCACCAAGACCAATTACTAAATGAAGGGCTGGGGAGATGGCTCAAACCAGATGGGATCCTGAGTACCTGTGCTAAAAAAAAAAGCCAGCCAAGACTCTCATGTGCCTGAAATCTCAGTGCTGTGGAGACAGTAACAAGAAGACCCCCAGGGTTTGAAGCCCAGCCTGACTAACCAATCAGTGAGGTTTGGTGAGCAACCCTGTCTCAAAAAGCAAAGAACTGACTGAGGAAGACCCCAGACATTGACATCTGACCTCCACACACATGTACACCCAGATATATATCCACCCCTGTGCACACACAGGCAAAGTACAGAAACTAAATATAGTTTATTGTGTTTGTATTTAAGGGGGAAAAGACATTTGTATTTTCAATATATTCACATCTGTGCTTGCAACTTAAAAATATACTAGAAACAGGTAACAATGGCTGCCCTTTGAGTGATGCACATACATCCCTTTCAGTGCACAAAAACTAGCTAAAAGAAAACACTATTTTCATCTGGGTATACATGGAATCTCAGCACTTGGGGGAAACTGAGGCAAGAGGATCAGGAGTGCAGAGCCAACCTCATCAACACATTAAGTCCAAGACAGTGGACTGCATGAGACCGTCTCTTTAAAAGTTTAACAAAAGTTTATAAATTACTTGTTCAAAACTGAGTTGGCTCACGCTAGCTTCTCTCTGTTAATAGCAGCAACTATTCATCCATTTCATGATTAGGCTCTGCCAAACTCACTGTCTCGGTAGCATCCTATTTAGAAATTCTGAAGTGTAATACAATTTCAACTTAAACTTTATAAATGAATACAATTATCAAGAACATATCCATGCCTGGCGGTGGTGGTGCACACTTTTAGGGAGACAGAGACAGGCAGATCTCTGTGAGTTCGAGGCCAACCTGGTCTCCAAAGTTAGCTCCAGGACAGCCAGAGCTGCACAAAACAAGAAAAAAAGAAAAAAGAAAAAAAGTAGATCTAAATGAAAATAGATTAAAATAAATCGTATTTATTTTGTGAAAGCAACTCTGTCACATAAAAAATTACAGTGTAAATAACTCAGACCCCTATAATGGAATAAACCATAACCATCACTAAATCTCAGGATGAATGTATAGATAGCATTTTCATCGTATCGAGGCAGGATACTAATCAAAGAAAGAAAAATAAAGGCGTTTCCTATGTCTGTCTTCCCCTTGGAAACACACACACACACACACACACACACCAGCTCAGTGTTTCCCCTCTATTACTACAAACATACATAATTAAACAATTTGGATGAAAATGCATTTTCACAGTCCCAAGTGGTATTTATCAGCTGAACTCATAAGTCATTCTGTGTCACCAGCGGGAATGAAAAAAGCTAGCTCAACAATGCGAAGGCACCAAGGGACGGGCCCCTGGCAACTCCACACCATATGGCAAAGCAAGCCTCCCAGCAGACAGTTATCACTTGATGGCTGATTAATGTCAATCCTTATTGCACAGCCCCTGTCCCAAAGAGGAGGAAATCTGTTGTCTGCGACGCTTTTCATCTAGGAAAGTGCTGGCCGAGGACCTTCTTCCACCAATCCCTTGGAGATTGCGGGTGGGAGGTGGGGTCCTGCTCTGCAAGTTTGCTGACCGGGATCTGGGACCTCAAACTCCCGGTGGCCCTGCACTGCAGCGCAGGCGTCCCGCGGCCGGCCTCGCCCCTTCCTCCCACGCGCGTAGCCCCGGGCCCGCCGGC
Organism: Cricetulus griseus; assembly: GCF_003668045.3. NCBI lineage: Eukaryota > Metazoa > Chordata > Mammalia > Rodentia > Cricetidae > Cricetulus > Cricetulus griseus. The sequence continues at coordinate 225,742,340 of NC_048595.1, forward strand.
CCCGCTTACTTACCGGTGGGCGCGCTGTCTAGGATGCGCAGGTCGTAGGCCCCGGAGCAGCGGTAGTTGGCGGCTGTGCCGTTGTCCCACACCACCACGACCTCCTCCGGGCTCTCGAAGCTCCGCACGGTGCCCACATGGCCCTCGCCGCCGTCCTGCTTGCCCCACTTCCAGTCTGGGCCGCGCACTACGCGGGCGCCGACCCCCTCCACCATCACCCGATTGTTGCGGGAGTTACTCATCGGGGCCCGGGCGGCGGGCGCCGCCGCCGCCGGCGGGGGAGCCGTGAGGGATCTGGGCCCGGGCCGCACTCTGGGCGCCGGCGGGGGCGGCAGCGAGCCCGCGGGCCGTGGGGCCGACTCACCGGGGCGGCGGCGGGGCGGTCCCCGAGAAGCCCTTCGCCCGGGCGGGGCCGTGGCCGTCGCGGCCCCGCTCCACTGGAGGCCCGCCCGCGGCGGCTCGCAGGAGGCGGCTTGCAGGCCGAGGGCGAGCGGCCGTGGGCGGGGGCTCTGCCGCTTGCCCCGGGCTCCCCGGCCGGGCTACAGCGACGGCCGCCAGCAAACCTCGCTCTCCCCCGGCCGGGAGCGCGGAGGGCCGGGGGAGGCTCGCCCGGGCGCGGCGGCGAGCGCAGCGGGAGGCCAGGCAAGCTGCCGGCCCTCAGCGGCCCCCGGCCGCTCGCTTGTGCCTGGGCGCCCGGGAGCCGGCTCCGCGGTGGATGGCGGCGCTAGCGGCCGGCGAGCGGCCGGCGCCCGGGCCCCGGGCCCCGCTTCCCTCAGCCCCCGCGCACGCCGCCGCGCTCCGCCCCGCCACCGAGTCCCCGCCGGGCGAGAGCGGCTCCACATCCGGGTACCGCCGCGTCCCGGGCCCGAGCGGCACCTCGTGAGGGACTGCGAGGTGCTCCTCGGCGAGAACGGGGTGGGAAGGGTTTGGGGTGTCGCGCGATCCGGGAAAGAAAGAGAAGGAAACGGATCGCTAAGCGTTCCCGGGACGCAGAGGGCGTGCGCATGCGCCGCACCGGGACCAGGGAGCCCGAAAGCCCGGCTTGTCATTGGCTGTGAGGAAGAAGGCCTGGCGTGCGGCTAAGGGAAGCGAAAGGCGGTGCGAGCCTGGCTGCTGCCCTGGGAAGGCCAGTGTTGCTGTCCTCAAGTGTACGGGGTGTGAGTTGAGGACTGCATCCTGTCTGGGGCTTCGTTTTTAACGGGAGGAAGAATAGGGCACACGACGCACAGATTAAAAGTGATTTATAATCCCCGTACAGAGTACAAACGTTTTAAACCAGAATGGGTGACTGACTGGCGGTGTGTTTTTAAGCCTTTTGAAAGTTGTACCTTGCCTTCCTGCAGAGTCAGGATAATAAGCAGTAATAGTAATACTCCAGTCTTCATATGATTGTATTTACTATGACAAATGTTTACATTGGTTTTGGGAAAGGGACGATAGGAACTGAACGTGAGCTCTTTCTCATGCTAAGCACACACATGTTCTACCCCTGAGTTAGTTACACTCCAACAGCCTCTGTACTTTTAGTGCCCGCTCTTCAGGGATTTCCTTTGGAATAGACTTCTCTATGTACTCCAGTCTGGCCTCGGCCTGAAGACTCACTGTCTCCACTCTCAAATTGCACCACCACACCCAGGAAACCAGTGAAAAATTTAGCGGCATTTCATTTCCCAAATCTAGCATCATTGCCCACACCTATAACTCAGCATTTGGGAAACTGACAACAGATGGTAAACCTTTGACCAGCCTAGGCTACACAAGGAGACTATGTCTCAAAAAACAAGCAGATAAAACCAAGAATTTCACTCTACCTTATATGAATTGTTGCGCTGTCTTAAACTGGAAAGGCATCTAAGAGGTAATCTAAGCTAATGGCTCTCTTTCAAGAACAGTGACTGTTTAAAACAGCATCTCATGAGGCCCAGGCTGGCCTCAAACTCCCTAAAAAAAAAAATTATATATCCACATTGTGCATATTACCCTATATTACCCTATAAAAAAGACTATAGAAGTTTTCATGCTCTCTTCTCTCTACCTAAATCATTCTGCATCCTTAGATGTTTACATGGTATTTTCCCAAATTAATATGAATCATCATGGAAACTACTGGATCATATTGGCCATGTATATAATGTGGTTGTTTTACACATAAGTTTACTTCTGTTTCTTAGGAAATACTTGGTGCCATTCAAAACGAAGAGATGTTTTCTCTTCTATCCACAGGTGAGATAAATAAACCCCTGCCAGGTGTGATCAATAGCACATGCCTTTAGTCCAAACACTCTGGAGGGTGAGGCAGGGGAGTGGTTTCTTCCACATGGTGATGCAGGGATCCATTGCTGTTGCTCCTCTGTCCCCTAAAACAGCTAACCGAGGGAGAAGAAGACAGAGGACCAGAACTCCTAAGACTCTTACTCCTACATCCCATGTCACAGTCCATCATCCAGAGCTCAGGACACTGCTGAGGGCCATGTACGGGTTCCTTAGTATTCACTTCTGAAAATATAAATCCCTCATAAGTAGTCAAACTGCAGAAATTTAATATAGCAAACTGACTTCAGAAAGTGTTGGGAAGGCTGCAGAAGTGAAAAGACATCAATGGACTAGAAAGGGTCTGTCTCACCTGCCGAAGGCACCTTCTGATTGGTTTAGTAAAGAGCTAAACAGCCAGTACTTAGGCAGGAGAGCATAGAGAGGATTTCCAGGGAGACATGGGAACTCTGAGAAAGAATCAGACACGCAGAAGATCCCCCAGCCAGATGTGGAGGAAGTCAGATGTAGGGTACTGAGGAGAGGTGACAAGTCATTTGACAGAACCCAGATTAATATAGATGGGTTATTTTAAGTTGTAAGAGCTAGTTAGGATCAAGCCTATGCGAAGGTCAAGCTTTCATAAGTAATAAAAAAAAAGTCTCCAGGCCATTACTAGACAGCTAGCTGTATAAAGAAAGACTTGTTACAGGATAGGAACCATATGACTGTGCCATTGAGGCTGATTAAGTAGCTTCTGCTGTTGTTGGAACTATGGCTATTTTATAACCAGCCAGAGTCTCTCATTCACACTAACACTGAGACAAGGGGCACAATACCACTGTCACTACCCCTACCAGAGACAGAGCTTGTAAGTATAGGACACACCCTGATCCTGCAACTGCTAGAACTGGCTTGCCTGTGTAGGTATCCAGAAATTATCAAAATCTCCCCATATCAGTTTTCTTTCTGTTGCTGTAATAAAACACCATGACCAAGGTAACTTACAGAAGGGAGGGTTTATTTGGGCTTACAGGACAACATGACAGCAGGTGGCAGACATGACAGCTAGAACTCAACACAGGGCTCACATCTCAAACTACAAGCAGGAAGCAGAGACCAAATTTGAAATGCATAAATCGTTAAATTTGCAAAGCCCACCTCCAGTGACACCCCTGCAACAAGGCCACACCTCCTAAACCTTCCCAAAAGCACCACCAGCTGAGGCCCAAGTATTCAGATGCCCAAGACTGAGGGCAACATTTAAACCACCACAGCTGTAGCAGAAGCAGGACAACACTTGACTTTGTCTTTTTCCTTCCCTGCTATTATTTCAGGTGTTCAGCAGCCTTGTGACCATTCTACCAAACTTAAAGTTCCATTTAACAAAAGTGACATCATGCATGTTTAACTTAAACATTCTTCCCAGTGACTGACATCTTCCAAGAGATTCCTGGATTCTCAGTGCCCTGCTGTTCCTTCCTGTGCACACTGCTTGGTGACTGTATTAGTCAGTTCTCTAAAAGAACAGAACTGATAGAATGAATGAATGTATATATGGGATTTATGGGAATGGCTTGCAGGATGTGGTCCTGAATGAGAATGGTCCCCACAGGCTCATTTGTTTGAATGTATGGTCCTCAGTTAGTGGAAATGTTTGAGAAGTACTAGGAAGTGTGACCTTGTTGGAGGAAACGTGTCACTGGGAGTGGGCTTTGAAGCTTCAAAAGCCCATGCTGGGCCCAATCAGTCTCTCTGTCTCTCTCTCTCTGCCTTCAACCTGTGGGGCGGATATGAACCCTCAGCTGCTGCTCCAGTGCCGTTTTGCTTGCCTACTGCCACACTCCTCACTGTGATGATCATGTACTAACCCTATGAAACTGTAAGCAAGCCCACAATTAAATGCTCCCTTACATACATTGCCTTAGTCATGATGTTTTATCACAGCAATAGAACGATAACTAAAACACCCAGACTTCAAAGAAAACAAGCAGAAACTCTCAGAAAGTAAAGAAGACCTACAATTGGCTACCTAGAATTACTGTGATGCTGGAGCCCAGACTGGGTTAATCATGACTTCCTAAGCCACCGCTGACCCACAGGTATTAGCATACTTGTTGCCTGTGTGATCTTTCTCAAAGGGAAATCTCCTTTCCTGGGTGCCCTTGGTTGGAGGGAAGGGAAGAGAATCACAAGATAGATTTTCAACTAGGTCACAGGGTCCATGTCTTGGCTGTACTGCAGCTATGTCCAGACACTAGCTGAAGGCCACAATCCTTCCCAAGGTGGCTGAAGTCAGATCTGTGTTCACCAGAGTTAGAGTTTCTATGATTCCATAGATCAAAATTCACTCACATAAAGTGTGTATCTAATGAATTCACTGTGATTAATAGCCACAACCAAATAACTCCCAGGAATTAAAACATTCTGATTGCCCCATTAGTCCTGTATTCACCCTGTTTCCTGGTATCTGTTAGTATAGCTTGAATTCAAAGAACACAGTGCTAAATTCTACCATCACCTCTAGCCTTCAGACATAGGAACCATGTCAATGAGCTCTTTGAAAAATACAGATGGTGCCTTGACCAAATTCTTTCTCCATATCCTAGAAGGGTGTCCTCAAGCAAAAATTTTCCCTGCTCCCAAAGCCTTTTTGTTCCCCCTTAAACCGTGCAGGGGATGTATCTGAAAGTTAGAGAATTTCCCTAATGTATATCAGGTTATGGGACAGATCCTCAGCACATACATACATACATACATACATACATACATACATACATACATACATACAAAATGTTGTGGCTTTTCAACTTATTAGAAAAATCTGGGAAGTGTTCCCATGTTGATCAATCCAATGCAATGTTCTGTTAAGTGTTGTTCCTTTTGTGGAGCATTTCTGGAACCTTCCCACATGTATTCTCAGTTTTCTTTCAAAATATGCAGCTGTCATGTGTCACCGGACAGGAGTACTTCAGAGAAATGCATTGCTAATGTTGTAGAGACATCAGAGGACACACCTACACAGACCTAGATGTTGCAACCTTTGTACATCTTGGCTATGCTGTATAGTTGGATGCTATTATGCATTCTGCCTGGTCCCCCTGGACCAGTTTCTCTCCGCCCATGTGGTTTCCACAGCCACTTATAGGATAACCACTCAGAGACTTAAAATATATATTTATAATTGTTTGGCCAATGGCTTAGGCTTATTACTGGCTAGCACACACTCTTATAAATTAACCCATTTTTACTAAACTGTGTATCACCACATGACTGTAGCTTACCAGTGATGCCCTGGTATCTTGCCTCCCCATCGACTACATTGCCCACCTTCTCTCTCCTTTCTCCCCTCACAGCCCCTCCCCTCCCCCCTCCCCTTCCCTTCCCCCACCTCTCTCTGTCTTTCTCTGTCTCTGTCTCTCTCTGCTAAGCCATTGGCCAAAACAGCTTTATTCACCAGCCAATAAAAGCAACACATATTTTCAGCATACAAAAGGTCATCCCACATCGTCAGCATAACTCCCTTTTGGGGGGGAGAGAATTTTTGATTAAAACATTGATATACAGCACATGACTGGTCTTATTTGCTTTGATTTTTGTTAATAAACTATGTCCCCCTAGATGAGATTTATGAAGTGATTAAGAGATTTTTAGTCAATGGAAGGCCAGTTTCCTCAGACACTGAAAAAGAAATTGTCTTATAATTAAAAAAAAAAGAACAATATATCAGCACTTTCAATTCTGATAGATTTAAGGGACATTTTTTCAGTTACATACTATATGTTTCCACTTAGTGGGATTTTTATGTTTTTCTTTTTGTTTTGTTTTCTGATACAGAGTTTCTCTGTATAACAGCTCTGGCTGTCCTAGAACTTGCTTTCTAGACCAGGTTGGCCTTGAACTCACAGAAATCTACCTGCCTCTGCCTCTGCCTCTGCCTCTGCCTCTGCCTCTGCCTCTGCCTCTGCCTCTGCCTCTGCCTCTGCCTCTGCCTCTGCCTCTGCCTCTGCCTCTGCCTCTCAAGTGCTGGAATTAAAGGTGTGTGTTACCACCACCTGGCTATTCACAGGCTTTTTCTTTCCTGGTCTTTGGACAGGATCTTCGATAGCCTAGGCTGGCCTCGAGTTTGTTATGTAGCTGAAGATGATCTTTAATGCTTGATGAGGATCAATACCTCTACTTCCAAAATTCTAGGACCACAGACACATGCCGCATGAATGGCTTATTTAGCATTCTTAAGGTGACAAGACTGTATAGAGAACAGATAAGTTGCTTGCCAAGCATTACAGTTAAGGAATGGGGATTAAGCCAGGAGCTTGTTGATTATAAAACTGGTAAGTATTAATAAGGTCTGGGCTTGGGTTAATAATACTGTACCAATGTCAGTGTCCTGATTTTGACAAGGTGCTTTCGTGTTATATAAGATATTGTCATTGGACAGAAGTAGGTGAAGGGAACCTGAAAATTCTGTACTATTTTGGACACTTATTGTGAGTTTAAAACTATTTCAGAATAAGTTTGGAAAGGAAGAGAGAGGGGCAGAGGGACAGGGAAGAAAGACAAGGAAAGGGGGAATCTTAGGGGACTTGTGAGTTCAGGTTTCTCAGATTTGTCACAGTCCATTCAAAAATGTCTTCACTATAGATCTTGGAGTTCTACCTTTAGTTTTTTTTTAATCATTTTAGCTTATGCTTATAGGTGTTTTGCCTCCATTTAGGTGAATATACCATGTGTGTGTGTGTGTGTATTTGGTACCTGCAGAAGCCAAAAGAGAATATCAGATCCCATGGAACTGGAGTTGGTAATGGTTGTGAGCTGCCATGTTGTTACTGGGACCCAAACCCAGGCCTGCAAAAGCAGGCAGTGTGCCTGACCACGGTCTCTCCAGCCCCTACATTCCAAGTTCTACATGGAAAGAACTCTGGATCCTTGCTGGTTCACTTCATTAGTTGACTCATCACCCTGGCACTTTCCCCTTCTCTCCTTCTAGATTTTGGTATGACATAATTTTCCCTTTTTGTTCCTGTTTGTTTCAGTGTGCTTGTTCACAGTGCTGGACATGGAACCCAGGGTTTCACCCACTGGGCCAGGTACTCTACAAAAAGCTACACATTTATCCAGATAAGAATGCTTTTCAGGTTGTTTTCAGATTGTCATTTGTGTCTTGTCAGGTTGGGTGTTTGTTTGTTTGTTTGTTGTTTATGTGGTTTACTAAGCCCGGACTGGCCTCTAACTCATAATCCTGTCTCAATCTTCCAGGTGCTATGATTAGAGGCTTATGGCAATGGGTTGATTAGATAGGCATTTTGTAACTTAAAATTGAATATAGTTCTAAATGATTCATACTCTCTCTTTCCTTCATTATCATTTCATGTGTGGATATATTATTTTCATATCTGTCTGTGTACCAAACATATGCCTGGTGCTCCTAAGGGCCAGAAGAGGAGGTTGGATCCCCTGAGACTGGAGTTACAGACATTAGTGAGCTACCGTGTGGGTGCTGGGAACTGAACCAGGTCTTCTGGAACAGCATCCAGTGCTATTAACCATCTCTCCAGCCCATTTCAAATTCTTTTGTTAATGTGTTATTTCAGAAATTTATTTTGGGGTGATTCCCATTCTTTTCCATCCTAAAGTTATTTTATTTAAACAATAGAAATCTTTTTGTACTAGTTGGAATGTTTTATTCTAAACGATAGAAAAATTTATTTAAGTTGGTGTAACTGAAAGGGCATATCCACTGAATAATTTAACTTAAAAAATCCCTTGGAAATTCTGATGAATTTGTGTTGATTTAAGAGTGCAGGCAACATCTCTAGGATCCAGGCCCTCCAGTCCTCACTTCTGACTTTCCTTTCCTTGGCTTCCTTTGCAGGTGCTAATGATCTCGTGTTCCTGGCTTCACCCACCTTACCACAGAAGCTCCAGGAAACAAGCTCCAACAATCTCAGCACAAGTGTCTTTCTGGCACAACCACTCTAAAGAGATTGTGTACATGGGCTTCAGGAAGGCTCAGAGGTCACAGTACGCTGGGTGTCACATTCTTTCTTAAGTTGGATATGATGTTAGGTCTACCGCCAAATATTTGGTTTAAGAGTAGAAGCAAAGGGTTGACTACTAAAGAAAGCAGGCTGAATGCTCAAGGATGAACTGTACTTGGAAGAGGAACATACCATGCAATGCCTACACTGGAATGATTTGGATTCCCAAATAGGTTGGCAGATGTCCCGCGCAATCGCCTCGCCAGCAAGAACGACACAGGACATTCGGATCCTTCTGCAGTAAAGCTTTAATGCGTCTTGAGAGGAGAGCATAAGCTTACCAGAGCGGAGACCCCGAGCCAAGAATCCCGTCCCCTTATAAAGGCTCACAAACTCTGAGCGATGCGTGTACAGCTGGGATAGGTGCATGACTCGTCACCCTATATGACGCCATGGAATAGGCGGGGCTAGGCAGTGGAAAAACACTGGGCACATGTATACCAACGCTGTTTACTTGATCCGGCAGCGGATGTCAGCGCCATCTTGTAATGGCGAATATGAGTGCGGCTCCTCACAGGCAGAACCTATTTCTTGTAGATAGTGTCAGCTGTTTGAGCAAAATGACAATGATGTCAGAAGCCTGGGTCTAGCTCAGTGTTCCCTCTGTATTCTTCAACAAGCACGTGCAAGACAGAGGAACTAACATTATGTGTACATATAATGGTTTGGGTTCCTTTTTTTGTCCTTTCTAACATACTTGTGTTGAGAAGCCCCAGCAGGGTGGGGTGGTGGCACTCGCCTTTAATCCCAGCACATGGGAGCCAGAGGCAGGTAGATATCTGTGAGTTAGAGACCAGCCTGGTCCACAAGAGCTAGTTCCAGGACAGCCTCCAAAGCCACAGAGAAACCCTGTCTTTAAACCTCGCTCCTCCCCCGCCCCCCCTCCCCCCGCCAAAAAGAAAAGCCCCAAACATTGGTGCTTGAGAAAGTCATAGCCAAAAGTTATATGGCCCAACTTGTGAAAAATGAAATATGACCTATGTACCAGACTGGCTCTTGGGGTGCTCTGTTTAAAAACAGGGACAGTATCACACACACACAGGTACATGCACACACACACACACACACACACACACACACACACACACACACACACACACACACCTCTGCCTGTCTGTCTTTGAGAACCATGGCATGTTTCATCCTAATAGATTTGTATCAGTACCTCAGATCTCAACCAGCAAATAGTAGTCCTTTCTTTTTGCTTCCTAAATTGCATTTACCATAAGTGAGAATTTGAGCCTTAGCCTTAGCTTAGGAAGTTTTAGATCTGCTTCATTGTGTTTTCTGTGGTTTCCCAGGAGGACTTAACAGAAAATGTTTTCTCTTCCTCTTGGCATACTATCAGATGCTCATTGTGCAAATTTAGCAATCCATTTGGCTACTATGTTCCTTTCCGTGTACCACAGGTAAAGATGTGAACTAGCATCGACTCTGGCTAGAATTCCTAGTATGTAACTGAGTTCTTAATTGGCCTAAACAATAAAAGCCTGGAGTCAGATATAGAGGAAAATGCTGAGAGGTCAGAGAGCAGGAGGAGCAAGCCACAGCCACCTTTACTTCAGCAGCTTCCCAGTGGAACAGAGACCAAGTTCCTGTTTCTTCCCACTTACATCCTCTCTCTCCCAGCCATCTTGCTTCATGTTTCTGCCCAGCCATCTCATCTCCTGTCTGTCTGTACAGCCTTTCAGACCTCTATGGTTAGCTAGTAGCAAGCTCCATCTTCTGATCCTCAGACAAGCTTACTTTTACCAGAAAGGTATCACCACACTAATACCATCCAGGGTGGTGGTGTATGCCTACAGTCGCACCTGCTTGAGAGACTGAGGCAGAAGGATTATTAGTGTCCAGAAGTTAGAGGCTAGCCTGTACAACAATACTGAGACACTTTCTCAAAATGAACAAATAGAATTGTTTGTACCACACTTTCCCTTCTCCTCTGTTGATTCTTCATCTCCAGGATCTACTGAAGTTATTCCAGTTCACTGCAGTATTCAAACACTTCCTCACAACCTTCACGCTGTACTCTGCCCAGGTGCTCTGGATTTGGATAGCCCGTGACATGGATAAGTAGACCCTTGTTTTGACCATGAGGCCCACAGGTATTCAGTCTTCCAGGAATCTTATCTCAGCAAGTGAGGAGAAGGGTTCCTAGTGTCTTCCTTTCCCCTCCTAGCGAAGACTGTATTTTCCAAGGAACGTGCATCCTCAGGGATGGACTAAACACCTGAAATGGAGATCCCAAGATGTTCATAAGGATTTTCTCCATACAGCCTGCTAGACTTCCATCAGAAAGACATGTTCTAGAACATGCACTTCTCCCCACACCACCATACCTCACCTGGTGTTTAGTTTGTCTCATGCACACTATCACCACTCACAGATGGCGGATGTCCTCCTTGAACCAGCATTGTGAAGAGTGCACTTCAAGCCCGTTTATGTGATGGCCATCTGTTTCAAGCTGTTGTCAGATACTACACATTAATTTAAACATTCCAGTCCTTACAGCACCAGATAGCACAGTCTACCTATAAGTCTACCTATCAATCTCTCCTTCAAAGGAGAGTGAATTCTAGGGAAAGGAATGGTTGCTCCCTGAAATTCCAAGGGAAATTCAAATGATATAGTATATCATAATAAAGTGACACCATTTCTTTCTCATTTCTGAAAGTGCACCAAGACATGTAACACCATCCTGAGTACATTTCAAAGTGAGTGTGGGGCACCGACAGCACCTTTTGGGAAGAAACGGGGCAGCAATATGTCTTGGACTCCAGGAATGATGGCTTATGCCTGTAATCCCAGCAATTGAGAGATTAAGGCAAGAGGCTTGCCATGAATTTGAGGCAAGCCTGTGCTACCTAGAGTTCTAGACCAATTTAGGCTACAGAGTGAGACACTACCTCAAAACAAAGAGTGTTTTGGGACCCTTGGCTGACCTATGGCTGAAAGGATAAGAGGAAGAGAGAGTAGATGTCCTTTGGTGGAATATTTGCCTATCACCAAATAATACAACATGAGAAAGAGGAGGACCAAAGAGGGAGGAGGAGGATTCCCCCAATATCAGGGTTAGTGAAAGGACATGTAATGAACTTAGATATCTAGATACATGGACCCCCACAGTTTAGGTGACCCAGCAGACTGATGAGACTCATGTCCGAGATGTATGAAGAGCAAGTGCCAGGTTTGCTTTCCCTGAAAGTTGGTCCATGTTTCCATGATACACATAGCAGCAGCAGAGGGGAAGAAAGCACTGTCTGGCTCCTGGGAGTGAGGAGACCTCAACAGAAACACTGCATATGAACACCAACAGAAGAAATCTTTTTTTTTTTTTTTTTTCGAGACAGGGTTTCTCTGTGAAACAGTCTTGGCTATCCTGGAACTTACTTTGTAAATCAGGCTGGCCTCAAACTCACAGAGATCTGCCTGCCACTGCCTCCCAAGTGCTGGGATTAAAGGCACAGAGCCACCAGTGGCTTTCCCTCATCACCTCATCACCTCATCACCTCAGACCCTCCCCTGGCCTTCCATGGCCTGTGCTCTCTGCCTAGGTGCAGACAGCCAGGGGTGGTTTCTTTGCACTCCCTCCACCATTCTGGGGAAGTGACTTTGTCCCCTCCCACTCGGCACACCAGCCTTGGGCTTTTCCCTACCCCTTTCCCTATATTCACTCTTCAGGCAGCTCACTCCCGGTCCCTGCATTGCAGGTGAGCTGCTACAATGGCCCTCCGCTGGGGCATGCAGTTGGCTCCACTTGGGGCACCCTGTTGGTTTGACGGGGACACACACAGCCAAACATCTTTAATGCAGCTGGATACCTCTGTATCTGCCTATGCTATCAGTATCAGCAGACACCTGGGTATTCTTAAAGGGGAAATTAAGTATTTTTTAAAAAGAAGCCTTTTCCATGCTAAAATTGAGGAATAGAGGGTTGGAGAAATGGCTGAGTAGTTACAAGCACTGGCTGCTCTTAACAGGTTCAACCCACATGGTTGCTTACAACTGTCTGTTTTTGTGATATTTTGATCTGACAAAACTTACTGGAGATCAGACGGTGGAGCTAGCCACTAGTTAACTATATTGGTCTGGAGGGCTGTACAGATGGGAGACAGGGAATGATAAGGCAAAGTATAGACAGGAGCTCAGCCCTTTTTCAGTAAGAGGAATGCTAGAGGAAGTCTCTATAGTGTCTGGATGCTCTGCTTCTCTGATCTTTCAGCTTTCACTCTAATATCTGATTCCAGGTTTTTATTGGTAAAACAAAATTAGGATTACACATCATCTGACATCCAACGTTGGGACATGAATTCATGAAAAAGCTGCCTGCCTGTGGCTTTGCAGCCACTGCACAGACCAGAACTGCACGTGGCCAGAGTCACTGCCCAGCTGGCGAGGTTGTCCTTTTTCTCCGCAAGCCCTCTGAGCGAGTCTGGGATGCTTCTGTTGCAGCCTCTCTGCAGCAAACTCCACGGGTGCTTGGGCTCCAAACACTGAAGGGCTGGAGTCAGCCCCTCACCGCCAGCTGGTTCTGCCTTTAGGCCACTCCCACTACACATACCTCTGCCCCATGATCCCTTGTGTGCATTTTTTCAGACAGCAGGCTCCCCCTCCCAGTGGGTTGTGGGCTTTCCCTGGACCCCCTTCTCCGGCTGCTGCCAAATTAGGTAGCTACCTAGAATACCCTCTTGGGCTTCTACTGTTCTACACAACAGTCAGCCTCACATTTCAACATAATCAGCAGCAGCATATTTTGTGAGACAATGGGAATTCTTTTTTTTTTTTTTTTTTTTCCCGAGACAGGGTTTCTCTGTGGCTTTGGAGGCTGTCCTGGAACTAGCTCTTATAGACCAAGCTGGTCTCAAACTCACAGAGCTCCGCCTGCTTCTCCCTCCCAAGTTCTGGGATTAAAGGTGTGTGCCACAATGCCTGGCTGACAATGGGAATTCTTAAAGTGGGGGAATTAGTTTTTAAAAAAAGAGTTCTATCCCACATTTAAAAGCGGGAAACACTATTAACATGGAGGGAGTTAGGTCTCCATATGATTACACAATAGATGGCTTAAAATGGAACAATTAAGTGAGAGGATAATTAACTTAGTTGGGATTTATGTAATGTCAATTATAAACATTATTGGTTTAATGTTTATTGTTTTATCCCTAAAATAATGTCAAGAAACAAGTCTTAGAAAAAAATGTATCAAAACAGATCATAGAGACATTCAGACCCAGACAGAAAAATGTAAAGGAGAAACAATCTCAGCACTGTAATATAAGGTTACAGAGGTACAGCCCAAGGTTTTCAAACTACCAACCTTAATATATCCAGTCAATTTACAGGAACTGCCAAATGCACTTCCATGGAAATGTTAGATTTGAGGAGATTTAAGGAAGCAGGATAGTCTAATATGGCATGCATTCACCTTTTGTGAAGCAGCTGTTAAACACATTATCAGAATTATCCATCAAAACCAGGTGTGGTGGCAGCGCATGCCTTTAACCCCAGAACTCAGGAGCCAGAGTCAGGCAGATCTCTGTGAGTTCGAGACCAGCCTGGTCTACAAGCGCTAGTTCCAGGACAGCCTCCAAAGCCACAGAGAAACCCTGTCTTGAAAAACAAAACAAAAAACAAAAAAAAAACAAAAAAAAACATACAAACAAACAAAAGAATTATCCAACAAGACTGGAGAGACTTGGTTACATCAGTATTGGAACCTGGTCCTCAATCACAATAGAGGACCTGATTCAAAGAAGAGGCTAAAACCATTGAACAAAGTTCAATGTAAATCTCCCAAGACCAACTTCTTGGAGAGGAAGATTATGATAATGTACAAAGACAGTCTGTATATGATGACCACACCCTGGCTCTATGCCAAGCAGAAGCTTTGAATACTTGGGACAGAACTGAAAAAATTAGAAAGAGAACTAAGTCATTTATTAAAGTTGCACAGGGCCCAAAAGAAATTTTCACTGATTTTTTTTACAAAGATTGACTTCAGCAACAAATAGAATCATAACAAATTCAGAAGCTAGACAAATAATAATATCTGACTATTGAAAATGCTAATTTACAATGCAAAAGGGCAATTAGCTCTTAAGGCAAGATCAGTACCCATAGAGGAATGGATCTTAGATACAGTCAATCTAAAATCTCATAACCATGATGATGCTTAGATAAGAGAGACAATTTCCAGAGGCTTGAAAAAAAATCAAAATGTCAGGTGTTTTAATTGCAGCGAACAAGGTCACCTGTAGGCAGGGCATTCCTAGAAACAATGTTTTTTTCTAAGAATAATCCAAACAGAACATCCCTCCCTTCTGGAGTATGCACAAGGAGTGGCAAAGGCTGACATTGGACCAATGAATGTAGATCAACAAAGGACAGAAAAGGTAACCCTTCATCATTGGAAAACACCACAAAGGGCCTCTCACAGGCCCCCATGCCAACTTCAGTTCCATTGTTCCCTGTTACCATGGAGAAAACTCCTTCCCAGAGCAATTAAAGAAACTAATGTCCATTGTAAAATACCATACTGCTCTGGATTATAGAACAGCTATAGAAGATAAAACAAAAATTTCAGGAAAAACCATAAAGCAAATACTTCTGCAAATTTCTATAACTGATCAAAGAATTAAGTTAAAAATATGAATAAATGATGTTTTCATAGAAGGTCTTGTAGATACAGGTGCAGATGTAAAAGTTTCACCAGAATCTTGGCATTCAAATTGGCCTCTTCAGGAGGTAAATGTTCAGCTTTTAGGGAGTGGAACTTTGTCTCAGGTGAAATGAAGCACGCAATGGGTCAGACATATAGGAACAGAAGAACAGAAAGGAAAATTAATGCCACATGTGGCTAAAATAGCAATGAATTTATGAAGAAGTGATTTGTTACAGCAATGGAATACACAGATTAAAATTAATCCAATTTCAAACAAATGATTGACTAACTTGGATTCTGAGAAGAGTATTAAAAGGTACTATAAAGAGCAATCACAAACCATTCAGGTTGTACAAGAACAGAGCACAACTGCTGCTGATCTTTCAAAGGTAACAATAGCCCTACTTTTAAAATGGCTATCAGACAAACCTGTATGGGTTAAGCAATGGCCTTTAACATCAGAGAAACTACAGGTCTTAAACAGCTGGTGCAGGAGCAGCGAAATGCTCAGCATACTGAAGAATCAACCAGCCCTTGGAATTCTCCCCTATTTGTCATTAAAAATAAATCTGGAAAATGGAAAATGGTAACAGATCTAAGAGCTGTTAATAAGGTGATTCAGCCAGTGAAATATCTACAGCATGGAGTTCCCTTCCCTTCTCTGCTACCTAAATGATGGTCAATTATAGTTATAGATTTAAAATACTATTTCTTCACTATATATTTACAAGAAAAATTTGCCTTCATGGTGCCTACTTATTAAGTTTCATCCTGTTAAGAAATATCAATAGGGGCTGGAGAGATGGCTCAGAGGTTAAGAGCACTGGCTCCTCTTCCAGATGCCCTGAGTTCAATTCCCAGCAACTACATGGTGGCTCACAACCATCCGTTAGGAGATCAGGTGCCCTCTTCTGGTGTGCAGTTATACATGGAAGCAGAATGTTGTATACATAATAAATAAAATCTTTAAAAAGAGAGAGAGAGAGAGAGAGAGAGAGAGAGAGAGAGAGAGAGATCAATGGAAGGTTTTCCCACAGGGAATGTCAAATATCCCCAACCCTGTGCCAATATTTTGTACATCAGCAATTGGAAATGATACATAAGCAGTTTCCTCAATCTATATTTTACTATTATATGGACAATGTTTTGCTAGCTGATTCCTATGTAGACACCTTAAAGAAAATGTTTGAAGAAGTAAAGAAAAGTTTGCCTTGCTGAGGAATACAAATTGCTCCTGAAAAACAAATTCAAAGAGGAGATTCTGTTAATTGCTTAGGATATAAAATAGTTCTACAAAAAAATTCAACCCCAAAAAGTGCCAATTGGGAGAGAACAACTGCAGCCCCCCCCCCCAAGGACTTTCACAGATTGCTGGGAAACATCACCCATCTACAGCCCACTAGTGGAGTAAAAATCCAGAACTGAGTAACTTGTTCCAAACTTTGAAAGGTGACAAGGACTTAAATAGTCCCAGAGAATTGTCAGCTGAAGCTGAGTGAGAACCGGCTTTGGTGGAAAAGAAGTTACAGGAAGCAAATGTGGATTGGTTGGATCTGGCGTTTCATTGCATTCTGGTTGTTTTACCCTCTACACATTCCCATACAGGGATTTTAATGCAGAGGAAAGATATTGTCATAGATCTTTTTACCACATAAACATAGCAAAAAAATTTAAAACTTATGCAGAAAAGGTTTCTGAGTCAATTCTTAAAGGAACATTGAGACTTCATCATTTGGCAGGAATAGACCCAGCAGAAATTATAGTACCTTTTACTAATGCTGAAACTTACTCATTATCAGCAGAAAACTGACCTTGGCAAAGAGCTTGCAGTAATTTTTGGAGAGTTTAGCAACAAATATCCCAAAAGCAAGAAAATTCAACTTATAAAGAGAACTAACTGGCTCCTTCCTCACATTGTATGGGGAACACCAATTTCTGGAGCCCCTACATTCCAGGTTACAAACCAAGAAATTTAAGTAAAGTGGCTTAAAGCTCCTATGATTCAGTTCAAAAGTCAGAATTATATTTATTCTCATGGTATTAAGGGATTTTGCAGAACCTCTTAACATAGTTACCAATTCTCAATATGCAGAGAGAGTTGTTTGCATATTGAAACCACAGAATTTGTACCAGATGATACAGAATTGATTTTATTATTCAGTTACAAGACATAATAAGGAATAGAAATCATCCCCCCCACACACACACACACCACATCCGATCTGATATGGGTCTGCCAGGCCCTCTAGCAGAAGATAATGATGAAATTGATCAACTATTGATAGGAATTGTGCCAAAGGCCTCAGAATTTATCCTAAAAAAACATGTCAATAGCAAATGTTTGAAAGACTTTTCTGTCATGTGGCAACAAGACAAGGAAATATTTTACTTGTTCTTGATGCAACCAGACTCCACTACCTGCAGGAAGTAACCCAAAGGGTACTCAAAGGACTGAAATCTGGCAGATGGATGTGTTTCATTTTGTAGAATTTGGAAAATTAAAATATGTACACCACACCACCAATATCCATTCAGGATTTCAATGGACAACTGCTTTGAGTTCTGAAAAGGCTGATTGTGTAATCAAACATTTGTTAAAAGTTATGGCCATCAATGGGAATACTTGTACAAATTAAGTCTGACAATGCTCCAGCATATGTCTCTAGTAAAATGAAACAATTTTTTGCTTGTTACAATTTAAAACATGTTACAGGTATACCATACAATCTTACAGGGCAAGCGTTTATAAAAAGATCAATTCAAACTCTAAAGAATATGCTAAATAAACAGAAGGGGGTAATAAAGACCTCCAGAAATAAAATGCCTAGTGCTTTATTAACTTTAAATTTTCTAAATGCTAATGAGAAAGGAACAACAACTGTGGAGAAACCTTGGCTAATGCAAAAAAAATCTATGGAATTAAATCAGCCTGTATACTTAAGGATGTGCTGACCTCAGGATAGAAACAAGAACATGTGTTAAGACGGGGAAGGGGTTTTGCTTTTGTTTCCACAGGAGAAGAAAAGCTATGGATATCATCAAAATTGATAAAGATAGATTTGAACAAGACTCCCTTTGATTGGAAGAGGTGATAGTTCATCAGACAGCTTGACCATTCAATTAAACTAACTTTAAAACTAACAAATGCTTTTCATTGTTTCATATATAACTTGCCCAAAGGGAACCTCCCCAAAATTTAGAGTTGTGGCCAGGTTTTTGTTTTGTCTTTCAGGAGAATGAAGGCATCGAGCTAAGGAAGCTGAAGACCACTGGACAAAGGAGACATGAAAAAAAAGGACAGATCATCCAGAAAATAAAGTCCCAAGAAAAAGAGCAAATTGGCCTATTGGTATATCACATTTCCAACAGGATAAAATTTCATAAATCTTCCCTAATGTTTGTTTCTCATTTCTCTACAGACATATAATGCAAATGGTCTTTTTGTAGTCCCAGTGCAATTAAAAATTAAAGCTGGCTTTGGAGTTGGAGTGTGGTTCTCTCCTTCTCTAAAGCCAAGCATGCTTGTTAAATTAAAATTCAAAATCTCTGTCTCATGTCAGAAGAGCCACCTGATATGGAACAGAAGAAAAACCATAATTTAGGGACAATTTTATTGCCCCTACTCTCATAATCCTTTGATTTTGACTCTTTGAAGCTTTTAAGATATAAATATTATCTCAAAATGCATAAGGTTTATATATACATATACACATATGTATTTTAAACTTTTTATCATGATATTAATGGTCATATACAGTACAAACTAATTCTAGAAAAAGGCTTCATCTAGCTTCCTGTACATGATTTTGGGTTTGAGTTTCTATCTATCAAGTTGCTAGGAATTAAGTTTTGTACTCTAACAAATATTGATTCTTTAGCCTCTTTGAGATAACAGTGACCCTTGAAGTCTTCAAAAGGTTGATGGGGCCCCACAATGGCAATTCCATCTGGATTATTGTAAGGCCAATAAGATGACAAACACCACGTAGAAATCAGCTTTGGATTACAAATTGCTCAGGACAATTTTGAGATGGCTAGCTGAGATGATCCAACCTCACAGAACATTCTAGCCAGGACTTGAGATAAGTCATGCATCATCCCATTATGCAGAGACTGAACAACAAATGATAAATCTAACTCTCCCAGGACTTAACAATTAAAATTTTTTCAGGGTCCCCTGTCTGTTATGCCCCAGGCAGTAGGAAGTAATTTTAAGAACATGATGCCCTCATTCCCAAGTAGTGGAGACAGGTAGCTTTTGGTTGTTCAATGGGTTATGGATATTTGTCATTCTTTAGGGGGGTTGGTTACAAGTTGTTATTGGTAATGACCAAGAAAAATCCTGAACAACAAAAGATGCTGAACAAAGGAGATTAGATTTTGTTCTGAAAAGAAAAAAGGGAGATATAGAAATAGGACAAAAGGGTAGATTATTGAATCTGCTTTTACACCAAAAAAGCAACTACTAGTTTAAAATATTTTACATTGGTATGATTTTTGTATATTGATTACAAATTTAAAGTAATTTTATTAAAATATACTGTACATACATTTCTAATCTTGCTCAAGGTATTGAACCTATACAGCCCATTTAACAATGTAATGCAAATGTCCTGTCCTTGAAAGTTATTACTACAAACTATTTAGGATAATAAAGAAGTGCAGGTTAGAAGTTGGTCACCTATTACAATTAAACTTGTAGTTATGTTAGGTAAGTTATCAAGGTCAAACAGATATTTTTGATAGACGGGTCATCTTCAAACACTTCAGAGTTCTACAGAACTTGGCATTTAAGATGTTTTAATAACACAGGTTCTTTTTTATGACGATGAGACATGTCTGCTCCTGGAAGCACCAATCTACATCCAGGAAGATGATGGGCACTGAAGAAACTCCACATGGAATTTACTTTCTTTGTAGTAAAAGTTAGCCACTGGGCAAGAAAGTGCCCTAACCTCAAGTGCTGACGGTATGGTGTCCTAATTTGACAAGCAGGATACAAAGAAAGTGACTGCCGAACTTTGCCAAGACAAATTAGGATAGCCCTTCAGAATATCCTGCTTCACAGAAAAGTCTGTCAGATATTTTATGCCTGTAGGGCAAAGATGGATGCCCCAACATTACAGAGGACCCTTGAGTGACTGTCTAGGCAGCCAGCTATTTTTGTCATTTCCTACATTTTTTGGAAGTCACTTGCTTGGACTTTCTGCTTATTCAGTTAATATTATTTCCTTCCCCCATCTATAGTTATAGTTTTTCCTTGTTAACAAATTCAGAAAAGAAAGTCACTAAAGAGGTTTAAAGTGTATAAGGTTGAGATATATAAAAAGATAGTTTTGGGTTGGCAATACAAGTTAAGATAGAAAGTGAGTTAGGTCCAACACTTTGGACTCACCAGGATAGGATAGATAATGGAGTATTTTCTCTAAATTTGTCAAATGCTAATGGAAAAGACATTGGTAATGTCTATACCATTGATGGTATATTTTGTATATAGTTATTGTACTTATTGTTTATAGTATTTTATGTTAGTTATAACCTTCTCCTTTTATTTTAGGCAAAAGGGGGGAAATCTAATATTTTGTTTGTGTTCTAACAAAGCTTGCCTGAAGATCAGAGTGGAGCTAGCCACTAGTTAACCATATTGGTCTTGGAGGTCTGTACAGACAGGAGCCAGGAAGTGACATGGCTAGGTAGAGAAAGGAAGTGATAAGGTAGGGTGTAGACAGGAGTTCAGCCCTTTTTCAGTAAGAGGATTGCTCTCCAGTGGCTGGCTGCTCTGCTTCTCAGATCTTTCAGCTTCCACTCTAATATCTGACTCCAAGTTTTTATTGATAAGACTAATTAAGATCGATCGTGCATCAGTCTATAATTCCAGTTACAGGAGATCCATCACTCTCATACAGACATATATGGTGATACATTATTTATTATCTAATGAAGCTTGTCTGGAGATCAGAATGCAAATCTAGCCACAGCCATAGAGGCCAAGCAATAGTGGTATACACCATTAATCTCAGGACTCAGGAGTCAGAGACAAATGGATCTCTGTAAGTTCAAGCCACCCAGAGCAACATGAGAGTGAATCAGTCTAAAAGAGAAACAGAACTCATGCCTTTAATCCCAGCACTAGATAAGTATATAAGACAGGATCAGTGTCTCAGTGCTGGCAGATTAGTCTCCAGCCATACTGAAGACAGGATTACCCCAGCTGTGGTAGGGGTAAGAGCTCTTTGGTAGCTTGACTGCTTTGCTCTTCTGATCTTCAGCTTGAACCCCAATATCTGTCTCTGCCTTTATATTATTCCACAATGAATGTTAAACATCCCTGCCATGTGTCAATATTTTGTACAATAGCCATTAGAAATAATTGATAACAGTTTCCTCAACCTATAATTTACCATTATATGGATGATATCTTACTAGCTGACTCAGACACAGATATCTTAGAAAAAAGGTTTGAAAAAGTAAATAATATTTTGCTTTGTTGAGGATTACAAATTGCTCCTGAAAAAATACAAAGAGGAGATTCTATTAATTACTTAGGATATAAGATAAGTTTACAAAAAAATCAGTTACAGAAAGTACAAATCAGGAGAGACCAATTATGAACTCATAGTGGTTTTCAAAAATTGCTTGGAGATGTTACCTGGTTATGGCCCACAATTGAATTAACAAGTCAAGAACTATGTAATTTGTTTCAAACCTTACAAGGTGATAAGGACATAAATAGTCCTAGAAATCTATCAGCTGAAGCTAAGAATTTGCTTTTGTAGAAAAGACATTACAAGATGCATATGTGGATTGTTTGGTGTTGATAGTGTTTTAATGTTTTTGCCTTTGGGGTCTTTTGAGGAGCCCACCACTCAGCTTCCAAATAAATCACACAGGGAGATTTATTCTTAGTCATGAATGCCTGGCCTTAGCTTGACTTGCTTCATGAGTGCTTTTCTTAACTGAAATCTTCCTGCCTACCTTTTGCCTCTGGGCTTTCATCTAAAAACTTTCCTTCTGACTCCGTGGCTGGCTGGGTGGCTGGCCCCTTGTTCTCCTTGTTCTCCCATTGCTTGCTCTTCTTCCTTGTTTCTCCATTTACACTCTCTGCCTGCCAGCCCCTCCTAATCTTGCTTGTGCCTCACTATTGGCCATCCAGCTCTTTATTAGGGCCACCAGGTGTTTTAGACAGGCAAAAAACCTCAGTTCATAGAGTTAAAACAGATGCAGCATAAATAAAAGTCACATACCTTAAAATCACATTCTACCACATTTTCCCCTTTTTGTCTAAATAAAAAGAAAGGTTTTAACTTCAACAAAATAAAACTGTATCCAACAAAGTAAGAAATAATTTACATATTTTATCCATTTGTAGTTAGCATCTTCAAAGAAAATAATGCATTATCTATCCTATCTTAGTGAATTCCAAGTTTTATACCTAACTTACATTCTATGATATCTAAGGAAACTGCAATTGTAACTATCTAGTTTTCAAATCCATCAAAGGCACCAGAAGAATATAGTTGATGGGGGATATGCTTCTGTATGCTGTGAATATATGTTTCTCTTATTGGTTGATGAATAAAGCTGTTTTGGCCAATGGACAGGCAGGATGTAGCCAGTCAGGAAATCCAAACATGGATAGAGAAAGGTAATAGGCTGAGTCAGAGAGTCACCATGTAGCCGCCAGGGAGGCAGGATCCTCAGGCATTACTGATAAGCAAAGGCCACATAGAGATACACAGATTAATAGGAATGGGTTAATAATTAAGAAAGTGCTAGCCAGTAAGAAGCCTAAGCCAATGGCCAAACAATTATAAATATTGTCTCAGAGTGGTTATTTTATAGCGGCTGCAGGGACCCAATTGGATGAAGAGAACCTAGTCCAGTGGGACTGAGACTAGACACAGAAAATCTCCTAACATATATTATTATTTAAATAAAAAGTGCATTGCAAATGACTTCTAAAAACTCTAGAAATGACAGAGACATATGATTACCTGGACAGTCACCCAAAGTTCCTTTGCAATGTTGAGGCATCGATCTTCAGCCTACAGGCCCAAGTATCTGGCAGATATTTCAGTAAAGCAGAAAACTTGCAAGACTATTTTAAATGCTATATTCTGTAGGTCTTTGAAAGGCTTGAAGACCATCTATCTATCTAAAATAGATCTCTATATGATCTAGAAAACACACCTAGCATCCCTGAAAATTTGATTGTTTAGATGACTAACTACTGACCTGTGTTTCCTGATTATCCTAAATAGTTCATAATAATAGCTTCCAAAAACTAAAATTTTACCTTACATTTTTAAATGAACTGCCTAGGTACTACACCTTAAACAAGAGCAGAAACATACATACAATATGTTGTAACAAAAATAACCTTAAATTGGTATCAATGTACAAAAATCCTTTAAATAAGAATAAAAACATGTATACAGTGTGTTGTAACAAAAATTACCTTAAACTTGTACCAATATACAAAAATCCTTTAGACAAGAGCAAAAACATATACAGTGTAACAAAATTGACTTTGAATTTTTATCCATATACCAAAATCCATGCCAAAGCAAAATATCTGAGATTAATAGTTTTTATCCTATATTTCTATATTCCCCTAAATTATAATAAACATTTGTGACCCACAAAATAATCAAAGACCATCCACACCCCTTTTTTCTCTTGGGAATGTGGACGCTGTTCTCTCTAGACTGCTTCCAGATGAATGCGGGCAAAGCATTTTTAGGGTCCCTGGGAAAATTGGAGATAAAGACCAAGTCCTGAGAAGACCAGTTATAATCTGTGTTAATAGGTGTCACCTGCTAAGTTTCAGGAGGTCTCCCTTCATTAACCAGATCCATATCAACCTGGAAGGAATCCATAGCCTCTTGTTTCCTGTGGAAACAAAAGCAAAACTGCTTCTCCAAAGCATTTTTTAGTTCTATCTGACAAATACATTTTTTGACTCTTAAAGTTAAGGCATTCTTCAAATATCTAGGCTGATTTATTTCCACAGTCCCTCTTTCAACTCCAGGTCTCTTAGCAGCTGTCCTTTGCTTTTCAGCAATCAAAAAAGTTCAAAATCAACATAATAGCATATAGGACCCAGACTCCCTGTGTATTTACCATTTCTATGTGGCTTATTCTTTCCTATTACTTTTACTCTCTCTTTAAAGACTTTATTATATTTAGCCAGGCAGTGGTGGCACACGCCTTTAATCCCAGCACTTGGGAGGCAGAGACAGGTGGATCTCTGTGAGTTCAAGACCAGCCTGGTCTAAAAGAGCTAGTTCCAGGACAGCCTCCAAAGCCACAGAGAAACCCTGTCTTGAAAAACCAAAAAGAAAAAAGAAAGACTATTGTTTTTAAACCATTTCTTTCTATCCATATCCCTTTTCTTGCTTTTTTAAGCCTATGCACATTATAAAACTCACTGGAACCTATTTAGAGGTTTTTCCCATCTAAACCTCTTTCACTGCATATCTTTTAACCTTCTTTGGACACACAAACAAGCTTTAGACTAATAAACTACACCTGGATACTCTGCATGGCTCTCAGCTTGCTTTGCCTGCTTCTCCATTCCTGAGTGCCAAGCCTAAAGCTCATGTCCTGGTCAGAGGTTCGTCTCTCCAGGAACTGCATTCAACCTTCCTAGAGCGCTAGAATGCCAATGCTTGTACTATGGCAGGCATTTTTACCTCATTTTTTGTTTCTGCTTTACATACTAGGTGCTCAAGGGCTCACTGACCGGCAGAAACTGACAGGCTGAGACTCTTAAAGAAGCCATATCCTCACCCCCTCCTATTTTTTCAAGCTTTCTCAGGCCCTATGGAAATACAAGTACCATGTTTGTATACCATTATGTTGTTAGAAGTTTTATTCTTTTGGCTTTTTGGCCTTTTTGAGGGGCCTGCCACCCAACTTCCAAATAAATCACACACAGAGGCTAATTCTTAGTTATGAATGCCTGGCTTACTTCTTGGCAGCTTTTCTTTTTCTTTCTTTCTTTTTTTTTTTTATATACATTAACCAGTTTATTGGGCGCCAAATGTTATTCTTTTGCTTAAATTAGAAATAAAAGAAGAGACACAAGATGAGACATGAGACTATTAGACATATTAACCAGTTTATTATAGGCCCTGCAGAGTAGGGAGACTAAGAGAGAAGAGGAACAGGGTTATGGCTGACTGCCATGGCCAGTTGCCATAGAGAGGCAGAGAGAGCGTAAGAGAAGAGGAGAAGAGTAGAGAGCCTTGGCAGCTTTTCTTAACTGAAATTATCCTGTCTACCTTTTGCCTCTGGGCTTTTATCTTTCTCTTCTATAAATCTTACTTTCCTTCTTACTCTGTGTGGGTGGCCGGGTGGCTGGGTGGCTGGCCCGAACACCCTCCTCTCCTTGTTCTCTCATTGCTGCTCCTTCCTTGGGTTTCCTATTTATAATCTCTGCCTGCCAGCCCTGCCTATTCTTGTTTCTGCCTCTCTATTGGCCATTCAGCTCTTTATTAGACCACCAGGTGTGTTAGATAGGCAAAGAACCGCAGCTCCACAGAGTTAAACAAATGCCTCATAAACAAAAGTCATACCTTAAAATAATATCCTACCATAGTTTGGATCTAGAGCTTGATTGTATTCTTGTTATTTCATATTCTACACATTCTGACAGGAATTTTATGAAGAGAGAAGATAATATTTTAGAATGCATATTTTTGCCACACAAACATAGTTAAAAATTATAGACCTATGTAGAAAAGGTTTCTGAATTGATTCTGAAAGGAAAATTGAGACTTTGTCAATTAACAGAAATAAGTCCAGGAGAAATTGTAGTATCTTTTACTAATGCTTAAATTTCCTCTTTATAAGCAGAAAATGAACATTGGCAAAGAGCTTACAGTAATTTGGGGGTAGAGTAAAAACAAATATTCCAAAAGCAAGAGACTTCAGTTTACAAAGAGAACTGGATCCTTCCACACATGGTATGGGCAAAGCCAATTTCTGGAGCCCTTACATTCTATACCGATGCAAACAAATCAGGAAAAGCAGGTTATAAGGAAATTTAAGTAAAGTGGCTCAAAGTCCTAATGATTCCATTCAAAAGTCAGAATTATATGCTAGTCTTATGGAATTATTAGATTTTTCCCAAACCTCTCAATATAGTTACTGATTCTCAATATGCAGAAAGAGTTGTTTTACATATTGAAACCACTGTACTTGTTCCAGATGATTCAGAATTAACTTTGTTATTTATTAAATTACAAGATAATAATCAGAAATTGAAATTATCTCTTATATATAATACATATAAGATCCCATACAGGGCTACCCGGCCGTCTAGCACAAGGTAATGATGAAATTGATTATTGGTAGTTATTGGTAGGAAATGTCCTAGAAGCCTCAGACTATCATAAGAAACACTATGATTAGCAAAGGTTTGGCCAGGTGATGATGGCAGGCAGGCAGATCTGTGAATTCAAGGACAGACTACACAGTGAGTTTCAGAACAACCAGGGGTACATATTGAAACACTGTCTCAAAACAAACAACAGGGCTTCATAGTAAGACTCTTGAAATCATAGTGCTCAAGTTAGGGCTGTGATTATAGCAATAAAATACAGAGGTAAGACTGGAGGTCACAGTACTTTACTAATAAATAGCCTATTAATTTAATGACACTTGTCATTTCTCATAATAATCTGTATAAGACTACAGTACATTTATTTTTTGACTATAGTACATTTAAAATTGAGTAAATCCTGAAATGGTTTTCATTGTCTGCTTATGCTTTTCAGCTCTGGAATCCTCTGTAAAAACAAATCATGAGCTCTTCTGCTTTTGCTGCTGCTGATTTATAACAGACTTGAGAAGGGTGGGGACATAGGACGCACCCTATTGTACACAGAATTTTTGCTTCATCCAACAGTGTAAGTAGAAAACCAGGAACATTGCTGATAGATGGAACTCTTCCTCATAAACCCTCAGGTAACTCATCTCTAGCTACTACATATACTCAAATGGATGCAGATAAAAACCATTGCAGATACGCACACTTACTTGGAGAGTACAGCTGTGATACTCCAAAATGATATTGGTAATACCATCCTTGCGTTTAAAAAAGAAAGAAGCAGGGCTCTTTAGAGGAGTAGGCTTGGGACAGAGGAGTGGCCAAATAAGCCAGTAACAGTTCTAGAAATAATCCTTTGTGGGACTAGATGGTAAAGAAGTACTCAAACAACAGAGGAGGGCTGTCCAAGAGTCTGTAGCTTCAGTGGCCAAAGTCCACAAAGGCTTAAAAATAAAGTAAGGGTGTAGGATGCCAAGTCTGACAACCTGATTCAATCTCCAGGACCCACATGATAGAAGAGCAGAACCTACTCCTCCAAGGTGTCCTCTGACCCCCATCCTTGTACCATTGCATGGGAGCAACAACACATATACACACACAGTCAATCAATGTAATAAAACTTTTTAAAAAAATAAATGAAATAATGTGCTTGGGGACTATAATCCAACTATAAGTAAATAAATATACTTGAGTCTGTAGTGACATAAATTAAAAGGCTAATGAGTAGGGAAATAAGACAAATATTATTTTTAGGAGGTTTCCAAATGATATAGTTAGCACTCCCTTCTCCAGGGGGTGAAACAATTTCAACTACCACATTACCCACCCCCCTCTTATTTTGGTTTTTCGAGACAGGGTTTCTCTGTGGCTTTGGAGGTTGTCCTGGAACTAGCTCTTGTAGACCAGGCTGGTCTCGAACTCACAGAGATCCACCTGCCTCAGCCTCCTGAGTGCTGGAACTAAAGGCGAGTGCCACCACCGCCCAGCTCCCTCTTTTTATTTTCAATACTGAAAGTTGTACCCAGGGTCCCACACATGCTAGGCAAGCACTCTACCACTGAGCAATATTGCCACCCTTTATTATCTCCCGCTGGACCACAGACCACAGGCTAGACTTGTGGGTTTGCCAAGAGGAGACTTTACAGCAGAGGAACCTGCCAAGCACTAATCAATTCATAAATATCACATCCCAGTGTTGTGGGGCAGCTGTTCTGTGCTCCCTGATAGGATGTAGTGAGAAGGCCCTTCTCCATGGTAACCACTCTAAAGAGAAAACACCACACAGACAGGCTGATTAGCACTCCAGTATACTCAACAAGTTCCCTTAAGAATGGCATGAAAGGAAGGACAGACCAAAACACCTATCACAGACCCAAGAAGATAGGGTCTAGGGATGCATAATATTAAATGCAGTACCATGCACCACATGGTATCAGCAACCACATGGTGATAAACATACACCCCGGCACACACACATACATACAAAATTAGATTTTTTTTTAAATTGATGCCAGCTGGGCAAATTGGCCCATGTCCATAATTCCAGCGGTGAGTTCCAAGTCAGCCTTGACTACAGATGAAAATCTTGTCACAAAACAAGCCGGGTAGTGGTAGCACACACTTTTAATACCATCACTTAGGAGGCAAGGCAGGAAGATCTCTGGAGTTCAAGGCCAGCCTGGTCTACAAAGTAAGTTCCACGACAGCCAAGGCCACACAGATTAACCCTCTCTTAAAAAAAAAAAGTAAAAGTAAAAGCCAGGCTCTAATCGACCATCTCTACTGGACTTGTAGTTTACACTGTGTCTGGTTTTCTGATTGTCTTACAGTTTGGGCATTGAAACCTGGCTGTCATGTATGTGCTATATCATTGAGCTAAATCCCAGACCCCTGCAGCTTCATCATTATAAAGTCCACGTGGCAAAGAGTGACACAACCGCAGTAGCTTCTCATAGACCTCTGAGTTTCTCCTTTTACAGGTTTGCATTTTTAAAGAAATCCTATACACTCACATGCCTCTCTCTTTTCCCTCAAATCAATCAAATGTATTTCAATCACAAAGAGAATGTAAGTAAATTTATTTTAATTTTTTAGTGTAGTTTTGGTTAGGTTTTTTGTTTGTTTTTGTCGTTATTGTTGTTGCTTTTTCTAAGACAGGGTTTCTCTGTGTAGTCCTGGCGTCCTGGAAATACTCTGTAGACCAGGCTGGCCTCAAACACAGATCCAACAGTCTCTGCCCAAAGGCATACACTGCCACCTGGTTTTGCTTTCTTACATCTCAATCAGAGCCCTGCCCTTGGGTGTAGGTTCTCACTTCCTACCTTGCTTCACACAGGGCAACATGAATGCCAGACAGGCCATGATGTGAACTTTTGGGAATGCTGGCTCCATCCCCGCCCCATCTTAGGAGTTTTTGGATTACAGACATGTTACCATATCTGGCTTTATATGGGTTCTGCCATCTGAATTCAGCTCTTCACCCTTGTGGAAAGCACTTTATCCAGTGAGCCATAACCCCAGCTTGTGTGTGTGTGTGTGTGTGTGTGTGTGTGTGTGTGTTTGTGTGTGTTTTAGAAATTGAACCTAGGAGCTGGGCGTTGGTGGCACATGCCTTTAATCCCAGCACTCGGGAGGCAGAGGCAGGCCGATCTCTGTGAGTTCGAGGCCAGCCTAGTCTACTGAGCAAGTGCCAGGATAGGCTCCAAAGCCACACAGAGAAACCCTGTCTCGAAAAAAAAAAAAAAAAAAAAAAAAAAAGAACTCTGTATGGGGCTGGAGAGATGGCTCAGAGGTTAAGAGTGCTGGCTGCTCTTCCAGAGGTCCTGAGTTCAATTCCTAGCAACCACATGGTGGCTCACAACCATCCATTATAAGATCTGCTGCCCTATTCTGGTGTGCAGATATACATGGAAGCAGAATGTTGTATACATAATAAATAAATAAAATTTAAAAAAGAAATTGAACCCAGGACCTCCCAAATGTTATGCTTATGCCCTACAACTGGGCTACACCTCAGTCCTTCTCTCTCTAAAATGCATGGATGTAGAGAGGTTAGAACAATTAATGCCACTAGGGCAGTCAGATAACCCATCTGTTTCATTTCAATTCCCACCCACTTCCCTCTGGATTTTATTTTTAATGCCCCAGAAGGCACTTCATTAATTACTAATTAAGTACTCTAGGCTGGGTGAGATAGCACATGTCTGTAATATTAACACTTGGAAGGTGGAAACGGGAGAATCAGGAGTTCAAGAATATCCTTGGCTACCTAGAAAGCTCAAGGCCAGCCTGGCCTACATGAGGTCCTGTTTAAAAAACAAAAAACAAAGCAAAGAACAGAAGGAAAGTTAGGATGATGTGGGAGGTAAATGTGGGGATCTTTGGGGGATATGATCAAAGTATATTACATATATGTTTATATATATATGTGTCTAACTACCTGGCTTCATTAAATATCCATTCTTCAGCCAGGCGTTGGTGGCGCTCGCCTTTAATCCCAGCACTCAGGAGGCAGAGGCAGGTGGATCTCTGTGAGTTTGAGACCAGCCTGGTCTACAAGAGCTAGTTCCAGGACAGCCTCCAAAGCCACAGAGAAACCCTGTCTCGAAAAACCAAAAATAAATAAATAAATAAATATACATATCCATTCTTTCTTCACATATTACTGTTTTGTGTAGTTTTTTTAAGGACTAGTTTGGTCAGGCCTGGTGCCTTACACCTGTCATTCCAGCATTCACAAGGGAGGTTCAGGAGGATGGTCACAAGCCTGAGGCTAGCCTGGTCTGCGTGGGCAGTACCAGTGGACCAGCTTGGGCTATAGAATGAGATCCTGTTTGGCTGAGTCTCTGTACACACACACACACACACACACACACACACACACACACACACACTGCTGTCTGTGGAATTGTTGTGTGTGGCTGCAATTGTTAAGTGGCACAAATGAATCTTCCTCACAGTCATGAAAGGTTTGTTCTGAAATCTTACAGTGGTAAAATATATCAGAGAAGACCTATTAGAAATATTAGTCCTTCTCAACTAATTATTTCAAAGGGCTATTGTTGAGATAGATTTCTCATCCATTCAGAGCAAGTATTTACAAAATGCAAGAAAAATTGCTGATATGTGGTTCCCATATGGTTGAATCACATATTGGCTCACTGACATCAAGGAAGCTGTCTAGAATTTAAGTCTCTCGCCACTTAACCTCATCTAGTACCAAAGCACTAGTTTTAGTTAGCTATCATTGCCTATGAAATCACCCTACAAAAACCTAGTAACTGAAACCACAAAGTATAATTATAGCAGAGTTTTGTAGGTTGCCTGTGCTCAGCTAGGCATTGCATATGTGTAGATGTTTGTGTCTGTTTATGTATGTGTGTATGTGTAGATGTGTTTGTGTGTGAATGTGTTTGTGTCTGTGTTTATGTGTGTGTGTGTGTGTTTATATGTGTATATGTATATATGTTTTTATGTGTATTTATATGGAGGGGATTGTGCATGTGTTTGTGTCTGTATGTTTACATGTGTGTTTATGTGTGTGTACAAATAAATGTACAGGTGCATATAGAGGACAGAGGTCAGGATCCCTCATTGGAGCATGAAGCTTGCTGAGTAGGCTAGGCTGGCCTGTAGTCCCAGGGGTCCGTTTGCCTTGCCTCCTCACTCTAGAATTACAAGTACGCATAGCCAGACTTTTACATGGTTCTAGCTCAGGTTCTCCTGCTTGGCCCAGAACCTCACTAATTGAGCTATCTCCCAGCCCTAGATGGAGGCTCTTGTGTGCTTGTGTTGAGATATGTTGGGCCCAGGGTCAGGGATAGGTCAGGTTGAGTGGAACCATGAAGGTTTCTTTACTCAGATGACTGGCACCACAGCTGGGTTGGCAGAACATCTGGGGGCTGGCTGGGTGTTTCCCTCAAAATAAGCCTGTGCATGGTATCAACCTGAGCTTTTTCACTGAGCAGAAGGTCTGAGTAGAAGGACTTCCTACATGGCTGCTTCCTTTCCTGCAGCTTGGGTTTCAAAAGCCAAGACAGGAACTGCAAGTCTTCCTATGAAATCATATTCAATACGGAGGGAAGCTCTCCAGTGTGTCAGCTGCTGAGTGCACTTACTGCAAGGCTGATGGGGACACTATCCACCATAGCCTGAGTGCACTCACTGCAAGGCTGATGGAGACACTAACCACCATAGCCTGAGTGCACTCACTGCAAGGCTGATGGGGACACTATCCACCACAGGCTGAGTACACTCACTGCAAGGATGATGGAGACACTATCCACCATAGGCTGAGTGCACTCACTGCAAGGCTGATGGAGACACTATCCACCATAGCCTCTGAACAAAGATAGTCCTTGACACGAACAAAGCTATGGATGCAAGTCAGTGGGGCCTGTTGGAAGACACAGAGCAAGACTGAGTCTCTCAGGAACCATTGAATAGACTACTCTGCCATCTGAGTAACCACTCTTCTCTTCCCCATCCTGATCGAGGAATTCATTCACCTCACAAAACAGTCAGCATTTATGTACCTGTCACCAGAATGGTCTTTAGAATAAAGTCCCAGATCAACAATTTAAAGCTCCAATTCCCTCTCCCTCTCCAGTCTGTCTGTATGGCCCAGGAAGAGAAGGAAGCACCTAGAATGTTGACACTGGGTATTTAGGCCAGGTTAGATGTCCTTTACCTAACTCAGAGAGCTGCAAAGATGCCCAGCTTTAGACCCCTGACATCCCTATGTGTGTATATATACTACATTCAATTCTAGGGCAAAGGGAAATTGCTAACAACATTCTGTTACCCTGCTTGAAGCCAAGATGCATTCAAGCCTGTCAGCTCTGTGTGTTTCTCCATGGTTGGAGGGACATGCATACTGTGAACAAGCACACACATTCAGTCCCCTAGACCCAAAACCAAACCAAAGCAAAATTCTCCAAATCCTGTCCTCTAAGACATGGAACTTAATGGATTTCCCATAAAATCCAGGAATAATTGATGGGGGATGGCCTTCTGCATATATATTTCTCTTATTGGTTGATGAATAAAACACTGATTGGCCAGTAGCCAGGCAGGGAGTATAGGCGGGGCTACCAGATGAGGAGAATTCTGTGGGGGAGGATGCAAAGAGTGAGCTGCCAGGCAGATGCTGTGTAGCTACAGGGAAGACAGGACATCAGGCGTTCTCCAGTAAGATAAGGCCATGTAGAAATACACAGATTAATAGTGGGTTAAAAAATAGTTAGGGGCTAATAATTAAGAAAGAGGTAGCCAGTAAGAAGCCTAAGCCATCGGCCAAACAGTTTGTAATTAATATAAGTCTCTGTGTGTTTATTTGGGACTAAACAGCTGAGAGACCGGGTGGGACAGAAACTCTGTCTACAAATAATGATTACAGATTATTAGCAAAGTGGCATGGAGCAAGTACCCTAGCAAGTTTGTCTCAATCCTTCCTCCTTTTTACAATATATTCTGTACAGGGTGCGCACAGAATTGCACCCATACACCCTTACCTAACAGATCCTACTGGTTTCCAGATAGAAAACAGATACATTTTGTCCAAAATTTATAAGATTAACACAGGATACCTTCTGTGGTTTAGCTCTTAACCTTGAAACAATGTTAACTAATAAAGTTCTCTTTGCCCTTTGTTGTTGTTTACATATGATACAAAAACATGTTACAAAATTTTAAAGATATTTAATGATAAGTCAATTCTGCTTTTCAGATCTAGTCACCTAATCTCACTCTCTGGAATCATCCACTCTTTTTTCTTTTGTATTTTTCTGGATTTTATTTTTAGGCAGATTTTTTTATATTTTAGTATAATACATTTTGATTAAATATGATATATTACACAAAGTTCATGGTGATGTGTTTGTGTTTAAGACTTGCCTTCCATTAAATCTTAGAATATTTTGACCTTGAGCCAACATTCAGGAGGCAGAGATAGGAGAACTGTTGCAAGATCTGGACCTCCCAGGCAGGGTTTCTCTGTGGCTTTGGAGGCTGTCCTGGAACTAGGTCTTATAGGCTGCTCTTGAACTCACAGAGATCTGCCTGCCTCTGGCTCCCGAGTTCTGGGATTGAAGGTGTGGGCCACCACGGCCCGGCTCACTAGCTAACTCTTACATTTTAAATTAGTCCATTTTTTTTATCTACCCTCTTCCACATGGCTGAACCCTCTTTCCACACAGCATGTTTATCTTGCTTCTCTCTTCTCTCTGGAGACTCCGGAGACTCCACCCTTCTTCCTCAGAGTGCCTCTGTCTGGCTGTCCCACCTATACATACCTCCTGCCTAGCTACTGACCAGTCAGCTCTTTGATAAAAACAATCAGAAGGCACCTTGGCAAAGACACAGCTTCATCATGTACAAAAAGATCATTCCATAACACTCATGTCAAAATGTTGTCCCTAAGGTAACAATACTGAGAGGTGGTTAAGAACTTGAAGAGGTAATAGGTGGTCAAGAGTGTTACCCCCTTTCTGGAAGGATGACATTAATCCTCATAGTAGTGAGTGCTTGTTTTCAGGGAGCTGGTAGGCTCTGCAGAGCAGACTTTATAAGGCCACACCTGTTTGTCTCCTCTGCACAGCCTGCTGTCTTTGCAATGTTTACCACTTCTGAGACCCTTGTCAGGTGAGGTCATCCTGGACTTCCAGTCTCCAGAAATACAAGCTAAGCTTCTTTCCTTTATAAGGCCCCCTCCCCCTCTGTAACAGCAACCGAAAGTTGTACTAAGATACAGCTTTGGTGGGGGAGAAGCATGCCAGGCATGCAGGTCAGTGGTCGAGCACTTTTCTAGCTAGGATGAGGCCCTGGGTTCAGTCCCCAGCACCACACACAGAAACAAAATAACACATATTGCTGGGCACGGTGGCATAAGCCTACAATTGCAGCACTTGAAAGGTTCAGACTGGAGACTGCCACAAGCCCCAGGCCACTCTGAACAGTTCCCCAGCCACCCTGCACAGCAAGACCTTGTCTCTCATGAAACTGGCCAGGGAGGTGGGGGGTGGGGGGTCGGGGATGGGTGTGGCATGTCCTGTTGTGGTGGTGGCACTCATTTGGGAGACTGAGACAGACATAGTGACTATGAGTTCTAGGTCACCCAGGCTACACAGTGAGTTTCAGGTCAATCTTGGCTATACGGTAGGACCTTGTCTCAAAAAAAAAAAAAAAAAAGAGGCACTGGGAATATGGCTCAGTGGTAGAGTGCTTGCTAGCATGCACAAACTCTGGGTTTGATCCCCAGAAGCCCATAAAGCCTGGACTTGGGATCAGTACAACCCCTTAATTTCAACCTTTGGGAGAAAGAGGCAAGAGAATCACAAACTCAAGGTCAGTCTCAGCTCCATAGAGAGTTGGAGGCCAGCCTGATATACATTAGGCTTTAGATTGTTTAGACCAGTGCTTCTCAACCTTCCTAACACTGAGACCTTTAATACAGTTCCTCATGTTGTAGTGATGCCCAAGCATAAAATTATTTCAGTACTACTTCATAAGTGTACTTTTGCTACTGTTATGAATTGCTACTGTTGTGATATGCTACCCCTGTGAGCACGGGCCGGGGGAGGGGGGGGTGTACAGGTTGAGAAATGTGGTCTAAAGAAACAAAAGCAAAACAAAGTGACAGTGAGAAATCCAGAAGGCCTGGTTGAGTGGAAGTAAGTGAATTATCTAGTTACCAACCCCAAGATTCACTGAGCAAATCAAAGGCAAATAAACCGCTCACTTTCAAGCCATCTCATTTCCTGTCAAGTGAGAGATCGTGATTTATAATCCTAACTGGTTGATAACACTTTATATTTCAAAATTTATTATGTTCCCAACACAAAGAAGTGATGAATGCCTGCAGTTATGGACATGCTAGCTATCTGGGACTGATCATTATAGATTACACATGTACTGCCATCTCACACTCTAATCCATAAAATACAACTATCATGTGCTGATATAAAAATAAGCAATGTACAGCTAGGCAGGTAGCTCAGTGTAGAGTGTTTGCCTAGCAGCACAAAACCTTGGGTTCAGTCCCCTGCACTGCATAAACCTGTTTTGGTGCTAATCCCAGTTTGGTTGATAATCCCAGCACTAGGAAGGTGAAAGCAGGAAGGGTGGAAGTTCAGGGTCACCCGTGACTACACAGTGCGTTCAAGGCAAGCCTGAGCTACATAAGACTCTGTCTTTAAAAATAAAAAAATCGATATATTCAAATAATCTAAAACTGACATTTTTCGTAGTCTCATCAGCCCTTGCCTTCACTGTTTGCCTATATACGCCTAGCCACAATTGTTTCAGATGTCTTTCAGACTTTAGTCACATCGCCACAAACAAGCCTAAGAGAGCCTACTTCGAAAAATGCTTCCCTGTGTGCATCCTGCATAATCAGCCCGAAATGCCATACACCTGAGAGTTCACGGCATTAATCAACCACATGATTGAATCTTACTTCCGGTTCCTGACCTTTTCAAGACCCAGCTCTCATATAATAGCCCTTGGCTATTTAAAAGATTCACCGGAGACTGAAAGTCGAGCATGAGTGTCTGCAGTTGAGGGGATGTTTTTTCTTTGGAGAGTTTCCCCAGGGACACAAGCTCCGGTGGGATGGAGGATTCTCTCCCTGCGTAGTGCAAGCTCTCTTTCCGCTGCAACTTTGGAATCCGAAGCAAGTGCCCGCTTCTCTGCAAACCGCTGCCATCCGAGCTCAAGGTCACGGCGGCAGGTGGCGGCCAGGCCCATTTTCTTCTGCAGGGCTCACGTGCTCTCTCCCGGCTCTCGAGGGACACCGGGGGGTCCACGGCACCGGGGCGTTCCAGCGCGCGTCTGGAAGGTTCGCGGGTGGGGCGGGGCAGGGCGGGGCGGGGCGGGCCACGCCTCCCGGGCCGCGGTTGGCCGAGGCCGCGCTCCGCCCCGCAGGCACCGCTCCCCCGCATCGCGGGTCCGGGCCCTCGGGCAGGCCGGCCTCCGCCGCAGCTGCGCCGCGCTCGCGCCATGCAGCGCCTGGCCATGGACCTGCGGGTGCTGTCCCGGGAGCTGGCGCTCTACCTGGAGCACCAGGTCCGCGTCGGCTTCTTCGGCTCGGGCGTGGGCTTGTCGCTGATCCTGGGCTTCAGCGTCGCCTACGCCTGCTACTACCTGAGCAGCATTGCCAAGGTGAGCCAGGGGCGGGGGCGGTGGAGCGTGGCGAGCCCCGGGGCCCCGAGGGCTCGCGGACAGCGCTAGCCACTAGCTAGGACCTGCCCCGGACCGGACAGCACAGCCGTGGTACTTCGGGGAGGACACCCGGCGCTCAGTTTGCATTTCCCCCGGGATGCAACTGAGTGCATCTTGGGACTGTTGTGATTGTGGCTTCTGGGCGTCAGTCTCCGAGGAGATGAATCGGAGGGCTCGCGCGCGGCCTGCGGGTGGGGACACCGATAAATCCTCTGGTTGCTGGTTGCTGGTTTACGACCGCCGCCGTAAACTTTGTTCTGGACCCCTCACCGATGCTGCTTCTCCCGGCAGAAACCGCAGTTAGTGACTGGAGGGAAGAATTTCGGCCGCTTCCTCCAGGACCACTGTCCCGTGGTGACAGAAACCTATTACCCGACAGTATGGTGCTGGGAGAGCCGAGGACAGACACTGCTGAGACCCTTCATCACTGCCAAGCCCCTGGTGCAGTACAGGAAGTAAGTCACTGAGACATACCTTCCAAATCACAGGTTTTAGTTAGTTCCTGCTTCCAGTTCTTCGTTAGTCCATCTGTGGTTAACAAAAGAAACAACTTAAGAGAAGAAAATAGGAGGGATGCCCCGCCTACCCACCTACCTCCAGCTGCAGGAAAATATTCAAGTGTTGCTCTTCCCTGCCTGTTTTTCTTTTTTCATCCTAATGTAAATGGGCAGAAGCCATATCTTATTTCTGGGATGTGAGAAGCGCTATGTTTTGGGGGGGACTGTTTCCAGATTTGTCCTTGAGGACCTAGGCACCTTGATGAGAGATGCACTAATTATTCAGGTGTTGTCCAGCTCTGCACATGGGTAAGACTGTCAGTCGCTTCAGGTTTTGTGTGTGTGTTCCCACAAAAGAGCTCATAGTAACAAGCACATGGGTTTTTGAGGATAATGTTTTGAGGTGTTGCAGATGTGGGTGGGAACATATCTAACCAGGAGATTAAATGGTGTCTATTACCAATTTCCCTGAGTCATCTGGTCTTTCTGGAGTTCCTTTCCTCTCTGTTGGACCCATAGATGCTCTGTGAGAAGTCATTCAGGAAGCAAACTTTGTAGGGTACTTAGTGAGGGATGCATTATTGAGTCAGAGAGTTGTAGCATAGAAAAAGTCAGCACTGAATCTAAGCAGAGTTCCCTGTTGGTATCTGTATGACCTTAATCAATAGGGGTTAAATGCTATGCATTTGAGAGTAATAAGGAAATGACTAATATAAATATATGAAGGTGTGTGTGTGTGTGTGTGTGTGTGTGTGTGTGTGTGTGTGTGCTGGGGCTTACCACACTCCCACCCAATATTTGAAGTTCTTTGAAGCTTATTCTTTTTTAAGTTCATTTAAAAAAATAATTTATTGGTTCAATGATAATTTTGTGCATTTAAATAATGTATTTTGACCACATTCACACATACACACCCCAATTACCCTGATTTATCCCCTTCTGAAATTCATTTTTTACCTCTTACCTGTTATGGGACTGCTGGAAATATGGAATTAATCTTTATAATATTTCTGTAATGAAAGAAAGTGGTTTATAGTTATGCATGTGTGAATGTGGGTAAGCTATTTTGATATGAACAGATACTGTCATATTTATAGAATGAAAACACCAAGATGCAATGTAAAAACACTGCTCAGTCATGCCTTTGGAACCCTTACTTTCAGTGAACTCATTAAGACAGCAGATGGAGGACAGATCTCACTGGACTGGTCTGATAACAATGACAGTTCGTGTTATGTGGATGCCAGCACCAGACCTACTATCTTGCTGTTACCTGGCCTGACTGGAACAAGCAAGGAATCCTACATCCTTCATATGATCCATCTCAGTGAAGAATTAGGATACAGGTACCTGTGAAAGATTATTTCCCATTTTTCACTTAATTCCCATGACATATTAATATTTCAGACTGAGTGAGCATGGCAGCACATGCCTCTAATCCCAGCACTAGGGAGACAGAGGCAAGATGATTACTGTGAGTTCAAGGCCAGCTTAATCTTTGTAGAAAGTTCCAGACTATTAGGGTACATAGAGAGAAACCCTACCCCCTTCCCAAATTTCCTTCAGGTGGTGGTGCACACCTTGAGTCCCAGCACAGGCAGATCTCTGAGCTTGAGGCCACCTGGCCTACAGAGCAAGTTCCAGGACAGTCAGGGCTACACAGAGAAACCCTGTCTTGAAAAAAACAAACAAAATTTTTATTTTCCTTGGAGGTATGTTTCAAATACAGACATATTCACACTCCCTCAT
Source organism: Cricetulus griseus (assembly GCF_003668045.3). Taxonomy (NCBI): domain Eukaryota; kingdom Metazoa; phylum Chordata; class Mammalia; order Rodentia; family Cricetidae; genus Cricetulus; species Cricetulus griseus. Next base: position 225,781,586 of record NC_048595.1, read on the forward strand.
GTATGAATTAAGAAATCTCCTAAATTATTACTTAACTCTGATTCCTCTTTTGTCTCCATTTCCTAACTGATCACCTTGTAGGAAATGACTCTTAGCATAGTACCATACAATAAGGTTAGGATAAATGAGAAATGATATTAGAGCACCTGGGAATTGATAGTGTCATGTCCCCACACATGCTGCCACGCCTGAGAAATAAGAGACCCCTTAAGAGAGTGCTGTGCAGAATAGCAGTTCCAAGCCCTGGGACAGGGAACAACAGGAGGTCTCGTATCACACTTCGATTTTGGGCCTTAGGTTTGTTAATCTTATTCGACTGGCTTAGATCCAAGTGTGGAAAATGTTCAGCTTTAATTGTAGGTCAGCCTTATTTTTCCATAGGCAATCAGTTCCTTTTTTGTCCACCTGAATTTGCAGGTGCACATGACTGCTGGCCAGCTGATACCATAGCATTTTTAAACAACCATTATTCAACTTGGCCACCAGGTACAATTTAATTTTTCCAAGTGACTTGGCAGCTTTACATTTCAGATTCAGCTCTGGAGTCTTAAAGCAAGGCTGTTATGAAAGGTACTGTTTTTTGCTGTGATGCTCCTCTTTAGCTGATGGCAATATTGCCGTAGCTGGTGGTGATATTGCAATGGTACACTCTGTGACTTGTGTGTAGAGTCAACCTCTTTTTTTTTTTCTAAACTGGAAATACTCATTTATATGACACTTCATCATAAAGAGGGAAATATAATAGGAAATTCTGTTTTAACAAGTTAACTCTGATCTTTTACAAACAAAGCCTGTTATGCTCATAAAGTAGCATTCTCTCAGAAGCTCAAAGTATTCTAGATTTGGGGTTTGCTAAGAAGTAGCAGGGATCCACGATTATTCCATTTAAACAGCATTGAAACTTGTTTCTAATTTACATCTAAAATGTGATTATGCTAAAAAAGTAGAGATCTATAAAGCCACTGCCCAATTCCAGTTTTGAGACAGGATCCCATATAGCCCAGGCTCACATCAAAGTCACTATGCAGTCAAAATGTAGGGAAGGCTTGTGCTAGAATTATGAGAAGACACAAAGATTCTGAAAACTAATACTTTCCTGGGGACCTTGTAAGGAGAAGGCTGGGCCAGTTCTTTGTCAGCAGCTTAAAGAACCAGTTAAGGATGGCCTTGAACTTCGGGTCCTCCTGCTCAACCTCAGAGAGTTGTCATTACATGTTTGTCACTGCTCTGGGTTCATGAGGCTGTGGAGACCCTGAGGCCCAGGGTTTCATCACAGGAGACTTGGGGTATTTCAGCCTGAGTGGGAAGTTTTCGGGACTAGATCAGACTGGCCTTGGCAGGAAGGAGGAGGAAAGGCAAGGCAATTGTCAGTCCTCTCTCCCGTGACCTTGGGACTTAGAGTCTGGCTGAGGAAATGACTCAGTCACTCAGTGCCTGCCCAGCAGACAGAAGAATGTGAGTTCGGATCCTCAGAATCCACGTGAAAAGCTGAGCTCAGGAAGTAGAGAGGTGGATTAGCAATTACAAGCACTTGCTGCTCTTGCAGAGGACAGACTTAGTTCCCAGCACCCACATGGCAGCTCACCACTGTCTAGTTCCAGACTCTTCTGGGCACCAGGCATGCAACCCGATACACATACATGTATGCAGACAAACACTCATACACATAAAATAATCATTAAAAAAAAAAAGCTGGACAGTGAGGTAATTGCCTGTATCCCAGCACTGGGAAAAATGGTGGAAGTTAAATCCTGAAACTCATAGGTCAGCCAGTCCACCCAGATTGATGAGCATCAGGTCCACTTAGAGACCCTTTTTTGAAAAGCTAAAGCAGATAGTGACTGGGGAAAGACCACCTAGATCAACTTCTTTCCTCCACATACATGCACCCACATGTACCCACCCATACCAACAAGTACATGAAACACATACACACACAAACACAAAGAAATTCTGAGTTTTACAAATAGAGCCTTGAGCCAGGTAGTGATGGCGTACACCTTTAATTCCAGCACTCTGGAGGCAGAAGCAAAACATTCTCTGTGAGTTTTGAGGCCAACACGATCTACAGAGCAAGTTACAGGACAGGTTCCGAATCTACACAGAAAAGCCCTATCTCAAAAAACAAACCAAACAAAAAACCCACAAAAAAACCAAAAACAAATAGAGCCTTGAGAAAACAAAAAACTGAAGTCTCTGACCTAAGTCAGAGAGGCTGTATCATTTCACTTTTGCCATTTAGCAACACCCCCCCCCCAAAAAAAAGGTTAGCAGTTTAAAATAACCATTCTGTTCAGTCCCAGGGGCTGGCAGTTTGGGTTCAGGTCTCGAAATTCAGCCTTAGCCAGGATTATTTGTGCATATGTGGTTAGCTGTTAGGAAGGCTACATGCTTGGGACCACTCAGCTGTCAAAATGCCTCATCTACCCTCAGGCTCACTCTGTTCTCTGGGTGGAAGAGCGTTTACTAAATGTAAAAGCAGAAGCTGTCAGGGCCTGTGAGTTCTAAGGCCCAAACTTAGAACTACTACAGTATTACTTCTGTATTCTACTGGTCAAAGCAGGGCAAATGAGATAGTCACCCCAGAGTCCGAACAAGGGTTGCTGATGACTACAGAAAGGACAGGTAGTCTCAAAACCACTGAAGTAAAACGTAAATCTGAAAGCTTGACCGAAGGCTGTTCTTCATCCTGAGAAGGCAGAAAGGAGCTGAGCTGTTGCAGGTGCGGGGCTAGGATAACAGGGCTTGAGGAAGGCTTTGTAATATGGGCTTTAGGATTCAACCTGGACTCTCATGTTGGGACTGCCACATACAGAGTGATCCTAGCAGTTAACTGGATTGCCTCACCACAGTTCCCTCTCTTATGTCAGGGGATTTAGATGGGGTGTGTACAATACTTGTCCACACGCAAAGGGTCTTTAGAAAATGTCTTCTTTCTGTCATCCTCTAGTCTGATCAGAATAGGAACTTTTTCTAAGTTAGGAGCACAAGGCACTTTGCATCTTGTGTCAGGGGCACGAGACATGTTGTAATGTCTCCTTACAGAGTTTTGTGGACAGACCTAAGTATCCATGTGATGTGGAGGACTCAGCTCCACTCATGTGAAAACAGAAGACTTGGGGGAGGGGATAGGGCCAGAGTGTGAGTTGTGTCAGGTCATTGGGGAACTTGTGCTGTCTGGTAGGATACTGAGACATGAGAGAGAATCTAACTGCAGCCTATGGATGAATGAAAAGGAAGGGTTTATGGTTGCTATAAACACAACATTTTCCTCTCACTCAAAATCAATGATTGATGGGAAGGAAACTAGGACAAAGTTGATAGGAGATAATTATGAGCAAAAGTGTTCTAACTAGGTCAAAGGTAAATAGGCTTGGATAGAGAATATTTGACCTGCTTACAGTGACCATCTTCACAGCACTATGGTTGCAAAATGCCCTCTTGGAGGAGATTACTGTTGAGCCAGATAAATGCTTTCCAATTTTATCAATCTGTTGGGACAAATGTTTCCTGGAGGTCATATGAAATAAGAAAGGTCTCAGGGTCACAAGTAGGTTTAGAGAAAAATATCCCATGGGAAAAGGCCTAGGCAAAGTTTAGTTCCCTCCAATAACAAAAAGTGTTGTTTTTTTTTTTCCTTTGAGACACAGTCTCACTTTGTAGCCTAGGCTAGACTACTCAGTGTGTACTCAGGCTGCCTCCGTTGCCCAAGTGCTGCAGGTAATTGGTAGGCTTGATGGGCATATCTTCCTCTTTCTTCCTCCTCTCCCTCTTCCTCCTCTCCTAGGATTTATGTATGGTTATTTCATGTGCACTTGTGTTTTACCTGCATTTATGTCTGTGTGAGGGTATCAGATACCAGAAAACTGGAGTTACAGATGGTCATGAGCTACAGTGTGGATGCTGTGAGCCAAAACTGGGTCCTCTGGAAGATTGACCAGTGCCTGTAACTTGTCTCTCTAGCTCCCATGCTGGCTTCTTTAAAAAATCGCAATTCAGTAGCTGAGGAAATGGCTCAGGTGATAAAGACCATTTGTCATGCAAGCATGAGGACCTGAGTTGGAAACCCTCAGAACCATGTTCTAAAACAAACAAAAAACCAACTGTCACGGGTGCAGCACAGGTGCCTGTAATCCATTGCTCTTCCCAGAACATGGGAATAGACAGGAGAACCCCAGAAGACCGTGGGCCAGCTACCCTAGCATACAAAGCAGAAAAAAAAAAAAAAAAAAAAAAAAAAGATGACAAGGAGACCCTGTTTCAAACAAAGTAGAACTTGAAGATTGACATCAGAGATTGTTCTTTGGCCTCCACATGAACACTGTGACACATACACACACACAAACACCTGAATTTTGTTGGGGCTTTTGTTAGTTGGGTTTTCTGTCAGTTACAGCCAATTCTGGGCCTGCATATAAACACATACATACCCATAGTGAGGGTCACATGAGCCCAGGAGTTTGGGGCCCAGCCTGAGCAACATAATGAAACACTCATCAAGAAAATGAAGTTTTTTAAAAGCATAATAAAAGAAACCTACATGTAGTAACAGAGCCTAATAGGTTGTGTTTTGTACCTAAATAATATCCTGGTTTTTTTTTAAAGTCCTTTTTCCATTCTCTGAATTGATTTCCTGGACTACAACACAAACAAGGGGAAAACAGTGAGTCTGACTATATCTGGATCAGCTTTTACCTTGGCCTTTTTAGTCATTTATCATTATGCTTCACCCCCAGCTAATACTAAAGAGTGACCCATCCAGAATTATGTAATAACAAGCTCATTGAAATGTAGGTCAGTCATTAAGTCTTTCGGTGCTGTGCAGTATCAGAGCTTATACTTCCCGGGAACCTATAGTCTAGTTGAGGTGACAGCATATGCAGAAACAGGGAAGTGAGCATTCTGCAGGCCCACAATTGACTGTAACTGACAGAAAACCCAGCTAACAAAGGCCCCAACAAAATTCAGGTTGTGCTGAAAGGTATCCTCAGTGTAAGAGTGCTTGGCTCAGCATACATGAGCCCTGGGATGGATCCCCAGCACCAAAGTGGAGTAAAAGTAAGTCACAGATGTCTTTGTCCTGAAAGTCCAGGTAACAGTCACAACTTGTCAGTACCCAGAGCCCAGGCACATACACACACACACACACACACACACACATACACACTGTGCGTGATGCTTATATATACAAGCATGTAGAGGCCAAAGGGACTCTCTAGTTTTGTTCTGTTGTGAAGCAGGGTCCCTCACTGGTCTCAAGCTTGGCAAATAGACAAAGCCGGCTGATCAGTGATCCCCAAGAAGCTGCCTGTCTCTGCATCTTCAGTGCTGGAATTCCAGATGTGCACTATCACCATGCAGCACTCTGTTATTTATTTATTTTTATGTGTATGGGTGTTTTGCCTATGTTTATGTGCCATGTGCATGCCTGGACCCTGTAGAAGCCAGATCCCTGGGGATTAGAGTTACAGACAGTTGTGAGCTGCCACATAGATTCTGGGAATTGAACCCTCAGCCTCTGGAAGAGCAGCCGATGCTCTTAGCCATCTCCCCAACCCCACCAGCAGTTTTATAGGATGGGTTCTGGGGCTCAGACTCAAGTCCTTACTATACAGAATGAGCCATTTCCCCAATCCAGACTTGGTTGTCATTTGAGTTTGGTTTTATTGTTGTTTTATTTTGGTGGTGGTGGTGGTGGTGGTGGTGGTGGTGTGTGTGTGTGTGTGTGTGTGTGTGTGTGTGTGCTCTCGCAGCCGATGAACACTTTAACTCTATGGCATGTATATGATGTACATATGTGTAGATACAAATGGGCTTGTCCATGTTTGCACATGTGGAAGCTGGAAGTTGACAGAGGGTGTGTTTTCTTTCCTTCTGTGGGGGGCAGGAAAGGTTTCTCACTGAACCTGGAACTTACCATTTTAGCTAGACTGGCTTGGTGAGCAAGGCTCTGGGCCCTACCTGTCTCTGTCTGTGTCACTCCCACATACACTGGGGTTACAGGTGTTTTCTGCTGTGCCTGGCTTTTACACAGGACTCTGAAATCAGGTCCTCATGCTTGCACAGTCAGGACTTCACCACTGAGCCACCTCCCCAATCCCATCACTTCAACTCCAGTACCCAGGGCAACACAAGGAGAGTAGAAAACATGCTCATGTTTTAAGGGTGCACACACAAGGGTTGAGGGCTGAGGATCAATTTAGTGCTAGTGTGTTTGCCTAGCGTGTGTGAGGCCCTGGATATGGTCTCTAGAAATTTCCCCAAAATGGATTGTTATCATCTGATGTCCTTGGGGTCGGCCAGTGCAGGAGCCAAGCATATACAAGCATATAAGAAAACCAAGTAAAGCTGGCAAGGAGAGGAGAGAGATGGGGAAGTTGAGTCAGAAGAAAGGGAGGGCATCTTTCTTAATTTTTTTTGAGAATTTTTCAACCTTAAGACTTGCATTTTAAAACATGTGTGACTACTTTTTTCCTACTTAGAGAAAGCCTATTTTGTTAAGTGGTCTGACAGGATAGTGGCTTTTCAGTCACCATGGAACCCACTGATTGGCAGCAAAGAGAGAGACTCATTTGAGAAATGGCTTAAATAAGGTTAAAATTTCACTGCTTTCAAGTGTGTCTTTACTTTTCTGTTTGGGGCTTTATTTAGGGGTGTGGTAACCAAGCTATCACAGGTTCCAATGAGATGTTACATTTCCAGCGTCATTAGCAGTACCTTGGGACAATCTGTAGATTCCTCCAAGGGAGGAAGAATGAAGAAAACCAAGTTAAGGAAAATGGAGTTGTTGAAGCAAGAGTTTATTCCTCCCCCATTTTAGATTAGAAGCTATTTTAAGTTAACATCAGAAACTTCTTATCTTGATAATTTACTTTTTGTAAAAATAACATTTTCCAGTGTGAAAAATGAGGTAATAACAACTTATTGTTCTTGAGACTAACTATGTTAAGCATATTAGAAAACACAGGTGAAAAGTTTAAATTATGTAATGATAGACTAGAAAATAATTGTGGTAGATACCGACAAGTGGTCCCATTGTTAGATAGTCCACTGACAAATACCCCTCAAAGATAAAGGTGTATCTTAGTGGCCAAGTACTTGCCCAGTATGCCCAAGGCTTTGCTTCCATCCCCAACACACTTACACACATGGAAATAACCTCAAACCTTTCAGGGTCAGAGCTCTGTTACAAAAGTTGGCATGCCCATCAGATGTACTCTGTGTTCAGAACACCCATCCTCTTTGGAAAGAGAGACGTGAATGTTACTAGCATAGATAACAAGGACGGAATGGTGAGCTGGGTCAGGAAATTGCAGCTGGGTTAGACACTACTTGTGCTTCTAGGAACATCTTTTTCTGACCTCCCTGCTCTTTCATTTTCTGTTTTGCAGAGGATACCTTCTTCCTCCTAGAATTATGAGGCTCACATACATGTGAGCCTCTACAAAGAACATTAACTGGTCCCTCACCAAGAACAAACAATTTAGGAAGTGTTGTTCTTAGAGTCTATAGGAGTGAATGAGGGCCATTATCTAGCTTCTGGACAAGCTTAATCATTCCAGAAGGGCCAACTAGCAGTAAGGTGCATTGGGTAGCCTATTGCCTAAGAAAGCCTAGAGTAGCCTGCCTGGCCAGGCAGTGACTGAGCCAACAGAAAGATGTGCCTTGCTGAGGCAGGGAAGCTGCTGGCTTCTTTACCAACCTACAATCCATGCTTCTTGCCATGCCTTGTGATGCTGCTGTTACCCATGAACACTCAGCTAATTGGGCTACATATTTAGTTGGCAGAAGATATGCAGAAAGAATAGAGACCTGGACTGGAATGTATTGAATTGTCATGCAGTATCATTTGCTGATTTATACAATCATGTCAATTGGAAATGAAAATTTCAAATTAGCTTTGTTGATTAATTGTTAGTAATAGATTCCTTACTATGCACTATATATAATCTTATTTCATATACACCTAATTCTAAGACATGTTTTGTTTGAGCCGGGTTCTCATTATGTAGCCCATGCTGTCTTAAGATTCATCACATAGCACAGGATGGCCTTGAATTCACCAAGCCATGTAATAGTTTAACCAAAATTATACAGCTACTATGTAACAAGATCAAGATTGAGCTTCATGCCTTTGCTACAGATAATTGTATGGCTTCTGCTAGGCTATTTGGAATGTTACTAGTTCTTGATGAGCCCTAGCAACTTCATTGTTGATGCAGGGTATTATATAGCCCAGGCTGACCTTGAGTTCTCTTTGTAGCTGATATTGGGCTTGGATTCCTGATGTTCCTTGCTTTCACCTTCCACATTCTAGCATTCTTGGTATGCACCACCACACAAAACTCCTTTGATAACTTTTTATATCCTTGGATGTCAAGATGCTCAGTTCATGGCAAGTAACTCTTCAAATGCCAAAAATATTGTTTACTAAGATCATGCAGGCTGGAGAGATGGCTCAGGGGTGAGTTCAGAGTGTTTACTGCTCTCCAGAGGACCACAGTTCAGTTCCCAGCATCCGTGCCAGGCAGCTCACATTGTAGGTGACAAAAGATTTATAACAAGAAATGCAGGTGTTTAAGTAGAAATGAATCAAGGGTCACAGTAATCCTGAGCATCAGGAGCAGCTTACTCTTGCCTGGTATTTTATTTCACCTGTAGTCAGGGAGCCCTTTCTCTCAGCCTTTGCTTTAAGTCCCTGAACCTGTTCTGATCCTCTTCTTGTTTCTACTTGGAAGCCTTGTCTTCATCATCCATCTCCTTGGACTGCTTCAAGTAGGCCAGGGCTTTTTTTACTTTTGTAGTCTGACAGAGTGCCTGTTGTCCCTTCACTGAGCCTAAGTCAGGAACCTGATAGGTTGTTTTTAATGTCATGTCATGAGGCAGGGAACACAATTAACTGATGTTATTATGACTTCATGCTTACCGTTTACATGTTACATTCTTTTTCATTATTTAACTTCCATAGTGTCTCTATTTTTAAACCTGATAGCATATATAGTAGGCTATAATTCCAGCACTTGGGAGATAGAAACAGGAGGTTCAGAAGTTCAAGATCATCTTCAGCTACAAAATGATTTCAAATCTAGTTTACAAGAGACTGTCTCAAAAACTGAAAACTCAAGCTGGTCATGGTGGCGCACACCTTTAGTTCCATCACTTTGGAGGCAGAGGCAGGTAGGTCTATGTGAGTTTGAGGACAGCCTGATCTACACAGAGAGTTCCAGGACAGACAGCACTACATAGAAAAACCCTGACTCAAAAAAACAAACCCCCCAAAACTATAATATACCTTGCTTTATCTAGTTTAACAGTTTATGCTTTTTAATTGGAATTTTTAAATAATTTATTTTTATTTAATGTTAATTGGTTTTTGCCTGCATGCATGCCTGAAGCCCTGGAACTAGAGTTACAACCAGGTGTGAGATGCATTGTGGGTGATGGGAATTGAACTCAGGTCCTCTAGAAGAGCAGTCAGTGCTCTTAACCACTGGGTCATCTCTCCAGCCCTTTAATTGGAATTTTTAGTACTTTTATATTTAATGTAATTAATGATACAGTAGATTTAAGAAATACTATTTGTAATTCATTTTCTATTTTTTAAATTCCTATTCTGCCTTTCTCTAATCTATAAATTTACATATTTTATCAAATTTGGAAAGTTTGGGGATATTAGTTCTTTGATTTTTCTTTATTCTTCCTGTCTTTTCTTTCTGCAGTTACAGTTACATGTATAGCAAGTATTTTGATACTGGGGGTTTTGTTTGTTTGTTTACAAGATCTCACTGGGTAGCCCTGGCTGGCCTGGGAATTGGTATGTTGACCAGGATAATCTGGCCTTGAACTCACAGAGATATGCTGGCAGTCTCTGCCTCCTAAGTGCTAGGTCATGTGCCAGCACACCTGCCTCTTTTTATATTAAACCAGCAACTGAGTTTCTGTTTGTTATGATGCTAGGGAAATAAACTTGGCCTTGTGCTTGCTAAGGACTCACTTAGCTATATTCTCAGCCTCTTGGAATTTCCGGTTTTAAAGGATTTATTTATCTTTATTTTGTACCTATGTCCCTGTGCCATGTGTGTACCTGATGCCTGAGGAGGCCAGAAGATGGCTTCAGATATCTCAGAACTATAGTTATAGACATCTGGGCTCCACCATGTGGGTGCTAGGAACTGAACCCAGGTCCTCTGAAAGAGCATCAGTGCTGTTAACTGCTGAGCCATCTCTTCAGCCTCAGGAACTTCTGTTTTTGTAAGTGCTGTTTCTTTCCTGGGCTTTTCTTTTTTAATTCTTTTACACACACCACACACACACACACACACACACACACACACACACACACACACACACACACACACACAAACACACGTATTCTAGGCTTGCTTTGATTTGATTCTACCATCTGGACCACACCAGGAACAGTTGTCGTATTTCTTTAATGTGGGTTATGTTTTCCCATTTTTCATGGCTCACTAATTTTGAGTTGTGTTGTGGATGATCCATTTTCAAAAATCTGGGTGGTGGTGCATGCCTTTGATCCCAGCACTTGGGAGGCCAAGGAAGACAGATCTCTATGAGTTTGAGGCCAGCCTGGTCTACCGAGCAAGTTCCAGGATGGCCAGGGCTACATAGAGAAACCCTGTCTGGGAAAAAAATGAAAAGGCTTGGATTGTTATATTTTCCTGAATAGTACTGATTTTTCTTTATATTATCAGCAGATAGCTTGGCTAAACTCAGATTTCAACCTGTATCATCTGTGATTAACAGCAACTGACATCTGTCTAGTTGACAGCCTTAAAATTGCTGCTTAGAACCAGCCAGACAGGAGGCAGAAACAGGAGTAATGTGGAGATTGGGGCCCAGTTTTCATTAGAATTTAGAACTCTTCTGTGTCTCCTCTACCTCCAACTATAATAATTGTCGCAGACTTTATACTCTTCAAAATCATAAGACAAAGTATTTCTACTGGACTTTTTTCTGCACTGAAATACCAACTGTTGCTGCTCCTCACAAAATTAAACAGGAACTCCTCCTCCCCCCTCCTTGCTGTTCTATTCTCTGTGTGTCAACTTGGCTTTCAGTTTCTGCCTGCTTTGCTGCTGTTCTCTATCTGCTTATATTGTGAAAGTTTATCGTCACTATTCTATGTAAGGGTTGGCCTGATAAGCTCTGTCCTAACATTCCGGGAAATAGAGCCCCTTGTCATCTTTTGTAACCTTGCATTAGAGCTCTGTACCTAGGGCTGGAGAGATGGCTCAGCAGTTAGGAATGTTTGCTGCTATTGCAGAAGACCTGAGTTCAGTTCCCTGTACCTGCACCAATAGCTCACAATGGCTGTAACTGCAGCTCCAAGGGATCTGATGCCCTCTTGGGCCTCCTTAGGCACTAATATATACATAGATCACTGTCTTAGTTACCATTCAGTTGCTAGGAGACATAAGTGACAAAGCATTTAATCGGTGGCCTACTTTCAGTTTTGGAAGGTTAGTTCATGATCATCATGGTAGAAAGCATGACAACCAGCAGGAGTAGTAGCTGACAGCTCACATCTGATTCCCAAGCAGGAGGCAGAGAGAGTTAGACTGGGCCTGGTGTGAAGCCCACCCCCACTCACACCTCCAACAAGGCCACACCCCCTAATCCTTCCCAAACAGTTTCAGCAACCAGGGAACCAAGCTTTAAAACATATTTACTTATGGGGTCTTTCTCATTCAAACCACCACAGTAGCCATGTTTCAACTACAATAGCAACCTCCTGCCCTGAGCCTTAGGACAGCTTATATAATGTTAGCTTGCATCTTTGTTACACTTGTCATGTCAGTTCTGCCCATGTTGAACCCATAGAGCTTTCCTGTCTGTGCCACTCATTGGACATTGAACCCTCTTGTCAGGTGAAAATATTGCCCGTTAGTCTAACTGAAGGTATTCCTTGGAGGGCCTTTGTGTGTTGCTGTTTGTTTTTCTCTTCGCTCTTATAGGCTTTGATTTGCCTTTTTAGTTTAGTAGATTCTGCTTAATGAGGGTTTTGAATGAATGGGTCATTTTGATGTTTAGTAGTCCTGCAAGGTGTATAAAACATGCCCCGTCAAGGTGTAAACAGTTGCAGTGGCAGTGGCAGCTGATCCCTGAACCTTCCTCTCACTCTACCCATTTCTGCTTGATGCCTCTACTTTTATGGGTTTTTTTTTTTTTTTGGTGTTGTTTTATTTCTTTTTTTATTTTAATTTTATTTTATTAGTTCAAATTAGGAACACGCTTGCTTCAGATGTCAATCCCTTCTCCCTCTCCCTTCCCCCCAACATCCCACCTGCCCCTAGCCATCCCCCCTCCACTCCCCAGGCAGGGTAAGGCCCTCAAAAGGGGCTCCCCAAAGTCTACCACATCATCCTGGGCCGGGCCTAGGCCCTTCCCCATGTGTCCAGGTCAAGAGAGCATCCCTTCACATGGGATGGGCTCTCAAATCCCTTCTTTTTTTTTTTTTTAAATCTTACATATTTAATACAGTGCGTTACCCCTATACAAATGGAAAAAAATTAAGTTCAACATTTCTAGAACAATATGGCTGTTAATTTTTGTACAATGCCAACTGAACACGGTAAACTGGGATACTTTTTTCCAAAGTTGACAGCACAGCTAAAGTTTCCAAAAATTCAAATTATATATATATGTATATATATATATATATATATATATATATATATATATATATATAATGGCAGTATGTTATGCATCAATAGCAGCAACAGCTTTTCCAGGTTCTGCAGTCATTTGAACAAAATTGTAGAAACATCCACCACTCTCCATTTAAAAAAAAAAAAAGTAAAAAACAAAATCCCAGAAAAACAGCACAGTTCTGTTACCCTTGTGGTACCTGGCACCATTTTTTTTAATTAGCTTCTCAATCATACTTTTACGTTTTATCATTGTATTTTACTCATCTGTTTTGTGGGGTAGGGGCAAAAGTGCCATCAAGTGTGCTTAGAGGTCAGAGGACAGTCTGTGGGAATTGGTTCTGTCCTCCCACCACATGGTTCCCAGGGATCCAATGCAGGGTATTAGGCTTGGCAGCAAACACTGAAGCCTTCTCTGTCCCTCTTTATCAACTGTTTGTCTGCAGTCATCAATACCATGGCAAAAGTAGCTTCCTTGTCAGCCGGATCATGGGCTTACAAATGGTTTCAATCTCAGCAGAGGCAGACGCAGGTGGATCTCTGGTTCAAGGCCAGCCTGGTTTACAGGAGTTCCTGGACAGCCAGAGCTACCCAAAGAAACCCTGTCTCATAAAACAAACAAACAAACAGCTGAGGGGTAGTTGAGCTAGAAAATATCTTAGACTGTGTTAAACTCTGTTTATCTTACAGATTTCACTTTTGTGTTCTCAATGCCTGTCCTGGGCTGTCTGATCCTTTGTGTGCCTGTGTGTTTGGTAGGAAAGCCCACATGTGTTCTGGTACCTTGAGCAGATGCCACTCTCTAGTCCACCTCACAGTAACAATGCAGGGTGCAGTTTTACACAGAGGACCAAGGGCAGCATCCAAACAGAGCTAGGGATGGAACCAGGCCCTCACAGGTGACAGGCAAGCCTCTACCACTTAACTACCTCCTCTCTCCTGAGAACATTATTGATTGTCATGCCTGGGGCATTTTTACTGGTTTTCAGGTGGTAGAGACCAGAGACATTACTGAACATTCTGTAATGCACATGACAGCCCTACAACAAATTTAATTGAAATTAAATTAATCTAAAATACCTATAGTATTGAAGATTGAAAAATCCTGGTTACGAGCTAGTGAGAGATCACTGACTCAGGGCTGACAAATGGGGAACCTACATAAGACCGAACCAGACTCCCTTAATATAGGTAACAGTGGTGTCACTGGGACAATATATGAGGCCACTGGCAGTGGGTCCAAGATCTAATTCTAATGTACAAACTGCCTTAGTGGAGCCCATTCTATATGGAGAGATGCCTTGCTAGACACAGGGGTGTGGGGGTGGAGAGTTGCCTTGGTCCTGCCCCAATGAGATGATCGACAATCTTAGTAGACTTCCTGAGGGAGGCCTTCCCCTCTCCAAGGAGCAGATGGGAGGTGGGCAGAGATTTGGGGGAGCGGGAGGAGAGGAGGGAGGGGGAACTGGGATTAGAATGTAAAAAAAAAAAAAAAAGAAAAGAAAAAACTCCTGGGCTCTCTGCCTTTTATTTCACCTTCATTAGAGAAAACTTATCTGTCTCCCTGGAATAATGAAATACCTGGATATTTATAGAGAAAAGAAGTTTGTTTTGACTCACTTTCCAGAGGTCCAAGATCAGGGTATCACATATGGTAATAAACTTCCTTCTGGATGGATCCCAAAGTGGCTTCAGGGTCTTACATGGTAAGAGATAAGGAGTGCTCACATGGGTGTCCTATCCTTCACTCTTCTTTAATAGTAGGACTACACCCCAGTCATCTCCCAAAGGCCCCACTATGAACTTCATAGATTAAGTGCCTAGTCTCTTAATACCTCACAGTTAAATTAAATTCCCACATAGGAGCCCTTGGGGGCACATGAAAGCCATGTGAAACTGTGGTTAACATATTCTCTTGTTACAGAAAGTTCTAAATAACAGATTTCCTTTTTAAGAATCATTTTTTAAATTATGTGTCTGCATACATGTATGCAGGTACCCATGGAGGCCAGACAGCATTGTGTCCACTGTACTGGAATTGCAGGTGACTGTGATCTGCCTGACATGGGTGCTGGGAACTAAACTCAAGTCCCCTGCACAGACACTATGAGCTCTTAACACTGAGGTTAACTTCTGCATTCGTTATATTTCAATTGCTGTAATAAAATGCCTTGGCCAAGGCAACTTTCAAAAGAAAGCATTTAACTGAGTTTAGTTTCAGAGGGATAACATCCATGGTGACGGAGCAAAGCACGGCAGCAGGAACAGCTGAGAGCTCACAGCTTAAATCCACAAGCAGGAGGCAGAGCACACTGGGAATTGTTGCAGAATATTTGTTTATATTGTAAAAACATGTCTCTGCCTAAGACACCTTCAGATTGCTTCAATAAAGAGCTAAATCGTCAATAGCTGGGCAGGAGAGAATAGGCAGGGCATCTGGGCAGAACGAGAAGAACTGAGAAGAAGAATCTAGGTGCACAATTTTGCCAGCAGACACAGAGCAAGTCAGATGTGCCATACTGAGATGAGGTAACCAAGCCCTATGTGGTAGATTTAGAAATATGGATGAATTAAGTTACAAAAGCTAGTTGGGAAAAGCCTAAGCTAAGGTCACGCTTTCATAATTAATAATAGTCTCTGGGTCATTATTTGTGGGCTGGTGGTCCAAAGATAGTCTGTCAAGAAAGCTGACTATAGGAAATGGCATGAGTCTTCTGAAACCTGTCTCACCCCCAGTGACACACTTCTTCTGACAAGGTCACACCTCCTGATCCTTGCTGAAGAGTTCCACCAACCAAGGACCAAGTATTCAAACACATGAACCTATGGAGGTCATTCTCATTCAAACCACCACACCATGTCTCAGCCCCCTTCATCCCATATGTGTTCGTTTGTTATGTCTTTCTTTGAGAAGAAGAAAATTAGATAGTTTAAAAATGCAGAAAGAACATTGAGCAGTCCCATTTTTTTATGTGTATACCATTTAAAGTCATTTGGAAAAAGGGGAAAAATTTGTCCCATTTGTTTGGACAGTGCTAATTAACAGGGGCTTGTCACCACCTCTCACCAGCTGGCGGGAGAGAGGGCAGCCTGGCTGAGCAGGTCCCACATTCCTCTTTACCCTTCTGCCCATGCCCAAACTAGGAGACAGCTGTGACAAAGATGGAGAGATCAAATGAGTTTCCTCTCTAACAGGAGTCCCGAGCTCTGATCCGCTTTCTCTGGTTGCCTGGGGGAAAGCTCACATGCTCAGTCTGCAGCTTGGAGAGCAGTCCCAGGTGGCTAGGTTGCTTTTGCATGCATTTGCAAACCATCTTTTCCTCTCCCCTCTATAGCTTGGTGGCCTTCTCACACTGCAGCCATGTGACATCTTATTCCAGAAGCCATTTGGATCTGTCCTTAATGTTTGCTCCCTGCAGCAGTTCTTGCCTAACTAGGAGCTTCAGGCTCAAGGTCACAATGTGACTTAGGTGCTTATGCAAGTGATTCATAGTGGCCAACTTGCAAGGCCACATATATAAATATAGTCTGTCTTGCCATTCTTTTGTGGGGAGGGGGGAAGGAAAAGGAAGCCAGATAAACCATGCAGTGGTGGCACACACCATTAATCCCAGCACTCGGGAGACAGAACATGCAGATCTCTGGGAGTTCAAGGCCAGTGTGGTCTACAGAGTGAGTTCCAGGACAGGTTTCTAAGCTGCACAGAGAAACCCTCTCTGAAAAACCAAATAAATAAATAAATAAATAAATAAATAAATAAATAAATAAATAGTCAGGTATAGCGGAATGTGCCTGACAGTCCAGCTAGTTGGGAGGCTGAGGCAGAGGGTGACTTCAACTTGAGTTTAGAACCAGCCGGGGGGAAAGGTAGGAGATCCCATTCTTAAAACAAAAGGACAACCATCAGTGGAGAAAGTCTCATTGTATGGCCCTAGCTGGCCTGGAACTCTGTGCGAACCAAGCTGCCCTCTGCCTCCCAAGTGCTGGATTAATGGCTTGTGCCACCACACCCAGCTATGATGTGATATTTCTGGTTTTTTTCTAATTATATTTCTGTGCTAGTGGATGCATGCATGCATGTGGCTGCTTGTATGTCTTTGTGCATCTGCACATAGAACCTCAGTTACTATTCTCCTTGTTCTTTGAGATAGTTTCCCACTCGCCTGAGACTACCTGTCTGCCTCCACAGCACTGGGGTTACAAGTGTGCTCTATTACATTGACTGGTTTATGTGGGTTTTACTAGACAAAATCATCTCCTTAGCCTGATCTCTGAGATTTTCTTAACTATTTATTCCCTTGTAGCTAGACCTAAAAATTCTGTAGATAGCACTTCAGATGCAAAAAGCAATGACAGAATAAATAAGTAAGTTAATAACCAGATCTAAACTACCACCTTCAATGGAGGTGGTGTACCTTGAACCCTAACACCCTGAGAGGCAAATCAGAATTGAGCATGACCTATAGGGCTAGCAGCTCACTCATCCCTGCTCTAAACCTGCACAATGTCACAGCACCCCAAAAGAAGAAACATGGAATCTTTTTGTGTTGTTTTTGTTTTTCAAGACAGGGTTTCTCTCTAGCTTTGGAGCCCATCCTGGAATGTACCCTATAGATGAGGCTGGCCTCGAACTCACAGAGATCCACCTTCCTCTGCCTCTGGAGTGCTGGGAATAAAGGCAAAACTTGGAATATTACACAGGCTTGATTGCATAGATAAACAGACAAAAACAAAATGAATTTTAATTGGCATGAAAATATATATACTTACACACACATATACACTAAATCCATAAGAACCTATATAGGTATGAGTCAGGATTTTTTACCAAGAAATGTTAATATATAACTGTTAATTGAAAGTTAAGTGAGAGCTAAATATTTTAACACTAAGTAGTAGTATATTGGTGGTCCATTCCACTATATCAGGCATTTGTAGCACTACCAGTGGTAATGTTTTTACCACTTATAAAATTCTGGTCTTGGAACTGGTAAGATGACTAAGTAAATGAGCTTGACACCAAGCCTGATGACATACATAATTTCCATCCTCCGGACCTACATGACAGAAGGAAAGGACAGATTTGTTGTCTAATTTCCATATTTATACCATGCAAATGCACACCCACATATACATACATACTTGTAAACAAGTAAGATGTTTTTAAAAACGTAAAGACCTAGAGAGATGACCCAGCAGTCAGAAGTACTTGTTGCTCTTTTGGAGGGCCAGAGTTCTGTTCCCAGCACCCACATGACAATTTACAGCCACTGTAATTCCTGCCCGAAGGAATCTGATGCCCTTGTCTTGCCTCCCAGGGCATCCACGTTCATGTACACATTCCCATGCAGATACATAGTGTCTTAGTTAGGGTTTCTATTGCTGTGAAGAGACACCATGACCACCACAACGTTTATAAAGGAAAACATTTAACTGGAGTGGCTCACATACAGTTCAGAGGTTTAGTCCATTATCAGCATGATGGGAAGAGAAGAAGCTGAGAGTTTTTACATTTTGACTCACAGCCAACAGGAAGTGGTCTGTTTTACTGGGTATGGCTTGAGCCACCAACACCCAGCTTCAAAGTCCCTTCTTATACCAGGGAAAAATACTGATCCACTACCAGAGCCCCATAGGGTTCGAGGCCTCCTCATTGACATCCACTTTCAGGGGTCTGGATCAGTCCCGTGCTGGCCTCCCAGACAGCAGACTGGGGACCATGTGTTCCCCCTTGTTCAGATCAGCTGTTTCTGTGGGATTCACCAGCCTGGTCCGGCACTCTTGATCTTCATTTTTCCTCTCTACAACTGGGTTCCAGAGTTCAGTTCAGTATTACAAGCATTTTTAATTGTGTGTGTGTGTGTGTGTGTGTGTGTGTGTGTGTGTGTGTGTGTGTGTGTGTTCGTGTTCATACACCATTGTGCTTTCAGGAGACTCAGGACAACTTGCAAGAGTCACTTCTCTTTTGTGGGTCATGGGAATGAACTCAAGTCAGGCTTGACAGCAAGTGCCTTTATCGGCTAAGATATCTCAAAGTCCCTCAAACAGATTTTTTCAGTCTATTTGTTTGGCAGATTTTTGAGACAGGGTCTCCATCTCTCCCAGGCTGGTCTCAAACTTTCTACTGCTACACAGGTAAAAATGACATTGCACTTGTGATCCTCCTGCCTTTACTTTCCCATGTGCTAGTGTTGTAGGCATGCATCACCTTAACCACTCTATACAGTGCTAGAATTTGAACCCAGGGCTTCACCATGCTAGGCAAGCACTCTACCAACTGAGCTACATTCCTGGTCCAACTTTTTTTTTACTATTTTAATGCTGTAGGCTAGTGTCAGTAAATTGATCTCAATGGTATATCATTAGGAAGAATTGTAACACACACACACAAAAATAAAAGACCCAGAGATACATGTTGGGGTTCAAACTTTAAGCAACAATCAGAAAACTGAAGCAGCTGGCCACTAGCTCTTACTTCTACCTCAGGCCAAAAGGGTTAATACTGTTCCTACAAGCTCTCACCAAGCCTCAGACTGCTGCTGCCTCTCCTCAATGCAGCCTAAGACACTGGTTCCTTGTCTTTTATATACCTCTCTAGAGCTGGGATTAAAGGCATGAGCTCTACTAATCTTTTAGACTGATTCACTCTCCTGTAACCCTGAGTGGCCTTAAACTCACAGAGATCATCCTGAGTCCTGGAATTAAAGGTGTGTGCCACCACTGCCTACTTAACTAGTGTGGCTGGCTTTGCATTCTAATACTTAAGACAATCTTTATTAAATCATAAATAACATTTCACCACAAAGAATTGTGTGGAAAATAACAAAATCACTTTCTTCATTTTTAGGTGTGTGGTTTTTAATAACAGAGGAGTGGCTGGAGAGAATCTCTTGGTAAGTACATTTAAATGACAACCCTCAATTTGAAAAAGAATCATTTCCTGTTTTATAATGAAAGGCATATTATTTTTTATTGAAACTAGTTTTACAATTAATATAAGATCATAGTAGAAAAATCTCTCTAACTGAAGTTAGTATGCTTTATGATTTTTAATTACTTATGTGTGTGTGTGTGTTAGTATGTGTATCAGATACCCTTGAGCTAGAATTATATACAATTGTGAGCCATTTCATTAATTCTGGGAACTGAGCTTGGGTTCTCTAGAAGAGCAGGAAGTCCTCTCAACTACTGAGCCATCTCTCCAGCTACCACTATTCTATTTCATAACAACTTTTATAGTAACTAGATTCTAAAACCAGTAGACATTAATTCTTTTTTTAATTAATTAATTAAATTTTTAAATTTAATTTTTAATTTTTAATTTTAAATTTAAATTTAATTAATTTTTAATTAATTCTCAAAAAAAGACATTAAGTCTTTTTTTGGGTTTTGGTTTTGGGGAGTGGTTTTTTTGTTGTTTTGGTTTAGGTTTTTTGTTTGTTTATTTGTTTTTTGAGTTTTTGAGACAGGGTTTCTCTGCCAGAGCCCTGGCTGTCCTGGAACTCACCAGGCTGGCCTCAAACTCAGAGAGATCCCCCTGCCTCTGCCTCATGAGTGCTGGAATTAAAGGTGTGCACCACTACCACCCAGCTATGTCTATCATTTTTATTGCAAAATACATTTTCTTCAAAAGTTGACCAATATGACCTGGAGATGAAGCTCAGTGGTTAGAGTTCTTGCCTAGCATGTGTGAAATTCTAGGTTCAACCCAAGAGTGGGGAGGGGGAATCTTACTTACTGTTCTATTGCTGTGAAGAGACACCATAACCAGGACAACTTATAAAGAAAGCATTAATTAGGGCCTTGATAACTATTTCATAGGGTGAGTCCATGACCATCACGGTAGGGAGCATGGCAGCAGGCAGGCAGCAGTAGCTCTGAAAACTCACTTCTGATCCACAGGCAGCAGGCAGAGAAAGAAAGACTGGGCCTGGTGTGAAGCCCACCCCTGGTGACACACCTCCTCCAACAAGGCCATACCTCCAAATCTTTCCCAAAACAGTTCCACCAACTAGAGACCATGCATTCAAACATATGAGCCTATGGGGACCAGTCTCAGTGAAACCACCCCAGATAACAAAAACAGTATGGTGATACTTGTTTTTCTGTTATGAAAAGAGACCTAGGCAGGCAGTGGTAGTACATGGCTTTATCCCAGCACTAGTGAGGCAGAGTCAGGGACAACCTGGTCTACAGATGAGTTCTAGGACAGCCAGGGCTACACAGTGAAATGAAACCTTGTCTCAAAAAATAAAACAAAAAACCAGAAAAGAAATTTAGTTTTGTCATGACACATATTAGCCGTGTGTGTATGAATATTTGACAAAGAAGAATTTTACAAAGAAGAAATATTATTTGAGTCATGGTTTTCCCCTAGCTAGTTTTTACTACGATAGAAGTTCTTCTACATCATTGCTGCATTTGATAATTAAATCTGTAAGTTGAATCAGGCATGGTGATATGCTGTATCTACTTGGGGGCTAAAGTAGGAGATCACTCCAGCTCAAGAATTCAAGGCTGCCACATGCCTTTAATCCCAGCACTCAGGAGGCAGCAGCAGGTGAATCTCTGAGTTCGAAGCCAGTCCGGTCTACAGAGTGAGCTCCAGGACAGACTCTTAAAGCTACAGAGAAACGCTGTCTCAAAAAACCAACCAACCAAACTAAAAAAATTCAAGGCCAACTTGGGCCAACTCAAGCTCAGAATAACAACCAAAAAAAAAAAAAAAAGAAAAGAAAAGAAAAGAAGAAAACCCACAAACTTGTGAACCATGGAAGTGTAAAATATTACACTTACTGCAAGAATTAATCTTGATTATGAACTTGGTCTGATGAAAAAATGCCTGTGGGGAGGTAGAAGGAACTGGGATTGACATATAAAACAAGCTTGTTCCAAATTTAAATAAAAAAAATAGAAAAATAACTATGAAATTAGTAACACATACTTCTGTCTATGAGGACAGTTCAAGAGAAAATTAATTAGATGAAAGACCTGCTCCAAAAATAAATAGGTTCATTCCATAGGCTGTGGGAAAAGGAGAAAGTCCATCAGTCTAGACCTTCTCTGTCCCTCACCCTTTCCCAATCCTTTCCTCTACCCTTCCTGGCCACCATGATAGAATCTGTGCCATCCCCTCTTCCATGATAGATTGAAACCACTGAAACTAAATAATATGAATCATTCATCATTTAAATTGTTCTCTTAGATGTTTTGTCGGAATAATGAAAAAAAAAAAAAAACCCTCTAGTACAGAAATTTGGTACCGGGAGTGGGATGGTTGCTGGCACAAAACCTTTCTTTTTGGTTTTTTAAGCCTTGGAATTAGTTTTCAGGAGAAATCTGAAAGCTTGGATATCTGGTCTAGAATGCCTAGGATGATGCAGTCTCAGTATCAGTGGGTGATTCTGGTAGGCGCTCAGATGACTCGAGTGCCAATATATATGTAGACAGGACAGTCTCTGGCTGTGATTTGATTTCAGATGGAAACAAGGACTCTATTGAAAATTGTGTTATGTTCTGGCAGTGAACTTGGGCCATATTTTGAGATTTTAAGGAAGGCAGCCAAATACTCAGGCCATGGCATGGTTATTGCTACCTCCATTTGGGGGGGAGGGGTGTTTGATTCTAGACAGGGTTTCTCTGTATAACAGCTCTGGCTGTCCTGGAGCTCACTCTGTAGACCAAGATGGCCTCGAAATCACAGATCCACCCACCTCTTCCTCCTAAGTTCTGGGATTTGCCTAGCTGCTAGCTCCATTTTTTGAGACTTTGTATGGGGAGAGCAGAGGAGAAAGATACCCCCACCCAAAAAAAAAAAAAAAGAAAGAAAACAACTGAAGTTTGGTTAGAAAAACCAATGTAAAATTGAGAGTGAAGAAGGCATGGTTTCTGAAGAGGCCAGTGCCATTAAGCAAGCCAATCACTTTGCACTGAGACACGAGGATATATGTATGCCTTCATGCAGGCCAGACTCTGCCCATGGCAAGCTCAAGGATATGAAAAAAATACACTCTTCTAAATATTTTCTCTTAAGAAGAAAAAACTTGGCCAGGTGGTAGGAGCACACTTTTAATCCCAGGATTCAGGAGGCAGAAGCAGAAGGATCTCTGTGAGTTCAAGGCCGGCCTGATCTACAGAGCAAGTTCCAGGATAACCAAGGCTACACAGACAAACCATGTCTAGAGAGAGAGAGAAAGAGAGAGAGAGAGAGAGAGAGAGAGAGAGAGAGAGAGAGAGAGAGAGAACACACTTGTAGGGTTCTGATTCTCATGGTGCCAACCAGGAGGTTGTTTTGTCCAGGATCTGATACAGCTGTAGTCCATGGTATTCTAATTATCATTTGAGATGTTGGCAGACTCGGAGGCTCATGTAATGCTGATTGCAGGCACACAAGATGCAAGAGTTTTATCTTCAAGGAGAAAACTTCTACCTAGATTCCAAAGCAATTTGTGTGTGTGTGTGTGTGTGTGTGTGTGTGTGTGTGTGTGTGTGTGGTGAGCAGAGAATGTGTGGCAGGGTACTAGTCTCCACAAAGTCCTTGAGAGGGTGATACATGAAAGCTGTAATGAGCACCCAGGATTTGGAAATGTGAGGAATATGGAAAGCTGCAGGCAGAAAATGAAGCCAGATCAAGACAAAGGTCAAGTGGGCTGTGAATGCCACAGACAGACATAGGGTAAGAAAGGGCTGCCCGAGCTTGTATGAACTCATCGTTAATTACATCATCACATGCTCTGCACCAGGCAGGAAGCATGTAGGATTTAGTGTGTTCCCTGCTATGTTTCATTCTTGTTGTGCCAATCCTTCCTTACTGTTTTCTATCACTTTTAGAATAATAATGTCTATTGTTGTGTCTCAGGACATCATTCCTTCATGATTTTTAGGGATTCACAGCCAGTAAGTCCCATATTCAAGTTTTCGTCTCGTCAGTAACCAGCTAAGTGATACATCAGTTTACCCATTTCTCTGTTCACCAAAAGACAATAACAACAAACACATCCCACTTCACAAGGGTATTTGAAGTTCACAGAGAATTATGAATACAAAAATTTCTTGTAAAATTAAAGAGTTTTACTATCCAAGGCATAACTGCTACTGTATTAACTCATTACACCATTAGGGAACAAGAAGCATGTATTCAATCATAATTAATCAGTATATGTGTCTTAGTGTTTCTGTTGCTGCAACAAAATGCCAGGACCAGAAAGCAAGTTGTGAGGAGATGGCTTATTCAGCTTACTCTTCCATATCACAGTTCACCCAAAGGAAGTCAGGACAGGAACTCAAACAGGGCAGGAACCTGGAGGCAGGAGCTGATGGAGAGGCCATGAGGAGTGCTGCTTACTGGCTTGCTCCTCATGGCTTACTCAGCCTGCTTTCTTGTTGGACCCAAGATCACAACCCAGGGATGGCCCCACCCACCAGGGACTGGCCCCTCTCTCATCAACCACTGGTCAAGATAAGGAAGCACAGGCTTGCCTACAGCCCAATCTTTTTTTTTCTGCAGATTTTTTATTTGAATTAGAACAAGATTGTTTTACATGACAATCCCAGTTCCCTCTCTCTCCCCTCCTCCCCTACCACCCCCCCAACTAAAACCCTACCTATCACATATCCTTTCTGCTCCCCCTGGATGGTGAGGCATTCCATAGGGTGTCATCAGAGTCTGTCGTATCCTTTGGGATAGGGCCTAGGCCCACCCCCATGTGTCTTGGCTCAGGGAGTATCCCTCTATGTGGAATGTATAGCCCAATCTTACGGAGGTGTTTCCTCAGTTGAGGCTCCTTTTTCTTTGATAACTCTAGCTGTGTCAAGTTGACATAAACTACCCAACACAATTAACCCCTTGACAATTTGAGGCAGAGGCAGACAGATTTCTGTAAGTTCAACGCCAGCCTGGTCTGCAGAGTAAGTTCCTGGACAACCAAGGCTACACAGTGAAACCCTGTCTCGAAAAAACAGAGCAAACAACAACAACAACAAAAGAGTACCACACTCTTTACAAATTCAAACACATTAAAAATTCAGTCCCTTTTACACATCCAGTCTCTTTAAAAAAAAAAGAAAGAAAGAAAGAAAGAAAGAAAGAAAGAAAGAAAGAAAGAAAGAAAAGAAAAGAAAAGAAAAAAACTCTTAAAATTTCAAAATCTCTCAGTTGTGGGCTCCTGTTTTAAAACATCAAAATTAAGGTCAATATTCCTTACTGCAAGAGGGAAGAACCAGGGCACAGTCACAATCTGAACAAAGCAAAACTAAACTCCCAACTGTATAAATAACTCAATGTCAATATGTGGGATTCACTCACAATCTTCTGTGTCCCTCCAAAGGTCTCTTCTCTGACTCTCCCCTCTGCAGCATACACAATTTGTCTTCTAGTACAACCTTTGCTGCATCTGGACACAGCTCTCTGTGCTCTCATTAAACACTTCCCAGAAGATTTTTACCTCAATGATGCTAGTTTTCTTTTTAATTACCTCTAATTTCCCAGCATCGAGTATCCCAGCAAAACAAAGGTTTCACTTTAGTAATTCTGGTACCTAGCTAATCACAGCTGATCCTTCAGCCCCAGCTAACCAGAACCACAGAATGTTAATTCAAAATAACAAATGTCCCTGATAGAGTCTTTAAACTTCCCTCTGAAACTTCACAAGCCAGGCCTCCATCTGCCCTCAACATTCTTACCTTCAGAACTCCTACAGAACAGCTCACCAAGCATCAAACACTCAATGGCTTTTTTTGCACAAAGTTCCAAAATCCTTTCACGATCTTCCCCCAAACAACATGGTCAGGTCTGTCACAGCAATACCCCACAGTGTGTTACTATATCAACTATAATACTTTTTAAGTATTTATAAAAGGATATAAGTAGAACTATATTTTGGACATTCAATAAAATAGCTTGTTCCAAAAGGACATAATTCTGGTTGTAGTTTAGTCATTCAACATTTGAGTATTACTTAAGTAGGGTCACAGAGCAAGATGCCAATATTGATAGGCCTAACTGTAGCATTTGGAGCACTTGGTATTCCTTCTTTCTGTCATAGAGCCATGAATGGTTTCTGTTTAAAGTACGGAGGGACTTTTGTGTTTATTTATACTTTTCCTTGCTTCAGAAAGGATTTTAGTGTGGCTGGGCCCCACAGTAAGAAAGACCTTAGGTAGGCATAAAAAAGGAACAAAAGATGAGTCAGCAGAGATCAAACAGGAAGGTACTGTCTCTAACTGAAATTACCCCAGAACTGGCAAAGGTGAAATGGGTATTTAGGGTAAGCAGTTTTTCTAGGGTAGAAAAACACTGTAGAAGTAAAAGCTTTGCTGGAAGAGGTCAGAGATGCACTTGCAATGCACAAGGGTTGCTATGGCCCCTGCAAAGGGTCAGGAGGTAGATGTTTCCACCATATTGTCCTCCTTTCTTCTGAGTTTTGCAGGGATGAGGGAAAGCCAAGGGGCTTCTTCCACAGAAGTGAGAATGGCACCCACTCAGCCTTGCTGAAGCTGCTAGGGGAGTCAAACAGACCAGCCTCATCAGGCCAGGCTGAACCTCAGACATCCCTGCCGGGAACATGGAGTCTTTGGGAGACAGTAGACCTTTTCCTCTGCCCCTGCAGATTGATTTTTGAAGACAGGGATCCAAGAATCTGAGCTGTCCACAAACTCTGCATTATTACTGACCACTTCCTGAATTAATCTTGGAAATGATAATTCCCCAACATAATTTTTTAATTAAAAAAAAAAAGAGCTAGAAGGAAGCTTCTAGAAAGGCTTTGTCCTGAGAGAGAGAAACAGTTGCAGAGGGCAGTGCAGCTGGTCATAACTGAGTTGTCAGCTGTGCTCCTCAAGCACATCCTTGCTCTCACACTGTCCTCCTCAGACTATTCTTTCTGCTCGGTCCATAAACCTGAGTGCCTTATCAAGTTAGCCTGAAGGCAAATCTGTGGGGCATTTTCTCTTTTTCTTTCTTGTAATTTTTTTACTGAAAATGGATTCTTCTCTCATACAATACATCTCAACCACACTCCCCCCCCCCGACTTCTCTCAGCTCCCCCTAACGTCTCCTCTCCCCCAGATCCACTCCACCTCCGTTTCAGAAAAGAGCATGCCTCCAAAAGACAACTGCCAAGCAGGAGGAAACAAGACTAAAACAAGGAATATCAAGACTGGACAAAACAGCCCACTAGGAGGGAAAAAAGTTCCAAAAGCAGGCCAAAGAGCCAGAGGCACACTCGCTCCCACAAAAACACCAAGCTAACAGCTATAATATATATGCAGAAGACCTGGTGCAAACCCATGCAAGCCCTATGCTTGCCGTCTCTTTGAGCCCATGTGAACCCTGCTTAGTTGATTCCGTGGGCCATGTTCTCCTGGTGTGCATCATCGCCTCTGACTCCTACAGTTTTTCCTTGCCTTCTTCCAAGGGGTTCTGCCATCTCCAGGGGAAGGTACCCAATTGAAACCTCCAATTTAGACTCTGTCTGCATAATGTCTGACTGTGGGTCTCTGTACCTGTTCCCATTTGCTAATGGAGAAAGCCTTTGTGGTGATGACTAGACAAGGCACTGATCTATGAGTATAACAGAATATCATTAGGAATCATTTTATTGTGTTCTTTTAGAAGAGTCTGTTACTGGCTGGTGCCATCCCTAGGCAAGCCTGAGCCATGTAAGAAAGGCATCTGAGCCTGAGCCAGGGAGCTTCAGTTCTTGCTTGTGTTTCTGCCCTGATTTCCTTCGGTGATGGACTATAATCTGGAAGTATAAGTTGAAATAAGTCCTTCCTACTCAAAAAAAGAAAGAAATACTTACGTTATTAAGGGGTTTTAGAAATAACAATAGCTTAGACTCTGTCTGATGAGTGCTTGGGATGAGCCCAAGAGCCTGTAAGGTCCAAGACAGTACAGCTCTAAGACTATAGGGACTCCCAGACGTGGCCACACCACCAGGCCAATGTGCTTCTCCCTGCACTCAGCATAGACCCTCTCCTTCTTGTCACTGCAGGCTCCTTCTGTTCTTGGTCCATCTCTCACTCTGCTTCTGTCCTCTTAGACCAGTAGTCCTTGACCCTGGTTACGTACCTAGGATCCTCTGAGAAGGCTGACACACCGTAGCCATGAACTCCATCCATTCCCCCTGCAGAGATGCGAAGTCTTTCAATCTGGGATGCAGTTAGGTTTCTGTGATTTTTTTGTTTTTTGTTTTTTTTTAAAACAACAGTCTTCGTTGAGTGTTACATGTTCTGCATGCAGTAGTGCTCCCAGCCCAGGATCATTCATGTCGTGCAAAGCCCAAGCCATGGAAGAACTTGGGATGTGCCTCTTAGGGCTCTGCACTGGAAAGATCTGGCTGGCTAACCTGCTCCAAAGCATGCCCAGAGCCACTGTTGCTCTGAGGAGCCTTATGCAGACAACTACAGGAACATGGACTGTTCCATCTGGGACTGTGACAAGCGGGCACACAAGTCACCCTGGACTCCAAGTTGACGGGACTGTTTCTTGGCTCTTTATTTCATGGTTGATTGTTTTTTTAAAAAGTAATATGCTCTCAGGCAAATGTTGACACTTGATCATGTTTATACATTCATCAGTAGTAAGAGGAAAGTACTTTGAAATGCTGGTTATATTTGTGGGACATGTTTTTTTCTTTTCTAACTCCTTGATAAATTCATATTCCCAAACCAAAATCATTTTTCTTCAGAACAATGTGGGCAATTCAATAGGAACTGGACAGGGATGGGTATGATTTTAAAACAGACCACACCATAGAGATGATTAAGGGACACTATTAGAAATAATAAATGCTCCTCTAGGTGGGCAGACCCACACCAGAATCACAGAGTTGCTTAAATAGAATTATTAAGTAACTGCATACACATCACTAGACCTTGAGAGAGGTCTGCAAACTAAAATCTTTAGGTGGCCTGATTCAGTATTAGAAGTGTAGCTGGACGATGGTGGTGCATGCCTTTAATTCCAGGAGGCAGAGGCAGGTGGATCTCTGTGAGCTTAAGGCCAGCCTGGTCTACAGAGTGAGTTCTAGAACGACCAGGGCTACACAGAGAAGCTCTGTTTTGAAAACAAACAAAAAAGTGTGCCAAGTCCAGCTCCAAGTGAAAAGGGTCCTGAGTCCTGGGTTCCACTGCAGTAGTTCTCCTGCACATTAATCTCCTCCTGGAATAGCTGTTGTATCTCATGGAACCTCAGTGCTTTACAAGAACTAGTTTAATCACTGTAAATATTTGATCCACTTTCTGCTGCTGAGTGCCCTATAGAAACTTACTCAACTTTTCTGGGCCTCCATTTCCTCATGTGGAAAAAAAAAAAAAAACTAGGTGACATCTGGGGCACTTTTTGGCACTAAGATTCTGAGCCTGGAATTTTCCACAGGGCATTTTTCTTATCTTTTAACTGTGTGTCCATGTATGTGTGCCTGTGTCCCCACATGTGTGTGCATACTTCCCTTAGAGCCTGTAAAGCAGGAGTAGATGGAGTAGATGTGGACTCTTTATAAATAATCCAAAATTTAAAGCTATGTAGTAAGAGTAAACTTATGTATAATACAAATACCAAGTAAGAATAAATTTGTCACATAAATTCTCATGACAAACTGCAGTCACTACAAATGAGTGTGGTAAATATGTTCTGTTTTGACTTTTCATTGGATTTTTCACTCCACAAGTGCATTTAAAATGTTATCACAGCTATTAGTCTTTCAATTCCATTTTCTCATTTACAAAATAGATATAAAATAGGCCCTCCCACAGGCTTCAGTGGGCACACATTAAATTATTCAGGAATTCTTAACCAGTATGCATTCTGTCAGGGTGGCATTTGTCTTTGTATGAAATACTTTGTAGTATTTCATACTCACGTATCTCAAAAAGATGACAGTGGGTAATAGGCAGTGATTTAGGGATGAGATTAATTGGGTGGATCATAAAAACTGTAATTTTCTGCAGCTGCTAATTAATATTTGAATGGGAGGTAATACATAAGCTTCCTAGTGTGGTTATGAGTATCAGAATATTAAAGTCAAATAGTGTGGGTAACTAGTTCCAGTTTTTGTATTATTGTTTTATTATCTAGTATTACTGTTTTATTGATTCATCATATAGTTGAATGTCAACTTGTCTGAGCTCACAAACACACACTCAGTATATCTTTTAGAGGCCTGGTCACACCTCCCAAGTCCCAAATGAAGTGTCTGTTATCTGCCATAGCAGTGCCCCTATTGATGAATTTCACACGGAAATCATTTGTTTTAGTGTTACTGAAGCATAATAAACTTAACATAATATTTTAAGTTTATTGGAGTGAAGCATGGCTGGGACTAAATGCATACAGAATCATAGAAAATATTTAATGTCAGATTTTATATTGTGTTGTCTAGATAAAGGCATCATTTGGAAATCTCACTTCTCATTGGGCAGACAGCACTCAGGGTGGAGGAAAAAGGTCCCTGGTGAGAAACTAGCCACAGTTTTGCTCCCCGACCCCCAAGGCAGGGACTCTGCTGTGTAGTCCAGGCTGGCCTGGAACGCACAGAGATCCACTAAGTATGTCTTTAGAATGCTAGGATTAAAGATGTTCACAACCACACCCAGCATGCCCTGAAATGTAACCCTTCAGTAGCACTATCAGAAAATCTTTTCTGTACCCTTGCTTGTTTTTATAATAAAGAATTATTTTGTCTCTTAGGGAACATACGTTGTTTTTCTATAAAACGTAATTCTCTGCCCAGTGGTGGTGGCAGTGCACACCTTTAACCCCAGTACTTGGGAGGCAGAGGCAGGCGGATCTCTTGGAGTTCCAGGATAGGCTCCAAAGCTACACCAAGAAACCATGTCTCAAATAATAATAATAATAATAATAATAATAATAATAATAATAACAATAATAATTCTGTGCATTTTCTCTCACACATTTGCATGTTTGCATCTGTTTTAATTGAAGGTATCTGTGCCAGGCTTGCCCTATTCATACGAAGTATTCCTTGCACATTCAAAGTCTTTTTCTTAGTGCTACCAAATCATGTTGATTTTAAGTGGCAGGTAAGTGTACTAGAAGATATGAACATGTTATTATTATTAATATGTACAAACCAAGGTTATTTTGTTGGTGGTGGTTTGGTTTTTTGAGAGAGGGTTTCTTTCTCTGTGTAACCTTGGCTATCCTGGAACTAGCTCTGTAGACCAGGCTGCCCTTGAACTCACAGAGATCTGCCTGCCTCCCTCTGCTTCCTGAGTGCTGGGGTTAAAGGCATGCACCATCAGCACAAGGTTATTTTTTATATTTGTGATTTCTTACTTTTTTTTTAACTAAACATTTCTACTCTGTACAAATCATTCCCCTCATATTTTAACAATAATGCCCTCTTGTCCAGACACCACGGACTTACTGCTGTGCGAACACTGAAGACCTGGAGACAGTCATCCACCATGTCCACAGCCTGTACCCTTTGGCCCCATTTCTGGCAGCAGGCGTGTCAATGGGAGGGTAAGGACTTCTCTTTCTGAAATGCTGGAGAGGGGAGCAGTCCTCACGGATGGCGCTTGCACTCTCTCTCTCTCTCTCACTCTCTCTCGATGTCTCTCTGTCTCTCTCAGAGGACTACAAGCAAGAGGAGCAGTCCTCACTGCTGTCTCTGAGAGGACTATAAGCTAGCTCAACACTTAACTGTGGATGTTTGAGTCTCTCACGTGTGGCTGAAGGAAGGCAGAAAAAAATCAGCTCAGACAAATTATAGTATTTTCCTTGGTTCTGTGATTCAAAGGGAACAGTGAGTCCTTCTTGGAGTCATCAGATAAACTTAATTTTGTTAATTTCCCACTCCAGATGCTGTTATGATAAGATGGTTTATGCAGTTGCCTTACATTGGGGTTTATTTGGAATTTTTTGAAGATTTATTTATGTGTATATTTGTCTGTATATGTATGTACCATGCTGGGGGTGAGGTGCCTCAGAAGGCCAGAAGACGGCATTAGGTCCCCTGGAGCTGGCGTTAAAAATGTTTGTGAGCAGCCTGTCTTGGTGCTGGGAACTGAACTCAGGTCCTCTGGGAAGACAGCAAGTGCTTCCTCGTGGGACATCTCCTGACACTTTTTGGAACTCTCTCCTGCCACACTCTGGTTTTAGTGTCCGACACTAACAACTGTTTAGTGTGTGTGTGTGTGTGTGTGTGTGTGTGTGTGTGTGTGTGTGTGTGTGTGTGTGTAGAGTGAGCATAAGGAAATCTAAAAGTTATTATCTAGTATTTTCCTGTACTTTAGACCCCTCTCACCATTGTCCAAACTTACTTTTTAATTTAATTAATTAATTTTTTTTACAGTGCAGTGGATTGTACCTAGAATCAATGCATGTCAAGCAAACACTTGGCCACTGAGACCCAAACCTCTGCCCCTAACTGCTGTATTTCATTTTTCTAAAATTTTATCTAACTGAAAAATTCTCTTTTAAAAATCTTTGTTTTTACTATCTGCAGAATAAATTATCAAAAAAAGTTGACATATATATAACTATAGATATTTTCCCCCACCAAACTCTTTAACATGAATGCTATTGATGTCATTTTCATTAGACTATTTCACCATGTAGATATTTTATTCTACATTCATTATTGGTACTCAGGCACACTAATGACCATTTGCCTTTATTTTAAAAGCTGATTATGGGGGGTGGGGCTGGAGAGATGTTTCAGCAATTAAGAACACTTGCTTTTGTTAGTTAAGAACCCAGGTTTGGTTCCGAACACCCTGCTTACAACCATCTGTAACTCCAGTTCCAGGGGATCCTAAGTGAACTCTTGCGGCCTCCACGGGCACTGCATGTACTTGGTTGGCAGCCATACATAAGGCAGAAGTAAATTGCTCTTTTTTTTTACCTGATTTTTAAAGCCAGTCAACATTTAAAATGGAAAATATTTTTCTTAACTTTATTCTGGATGTATCTACTGTCTCAGTTTTCAAAACATTTGCGAGGGTATGTGCTCAAAGGCCAAAGGCCGCCATGAATGATAGGCTCTGAAGAGTAGGCTCTGACCAGAGCTTTCTGGATTCTGATAAAGAATCCATCCCTTACATTAGCATGGAAGGTCTGGCTTGACCTAGTAAAGAAGGAACTCTGAGTCAGCATGGAAACAGGCAAAATTTCCAGGTTGTGCTTAATGGGCAGGTTTAGCATCTCTTTCTTTCAGCCCAAAGTGTGAACCTGAAAAGACAGAGTAAGTGCTGAACATTTCTCCTTAATCGTATAAACTCATGACTTTTTTTTCAAGGCTAGCCCTTATATAAAGAGGCACCAATTGTCTATTCAGAAGCCCTCGGGAAAGGGCCTATTCATCCAGCATTGAAGCCTCAGTGCCCAAAGGCTGAGTCTCACCATTAGATTAGCTTTTCCAGCTGGCTGAATATTAATGTCTTGTAAATTATTTGAAGGAATCACACCTTCTAGTTGCCTAGCACTGTGACACGTTCCCAAGTGAGTGCATTCTTTTTTTTTTTTTTTTTTTTTTTGAGATGCAGCTGACAAAAGCATAGTTTAAGCAATAGTTTTATGCCCAGTGAGCCATGGACTGGGGTCATCCCAGGGCCTGTGATGTCTGGGGCCAAGTATGGGCTTTGAGCCAGAACTGAGTTAAGTCAAGAAACTCTGCATCTCTAGACCCAGATTCTAGTCTCCCAGTGAGACTAGAAATGAATAGAAAATTCCAAACATATCAGCTTGTGGGTAATCTTGTACTTCTCCAATTCATTCCCAACTCTGATTATTATTAACTAACCCTCATAATCATTTGTTATTATTTCAAACGGCACTGAGCAGAGAACATGCTTAACCACGGGAGGCCCTAGATTCAGTTCCTAGTACCTCAAAACAATAAATCAATTGGTTGACTCAGCTCTTGGCCTTTGGCTGTGATATGGTAAGTGTGGCATCTGTATTTCTCACTTTGGTGTCTGATAAAGCCTCTATCGCAGGACAATAGATGAAGTGTATTCTGGAATAGGGAGATGGGATGGGGTCTTGCTTTGTCTACACAATACACAAGGCATCAGCCTTGTATCACAGCTCTTCTTGGAGTGGAATGCACAGAAGAAAGTCAGTATATTAATACTTCACTTGGTAGATCTAAATAGAAGACCTGTCTCGTTTTTTAAAAAGTCATAATACTCTTACACACCTGAACAAGATTAACAGTGCTTCTTAAGTATCACTAAATATTGAGTGTTCATATTTCCCCAAAATCTGTTACTTAATTTTATAGTTTGATATACAGATGCCAAATAAAATCCACTCTTCGGAGTTTAAATGCTTTAATCCATGAGTTCTTTCTCCATCTAGACTCCTCCCCACCTGTGTTTGACACCCCACACACACACACTGGTGAGTGAATAGAGTCCTTCTTTCCATATAAAATAATCTTTTGAGGTAGCATCTTGACATTATTTCAATCCTGAAATGCATCTAAAGATTTGATTGTGCCTATTTCAGGGTCATTCTGCTTTAGATCCTTCCCAGCTCTTCTGGTTTGGGAGGGGGCTTTTGGGATGGGAGACAGTTTCCCTATAGCTTTGGAGCCTGTCCTGGAAGGCTGTAGACCAGGCTGGCCTTAAACTCACAGAGATCTGCATGCCTCTGCCTCCCGAGTATTGGAATTAAAGATGTGCACCACCACCGTCCAGCTCTGGTTTGTGTATTTTGTTTGACCTCCAGCTGAAGTGTAAATTACTATATGAGAACTCTAGGTTTGAAAGACCCCCGTGGAGGTACTTTCGTAGAAGGAGACCCGTACCCAGGAATCAGCGAGACCACGAACTTGGATGCAAACTGCAAGAGGCTTTATTGGAGACACGGGTACCCGGGGAAACTTAGCTTCTGTGAGGCCAAGCGCCCCGAGCCAAGGGAGAGGGGTCCTTATATAGCAAAAAGCATAAGCGAGAAGCAGGGATTCTATTGGATAATTCAAATGAGGCGCAGTACAGAGTTATTCCCATTGGTCAATGTAAATGAGGCGCTACTCAGGGTTATTCAAATGAGGCGAAGTATAGAGTCATTCAAATGAGGTGAAATACAGAGTTATTCAAATGAGGCAAAGTACAGAGTCATTTCTATTGGATGGTTCAAGTGAGGCACAGAGCCATTCCAGACCAGCATATTCTCAAGGTCTGGTGTCTGGTACAACCGACTCAATTCCCCCCTCCGCGCGTCCAGATGGCTGACCTTGGGGGCGGAGACCTTGGGACGGAGTGTTTCTCTTCGGGCGGGGGGCGCGGGGGAAGGGCCCAGGCCAGCTCACCTGGTGTTTGCCCTTGTGCCGGCCCACCTGGTGCTCGCCCTCGTGCCTCCTCGCGGGCTCCTTGCTCGGCCCCAGCCCCGGGGCGCGGTGCCAAGCGGGCGGGCAGGGGGCACGGGGGCCCCGCCGGGGTGGACCAGCTTTGGAGGGAACCGGCGGCCGGACGTGCTGCGGCGGGGGAAGTGGAGGCCTGCGGGGGTGGAGATCGGGGAGGCGCAGGAGCGAGGCATCCTCCGTGCGCCCCATCAGCTGCCGACCGGAGGAGGAGGCAAACTTAAGAGCTAAGGGGCAGGGGTCTTTTAGGTTGAACTCTTCGGAGGACAGAAAGCATCCCTCAAATGGATTTGTGACCACAGCACTGTGTGCAAGTCATAGTCATGACCAAGGATCATTTTCAAATCGCATGTGATGGAGCACATGTGTAATTGTAGCATTCCTGGAGGATGAGGCAGGAAGGCTAGAGGTTCCAAGCCAGCCTGAACTAAAAATAGTGAAGCAAGATAACTGAGCAGGCAAGGACACATGCATTTTATCCTGGGATCTACATAGGAGAGAACTGACTCCCTCAAATTGTTCTCTGACCTCCACAAACTTCATATAGAGTATATATACGTGTGCGCATGCACACACACACACACACACACACACACACACACACACACGTGCGCGTGCGCACACACAAAATAAATAAATAAATGTAATTTTAAAAGTTTTTCAAAAAATTTATTTTTAAAAGCTAGATGTCCACTTTCCATAAAAATTTCCTGCCTTTAAGCCAGGCAGTGGTGGCACACACTTTTAATCCCAGGATTCAGGATTAAAAGGTCGACAGATCTCTGTTAGTTCAAGGCCACACTGACTGCATGAAACTGATCCAGTCCTAAAAGAAAGAGCTCACAGAAAGGCGATCTCAGCACCTGGGGCCACACGCCTTTAATCCCAGCACTAGGGACTTAGAGACAGGAGTGATGTGATTGGACGGAGAAAGTAATATCAGGAGGAGGAGACGGGAACTGAGAGCCTGTGCCTCCGAGGATGTGGAGACAGGATTGCCATTTCAGCTGGGTAGAGGTAAGATCTGCTGCCCTTAAAAATAAAAAAATAAAAAGATCTACTGGCCTGGCTGCTTTGCTTCTCTGATCTTCAGCTTGAAGCTTGAACCCCAATATCTGTCTCTGAGTCTTTTACTTATCATGCTACATGAACAGATGAAATGTCTCAGTGGATAAAGATGCCTGCCACCAAGCCTGATAGCCTGAGTTTGCACCCCGTCCCCCATCTCCCCAGACCCACATGGTGGAAGGTGAGAACTGATCTGGCAGGTTGTCTCTGACTTCCATACACTGTGGCATGTACACATGCACAAATAAATAGTACATGTAAAAAATTCTAAAGAATATGAGGAAAGAACAAAGATAACATTTCCAATATGTGACTTAAACAGTAGTCATGGATGATGGTACAGACCCAGCTCTTGGGAAGCAAAGGTAGGAAGGTCAAGTGTTCAAGACTATTCTACAGAGGTGAGTTTTCAAGATCAGCCTAGGCTGCCTGAGATCTTACCTCAAACAAAAGAAAAAGAAAAGAAGGAAGGAAGGAAGGAAGGAAGGAAGGAAGGAAGGAAGGAAGGAAGGAAGGAAGACTAAGCATTGGTTACTCCTAGTTCCTGCCTTGCCCTTGGGACGTGCACAGTTAGAAATGGACTTTTGAGAGATGTAACACGTCACAATCTTCTTCTTTCTCCCTATTTTAGAATGCTGCTTCTAAATTACTTGGGCAAAACTGGGTCCAAAACTCCTTTGATGGCAGCTGCAACATTTTCAGTTGGCTGGAATACTTTTGCGTGTTCCGAGTCATTGGAGAAACCCCTGAACTGGCTGCTGTTTAATTACTACTTGACAACTTGCCTCCAGTCTTCAGTTAAGAGGTAAGTCACATTTCGAACCTTTTGTTACCACACATTTTAGATTCCATGACCCAGCAGTATGAAATTTTCGAGTGTGGCACTACTGGTATATGTTTATTTATTTATACAGTGTATTTATTACTGTACTAAAATGCTCTCTACATTATGAATGCATCAAAAAATGTAAGTTAAAAATGTAGATGAAAGTCATAATGCAGCTGGGTGGTGGTGGCACACACCTTTAAACCCAGCACTCAGGAGGCAGAGGCAGGCAGATGTCTGTGAGTTCAAGGCCAGCCTGGTCTAAATAGTGAGCTCCAGGACAGTTTAAGCTACATAGAGAGACCCTGTCTCAACAACAAAAGAGTGTCCCATGTCGAATAATATAGCTCCTTAAGCATGTTCTTACAGGTATGGTGTGTTCTAGAACGGGAGAATGTGTGCCAGCAAGATGGCTCAGTGGGTAAAAGCAACTGCCACCAAGCCAGACAACCTGAGTTTAATCCCTGTGGCCCATATGGTGAACCTTTGACCTACACACACACACTGTGGCATACACACGTGAACACAAGTGAATTTTTTTTATTTTAAGGAAATGTATTCAAAACAAGAAAGAAATAGAATGCAGTTCACTTTCATATTCATAGCTCATGATTCTTATATCATCAAACTAATGTCTTTGCATCAGTTTTTCTGCAATTGTGCATCTTCTAACAGTAAGCAGCATAGTAGCACAAAACATCAAGATTTTCTATTTTATTCCTTTAATAGCCATTACTATTTGTTTATTTGTTAGGTGCTGGATATTGAATCCAGAATCTCAAGCATGCTGGGCACATACTCAACCACTATAGCCCCTACCCTACCCCTACCAAGTATTTTTAAATGAAATGATAAATATAAACGTGACTTAATGAAAACTGTTATCCTGAAAGTTGATATCTAACACTGGATTAAATTTACCTGCTTGTTTAGTTACAAATATTGATTATAAATATTGCTAAAAAGCACTCCAGAGTCAGAATGTCATTATTTATTATAGCAGTGGTTACTAATTATCACTGGCATGTTTATTGACATGGGAATAGTAGCAAGAAAAATGAAGAATCATTTGGATTAAAGTATTGCTTGAGGGCCTAAAGATGCATCTTGTTCCATGTGCTAAGTTCAATTCCTATCACTGCCAAAAGATGGATATATATTGATTACAAAAGCAAAGTGACCAGGGCCAGATGTGGTGGTGTACACCTTTCAAGGCCAGCCTGGTCTACAGAGCAAGTTTCAGGTCAGCTAGGTCTACACAGAGAAAAAAGTTTTTTGCCTCAAAAAAGCAAAGGAGGAGGAGGAGAAGTGACCAACTTTTAAAATATAAGTCTACAAAAATATTAGTTGGGGCTGGAGAGATGACTCAGAGGTTAAGAACACTGGCTGCTCTTCCAGAGGTCCTGAGTTCAATTCCCAACAACCACATGGTGGCTCACAACCATCCGTTATGAGATCTGGTGCCCTCTTGTGGACAGATATACATGGAAGCAGAATGTTGAATATATAATAAATAAATAAAAATCTTTAAAAAATATATTAGTTAATTTTCCTGGTAAAATGAAGAAGCTCTGGGATGGCTCAGTGGATAAAGCACTTGCACGAAAGCATAAGGAGGAGAGTTTCGATCCCCGGAACCCACGTGGAGCCAGATGTGGTTGTTGGTGTGAGTCTGTAACCCAGCTCTTAGGGCAGGATGGGAGGCAGAGATGTGGCTAGCCTGGGGGCGGGGGGCGGGATGGGTCCTCCCAAAGCTGTCTTCTAGCTTCAACATGTGCACTGAGGTATGCAAGACACGAACCTGTGCATAAAGCAAACTTAAAGTATTTTCATCATACTTTCATTAGCTTTGTGTGGGCAGTGTGTTGTATAGGTCAGAGAACCATCTGTGTGAGGAAATTCTCTTTCTACCATATGGGTCCAGAATTGGAAGTCATCAGGCTTAACAGTATGTGTCTTTACCCCCTGAGCCATCTCACTGGCCCAGCAAATAATATTTTAGTGCCAGCTTTGTGCTCTGTGCTAGGCTATTTAACTACCTGTTCTTATATATTTTAGGTATGACTGAGGTAGAGATGATCTTAATTTTTAGTTTGAAATATCTTCTGTTCCAGGCATCGGCATATGTTTGTCAAGCAAATTGACATGGACCAGGTCATGAAGGTAATGGGTAGCTTCTCCTAATATTTTTATTTCCTCCTGTGACTCCAAGAGTAGATTAAGTCTGGATTTGCTTTTCAGGCTAAGTCTATTAGAGAGTTTGATAAACGATTCACCTCAGTCATGTTTGGATACCGAACAATTGATGATTATTACACCGATGCCAGTCCAAACCGAAGGCTGAAGTCAGTGGGGATCCCAGTGCTGTGCCTGAATGCTGTGGATGATGTTTTCTCGCCCAGCCATGGTAAGAACACCGTCTGTCTACACACTTTGATGTGAACCGACTTTGTTTTCAAAGAATTAGCTTTTAGTTTTATTTCTGTGTATGTCTGTGTGAGTATATGCCATGTGTGTATTGGTGGCCATTGAGGCCAGAAGAGGGCAACAGATGCCCTGGAGCTGGAGTTATAGATTATTGTGAGCTACCAGACATAGGTGCTTAGAACTGAACCTGGATCCTCTGGGACAACAACATCTCCCCAGTTCCTAGTTTAACTTTTAATTTTTTTCTTTTTAAGGAAATATGATAATAAAAATATAATAGTCATGTAATTTCTGTTACAATTTTTTTATTAAAATGCTGCTTGGCATGAAACTACATGCCTATAATCCTAGCACT
Source organism: Cricetulus griseus (assembly GCF_003668045.3). Classification (NCBI taxonomy): domain Eukaryota; kingdom Metazoa; phylum Chordata; class Mammalia; order Rodentia; family Cricetidae; genus Cricetulus; species Cricetulus griseus. Next base: position 225,821,267 of record NC_048595.1, read on the forward strand.
TGGGACATTGAGCCAAGAAGGAGAAGAATTTAAGGCCAGTCTGAACTTTAATAAGTTGAAGAGCAGCCTGAGCCAGGAAGACATTACTCAAAATGTAAAAACAAGCAAACAAAAGCCAAGAAACAGTGGTTCATGCCTATAATCCCAGGACATGGAAGGCAGAGGCAGGCAGATCTCTCTGAGTTCAAGGTCAGCCTAGTCTACAAAGCAAGTTCCAGGACAGCCAGGTCTGTTACACAGAAAAACCCTGTCTCAAAATAAATAAATAAATAAATATATAAATATAATATAGCATTATTAAAAGTTTCAGACCTCAGGACTTGTGTTTTCAGGGTCCCCGTGTGGTCTCGTGTTCCTTTCCTTACTCTCAGACACAGGTCTTTTGAACGGATTATGCTCCAGTATCATTGCCTAGAGAGAACACTGACACTGTTTGCCTCTTTTTCCTGGAATTCCAAAGTAAAAGAAGTTGAAGTTTTTCTCGTCCTTTAACCTAGAAGAGGACTGGAGACTTTAGAAATACAATGTCCTTGAGGATTTTGATGTTAGAAGCAAATTTGGGCTAAAAGTTTATTTCTAAAGGAAAATAACCTAGTTTTTTTTTCTCCTGGATATAATAAGAAAGAAAATTATTCCAAAGTTAACTTCCATACTCTCTTTATTCTAGAATAGCAATTGGGTTGGGAGGTTGTATTGCTCTTGCCAAGGACCTGGGTTCAGTTCCCAGCACCTACATTAGGCAACTTGAAACCATGTGTAACTCCAGATCTAGTGCTGCCTGCCTTCTGGCCCCACAGAGCCTTCACTCATGTACACATATCCTGTCCTACACATGCATAATTGAAAATAATGAAAATAAATCTTAAAAAGAAGCTTCCTGATTTCACAAGTAAAAAAGAACAGCAATAAGCATACATGTTTGTTTATTGAAAGTAATCTACAAACTTCAGTATCTGAAGGATGGTTATTGTTTTGTTGTTGTCACACAGGCTGTAATTGTGTAGCCCAGGCTTTCCTGGGATTCTTGACCCTCCTGTCTCCACCTCCCATGCTTTGGTATGTTAGGTAGGAGCCACAGGCCTGACCAAAAAAAAAAAAAACCTTCTTAAATCTATTTTTAAACTTTAATGTGTTAGGGTATTTTGTTTGCCCTGTGCCCACAACTCCTGGAAGAAGAGTTACATACGGTTGTGAGCTGCCATACAGGAGCTGGGAACCAACTGTGAGTCCTCTATAAAATCATCCAGTGCTCTTAACCACTGAGTCATCTCTCTAGTCCCTTTTAAACATTTTCTCCAAATACTTTATTTAAAACATTTAGCTGGGCAGTGGTGGTGCACACCTTTAGCCCCAGTGCTTGGGAGGCAGAGGCAGGCAGATCTCTGAGTTCAAGGCCAGCCTGGTCTACAAGAGCTAGTTCCATGACAGGTTCCAAAGCTACACAGGGAAACCCTGTCTCAAAAAACAAACAAACAAACAAAAAACAGAAAGACAACAACAACAAAAAGACATTTCTTTAGGGGCTTGACTGGAGCTCAGTGGTAGGGTGCTTGCCTGGGACATTCGAGGCCCCGAGCTCAGTCACCACTAAACAGCATAATTATCCAGATCCCAAACCTAACCCATGTACCGTGAAATTTTGGAACACCCCACCACACACAGATATGTTGAATCACCCATCATTTCTCTGGAGGTCACATTTACCCAGAGGGGATTTTCAATAGCTGGCACTTTGGGCCTTTGGTTCCAGATGAGAAAATGAAACTGGCTTTAGTACCTATTAAAGTACACTGTGCTTTAATATGTAAAGTATTGCTTCACATAATCTCACTGGATAAGATCTGATACTTATTCATCCATTTTTATACTTTTCTGCTTCTGCTACAGACAAGAATTTCCCAACATTTAACCTGACCCACAGAGTGAAGTTTAAACTCATTATTTCCTATTTTTTTCCCAGGCCCTTAAAATAGTCTTCGCATATAGAGGACAATTGTCTGCAGCCTCAGGGAACAGGCCGCCCACATGGTTCACAGAACTGTATCATGGCAGAGCCTTTGTTCTGATAACATTGTAGCTAACAATCAGGGTTAGACAGGCTGAGAGTGCTGGGGTGGAGCCCAGAGGCAGAGCTTCAGGTTCACAAGGTTCCCCAGTTAGTCTTTGGGGCATGTACTGTGTACTTGCACGCGCATGCACACACATTTTTTACCCCCACTGTACTCTAAGGCCTAGGAGAAAAGAGAAAACGACGTTAGTTCATACCCTTGCGGTTTCTGCTCAAAGTTAATGTGATAGAGGATGTACAAACTCTGCTGTTACTAGTGAATTATTTCCATTTCACTTTAGAGCCCTATTTTCCTATAAAGCTTCTCTTTTCTGCTAAGTGTAAAGAGAAAGTCAGAAAGATAGAAAAAGATGATTACCCTGTCTTAGATGTCTCAGCAACAGGAGGTAAACATGCATTATCATTGGCCATAATTTTATTTCTCTTTGTTCTTGCTATCTTTATATCTTTATATATATATATATATATATACATATACATACATATATATGTATATATCTCACATTTGGGGTTTAAGTCATTTGTATAGTTATCAATCATGCTTAGAAATCTAAATTTACATATACTCAAAATTATACAGAATTGATTTACAACTCTCACAAAGCTTTGTTTGGTTTTAATTTCTGAAAACAAGAAACAGCCTGTATTTTTATTTTATTTTATTTTACCTGACCTTTCTGTATGTGTTTGTGCATGAGTGTCCTCGCACTCACGTGAGTGCTACAGCACACGTGTGGAAGTCTGAGCAGTTCTGTCTCTATGTCCTGTGGGTCCCAGAGATCAAACTCGGGTTATCAGGCAGGGCACAAGCCCATCTCACAGCCAAGAAACAGCCTGTAATTATAGGTGATATAAATCTTGGGAGATTCTTTTAAAAAATAAGGATCTAGTACAAGTGTGGATTATTATAAGAGTATAGGTGACTGGTATAAATTAGTCAGACTCATTCCATTTAGTCACACTTATTACAAGTATTTGTTTAATGATGTTTTTACTGATTAGAAATGAGAAATGTTAATGATCTCTCTCTTTCTCTCTCTTTCTCTCCCACTTCTTTACCCCACCCCACCCCACCCCCCCATACACACAATTCTGTTCGATTCCTCAAGCTATCCCAATAGAAACTGCTAAGCAAAACCCTAATGTGGCTTTGGTCCTTACTTCTTACGGAGGCCATATTGGTTTTCTGGAGGGAATCTGGCCCAGGCAATGTACTTACATGGATCGAGTCTTCAAGCAATTTGTGCAGGCCATGATCGAGCATGGACATGAACTCTCCACCATGTAGCCCCTTGGCTGCATTAAGCCTGAACCACCATCGTTAACACTTCAGTTTAGTGCACAAGTTTTAACTACTGAGTGTCAAGCTGATCCGCCAGCAGGCAGTGAAGAGGTCCAGTGATGTGCAAAACTACTTCTTAGGGAAACAAGACAACTAAAACAACTAAAAGATAGTTTAGATTGTTACTGTTGTAGATCTTATTTTTACTCTGCCTTACCAAGTATGACCTTAAATTAAGTAGTCCTTACAAACATGAATTGCACTTAACCAAAACTATTGTGTAAAAGATTTTAATTCCTCAGGGTTTTAATTTAGGCTGGTATTTTTAGATTACTCGGTTTAGTGATGATAGTATGTTAATAATTTAAGAGATTTTGATGACTTGAATGTAAGTGATAAGAGGGGCATTCATGATAACATGAATGAAAAGGGATAAATGGTCCTTCACTAAGTGTTTGCTCTGACTTTAAAAGGCAAATGCAACAATGTGAGACAGACTTCTATACCTGCTCTTTTATTCTGATAACACTAAATTAGGGCTGATTTATGTTTTATAATTATTATCATTTACATGCTTATTTTTAAAATAGTACATGTGCATATGTATATCATCTTAAAATAAATTCTATCATTTTAAATTGTTTCTTTGTGAGTTTTTAATCTAAAAAAGAAGAGCCTTGTGTGTATGGTAGCACACAGCTTTAATTTCAGCATTCAGGAGCCACAGGCAGGTGGATTACACTGAGTTTGAAGCTAGCCGAGATCGTAGTGAGCTCCAGCCAGCCACGGCAGTCTCAACAAAAGAAAAAAATACTCAGAGCATAGTATCTGGAAAGTATGCCAGTGATAATTTAATGAATGTATTACCAAGAAATCTTTTTGCTTCACTGTTTGCAGAATATAGGCTGATGTCATGTACCACCTGAGAACACTTTCAGGCTGGGGTACAGGTCAGTTAGTAGGTTGCTTGCCTAGCCTGCAGAAAGCCTCAATTTAATCTCCAGAAGTACATAGAATGGAACGTGTGGCTGAGCATGTAGCCTGTGATCCCAGTGCTATAGAGGTTGTTCAAGGTCAACTTGAGCTACATGGGCCTCTACCAAGAGGAGGGGACACTTTGAGCTGCAGGATATTTAATTGGGTTGAGAGGTATCCCAAGCTCCTTCCACCCCCACCACCACACTTAATAACTTTTAGTTTAAAAAATATAACTTAAGGCCGGGCGTTGGTGGCTTATGCCTTAAATCCCAGCACTCAGGAGGCAGAGGCAGGCAGATCTCTGTGAGTTCGAGGCCAGTCTAGTCTATAGAGCAAGTTCCAGGACAACCTCCAAAGCAATACAGAGAAACCCTATCTAAAAAAACAAACAATACATACACACACACACACACACACACACACACACACACACACACACACATATATATATTTTAAGCATCAGGGGGTTAGTTAGCTCAACTATAGAGTGTATGCCAATGTCCAAGGCCCTGAATTCAATCTCCCAGTACTGCAGGAAAAAGCTGTAATTTGGTAATTATTGGCAAATTACCTTTTATAGAAGTTGTGCCATTTCTGTGGTTTTAACAGCAGTGCCACCATTGTTAAAAAAAAAAAAAAAAAAAAAAAAAAAAAAACTGTTTAGCCCTGGCTGGCCTAGGACTGGCTATGTAAATCAGGATGGCCTCCAAACTTACAGAAATCCACCTACCTCTTCTTTCCGAGGCTGAGATTAATGGTGTGTGCCATCAAGACTGGCTCCAAAACTGTTAGATTTTGATTTTTGTTTTTGATACATTTCTCCTTACATAGCCTCTGCTGGCCCCAAACTCTCATTCCTCTAAGCTTCAGTTTCCAGAATAGCTGCGATACAAAGTTGTAACCATGCCCAACTCCAAAACTATTTATTGTTGGATAAATTCCATACATGAATATAATGTATTTTGATAAAATCTGCCCCTACTTCTTCCCTCCAATTCTTTCTGTACCCTCTGCTGCCTTTTGTATGTGCCCTGGTGTTCGGGCCTCCATGCATGTCTGTGTGAGGGGGTCATATCACCTAGAACTGCAGTTACAGAAGGCTGTGAGCAGCCATGTGGGTGCTGGGAATTAAACCCGGGTCTTCTGCAAAAGCAGCCAGTGCTTTTAACTACTTTCTTTGAGACAGGGTTTCTCTGAGGCTTGGATGCTGTCCTGGAACTAGCTCTTGTAGACTAGGCTGGTCTACAACTTACAGAGATCAGCCTGCCTCTGCTTCCTGAGTGCTGGGACTAAAGGTGGGCACCACATTACCCGGCTATGTGTTCCTTTTTAAATTAAAATGAATCTACTTAGTGTAAGGCATCCACTGCAACATGAGCAGCCTTTCAGGGGCTGCATCCAGAAGTGGGCACTCACTACCAATAGTGCTCCCTGTTCCAAAGGCTCAGGAAGATTTTGAGAACCACCGGTAGTAGAGGACTGTGCTAAAATAGTGTGCAGCAGCTGTGCACAGCCAAGGCACTGGACCTGACTGGGAGCAAGGGAGAAATGAAGAGATTATCACAGAGACAGAAAAACTGGGGTTAAGTGGACTACTGTAGTCTCTGATGGGAAAGCTGCATCGTCCGGGAAGTTGAGCATGCTCATCAAACAGCTGAGGAACAAAGTGGGGTTGTTACAGATAAATGGACAGGGTTGTGGTGCACAGCTGGATCAAGGAAACAGGTTTAGCTCCTCTAGATAGGAGCAGTCTCTGTAGAGGGCAGTCTTTGGGCTGTAAACATGGAGTCTGCACAAAATGTCAACCAAGGCTTTGCCATTTCCCTCTGAGCCTAACTGTAGGCTGGGGGCTGGAGTTGCGGTTTCTCTCCAGGTGTGAAGCTAGGATCTTTGACATGGCAGTGCCCATGTCAACAGCACACATTCAGTCAGGACCTCACATGCTCAGGGCTTCCTCTGCTCCCCACAGTAGTATGTTCCAGACATGACCGGGTCATTCCACACATCAACTCAAAGTGGCTGTATCTGTATGCACCAGACTGCAAAGGGTCAAGCCCGTCAAAATTCCACTGTGGAAACAGAGCCTGGTGGCACATGCCTTTTAGCAGTCAGATCTCTGTGTGTTCGAGGACAGCCTGTCTATCTACATAGTGAATTCCAGGACAGCTGGGGCTACACAGAAAAACCCTGTACAAAAAAAAAAAGCAACAAAGAAAAAAATTGTCCTCTTGTCCTCTGACCTTCACCGCATACCCTGGCATGTGTAAAACACACATAATAACAAAATAATAATAATAATAATGCAAATTTTCCCACACTGAGGCATGTGTGACAGACACACAGTAAAATTTTCCCAAAAGATATAAAGCCAATAACATGGTGCCTGGAAAATTTTAGCAGTACTTATTAAGGTGGAAAACCAGAATATACCATAATTCTACCCAGTTCTCCTAAACTAGACATTAGTATTATGAATTCACTTGGGTGGATGGAGAAGATGACAGATTTCTCCAGGCTCTCCTTGAATGAGAGCATCTGTTGAAGCAGTCTATCTCCCCTGTAGACTTCAGAGTAAAGTGATAATTAAAAAAAAAAAAAGAATTCACAGTTACTCTGAACCTAATATAGCACTTGTCACAAGGTGAGCTCTCAACATTCTAGAACTTAATTTGGAATAGATGAGAACAATATGCCAGGTCAGGTGATAATGAATTCCTAGGAGATGTGCTGTTTTAGCTCCAGTTCTCACTAAACGACAGCATTTGGCCCCCACTTTTTCTAAGACCAAGGCAAAGTACAGAATAAACACTAACACTTATTTTCCTACATTATAACATCCACATTGACTAATACAGTAGAAGCTACCACACATAATTTCTTTGTCTCGATTTCTAAATAAATCTATTTATGGGAATAATCTGATTTTTTAAAAATGATCTCTGTTTACTTTTTGTTTTTTCAAGGCAGAATTTTTCTGTGTGGAATTCCTGCCTGTCCTGGAACTCACTCTGTAGACCAGGCTGGCCTCTAACTCACAGAGATCCACCTGCCTCTACCTCCCAAGTGCTGGGTTTAAAGATGAATACTACCACCATCCAGCAGGAATACTTTAAATACTTTTATGCTTTGTAAAATACAGAGACAAGGAAGGATTCTTCAACATTAAGAATAATTAAAATTATTTACCTCTCTATACTAGCACTCAGGAGGCAAATGAATTCTAGGCCATCCTGGTCTATATAGTAAGTTCCAGGACAGCCAGGGCCTTGTAGAAAAACCATGTCTCAAAAAGAATTACTTGGGGCTGGAGAGATGGCTCAGAGGTTAAGAACACTCGCTGTTCTTCCCGAGGTCCTGAGTTTGATTTCCAGCAACCACATAGTAGCTCACAACCATCTGTAATGAGATATGGTGTCCTCTTCTAACCTGCAGGAATATATGCAGACAGAACACTGTATACATAATAAAATAAATAAATCTTTAAATTAAAAAAAATTACTTATATCTTTGCAAAGTGTGTTTGTGTCCTAAATAAACTCAGTACCAGGAGTAGGATATTGCTGTGAAAGACTGTTTTCAGAGGAATGTGGAAGACTTTGGAACTGTGTGTATGATTATATAATAATTAAAATTATTTACCTCTTCAAAGTACATATGTGGGTATATATGTTGTTACTGGTATTCTGTTTTGTTTTTTGAAACACAGTCTCAAGCACCCCAGGCTGGCCTCTAACTTAATATGTAGCTGACACTGACATGACCTTGAACTCCTATTGCTTCTGCCTTATGTCCAAAAGGGTAAGAATACAGCCATGCATCATCACACCTAGCTCTGAGTGTGTGTGTGTGTACATATGCTTTTTAAGATCTGTTATTTTTGTGTGTATGTGAATGGATAATGTACTTGTGTATATGGGTATGCTCTGAGGCCAGAGGTATTGGATCTCCTGGCTCAAGCAGTTGTTAGTTACCTGACATAGATGCTAGGAACTGATTTGAGGTCCTCTTAACCATTGAGTCATCTCTCCAGCCTCTTTGAATATATTTTTAATGAAAGATAATTATATGCTATATTATATAATATAAATACATAGTAATTAAGAAAGACTTGTCTTCAGTACCATAACTTAGTTAATCATTAGACAAATTGGGTAATTTTACTTTCTACCGAGTGTAGCCCCTTTCATGAATTAAACACTGGTATTGTCTATAACTTTTTTTTTCAACTTTTTTTATTTGAATTAGAAACAGGATTGTTTTACATGACAATCCTAGTTCCCTTCTCCCACCCGTCCTCCCCTACCCTCCCTGTCTATAACTTTTAAATATATGAAATATGTGAAATAAGAATTGTCCCATAGGTTCAAGTGTTTGAATAGTTGATCCCTAGTTGATGGAACTATTTGGGAAGGATTCAGAGGTGTGTCCATGTTGGAGCTGCCATGTCACTAGATATAGGCTTTTCAAAATCCCACCCATCCCCACTGTTGCTTTCTCTGCCTCATGGTTGTGTCTCAAGATGTGAGCTGTCAGCTATTCTAGCACCATTCCTGCCTGCTGCCATGCTCATCTCCATGATGATGGTCATGGACTCACCCTCTGAAATTATAAGCCCCAAATAAACTCTTGCTTCTATGAATAGCCTTGGTCATGGTTTAATCACACCAATAGAAAAGTAACTAAAAGTTGGTACCAAGAGTTGGATATTGCTGTGACAGACTTGGCTATGCTGTTTTTCAGAGGAATGTGGAAGACTTTGGAACTTTGGACTAGGAAAGTGCTTGAACACTATAAGTGGGTTTGGCAGGCCATCCTAGCAGGAGCCTGGAAGACAGTAGTGCTGAGAGCAATGGGGAACATGATAGTTGTGGACTCATCCTCTGAAACTGTAATCCCCACATAAACTCTTACTTCCATAAGTGCCTTGATCACAGTGTCTCGTCACAGCTATAGAATAGTAACTAAGACATCATTTATCTACTTAATCATTTTCAAGGTCAAAATGAAAATGACTCAAAATATACTTTAGAGAGTTTATTTTTCCTAATGCCATAAAAAGGTGTTCAAATCTGGTCTTCGGAACTTTGATATTTTCTTATGAGAAACATAAGAAGTGATATAGAATGAACTATCATGAGTACAGTATGGTAGCACATGCCTGTAATCCCAGCACTTGGGACGTACAGACAAGAGGCTCAGGAGTTCAGGGTCATCCTCAGCCATATAGGAATATCATATCTCATAGGGCTATATAGATACCATGTCTCAAGAAAAAGAAAAAAAACATTGTGTGTGTGTGTGTGTGTGTGTGTGTGTGTGTGTGTGTAAGACAAAAACTAGTTGACAATAAGCATTATGAGTGTGTATAACATACCTGTAGTTCCCTGCCCCCCCAGCTACAAATCAGCATGTTTTCTTTAGTATTACTTTGTTTGATTGGTTTGGGTTTTTTTTTGGTTTGTTTTTTGTTTTTTGTTTTTTTTTTTTTTTTTTTTTTTTGAGACAGAGCTTACTATGTAGCTCTGGGTGGTCTAGAACTACATCTATAGACCTGGCTGGCCTTGAATTTACAGAGATCCACATGCCTCTGCCTCTGGAGTGATGGAATTAAAGGTGTGATCCACAACTCCTGGATTCCTTAGAACAATTATTGAGGAGAGCCACTCAGAATTTGCCTGCCCAAACTCTGAAAAGAAACTGAGTAGCAGGAAGTGAACGTGAGGCAGAGTTCACTGACTCAAAGCCCTTATATATACAAGTATATACACTACAGACCATACATTTTGTTCAACTTGAACAGAGCATTTGGAATTTATCCATTGTTTGAACCAAAAGTAAACAGCTTGCTGGGCAGTGGTGGCACACACCTTTAATCCCAGCACTCGGTTAACTCTGTGAGTTCAAGACCAGCCTGTTCTGCAAGAGGACAGCCCCCAAAGCCACAGAGAAACCCTGTCTCGCAAAAACAAAAAAAGAAAAGAAAAAAAAAGTGAACGACTTGCATTTTAGACTGCAAGTGCTTGTTCTGAGCTGAGGAGGAGGCATCTAACAGGCTGGAGAAATGGCTCAGTGGAAATGTGTCTTCCCTGCATGTTCAAGACTCTGGGTTCAATCCCGGCACCACAAAGAGACATCTATCAAAAAGCTGAAAACTTTGAGGGTTTTTTTTTTTTTTTTTTTTTTTTTTAAGATGGGATCTTATGCAGTCCAAACTGGCCTTGAACTAACTATGTAGCTGAGGATAGAAGAGGCCTAACTTAAAGTCAGTGTAGCCGTGACAGACTGCTGGCTAACAATACTGAGACTAGGCCTCATACTTAAAATACCCAGGAGAAACCACGGAATGTACCCTGTGAGGGACCAACCAGAATTGAGACAAACAAGGACTAGATGCTCCAGAACATTAAGGATAGCTTACCTAACTTATATATGTTGCCAATTTCCTTGCAGCAATGCTAGTACCAATCCCTGTTTGACAAGACTTCTGTTACCCCATTCCTGCCCAATCAGGAGTTCAACCCCCATCTGAATCCAGAGTTCCCCTACTCCCCCATCTTTTACTCCTTAAAAAAACCCTGCCATAGCTGAGCTCGATGCTTTCCCTGATCCAACCTCTGTGTCAGATCGGTTGGAGGGCCCAAGCTCGAGCTTGCAATAAAGGTTCTTTGCTTTTGCATAGGAACTAAGACTCCTGGTGGTATCTGGGGAGCTCATAATATGGGCATAACATTTGGAGGTTCATCCTTGATCCCACAGACCCACTAGGACCCTCGACCTGTGGAGCCTTCAGCCAGCCACTGGGTGTCTGTATCTGTCTGTCTAGCTTGGTTTCACTTTGTCTCTGTCTTGCATTGTACTTTGTACTCTGACCAGGCCACTTCTGAGTTGCCTGCAAAAGCTCTAGATGGACATGCTTTGAAAGACAGCAGGTCAGGGAACTGGAAGCCGCTTCAGGACCCTTCTGTGCAGGCTTGGATCCCTCCAGTTTCTCTGAATAGATGAGACAGACTGAACTGGCTAACTGGCAACCAGTGATCTCTCTTTTTCCTTGAGTCGGCCAAGAGTCAGTGTTCTCCCTGGTGGCCAGGGGGACTCTGCATTGTTTTGTTGCTTTTGAACTGTTCATTTTGTGGCTGATTCTCAAGACTGACATTATGGGACAGAAGCCAAGCACTCCATTCCCTTGACTCTGATTCTTGACCATTTTCAGGAGTTCTATTGGTTGTCCTTGGAACAGCTGCCTGTCCATGTCTGTCAAGTTTGTCCTTATTTTTGTTTAGTTGCTTAATTGTTCTATGTTTCATATTCAAAAAGAAAAAAGATGGCTCTTTGACAAAAACTGACAAGCAGGCTCTGCTATGGGAGCATTGCACCCACAGCCCCTTTAAACTGAATACAGTGTGTGGTTACAGAATGCAGTACTAGGTTTGTAGGCAGTTTTCTCTGGTGCCCATGAGAATTGGAGACAACAGATAAGGCACCCCTTCTTAAAATTATAGCCAGAAAAAAATGTTGTAAGTCTGTTTTAGTGTATAAATGTATGAATGTGGCCACTACATGTTTATGTCTGGGATCAAAATTGACAGAAAAAACAAGAGCAGAGCAACCAAAAAAATTACCGGTTTATAAATTTATTAGTCATAATTAGAAATCTATAATATTTGTAACTAAAAGGCTAACTCAAAACTGCAACACAGGGTTAATAATAAAAAGGCTACATAGGAAACTTTAAAACAAAGACCTAATCCATCAATGTCTGTAGTTCTGGGCAAGTATTCAAATGTGTTAACCCTTATTTTTTTTACTCCTTTAGTTCTGCTTCTAACTAACTGTTTTTGTCAACTGAAATATGTCAATTCCAAAACATGTTTTTTTTTTATATTTAAAGGCTCACCCTGAGAAAGACTCAAGCTATACTGTAATCCCAAACACCCAATGTGGTCACTGGCCAACTAAAGATAGGACCACAAGTGCTAAACACCAAAAACTGGGATATTTCTATATTGTGATGCAATAAGGCAGTAGCCTTAAGCAGCCTGACAAACAACTTGGAGCAATTTTTCAACCTCAAGACTCTGGGGGTCAAAAGACCTTTTTATAGGAGTAGCCTAGGGTCACCTGCATGTCAAATGTTTGCATATTCTATAAGGATCAGAGAATTCCCAGGCTGTTTGTAGACTATGGGTTTTTTTGTTGTTGATGGTGGGTTTTTGTTTTGTTTTGTTTTGTTTTTCAAGACAGGGTTTCTCTATGTAGCTTTGAAGCCTGTCCTGGAACTAGCTCTTGTAGACCAGGCTGGTCTCAAACTCACAGAGATCCACCTGCCTCTGCCTCCCGAGTGCTGGGACTAAAAGCGAGCTATACCACCACCTGGCTATGACTATGTTTATGAGTTAATGGTCTTATACTAGAAAAAGCTTCAATTCAGATATTGTTATTTTTATTATAAACTGATAAAGATGATTAAGCTTTAAAATGTTCAAAACTATACTTATAAGTCATGCTAAGGACTAATGTAATCAAGTACAAAAAAAATTTTATCAGCGGAGTGTTGGTGGTTCACTCCTTTAATCCCAGCACTCGGCAGGCAGAGGACAGCCTGGTCTGCAAATCGAGACAACTCCAAAGCAATACAGAGAAACCCTATCTCAAAAGAACAAACAAAAAAAATTATCTAGCCTCTTATATGTTTTCAAAGTATAATCTAAAACAAATAACTAAAAACAAATAGAAGTTATTTGGCTCAAGTCCTCAAAATGCCAGAGATTTGCTAAATATGGTATTTAAAAAGCTTATTTGGGGACGGAGAGGTGGCTCAGAGGTTAAGAGCATTGGCAGCTCTTTCAGAGGTCCTGAGTTCAAGTCCCAGCAACCACATGGTGGCTCACAGCCATCTATAATGAGATCTGATTGCCTCTCCTGGCATGCTAGCAGAACACTGTATGCATAATAAGTAAGTCTTTAAAAAACAAAAAACAAACAAACAAACAAAGCTTATGTGACAGCCAGAGACTCTCAGATCCTAACAATGACTCCCATGGTCTCCAGAAAGACAATAAACACATCAAGGGACAACTCCACCTGGACTATGGTAATGCTCACCAACTGACCACTGGGCAAGACTGCCCCAATGCCTCCCCTTCCACTGAGGCTCAGCCAAGACTGTGGACAAGCAGGACACTGGAGAGATGATGCCCCACTTTACCTAGACAAGGTGAGGCTAGTCCCTCCATATTCCTCCTCCACAGGAAAGCCTCTCATCCTCTGGGCCTGGCAGCCAAGACTGCTGTCATGATAACTCAGCCCTCATCACCATAGAGTCCATAGGAACCTGTAATATCTGTCTAGGTTAAGACTATGAACTAGCCTCTGACATTTTGGTTATTCCTTCTCAGATCTCTGACATTGATGGCTAAGCTAACTGTAGCTTTGTGAGCTAGACAACTAGGTCTCTTGTTAAAAAAAGAAATACACCCTGTATGACTTACAAACTTGACTAAAAGTATATCATTACACTAAGATTTCAGAGGTTTAAAGTTTTCTGATGGGGGGTTGTTTTTTTTTTTTTTTTTTTTTTTTTGAGACAGGTTTTCTCTGCGTAACAGCTCTAGCTTTCCTGGAACTAGACTAGGCTGGCTATCCTGGAATTAAACTAGGCTGGCCTTGAACTCACAGAGATCTGCCTCCCAAGTGCTGGGACTAAAGGCATATGTCACCAATGCCCAGCTGACTTGAGACTCCACTTTATCTTTAGGATGAACCAAAGTTCAGGTTCCCAAGCCCTAGGGGAGCTGGGAACTTTCCAATAGCTGAGCAGCCTCCTCCAGAGACAATAGAAATAGTATGCCCCTTTAGTTCTCTAGAAACATCATGACTATCCGTAACAACAGAAAGAACAAATCAATCTGATTGGTTGGACTGAGAAGCTTACATTCTGTGTTGGTTGACAATGGTGGAAAAATGTAACTGTAACTCCACACAGATGTTTGTGGGTTTGGTGCTTAAATGCTCCTGAAATGAATGTTGGGGGTGCAGTCAGCTTCTGAGTCTGTGCTGTTGTCACTGACTGGTCAGCTTCTGCTGTGCTGCCCACTAATAAATCTTGCTTTGAATGGCCTCTTGTGTCTTCTCAGGTTGTTTTGGAGCCTTGGACCCATAACCCACTAAGATGCAGATAAAATATCTCAGATTTGCTTCAGAATAATCTTGGTGGATATGGGAATTGAGAGATGGGTTAGGTAATGTTAATTCCACTGGCCAAGAATAAGACCACTACCATAATTTTTTAGACAAATTTGGAGCAAACTTTGTTATTAAATATTGGCGAGGTCCATATCCAGGATTCCCAGAGAATAGCACCAAATTACATTAGATGGGTTTATAATCCCACAAGGCTGTGTGCTTCCCAACTTGTCCACTGGGGGAAAACATACATGCTGACATACTTTATCCCTCCCTCACAGTGACTCATATGAAATGAAATGAGCCACAAATTAAAACTTGAAGGTATAGGGTTCAGTGTAGCATATGTATGTATATGTATGTTTGTTTGAAAGGTTCACAGTGATAATAGCAGGGGCTGGACTTGTAGCTCAGTAGGTACAGTGATTTTTTAGCATGCACAAAGCTCAGAGTTAGACAGCCAGCACCAGATAACTGTGAGTGGTGATCCACACTGTAATCCCAGCACTCAGGAGCAAGAAGCTCAAGATCACCCTTGACTATGTAGCAGCTTTGAAGGCAGCCTGAGGTACATAAGACCTTGTCTCAAAAACAAAACTGCAGGCTAAAAAGGGCCAAGGAAAAACACCCTGACACTGACTTGACCCCAGGACCAGGGTTTGAAATCCCATCAATCCCTGAGTTTGCCCCAGAATCAGGCTACAAAAATCTACCAATCCCAAGCCACCCTGGAAAGCTCCACCCCTGAAGAAACCCTAGGGTTTCTTCTGTGTCCTGTTCAGTTTGCTCGTGCTTCTCACCCTAGAGGCAGCTATCTTCCTGGATTCTTTCTTCCCAATAAATCTCGAGTGAAGTCTGTTGTGAGGTGTGACACTTTTTCACCAAAACAGAGCCCAGCTGTAACAACTTTTGCTGGAGCCAGAGCAGAGGACAGTGTAACAATTTCCCTGGGGAAACTTCCCCTAGTGGAACAGAATTGTTACACTCCAGCAGACCTGAGCGGAACTGTAACACTTCTCTGGAGCAGAGCTGAGCAAAGCTGTAACAACTTCACTGGGGAACCCTCTTCTGCCAGAGCAGAGCTGTTATACTTGGCAATGGGGAAACATTTCTTTCCCGGGAGCTGGCTGTAAGCTGCTACATTTATGGTGACCTGTGGTACTCCTTAGCTCCTGACTGCCAAGATGCCTTTCTACAGAAAGCTGTAATGCTTACAAAAACCATAAAGAAAACAAGAAAATGGGCTAGGCGGTGGTGGCACACGCCTTTAATCCCAGCACTCAGGAGGTAGAGACAGGTGGATCTCTGTGAGTTCAAGACCAGCCTGGTCTACAAGAGCTAGTTCCAGGACAGCCTCCACAGTCACAGAGAAACCCTGTCTCAACGTTCCCCCCCCAAAAAAAAAAACATGAAAAAGAGAAAAGAAAACATGAAAATGGTATGTAATTCCACTGGAGGAGGAAACCTATTTCAAAAAGAATACAACCAATCACCATCTCCCATTTGACAACTGTTTGACAGCTGTGCTGAGTCTCGTAAGATGGCTCAATGAGTAAAGGCGATAGCTAGGTAAGTGTGGTGACCTGAGTTCAATTCCTGGAACAAACCACATGAAGGTAAAAGGAGAGAACTGACCTCCATATCCACAAAGTGACATGCATGCCCTGCCCTTACATGTGCACATACATACCATGATTTTATTTATTTATTTATTCATTCATTCATTCATTTAGGGTTTGGGTTTTTTTTTTTTTTAATGGTTTTTCAAGACAGGATTTCTCTGTAGCTTTGGGGGCTGTCCTGGAACTCTCCCTTGTAGACCAGGCTGGCCTCAAACTCACAGAGATCTGCCTGCTTCTGCCTCCTGAGTGCTGGGATTAAAGGTGTGTGCCACCATTCCTACCACATATTTCTATTAAAACTAGAATAAGATAGATTTTTTTTTTTCTGAGAAAGCTGGTGTGGCTGACAACTGTAATCTCTATAATCAGGAGCCAGAGGCAGAATAATTGCCATGAGTTCAAGGGCAGCCTGGTACATAGTACCTAGGCTACAAGTATTATGTTTCAAAAAGAGAGACTTCTGGCCAGACATGGTGGCACAGGCCATTAGTCCCAGTTCTCGGGAGGCAGAGGCAGGTTGATTTCAGTGAGTTCCAGGACAGCCAGGACTGTTACACAGAGAAGCCCTGTCTTGAAAAAAAGGGGGGGGGAGAGCTGGAGAGATGGCTCAGATGTTAAGACCACAGGCTGCTTGCTCTTCCAGAGGACCTGAGTTCAATTGTCAGCAACCACATGTCTGCTCACAACCATCTGCAATGAGGTCTGGTGCCCTCTTCTGGCCTGCAGGCAGAACACTATACATAAATCGAGAGAGAGAGAGAGAGAGAGAGAGAGAGAGAGAGAGAGAGAGAGAGAGAGAGAGAGAGAGGGAGGGAGAAAGAGAGAAAGACTTCTGTTTTAGAATCCTCAGTATTCATCAAGCAGCCCTCAGCCACACCCTTAAAGCACTGAAGAATGCACCATCTCATCACTTCTGCCTGCAATAAGCACAGGTGCCCTTTGACACACTGACATACTGAGTAAGGGCTTGATAAACCTCATTGATGTGTAAATCACACGTTGGTGATTCATTTTCTCTATCAAGTTAACTAAACAAACAAGATGGGCAAGAATAAAAAAGTGGTCTCTGAGCCAGGTGATAGTGACAGTGCATGCCTTTAATCCCAGTACTCTGGAGGCAGAGGCAAGCAGAACTCTGTGAGTTCAAGGCCAGCCTGGTGTATAGAATGAGTTCCAGTCAAGGCTACACAGAGAAACCCTGTCTGGGGGGGGGGGGGAGTGGCCTCTGTAGAACCTGAATTGGTCTGGGTGACAATCAGCAACAGAATTAGAGGGGACTCAACTAACCCTTGTGCAGTAGTGTAAGACCTTGGGCCACTACCACACAGGCCAATCATGGCTTGATTTTTGATTTCCTAGGCTCCAGAACTCTGGGCATTATGCATTTGTTGTTTAGGCATCTTGTTGTCAGCGTTCTACCATTATAAAAAGTATGTAAGATAATCAAGTTATAAAAAGAAAACAGCTATTTTGTTTCAGTTGTAGAGGCTTCATTCCATGACTGGCTTGCTTTGTTGCTTTTTAGCTGGGAGTGGACATCATGTGGAGAGCCACAAACCTCATGATCAAGAAGTGAGAGAAAAATGAGAGGCTCAGGAGAGGCCGGTGGGGAGGAGCACTTGCTCTACAAGCTTGAGGACCTAATTTTGAGTCCCCACAACTCTTTTAAGTCAAATGATATCCGGTGAGTGAGCATCTGTAACCCCCACATTCCTACCTGGAGACAAGGCACAGGAGGACAAGCTGGAGAATCTCGCAGAATAACTAGCCTGCCCTACATGGTGAAAAAGCAAAACAAAACAGAGACCCTGTCTCAAATAAGGTGGAAGGTGAGGACCAACATCTAAATTTGCCCTTTGACCTCCATGCCTGTATTGTAGCTCTCTCTCTCTCCCTCTCTCTCTCCCTCCCTCTCCCTCACTTCCTCTTCCTCTCTCTCCTCCACACACAGAGAGAAGCCCTGCCTCAAACGAAATGGAAGGCAGGCCAGTGAGGTGGCTTAGCAGGTAAGGACACAAGCCTGATGACCTGAGTTTGCCCCTGGAGCCCACATGTTGGAAGGAGAGGGCTGATTCCTACAGGCTGTGCTTTGTTTTCCACAGGGCATGAAATGACTCACACGTGCCACCCAACAAAATAATCTTAATTTTAAAAAAATCAGGTGAAAGGTGCAGGTTTCCTTTGCGCTTCACATGAATACCATGACCTGTGTGTGCCACCACACACACACACACACACACACACACACACACACACAAGCCAACCAAAAAAATTACAAAGGAGCCAGGCAGTGCACACCTTTAATCCCAGCACTCGGGAGGCAGAGGCAGGCAGATCTCTGTGAGTTCGAAGCCAGTCTGGTCTACAGAGCGAGTTCCAGGACAGAGAAACCCTGTAAAACATTTTTTATTAAAAAGAATTAGAACCATAAACCAAGTTGGGTGTGGTGGCGAAGGCCTTTAATTCCATGCACATGAGAGGCAGACGTAGCAGCTCTCCATGCGTTTCAAACCAGCCTGGTCTACAGTGTGAGCGTCAAAACTGGAAGCGGGCATTTGCTCTCTGTGTCTTTGAGCTAGGACTTAACCCATCATGCTCCTGGTTGCAGGCTGGAGCTGACATGGCACTCTACATGCCCCTTTCCTGTGACCACAGCCTGCAAAAGGCAGCTTGAAGTACTCAGCCTCCATCTGGCCAGAAAACAGCTCCTTACAAATGTAACCGGACATCTGTTGCTGTTTCTCTGAATATCCTAATGTAGCCCCACCAAATTTATTGGTTTGCTTTAATCTTCCAGCATATTTAGATTTGTATCAGCCAAATCCCTCAGAGGAGCCTCACTAATTTCAGAAAAGGAAGCAAATAAATACCATAATAGTTTAGTTTGCACACTTCAGAGGAAGCATCCACTTAAAAAATTATATTAAAGCCATGCTCTGACTGAGGCATGAAAAGCTCAGAGTAGAAGCCAGACTCAGGCTTTGCAGCTCTCTATCGATCGACCCTGAGGAGGGCTGATGAAGAAGTGACTTGTTCTGAAAACTCCCTGCTGCAGACTGCCAACTCCCCTTCTCACAGTGGACAAAGCAGCTGGCCTTTTCAGCCCCCTGCAGATGGAGATAAAGAGGGAAGCCTCCTCCCAGATTTTGTCCCTTAGCTTTCCTTACAAAGACAGAGGCTGCTTTTATTACTTCAGACCCACTAAATGAACCCAAAGATCCCAGACTGGAAGGCCCAGGGACAGCTTTCTCCTCAGATGGCCAGTTGCCACTACTAAAGTCTGTTTCTTAGTAGTGAGTCCCTTGCCTCCAGCTCCTGCTGCTCCCCTGCAGCCTGTGGACAGGGACCGCTATTAGCAGTTCACAGCAGCGATCTGGAGCAGAAGTTGTGGGGAGTGTGTTTCCAGATCATGGAGCTTTACTGGAACAATGCTTCAGTCACTGAGGTACTGGACTGTTATCTCCTCCTAAGCACAGGCCGACCTAGTGTGTCCTCTATAGCAATCTCAGCATAGACTGAAGTTAAAGCCAAACTAACTGCTGTCAGAGTTTCCTAAACATCATTTTAATAGATGCAAATTCAGTCTTAATTTCAGTGGATTTAATCTAAATTTGTCATGTTTTAACATGTAGCATTACTCTTAGGAGAAAAATTGCCATTTGCACCCAGAAAGTGAAATGCTTTGAATAGTATCCAGTGCTGGGCAGTAGTGGCGAACACCTCTAATTTCAACACTCAGAAGGTAGAGGCAGGCAAGATCTCTGTGAGTTTGAGACCAGCCTGGTCTACAGAGTGAATTTCAGGACAGTCAAGACTACTCAGAGAAACTGGGAGGATGTCACATGGAAGTCACATTAATCCGTGTAATTAAGGAAGCATCTTAGTCCTTCCAGTTGGAGTTGGCTCTTTCTTAGACCTACTGCATAGAATGCAAGAGCTGCCGGTAGCGGTTAGGCTCATGGCCCTGGGTCTTGACAATAAATACTAAGTGTCAGAGTTCAAAGTGCCCCAGCTTCACATAGTGTGGATGGGGAAACTGGAGAGTAACAGCAGAACCGGTAAGATCCGCCACGTCCTGGACCCAGTCGATATTCATTGTCTTGTAAAGTAGCATATTTACATCTGTGACCCACAAGTGTGTGTCCAGCTGAAGACAGGAGATGCACGTGCAGCAAACTGCGGGACACCAGTTCCCAGCTAGTGAGCTGGAGCTACAGACGACTGACCATTTCCCTTGAGGTTTTCGTGACTCAGCAGGAGGCAAATCCTTCTTCTGCCAGGCCTTTTGCTCTCCCAGGCAATTTCAAATTCAGCTTGCGTGTCCCACAAAACCCAGAGCTTCTCAGCAACGGCTTTGAATGTGTGGATCAATCTGAGAAAGGGAAGTTGATTAACATGACAGAGTCTCCCTTTTCACTGTGTTTATTCTCACTGTCTTGTGTATTGACACTTTGTTATCAGTAAGCGATTCAGGTAATTTCTTTGTTAAAAACAAATGAAAAGAGAGGCTCCCAGAACCAGAAAATAGGCCTTAACAATTTATTATTTAGGTTTAAATAAATGCAAGCTTGGCATTCTTGATTAATTTATAGCCTCCTTCCCCCCCTTTTTTTATTTAATTTAGAAACAAGCTTGTTTTCCATGTCAATCCCAGTTACCTCTCCCTTCCCTCCTCCCCTGCCCCTCACTGACCCCTATCCCATCCCCTTTGTGCTCCCCAGGGAGGGTAAGGCTTTCCACAGGGGAACTTCAAAGTCTGTCATATCATTTGGAGCAGGGCCTAGGCCCTCCCCTGTGTGTCTAGGCTGAGAGGGTATCCCTCTATATAGAATGGGTTTCCAAAGTCCATTCTTGTACTAGAAATAAACATTGATTCACTACTAGAGGCTCCATAGATTAACCAGACCTCCAAACTGACATCCTCATTCCAAGGGTCTGGAACAGTCCTATGCTGGTTTCCCAGCTATCAGTCTGGGGTCCATGAACTCCCCCTTGTTCAGGTCAGCTGTTTCTGTGGGTTTCTCCAGCCTGGTCTTGACCCCTTTGCTCATCACTCCTCCCTCTCTGCAACTGGATTCCAGAGTTCAGCTCAGTGTCTAGCTGTGGGTGTCTGCTTCTGCTTCCATCAGCTACTGGATGAAGGCTCTAGGATGACATATAAGGTAGTCATCAATCCCATTATCGGAGAAGGACATTTAAGATAGCTTCTCAACTATTGCTTAGATTTTTAGTTAGGGTCAACCTTGTAGGTCTCTGGACATTTCCCTACCAGAATTCTCTTTAAACCTATAATGGCTCCCTCTATTATGGTATCTCTTTTCTTGCTCTCGTCTACTCTTCCCCTGACTCAATCTTCCTGCTCCCTCATGTCCTCCTCTCCCCTTCTCTTTCTCCTAACTCCCTTCCCCTACTACCTTGCTCCCAATTAGCTCAGGAAATCTTGTCCCTTTTCCCTTCTCCGGGGGGAACATGTATGTCTCTCTAGGATCCTCCTTGTTTCCTGGCTTCTCTGGAGGTGTGGATTGTAGGCTGGTAATCCTTTGCTCTATGTCTAATATCCATATATGAATGAGTACATACCATGTTTGTCTTTTTGTGACTAGGTTACCTCACTCAGGATGGTTTCTTCGTGTTCCATCCATTTGCCTGAAAATTTCAAGATTCCATTGCTTTTTTCTGCTAAGTAGTACTCCATTGTGTACATGTGCTACATTTTCTCCATCAATTCTTCAGTTGAGGGGCATCTAGGTTGCTTCTAGTTTCTGGCTATTACAAATAATGCAGCTATAAAGATGGTTGAACAGATGTCCTTGTTGTATGAATGTGCATCTTTTGGGTATATGCTTAAGAGTGGAATTGCTGGATCTTGTGGTAGACTGATCCCCAATTTCCTGAAAAACCGCCTTACTGATTTCCAAAGTGGCTGTACGAGTTGGCACTCCCACCAGTAGTGGAGGAGTGTTCCCCTTTCTCCACATCCTCTCCATAAGCATAAGCTGTCATTGGTGTTTTTTTGTTTTTTGTTTTTTTTTTATTTTTTTTTTATTAGTTCAAGTTAGGGAACAAGCTTGTTTCATATGTAAGTCCCTTCTCCCTCTCCCTCCCCTCACCCCATTCCTCCTCCCCCACCTCCAATCTACCCCCCACCCCATCCACCCACCACTCCCCAGGCAGGGTAGGGCCCTCAACGAGGGCTCAGCAAAGTCCACCAAATCTTCCTGTGCTGGGCCTGGGCCCTTCCCCATGTGTCCAGGGCCAGAGTGTAACCCTTCATGTGGGATGGGCTCTCAAAGTCCCTTCTTACACCAGGAAAAAATGCTAATCCACTACCAGAGAATCCCTGGAGCACAGAGGCCTCCTTATTGACATCCATGTTCAGGGGTCTGGATCAGTCTTTTTTTTTTTTTTTTTTTTTTTTTTGGTTTTTTGAGACAGGGTTTCTCTGTGTAGCTTTGGAGCCTATCCTGGCCCTCACTCTGGAGACCAGGCTGGTCTCGAACTCACAGAGATCTGCCTGCCTCTGCCTCCCAAGTGCTGAGATTAAAGGTGTGCGCCACCAACGCCCGCCTATATGTTAATACTTAAGACAGAGTTAGCCAATAGAAGTCCCAGTCATTGGCCAACAGTACTGTAACTAATAGAGTCTCTGTGTGTTATTGGGGGGGGGGGTGCTGAAGCAGCAATGGGACCCAGGCGGGAATCTTGCAACATATGTTTGGGGTTTTGATTATTATCTGTCAAAGGACTTCTGTAAGCTTCTTGTACTTTCATTGGGAAAGTTTTCTTCTATGATCTTGTTGAATATGTTTTCTGCACCTTTGAGGTGGGTTTCTTCACCTTCTTCTATATTCTTCTGTTATTCTTAGGTTTGGTCTTTTCATGGTGTCCCATATTTCCTGGATATTTTGTGTTAGGGATTTGTTGGACTTAAGATTTTCTTTGGTTGATGAATCTATTTGTCCTAGTGTATCTTCAGCGCCTGAGATTCTCTCTTTCATCTCTTGTAGTCTGTTGGTTATGCTTGCATCTGTAGTTCCTGATCATTTTCCCAGCTTTTCTATTTCCAGCATTCCCTCAGATTGTGTTTTCTTTATTGCCTCTATTTTAGTTTTCATGTCTTGATCTATTTGAATTGTTTCTTTCATCTGTCTGATTGTTTGTTTTTTTCTTGGTTTTCTTTAAGAGATTTGCTGATTTCTTGTATTTTTTGGTTTGTTTTTTCTTCCATTTCTTTTCTTTTTTTTAAAGCTTTTAAAAAAAGATTTATTTATTTATTATGTATCCAGTGTACTGTCTGCATGTGTCCCTGCAGACCAGAAGAGGGCACCAGATCTCATTTTGGATGGTTGTGAGCCATCATGTGGTTACTGGGAATTGAACTCAGGACCTTTGGAAAAGCAGTCAGTGCTCTTAACCTCTGAGCCATCTCTCCAACCCTTCTTCCATTTCTTAAAAGGATTTTCTCATATCCTCTTTGAGGGCCTCTATCATTTTCATGAAGTTATATTTAAGGTCATTCTCTTCTGCTTCATCTACATTGGGATGTTCAGATGTTGCTGATGTAGAGTCCCTAGACTCTGGTGGTGTCATATTGGTTTTTCTGTTGCTGAATGTGTTTTTATATTGTCTTCTTTCCATCCCTTCTTCCAGTGGGTACAGGAGGAGTTTCTTCCTCTCCTGGTGGGTAAGGGTCAAAGGTTCCCTTCTGGTGGGTGCAAGCAGGTCCAATACTCCCATAGCTCTCCTCTTCCCATGGGTAGAGGCGGGACTAGTACCGGGGCCTTGGCAGTTGCTGGGTGGGCTAGACCACTGGGATGGGTTCCCCAGTGTGCAGTCCCCAGGCCTCAGGTAGCTCCAAGCAGGGCACTGGAAGGTAGCAGGAAACAGGCCCATGCTTATCTCGCCACATGGTAGGAGAAAGGGACTAGGATGCTGCCAGTCTCTGGGTGGACTGGACCACTGGATGGGATCCCCAGTGTGCAGTCCCCAGGCCTCAGGCAGCTCTGAGAAGGGTCTACTTTACAGCCTTCTATACACTCAGTGTGTGCTTAAAAACTTATCAACCTCACAACTATACTTAAGGAGAATTTTCACACTAAAACAATACAATATATATTGTACACAAACATTTCACATACATATACATATATATGTATATATGGGTTTTTTTGGGGGGGGTTGGTTTTTCGAGACAGGTTTCCTTGTGAAGCTTTGGAGCCTGTCCTGGCACTTTCTCTGTGGACTAGGCTGGCCTTGAACTTAGAGATCCCACCACCTCTGCCTCCTGAGTGTTGGGATTAAAGGTGTGTGCCTCCACCACCCAGTTCTATCAAAATATGTTAGCTGTGGCAAATGCTATGTATCCATTGGCTCTGTATGTAATCTACTTGCTAAAATTTGTAACCCCAAAATATTTTGTCAGAAGACTGCAGAGAGCAGTGAAATCTGTCACCTGACTTACACCTTCTTATTGGACGCTTACAAAGTGCTAGTTTTGTGTAATGTCCTTTACATGGTCCACTTAGAGATATTTTTGCACTTTGGTTGGTAACCTGATGGCCACTAGGCATAGTAGTTCTGCCCTGTGTTCTTTTCCTCAAGGCCATGATGTGCCTCTCAGATAAAAATGGAAGTTTTGTGCCAGCAGGAATACAATGGTAAAGGTAGACATTTTGTTTGTTGATTTTTAGAGACAGGGTTTCTCTGTGTAGCCCTGACTGCTCTGGAACTCTCTTTGTAGACCAGTCTGGCCTCGAACTCACAGAGATCCACCTGCCTCTTCCTCCTAAGTGGTGGAATTAAAGACATGAGCCATCACACCAGGCTATATTTCTAAATATTGAGCCATAATTGAAACACTTGACTGTGAAATCTGATTTTCTGATATTTTTCTTAGGGCCTTGAATCCACACTTGTAATAAATCGTTTAAAAAGGTGAATTCAGGGCTGGGGCGTGGCTTGGTGGATAAACCATTTACCATGTGTGAGGACAGGAGTTTGGATTTCCAGAAGTCAGGTAAAGTTTGGGTAATTGTGATGACCTACCTGCCTGCATGTAACTCCAGCACTCTGAAGCAAGCTGGCTAGCTTGACTAGAGGAATTGGTGAGGCCTGGGCTCAACTGAGAGATCTGTCTCAGTGAATAGGGTGGAGAATGAAGTAAACTCCAGCATCAGCTTCACACACACACACACACACACACACACACACACACACACACACGCTAACAAACATACACGTGTGCTGTGGAATAATCCTTTTTTATACTGTGATGATTTGTCACTGGGATTGGTGATTTAATAAAAAGCTGAAAGGCCAATAGCTAGGCAGAATTTTCGGGGCAGAGAACATCCTGGGAAGAAGAGGGAGAAATCTGGAAAGTCAAGGGATTTGATGAACATGTCTTGCTGAAAGGTACTGCTGGACTTCTGGGTCTTGGGACAGGGGCGCTCACATGGGAAGGCCTGCGTGTGGACCAGGAGTGGTCACCAAGACTCAGAAAGTAGACCTGGGCCCACAGTTCCCACAGAAGAAGAAAAAGAAGGTGGTGGTTGCAGAGGTTGCAGAGCCAGAGACTCAATACTCAGTCCTAAACAGTGAGGATTATTTTGTCTATGTTTCCCCTCCAAGGGGCCACATTCCCCTCTAACAATGTGGGTGAAGGGCAGGTCCCTGAGATGTCACCGGGTAAGAGAAAGAAGAAAAAAAAGTCCCCTAGCTTTCACTTGAAGGAGCACCTGAAGTCTGAGGGGCAGGACAGAAAGTCCCCCAGCCCTAGAAGGCAGGTCCTTGAGCAGTCAAGGAATGCCTCAGAATGCCTCAGTGGAGAGAAGAAAAGGATGAGGAGGAAGTCCTTACCTCAGGCCACCTCATAAGGCTCACGGCTGAAGACTTCCCAGACCCCAGGCATGCTGAGGAAGTTAGCAAACCTGGTAAGAAGTCCAAAAAACACAGGAAGGAAAAAATGGTTCTGGACATGGAAGCCTTTCCTCCCCAGGACTCTTGGCTCTGTGATGCTGAGGATGTTCTACACCCCAGGCTCAGGGAGGGAGGAGGCTGAGGAGCAGGCAGCCTGGGGGCAGAGAAGGAAGCAGGGGAGCCCCAGAGAGCACAGGAAGAAAGAAGAAGAAGAAGAAGACCCATGAAGAGGGAGACATCCTCCCAGTCTACTCCAAGCTCTCCATGGGGAACAGCCTGAAGAAAGGAAGTAAGAAGTCAGTCAAAAGTGAGGCTTCGGAGTACATCCTGATAGACAGCCCGAAAGCCCCTGGGGGTGGGGGGAGTGAAATCCAAGAAAAAGGTGGAACAGCCAGATTGTGAAAGGGCTGGCTGTGAAAAGGAAGAAAAAGAAGAGGAAGGAGCGTGGAGTGAAGGAAGACCCTCAGCAGGAGGAAGAAAAGGAGTCGGACACAGACCTGGAGGTGGTAAAGAAAAAGAAAGGCAACATGGATGAAGCTTACATAGATCAGGTGAGGCAGAAGATTGCAAGAAGAGATTGACCATGAGTCGGGCAAGACAGAGGCTTCAGAACCCAGGAAGTGGATGGGAACCCAGTTGGCCAGTGGGACACTGCTGGCTTTGAAAACGAGGAACAGAAGCTGAAATTCCTGAAGCTTATGGGTGGCTTTAAACATCTGTCCCCATCATTTAGCCAACCTCCCAGCACAACTAAGAGGTCCAAGATGGACCTGGACAAGAAGTCTTCAGACATGCCCCAGCAGAATCTGCAGCAGAACTATGACCGGGCCATGAGCTGCAAGTACAGAGGTGGGGCTAGCCTGGGCTTCTCCCCTGAGGCCTGCAAGGTCTTCTACATTGACCAGAATGCCTCCAAGTCTGTCAAGTTGCAAGATTAAACTATATTGTCCTGGTCCTCAAACTGCATTTCTTAATCAGTTTTGCATCTGCCAAATTGGCTTGGATCGGGTACCCGCAGATACTGAGGACCACTCACGGTGAGTTTTAAACAAGCAAGTGAAAGCTGCTCGTGTGTCAGGATCCAGTACCAATGGCTAAAACCTCCTATTTTCTGTATTAAACCTTCCACTTCTTTGGGAGAAAAGTATTTTGAATAATAGCAGCTAGCAATTGTTGACTTGTGCGGAGCCCTGACTAAAGTGTTTTCCTTGTATTGATGTATTTAAACTTAATTATGGAATGGGTGCTACTCTCATCTCCATCTTATGGATGCCACAACTTAAGTTCAGGGAAAAGTAATAAAATAGCCAAGGGTCACCTTCCATTAAGCGTCATCAAGAGTACATCACCCTGCATCACTCAATGATCAGTGAATGGAGAAAGCAAGTGTTGTGCCATGTCTTCCATCGGGACCAACAAGTTTGTTTCCTCCTCCTCCTCAGGAGGCAGGTGAGGTGCACCGGGCAGATGTGGCTAAGCTTCTCCTCTGTGGGAGATACTCTGAGCTGGCTGCTTTCCAGCTGTCATCCTTCCAAGTGCTGTGCTCACATTCGATGCTCCTGTGCATTGACCAGATCTCAAGCAAGGCATTTTGTACAGCATGTAATCCTGCATCTGGACCAAGTGAGATTCTCAGCAGTGTGCACCCAAGGGAGACAGTTTGAACAGCTTGTATGAAGTCAAATAGGAGAATGGAGAATACGGTGCTTCATCTGCTGTGGGCACCATCCCCACCATGAACTACACAGCAAGCTCCAGATTCAGAGATCCGTATGACATGACTTTTCTCTTCTACCAACTTTGGCAGTCTGGCATCGAAGTTAACATAAGGACATTTTCCTATCTCTTGGCCTGGCACCTCACCCAGACATCCCATTGCAAGCCTGGTCTCCCACAGGCACAAATACTAGTCAGTGGGTTGGGATTGGAGGGATTGATGTTGCACTCATCCAGGACATTCATTCTTCCAGCTCCATCCTTAGTGTTTGTGTAACTGAGCTGGTGGGAAGATGGCAGAAGCAATTCCAGGCTGTAAATGCCCATTTTCTGGAGTTGGGAGAAAACCCTTTTTATGGCCAAAGAAACGTCAGCAGCCTCTTAGAGAACATTTTATGACTTCATTCTGGTCTGTGTGATTGGTCCTGTGTTGGCCCCTTTGGTCAGGGAGGTGTTCCTCAGGCTAGCCAGGGATAGGGTGGGGTGTTCCATACTCCATATAGCCAGCAATGATGAGACTGCATCTACCTGAAGCAACTGCCTCTACCCCACCCTGTTCCGACCTGTAAAGGCATAGGCCATGTCACATCCTACAGGTGTCTGCTAGCAAAGACTTTTTAAAGCCTCTTCCCTCAGATGAACTTGGTCTTTCATAGATTCAGCCCCAAGATACAAAAAAGAAGAGCCACCTTCCTTCTCAGAGGGCAGAATTCTGAATTTGAGGCAACCTCTAGACCAGTGTTTCTCAACCTGCGAGCGGGTTATGACATCTACATGGAAGAGGATAGATGGGTTGCCATCTCATGCCACATACACCTTGGTAACTGTCATCCAAGTGTGATGGCCAGGTCTTTTTCTTACCTGTGACATGTCTCAGTGCTGAAGGACTTGAATTTGTAGCTTACTGTCTAAGTAATGACTTAGGTGCTCCATTTGCTCACCCTCCTCTGTAAAAATTGGAGTCTAAGAGCAAAGAGGCTGTCGGGCCTCCTCAGGAGTGCAGCCTTGTCTCTGCTGCTCATAGGTATGAGCACTGAACTGAATGGCTGTGCTTCTGTTCACCAGGCTTCTGTCCCACTGGTGGTGGCTTGAGCCACCCTACCCCCTCTCTCCATGTCTTGTACCTTCCCAGAACTTCAGTCTCTGCTTGATGTCTCCACGTGGATGTGGGTGGTCAGTTACCCAACACAGGCCTTGAACTTGGCTGTTTCTCTCTCAGGCATTTCTCACCACTTGCTGGTGCTCTATAGCAATATCCTTGTCCATAGTCACCCGCCAACAGTCACCCACATCTCATGGTTCCTACCACTTTGTTTTGGGGCTGATTTCTGGGCAGTCTACTTGAGTCCACGAGGCCCTGCCCTGAGGCTACCTTTCCACCCCGACTGACCTGTCAAAAGGATCCCAACTAGCCACTGTTGTCCCCTGAAGGAGGGTATGACTCAGCTCTGCAAATTTTCATGCTACTCAGACTGTGGCAGGCAGAACCTCTCCCCTATACCTTCTTCCCTGCCCCATCCCCTTGGCAGAAGGGAATTAAGGTTGCTAGTCAGATGAATTTGAAATAAGATCCTGGATTACCTGAGTAGGCTCCTCACAAAATCCCTTAACTGGAAGGTGACAGAAGAGTTAGTGTGGAAGAGACTTGGAAGCCATGGACAGCCACTTGAGAAGGAAAAGGCCACAAGCCAAGACCACGGGCAGCCCTTAGAAGCTGGGTAACACTTCCACCAGAGCACCCACAAAGGAGCTTAGTCTTGGTGACTCCGTGACCTAGCCCAGAGGGACCAGTGAGTTGTGATCAACAATTTCAGATGGTAAAAACCACAAGAAGCCATAATGCATGTAATTTGTTAAAGAAGCAAGAACCAGGAACTAAGGACATGAAGAATCCTGTTATTCATCTCCTAAAAGTCTCAGCATATGTCCTTCCTAATGGGAGTAGATGCCATTCCGTGGAGATGGGCTTTCAGAGACCAGCCTGCCAGTAGCAAGTGAGGGAAGCTGCTCCAGTCTACACTTCTGCCCAGGTTGGCAATAGGATTCAGAGGCCCTGTGGTATGTAACCCAATGCAAGGCTAAGCTGAGGTTAACACAGGAGCACTAGGAATTCTCTGGGCCAATGTTGGGAGCTGATGCTGTCCAACATGGGCAGCCTTGAGGATGATAAACAGTGCTTTTCTTTCTTTCTTTTTTTTTTTGTTTTTTTTTTGTTTTTCGAGACAGGGTTTCTCTGTGTAGCTTTTGGAGCCTATCCTGGCACTCGCTCTGGAGACCAGGCTGGCCTTGAACTCACAGAGATCTGCCTGCCTCTGCCTCCCGAGTGCTGGGATTAAAGGTGTGTGCCATCAACGCCTGGCACAACAGTGCTTTCTAGGTGCTGATTTTTGTTCACAACAGGAGACATTCAGTATCTGATTTTGATTTTTGTTTTATTTTTGACACTGGCTTATTTATCCCAGACTGGCCTCAAACATGTAACTGAGAACCATGAACTCTTGATCCTCCTGCCTCTGCCTCCTGAGTACTGGGATTACAGGCCTGTACCACCACACTCGGTTTACGTGGGCCTTGTGGATGCCAGGCAAGCATCTCCCCACCTGATCCACGTCCTCAGCCTCATTTGCTATTTGTTTGGTTGATTTTTTTTTTTAAGACAATTTTCTCAATTCCTTGGGATAGTGGGAACTGTCATCAGATTGACCTCAAATGTACAACAGTAACTCTGGTTTCATACGAGTAGGCACATGAGTTCATATATAAATGATTTTTAATTTCTACTTTCTGAGGTTAGTCTTGTATAATGTTTCAGAGTAATGATTAATAAAATTCATGCCTAAAGTACACACACACACACACACACACACACACACACACACACACACACACACACACACAAAAGGTACCACCATGTGGCAGACAGTAGAAAAGAAGTATGGGTTAATTCAAGTTCTAAGAGCTAGTTAGTAACAAACCTAAACTATTGGCTGAACATTGGTAAGTAGTAAGAAGTCACTGTGTGGTTGTTTGGGAGCAGGCTGGAAGGACAGGGCTGACTGGCCCTGACAAAAAAACTCCACACACACAAGACACAAATTTTACAGTTAAAAAAAAAAAAAAAAAAAGCAAATGAAGAAACTACATGCTTCTTTTGGGGTTAGGGCAAGACAGTGAGTTAAAAATCCAATCCATTCTCTATTATGCTGCAGAATTTAAGCCAGTTTAAATTTTCCCTCATGCATTTTAAACCTTTTTGTAGCAAGTGGTGGTGGTGGCGGCAGCAGCACACACCTTTAAGCCCATCAGTTGGGAGACAGAGGCAGGTGGATCCCTGAGTCTGAGTCCAGCCTGGTCTACAAATCAAGTTCCAGGAAAGTCAGGGATCTTCAAAAATAAATAAATAAAATGATAACCTCTAGTAGAATAAGCTTACCAAGTACCCCCTCCCCCGACATTAAAACTTTTTTGTTTTTCAAGACAGGGTTTGTGTGTGTAGCCCTGGCTGTCCTGGAACTCACAATATGGACCAGGATGGCCTCAAAGTAGAGATCTACCTGCCTCTGTCTCCCAAGTACTAGGATAGAAGGCATGCACTGCCACCTCCCAGCTGACACTAAAACTTTCAAAGCAGTTTAAAAATATCTTGACATTTACTTAAAATCCCATCTTAGCTGCTATTTTGAGAGGCACTGAACCCAACACTTTGCTCACGTCAGGCAAGTGCTTTACCTCTTACAAATCTCCAGTTCCCCCAGTGCCTTAACTTAGAAGGGTATGAAGGCTAGGTATGGTTATGTATTTCTGAAACCCATCATTGAAGGTAAGGTAGTACAAAGGCATGCCCAGTGTCAAAAGATGGGGGAAATATACATACATTGCTAGTTGATTTTCATACACATTGGACCTTGCTGGTATATTTGCATCTCTCGTGTACTTTTTGTGCAAATCTACTCACATGTACAATAATATAATGCATATTTCAATATGTGATTCGGGGCCTCATGTATATGAGCCCGGCTTTGAACTTGCCATACAGCAGATGGCCTTAAACTCTTGTCTGTCCTTGAGAACCGGGAACACAGACTTGTGCCACCACAGGACATTTTTAAAATGTGTGGGTGCTGAAAGCTGAAGAAAAGAGCATCAGACCCCTTAGAGCTGAAGTTACATTTCCAAGTCACTTAACGTGGATGCTAGGTGCCGAATTTGGGTCCTCTAGAGAGTACTAAGTGCGTTGAACTGTTCAGCAATTTCCCTAAACTAGAGACACAACCTGTTTGACCTCCAGCTGAATTCTCCAATATGGAATCCAAGGGATGTGGGTGGGGGTAAATCAAAGCACACAATTTACAGGAAGTTGAGGCAGAAGAATTAGTTTAAGGTCAATTTGTACTATGAGATCCTGTCTCAAAAACCAGAAGCTGGAGAGGGGCTCAGTGATTAAGGCACTTGTTTTTGCAGATGACTGGGCTTCGGTTCCCCAAACCCATATGCACAACTAATTCCTTCAGTTTCAGATTTGACACTCTTTTCTGATCCCCAACACCAGGCACACAGGTACTACACATTCCTATGTTTCAACACTCATACACATACATATATCTATATAAAGTATTAATCACTGATCTCATACATTCTTTTTGTTCGATCAGTTTTGATAAAGCCATGTGATCACACAGATCAGGTGTATAATTTTAATCCCCTATAAACAAAATAAGCATGTCAACTGTGGAGTAAGTACTTGAATCTAGCCAATTAGCTAAAACATGGGCCTCAAACTGATGGTCAGG
Source organism: Cricetulus griseus (assembly GCF_003668045.3). Lineage (NCBI taxonomy): Eukaryota > Metazoa > Chordata > Mammalia > Rodentia > Cricetidae > Cricetulus > Cricetulus griseus. Next base: position 225,853,823 of record NC_048595.1, read on the forward strand.
GCTGGGATTATCTATCACATCTGGCACACAATCTTCAGTCTTGAAATTTGCATACCACTTTCATAATGGCTAACTACTTAATCATGTTTCCGAGAGACAAGAGCCAGTGTGTACATTCATGGCATGCCTGTAAGGATCGGAGAGCACTCCCAGGAGGCAGTTATCTCTACTTTTATAGGTGGCATATGGAGACTGAACTCAGCTCATTAGGCTTGCACAGCATATCCCTTTACCCACTAAACCACCTCACTGGCCCCTACATCAAACATTGTGTACATGTGTATTTTTTGTGTGCATGTGAGCATGTGTGCGTGTTTGTGTGTGTGTACATGGAGATCAATCAGAGCACAACCTGTAGGATTTGGTCTCACCTTTTACCAAGTGGATTCCAGGGATCAAATTCAGGTTGTCAGGCTCCATTATCCATGGAGCCATTTCACCATCCCAGACCCTAAACTTAAGAATTCATGTGTGGGCTGGAGAGATGGCTCAGAGGTTAAAAGCACTGACTGTTCTTCCAGAGGTTCTGAGTTCAATTCTCAGCAACCACATGGTGACTCACAGCCATCTGTAATGTGATCTGGTGCCCTCTTCTGGCCTGCACTGTATACATGATAAATAAATCTTTAAAAAAAAAAAAAAAGAATTCATGTGCATGGGTGTTAAAACAAAATTCCAATTTGATTTTACCAACAAAGACTCAGGAGCCAGATGCTGGGGGTGAAAGCTTGCTACCTCAGAGGCAGAAAAAGACCCAGCTGACCCTCCTCCTCCACCAATGTCCCAGCAAGACCTTGATCCTAAACGGTCTCAGCTAAGATTCCTCTAACTCAATCTCCCCCTTCTACTTCCTGTGCTCTCCATCCCCCTGACTCCCTCTTACTCTGTTTTCTTGTTCACTTCCTGTCAACTGGTTGCTTGCTCCACCTCTTGACCTGTGGTTGACTTTATTTAAACCTGTTTGCAATAAGCAAAAAAACTCTTGATTACCAGTGTGTGCTAGGCTATTTTGATTTCAGAGGGGTGTGGGAGCAATTTTTTAGAGGATTCTTTTGAGAGAGGACATCAAGTCCGTGTCATGGCAGTGTCTGATGACGTCTCCTCTGACTGATTTCCACATCTGTCAAATAGACTTGTACTGTATGTAAGAACCTCTTAAAATGTGGGATCTTCAGTTTTTTAACTCAATAAACTGGTTATTAAAAAAAAAAAAAAAAGTGTGCTCGAGGTCTGAGCCACACAACTAGAAACAGGTTTTAACAACTAACTCATCTCAGGGTTCACAGTGTGATCAAACACTTGCAACACTGCCTACGTGCATGTCTGTGTACCAGGTACATGCAAAGCCCAGAGCCCAGATGAGGGTGTTGGGTCCCCTGGAGCTGCAGTTAAGACTGTTGTAAGCTGCCACATGGGTGCTAGGAATGGAATCTTGTCCTCTGGAAGATAAACCTACACTGTCGAGCCATCTCTTCAGCCCCCTTCTTCTCTCTCTGTATATGTATGTGTGCATAATGTGTGAAGACTAGAGGACAATATGGGGTGTTACAAAGGCATTATCCATCTTCTTTTATCAAAGTGTCATTCACTGGCCTAAAGTTCAGATTAGGTGAGATCAGCAGAAGCGCCTAGCTTCTAGCTTTCCCTTCCAACCCCCCCTCCCACACACAAACATCCCAGTGCTGGTCTTGAACTCATAGAAATATGCCTGTCTCTGACTCCAGTGTTAGCTTTTTTGAATTCAGGTCCTGTTTATGTATCAGTCACTTTACAAATCTAGCCATCTCTCTTGCTCCCAGAAAATTTATTAAAAAACAATGTTAAGACTCATATGAATATCAAATATAAAAATACCAACTAGGCCTCCATGGTGGTTTAAATAGGAATGGCTCCCATAGACTCATGTGTTTGAATGCTTGGCTTATAAAGAGTGGCACTGCTAGGAGGCGTGAGGGGGCTTGAGGTCTCATATGCTTAAGCTATGCCCAGTGTGGCAAGCAGTTCACTTCCTATTGCCTGCAGACCAAACTTCTAAACTGAATGTGAAGACTCAAGCTTGTAATACCAACTCTTGAGAGATGGCAGCCTGAAGATCAGGGATTCAAGGTCAGGGAGCACTTTCAGAGATCCTGAGTTCAACTGCCAGTACCCACATGGCAACTCACAATCTGATGCCTTCTTCTGGTCTGCAGGCATACAGACAAAGCACCTGTATACGTAAAAAAATAAATCTAAAAATAAGTAAAATTAGGAGTTCAAGGTCAGTTTAGGTTTCATAGACAGGCCAGGGGCTGGTTAGATGGCTCAGCAGTTAAGAGCACTAGCTGCTCTTCCAGAGGTCCTAAAATTCAATTCCCAGTGCCCACAAGGCATCATCAAAACCATATAAAATAGGATCTGGAGCCTTGCTCTGGTATGCAGGCATACATCAGACTACTCATACATAAAATATATAAACAAATCCATCTTTAAGCCTGGGTAAGGTGGCACACACCATTAATCCCATCATTCGTTAGGCAGAGGCAGACAGATAGCTGAGTTTGAGGCCAGCCTTGTCAACAGAGCTAGACCCTGAACAGCTAGAGCCACACAGAGAAAACCTGTCTCAAAAAAAAAAAAAAAAAAAAAAAAAAACAATAACAAAAAAGTTTTAAGGCCAGCTTGGACTACATGAGAAGCTACCTCAAAAATAAAATAAAATCCACAAATAGGGCTAGAGGATGAAAATATAAAAACTTTACTATTCTTCCAAACCACCACCCTTACTCTAGTTTGGTTCTAGGAGATCCCACACCTCTGACCTCTTTGGGCACATGCACATACCCACATGCAGATGCAGACGCAGACGCAGACGCAGACGCGCACACACACACACACACACACACACACACACACTAAAAAATAAAGTTTTTGGGTTGCTTGTTTCTGTTTTTTAGAGACAGCGTTTCTGTGTGGTGGCTTTGGGGGCTATCCCGGAACTAGTTCTTATAGACCAGGCTGGCCTCAATCTCACAGAAATCCACCTGTCTCTGACTCCTGAGTGCTGGAATTAAAGGCGTGCGCCATCAACACCCGGCTAAAACCTAAGAATTCTTATTAACTGTAATAATTCTTTTGCTATGAAAACAGGTTTTTCTTTTGTTAAGACTTCTTGAGGCCTGCCATTGGGGCCTCAAGATCCTATCACTTAGGAGACACAGGCAGGCAGATACCTATGAGTTAGAGACCAGCCCAGTCTACACAGCTGAGTTTCAGGAAAGCCAGCTCTATGTAGAGACCCTGTTTCAAAAACAAATACAAAAAACAAAACTTTGTAACATTTGACAAAGAAGTTACTGATTGGTGCATCACAAAAATAAAGGCTTCTAAACTGCTCAAATGAAAATCTAGTGAACACATGAGGAAACATTTCTGGAGAATGTAAGGTTATATAGTCTACTAATAACCTTTCAAAAACATAATAACAAAATCAGTGTGTTTTTGTTTTCCCAAGACAAGGGTTTCCTGTGTAGCCCTGACTGTTGTGGAACTCAAAGATCTGCCTGTCTCTGCCTCCAGAATGATGGGACTAAAGATGTGGGCCACCACGGGCTGGCAAAATCCCATGTTTGTTTTTTGTTTTTTTTTTCTTTTACCAGTAAGGTTGGTTGTAAGGAGTAAAACTAAGGAAAATGAATTTTGGTTCCCATCCCATAAGGACTCTGTTAAAATACCAAGAGTTTTTTATTTCACCGCAAAAGGGGCACCACAAAATGGATTCAAAGAAATGAAATGCATGCTCAGTGCACACTCATTTCATGTGACTGACACCAAGAACGGAACAGCCTGTGTTGAGTAGACAGTAGACACTGAAACTTCGATTTGATAATCAGCAGAAAACTCCATCCCCACACTTACGTTTATTAAAAACTGACAAACAAACAAAACCTGTACAAAAAATATCCCCCAATTCCTTATCACTTTGAAAAAGTAATCTTGAAAGACATTATCGCCTAGGACCTCCTCGTCCTCTGCCGCGACCACGTCCTCTTCCTCTGCCTCGGCCTCGACCTCTTCCTGCAACTGGGGAAAGAGTAAAACAAAGCAGGTGAAGTTCCCTCCCTTCAGTAGTCACCACACAGGCTTACCCTGTGTCCCTTCTACCCACACTCTTCAGTTAGTTAGCAGCTCAACAGGAACACCACCACCATTGCAAGTTAATCCAAAAATCAAGAAACCCTAAGTACATTCTACCAAATAACAATCTAATAACGTCAGAGCCTGAAAACTTGTTTGGCTCAGCTATAACTTAGTACTTTAACACACAGCATATCCTTAACATCACATGGACAAAATAAAAAGCAAAGACAAGAAACCACAGTGCACCTGCTTGGTGTACTCAAGACTGAGATTTGTCTATTTTCCCCAGGGCCTCACATAGGAAGGTCAGGCAAATGGTCTGACACCTCACACCCTTGTAAAGTCATCCACCCATTCATTTTAGGATATGGTCTCTGTGGTGTTTTAAAAAGGAGTGGCACTGTTAAGAGGTGTGGCTTTGCTGGAGTAGATGGGACCTTGTTGGAGGAAGTGTGTCATGGTGGAAATAGGCTTTGAAGTCACATAGATGCTCAGCCACACCCAGTGACTCAGACCACTTCCTGCTGCCTACAAGTCTAAATGTAAGACACTTGGCTACTTCTCCAGTACCATGTCTGTCTGTACACCACCATGTCACACCATGATAAAATGGACTAAACCTTTTAAAATGTAAGTCACCCCAATTAAATGTTTTCCTTTATAAGAGTTGCCTTGGTCATGGTCTCTCTTCATAGCAATAGAAACCCTCAGAGAGTCTCTTCTAGCCTTGCCTGTCCTGGACCTTACACTTTGTAGACCAGGCTGACCTCAAACTTACAGTAATCCACCTGCCTCTGCCTCTCAAGGTCTAGGTGTGCATTTAGTAACAGACAAATAGCTTCTAAAGAAACTAGGACTTTTAGCATCGGGCAGTGGTGGCAAATGCCTTTAATCCCAGCACCCGGGAAGCAGAGGCAGGCAGACCTCTTTAAGAGCTAGTTCCGGACTGGAGAGATGGGTCGGAGGTTAAGAGTACTGGCTGATCTACTGGAGGTCCTGAGTTCAATTCCCAGCAACCATATGGTGGCTCACAACCAACTATAATGAGATCTGGTGCCCTCTTCTGGCCTGCAGGCATACATGCATGCAGAATACAGTATAAATGATAAATAAAACTTTAAAAAAAAGACTGAAGTTTCACAAAAAGAGCTAGTTCCAGGACCGCCTCCAAAGCCACAAAGAGTGAGATGATGACAAGGCAGGACGCTAAAACAAATCATATCAAAAAACTGTTGACATTGTTTATGGACATCAATTAGACTGACAGTCTGCCTCCTCATCCTGCAAAGCAAGTAGTTAGGAAAGAAACAGTAGAAGGAAACAAAAGACACTGACACAGAAAGGCTTGAGGCGAGGGAAAGGTAAATTGTTTTTTAATCTATGCATTAATTTTTAAATAAAAACTAATAAATCCAAGAGCATTTGTATTATTATAACTAATTCCAGCAGGCTACAACACAAAGTGCATTCCTGGGTGGAAGGCAACAAAATCTCAAGGTCAACATATTAAACATCTATGAAACAATGGCCCTTTTCTCCTGCCCAATTCTTTGGGTTTTTTAAGACAGGGTTTCTCTGTGGCTTTGGAGGCTGTCCTGCAGCTAGCTCCTGTAGACCAGGCAAGTCTCGAACTCACAGAGATCCTCCTGCCTCTGCCTCCTGAGTGCTGGGATTAAATGCGAGTGCCACCACCGCCCGGCTCCTGCCCTATTCTTACACTGCTGGCTGACAGCCACATCTCCCCAAGCAGATACTGTGGTTTCAATGTGAAAAGCCCTCCATAGACTCACATTTTGTATCTATCACTTGGTCTCCACCTGGTGGTACTGTTTGCCTTGAGGTTTTATTGCCTGGCCAAACGTCCTGTTCACTTTTTGCTTCCTGACACAATGTGACAGGACAAGGGTTGCTCCTGGAGTTGCTCTGCATTCTCCAGGTAATGAAATGTAACACCTTGAACTATGAATCCTCCTAATGCTGCAACCCTTCAATACAGTTCCTCATGTTGTGGTGACCCCCAACAATAAAATTATTTCATTGCTATTTCATAACTGTGATTTTGCTGCTGTTTTGAATCATAATGAGTATTTGTGTTTCCCAATGGTATTAGGTGATTCCTATGAAAGGTTCATTCAACCCACACAAGAAAGACTAAACCTTTCTTTCTTGAAGCTGCTTCTTGTAAGGTATTTTCTCACAGAAACAAGAGAAGTAGCTAATACAGCAGGGAACTGAAACCTCTCAATGAGAAAAACAGCTCTAGGATAGACTTCTAGATCTTGAAACTTTGAATTTGCCTAGTGAAGAGACCAACTTACTTTGGAACCCTATAGAAGCTGGAACTGGTGGAACAAGCCTAAAAGCCCAGTTACTTAGGGGGACTGAGCAGGAGCGTCACAAACTCAAGGCTAGACTGGACAAATACCGCCCAGCCCCAGAATGTCCTTTCTAAGTATCTTTAAAAATAAACATATAGGGCCAGGCAGTGGTAGCACACACCTTTAATTCCAGCACTCAGGAGGCAGAGACAGACGGATTTCTGAGTTTGAGGCCAGCCTGGTTTACAGAGTGAGTTCTAGGACAGCAACTCTACTGAGAAACCCTGTCTCCACACTTCTCTCCCTCATGTGTGCCCCCCAAAGAGAAAACTACAATTACTAGTCTATCAACAATAACAACTGTGAGTGTGGTAGTCTGAAAGAAAATGGCCCCCAAAGGAAGAGGCACTTTTAGGAGGCGTGGCCTGGCTGGAGTGTGGTCTTATTAGAAAAGTGTGTTACTGTGGAGGTCTCACATATGCTCAAGCCATGCCCAATGAGGCAGTTTACTACATGTTGCCTTTTGATCAAGATGTAGCCAGCACCACTTCTGCTTACACACTGCCATGTCCCACCATGATAATGGACTAAAGCTTGGAAAATGTAAGCCATCCCAATTAAATGTGTTTCCTTTATGACAGCTGCAGTAGTATCTCTTCACAGCAATGGAGACCCTAAGACAGACAGCAACAGAATAACAGGATCTTTGGAAAACTCAAAGGAGGCTTGAGAATAAAGTATGTGCTGACAGAGAGCAAGGTCACAGCTATCTCCCAGAAGCTAGAACAAAAAGGCAGAGACAAGATGAGAAAAGAATCAGCTAAAAGGCTCAGTTCTCATGAATCCCAAGAAGAACAAAGGGAAGAAATCACCAAACTTAATGTCTTCTAAGCTGCATGGGCAAGACAATTCACAATAAATTTTCACACAAGAGAAAGGGAAGCTACAGGCAGCCTCCAAATCTAGAACCCATTGAGGAAAGGACAGCAGAAAAGGCACAGCTCTTCTCACAGCAACTCCAGGAACTCTAGGTATCACATGCACTCATCTGAATATAAGATGCTGCAAGCAATACTATGCCCTCAATGTTCACAGATGTATTCTGAACCACCATTGAATTAAGATTTCAACACACTATATACAAAACATCTTCACTTACCAGCTTCCCTTTTCTTAGATTTCACCTTAGGCTCAACATCCACAAGTAATGTATCCAGAGGTAAGCTGTCTGGTAGAATAAAATATCGGATGTTATTTCCTCGGATACTCAATGTTTCCAACTGTACAGGTTCTCTGTTCTTCAGGGTCATTTTCACAGCTTTAAGATGTGTATTCATGCTGACATCTACACCTAAAGGGAAAGAAAGCACAACAATTACCAACACGATAAAGAAGGCAGCTGAAGGCCAGGCATTAGTGGCAAGCACCTTTAATCCCAGCACTCAAGAGGCAGAGACAGACAAATCTCTGTGAGCTCGAGGCCAGCCTGGTCTGCAGAGCAAGATCCAGGACAGACCCCAAAGCTAAAGAAACCCTGTCTCGAAAAACAAAAAAAATAAACAAAAAAATAGCAGTTGAAATCATACTATAGAGTATTATCCGGGGGCTCAAGAGGTGGCTCAGAGGTTAAGAGCACTGACTTACGGTCCTGAGTTCAATTCCCAGCACCCACATAATGGCTAACAGCCACCTATAAGGTCTGGTGCCCTATTTGGTGTGCACTCTATACATGCAGATAGAACACTGTAAAGATAATAATAAATCTTTAAAAAAAAAAAAGTATTATCTGGTGCAAGTTTCTGAGACAACTTAATACATGTACAACTGGGGGGTGTCAATACAAATCAGCAATTTTTCTTTCATAAAAGATTTTTTCCCAGCCTGAATACTGAGTGCTGAGTACATGTACAGAATTGAATGCACTGGTGGTGTGGTTAAGTCACACCGGTTAGCTCAGCATTCAAGAGGCTGGGTAGGGCAAGAGGAACACCAAGAGTTCAAGAAGAGCCTGGACTACAGAGAAAGAATCCATCTGAAAGACTCAGGAAATTCATCAAGCCATGTCCACCTTTCTTTTTAAAAACCTATGATATTTTTTCCTATCACTAGGAACTCCACCCACCTTCCTGAGACAAAGTGTATCTATGCAATGCACCATAGGCTGACCTCAGACTTGTGATTCTCCTGCCCAAGTCCCCCACCCAAGTGCTTGGTCTAAGGCAAATACCACACCCAGCTTAACATGTCTATTTATTTTTAAAAAGTATATTTTTAGGATTCAGAGAGATGGCTCAATAGTTCAGTGTGCAGAGCTCCTGCAGAGGATCAAATCTGGTTCCCAGCACCCACATCAGGAGGCTCATATGTAAAAACTGCCTGCACTGCAGCTCCAGAGGGAGCCAGTGCTTCTGAACTTCAAAGGCACCTGCACTCTAATGCATACATACATAATTAAAAGTAAAACCTTGGGGGCTGAAGAGATGGCTCAGTAGTTAAGAGCACTGGCTGCTCTTCTAGAGGACCCAGGTCCAATTGCCAGCCCCACATGGCAGCTCACAACTATGGCAGCTCCAGTTCCAGAGCCTTTGACCACCTCACACAAACAGATGTATATGCAGGTAAAACACCAATGAACATAAAATAAAAATAATAAAATCATCATTATCATCATCATAAAAAAAAGAAAGAAAAGAAAAAAGGCAGGTGGTGGCAGCGCACACCTGTAACCCCAGCACTCGAGAGGCAGAGGCAGGTGGATCTCTATGAGTTCAAGGCCAGCCTGGTCTACAGAGCTAGTTCCAAGACAGCTAGGGCTATACAGAGAAACCCTGTTTGGAAATAAAATCCAACAAACAAAACTAAAGATTCTGTGTGTATTAATATGAGTGCGTACATGAGTGTGTGTGTGTGTGTGTCTTGTTCAATCGTTTTCCGCTTTTCTTTTAATTTATTTATATAAGTATGGATAGGAGGGAAGGTAGGTGCCTATGTGCTGTGATGCATGGACAACTCACAGGAGTTAAGTTCTCTCTCTCCTCCCTCTACAAGGACCCTGAGGAACAAACTCAAGTTGTCAGGCGTGGCAGCAGACACCTTTATGCACATGGCTGAGCTGGCACTCTCCACCTTGTGTTTTGAGACAAGAGTCTCTCATAGAGCAGGAACATGTAGTATTCAACTTTTTTGGAAGCTGGGATCTGAACTCAGGTTCTCAAGCTTGAACAGTAAGTACTTTACCAACCAGGTCATTTCTCAGGTTCCTTATGTCTGTAATCCTAACATTTGGGAGGCAGAGGCAGGCAGATCTCTGTGAGTTCCAGGACAGCCAGAGCTGTAATATAGAGAAACCTTGACTCAGAAAACAAAAGCAAGCAAGGGGGTGGGGGTGCGCAGGCCTTTACTCCCAGCACTCGGGAGGCAGAGACAGAAGCAGGCAGATCTCTGAGTTCAAGGCCAACCCAGTCTACAGAGCAAGTTCCAGGACAGCACAGCACTACACAAGTTCCTGAGCTATACAGAAAAATTGTTTCAGGGGGTAGGGGAGAAACAACAAAACAAATCCTTTCCCCTTCCTATGACAGTCTCAATACATTCTGCCTCCTCCATCTCTTAGGGAAATTTATGTAGGAAAGGTGTAACAGAGACTTATGATCTCTCCCTATCTCCATGGCAGACAGGATGATCAGCACGCTTCCATGACTGAGCACATGATCGTATGCATGTATGCTCATGGAAGATACCGAATCTCAACAGTGATTGTCCACTAGAGAATGAGAGCTTCTTTATTAAACTTTGTTCTCCCAGGTCACTGAAACTTTCCTCCTGGGACATCCATTTACTAAGCACCTATTATGTATTTGGTGAAACTTGTGGGTTTTTTTGTATTACAGGTTTCATCTTTAGATTTTGACTTAAAAAAAAAAAAGCAAGAATTCCATTCTGGGGATTGGGGATAGCTCAGCTTGCAGAGTATTTTCTTAGTATATATAAAGCCCTGATTTCAACCCCCATTACTTTAGGGAAAGCTGTAGCCACATCTGCTTAGGGGCTGGCTAAAGGTGTACCTGACCACACCTGCCAGGGCATGGCCAGGGTGACTAGAGTGAGAGTTGGTTAGGTGGCTGGTTTCAGTTTCACTTTCGGCTTGCTGTACAGCCTGCTGCCACGCCGGCTGGCTAGGTGGCTCTGTAAGTAAGGCTTTTTCCCTATTAAAATCCCTTGTATTTCTATGTGGCTCTGTATTGGTAATTTCCCGCTTTATCTGGTGTCAGAAGTGGGATCTGAACACACAAGGTGTGGTAGTGCACACTTGTAATAATCCCACCACCCAGGAGCTAGTGGCAAGAAAACCAGAAGGCCATCCATCCTCAACCATACACAGTGAGTTTTAGATATCTAAAAATGGGGGGAGGGGGGCGCGACAAACAAAAAGCAAAAAACTACCACAACAAAACCTTCCCCAGCTCTTCCACAATGACCAACAGTGTTCTACAGGGAGCAGAGCAAATCACTACTCAGGGCGCTTTAACAAGGGCAGCAACTGTGCTTCCTTAGATATGATGCCAGACCATACAAAACTTAATAAGCAAGTTCCAGTCACAACCGGTACTACAAAGTTCTTGAATAGCCAGAAAATGGCCCCATTTGTCTCCTTGTTTATTAAAACACTGTACCTACGTGAGAATAGGAACACATATTAAGGTATTATTTTCTTTCTTGATAATCACTTCTTCATATTTTTTAAAATATCTTTTAGAATGCCTACTATTATCGAAGAAATTGTTCCAAAGCTCAGTGAGTAGCAAAAAATAAAGAATGGAACATGGATGAGGGATAAGTAGGAATAAGAAAGCAGTAGAGAACAGGAGAAGATAATGAAGATAAAAATACTGTGTGTGTGTGTGTGTGTGTGTATGTATGTATAAAAATACCCTATTGAACTCAATCACATATATAATTAACATAGACTAATAAAAATTACAGCCAAATGCAAAATACAAATGTAATAAAAGTACAAAGTCTCAAATATGTTTTGGAAGAAGCAATATTCTACACAGAGTAACACACAAGCAAAGGCATACATGTTATAAAAACAAGAGCACCTGGCAATTTGGTTTGACTGTAGCACAAGAATATAAGATGAGGCTTAAATAAGGCCCATTCAGTAATTCGGACAAAAGGAATGAGGACCTTTACTACAACAGTGGTCATTAAGCAACCAAAAAAACTCTCCATCAGGTGAACACAGGCAGAAAAACAAAAACATTACAGAAACAGTGCAGCCTCCTCACCTGTGATTGTTCCATGGACTTGTGTTCCATTCTTCAATTCGATGGTTACAGTTTCATGACTCAATTTCATCAAAAATCTATAAAACAAAAAGTCCTGAGTTTTTACCTGCAACATTTAAAAGTCTCTTTGGAAAACTAGTATGTCGAAATTGCTGGAATTCAAAATCTGCTTCTGCAACAATTCATATGGGGTCTAGACACTTGAGCCAGCAGTTCAGAACTCATTTACTTTTGCAGAGGACCCAGTCTGAAACTCAGAACCCACATCAAAGCTCACAACCATTTGTATCTCCAGTTCTAGGGAGTCTGGGGTCCTATTTGGACCCTCATGGGGTGCACATACACACATGCAGATAAAATACTCCTTCACATAAGATAAACATCTCAACAATTCACATTACACAGCATGTTTAACTTTTCCTGAACTACACTCTCAAAGTTATAAATAAACAAAGTAATAAACTGTCATTTGGCAGCTGACTGTCTATCACAGGTGTACCACATATTCTAGGGGGGGGTGTCCAACCTGCAGACTGTGGACAGTAAGAGTATTCTAATGTTTGACACAGTAATGTAATTTACAGAGTTCATGCTTCAGTTTGTGATATTGTGTTGGGCCACATTCATTATTGTCCTGAGCTTTGGACTAGAAAACACTGGAAAGTATTAGACAACAACTTCAAATGAAGATATTCAAGATCCTAGAGTAGTATCAGGGTGGTGGTGGACATGCCTTTAATTCCAGCACTTGGGAGGCAACGGCAGATGGGTCTGTGAATTGGAGACCAGCTTGGTCTACGCAGCACGTGAGACAGTGTCTCAACAAACAACAAAAGGACCCTAGACTAATTTTAAACCACAAAAAGAAAATAAGAATTGTCATTGGTAGCATTAAGATGGGAGGGCTAGGCAGATCTCTGTGAGTCTGAGGCCACCCTGGTCTACAGAGCAAGTTCTAGGACAGGCTCCAAAACTACGGAGAAACCCAATCTCAGAAAAACCAAAAAATATCACATGGTAGAAATAAAGAACCTTTCCTTAGTCTTCCTGCATTCTTGGTGAATAGGAATATTCCTCTAATCTGTAAGCTCCTATGTAAGATCCGACCTCACACAAAGTAAGCCATTCTTCAACAGTGTCTATAACACCTAGAACTTATTTAGCAATTTACACTGGAGATGATTTCTTAAAAATAAATATTCCGGGCTGGAGAGAGGGCTCAGTGGTTAAGAGCACCGCCTGCTTTTCCAAAGGTCCTGAGTTCAATTCCCAGCAGCCACATGGTAATGAGACCATCTGTAATGAGATTTGGTGCCCTCTTCTGGCCTGCAGGCATACATGCAGGCTGAACACTCCACACATAATAAATAAATCTTTAAAAATAAAATAAAAATTCCAAGAGCTAGATAATAGTCCACTATATGGAAATGCCAAATATCCCACTGTGAATGTTTTCAACTTTTTGCTATTATAAACTTATTTATGTAAGCACTCACCAATACCAATTAAGTCTTCCAATTTTCCATCTATGCAAAAAAAAAAAAAAAAGTGTGTTGGGGGGGGGGCATGGCAAGACAGCTGAAAGGGTAAAGCACTTGCTGCCAAGCCTGAGCCCCAGAATGATGGAGAGAATCAACTCTCCGCAGGGTTTTTTGCCCTTTTTATACACACAGTGATGCCAATCCCCCCACACAAGTAATAAGTTGTAATCTTTATTTTTTTCCTAGACAGGGTTTCTCTGTATAGTCTTGGTTGTTCTGAAACTGAGAGATCAGCCTGCGTTTGCCTCCCAAGTGCTAGGATTAAAGGCATGCACTACCATCCTGATACTTGTAATCTTAACAAATAAATAAATAAAATCTGAACCAGGCATGATGGCACCCTTTAATGCCAACACCAGGGAGGCAGAGGCAGGTGGAGCTCTGCGAGTTCAAGGTCAGCCTGTTCTACACAGCAAGCTCCAAGCCAGCCAAGGCCTATATATCAAGACCCTGCCTCAGGGATCATCATCAACAACAAAATTATTAATTTAAAACACCAAACAGGGCTGGATCAGCAGGCAAAAGCAGTTTATGTATAGGCTGAGGACCTAAGCTATAATCCCTGGGACCCTGGAAGGCAAAAACAAACTCCCCCAAATGTCTTATAATGTCTACGTGCACCTGTTGTGTACATGAACACACACAGGCTACGATGTATGCTTGTAATCCTAGCACTTGAGGAGTGGAGGCAGAAGAACAGGAATCCAAGGGATTAGCTATTGAGTTTGAAACCAACCTGGCCACATGAGACTGCTCAAAAAAGAAAAGGGGAAAAAAGAGGCTAAGTAGATGGCTTTGCAGCTAGTCAAGAGCACTGGCTGCTTATTTCAGAGGATCCCAGTTAGCTTCCCAGCACCCACATGCCAGTTCACAACAGTCTGTAACTACTCTAGTTCCAGGGGATCTAACGCTTTCTTCTGGTCTCCAGAGACTTCAGACAAACATATGGTACATACACATAAAGTAAAACTTAATAATAATTATAAGACAGGAGAGAGGAGGAGGAGGAAGAGGAGGCAGTGGCAATTGGTCTGTGACTTGGTCTCTTTCATGAATAAAGAAAAATCCTTATTGCTTATACATTATTCACACACTTTCATCAGTTTGAGTTTTTCTTTTATCAGTCCATCACTCAAGAGTACAAACTCCAAGTGCATGCCACCACACCTGACTTTTTTCTTTACCTTAAAAAAATGTTATTCAAGCCAGGTGGTGCACACCTTTAGTTCCAGAACTTGGGAGGCAGAGGCAGGTGGATTTCTGTGAGTTTGAGGCCAGACTACAAAGAGTGCTCTAGGACAGCCAGGGCCACACAGAGAAACCCTGTCTCGAAAAACAAACAAAATTTTTTAAATTTTTTGTGTGAATGTTTTGCCTGTTTGATGTATGTGTGCAACATGTGTTCCTGGTACCTACAGATGCCAGAAGAGGTCATCAGAGATTCCCAGAACTGCAACTGCAGACAGCTGTGGGTCCTAGGAATTGAACCTGGATCCCCTGGAAGAGCAACCAGTGCTCATAACCTGAGTCATCTCTCCAGCCCCCTGGCTTTTTTCTTTCCATTTTATTCTGTAATGGCCCTTCTGGAACTCAGGTTTTAAGATGATGTTTCCCACACCAGGACTGCAAAAGTGTTCTTCTTTTACTTTTATATATTTTAGAAATGTAGCTCACCAGGAATTCTCCTCTTTCTTGTCTGTTCTAAGGAACAAATCTGCCTTTATAATTGTCCCCAGTTGTGCCAATGCATGACGAATAATCTGTCGCCTTCATTTCAGCTACTCTACCTCTGCCATAATTTTTTTATTACGATATACTGTCATTGAAGAAAACTGATAATCAAAATGTTGCCATTTCTCCCTTTCTTTCTCTTCAGTATTTACAGCTTCACCTTGCCATCTAAAAGTAAGATGTTGTCATTAGTGAGGACATTCTCCCAAAGTAAACCTAACACCACAATTGCATGCAATAACTGGACAGCAGCACCTAGCAGACCCCTCATGTTCTGACTTCCTAGTCTGTAATTCACAATACCACAATTACATGCAGTGAAATAATTCTACAGCATCACCCATGCTTTATTTTAGCCAAATGGCCATGGAAAGATAATCCTACAATAGCATCTAACAACACTTCATATTCAGATTTTCTAGTCTATCTTTCTACAATATCCTTTGTAAACTACTACAGCAAACTGCACAAGTAATATTATCTGTTCCATTCTCACCACTATTCTACTATGAAGGAAAGCAGCAGGCCCTTTCTATAGGTGACACTGGACTACAACAAACACTCAGGGGATGGAGAGGTGGCTCAGAGGTTAAGAGCACTGGTTGCTTTTCCAGAGGTTCTGAGTTCAATTTCCAGCAACCACATGGTGGCTCACAATCATCTATAATGGGATCTGGTGCCTTCTTCTGACCTGCGGTTGGGAGTACACCGTGCACATAATAATAATAATAATAATAATAATAATAATAATAATAATAATAATAATAATAATAATAAAAAACCACCAGACAGGTCCAGCGTTTCAGCAACTTTTAAAGGAACCCACCTTAAAAAATTATGTTGCCGGGGGCTGGAGAGATGGCTCAGCAGTTAAGAGCACTGACTGTTCTTCCAGAGGTTCTGAGTTCAATTCCCAGCAACCACATGGTGGCTCACAACCACCTTGAATGAGATCTGGTGCCTCTGCTGGCATTCGGGCAGAAGACTGTATACATAATAAATAAATAAAAATCTTTAAAAAAAATTATATTGCCAAGTATGGGGGTGAAGATCTTTAATCCAGCACTCAGGAAGCAGAAATTCTTTCAGAAACAAGGGAGTGGGTGAGGAGATAACAGTCTGCTAAAAAAAATTCCCTTAAGACATGTAGGCACCGATCTGTAATCTCAGTTATTCAGTAGGCTGCAGTAGGATGATCCCAAATCTGAAGTCAGCCTGGGATATGGAGTGACTTCTAGACAACCTGGTGACATCCTGTCTCAATTTTTCAGTGAATCCTTCATTTTGTGAATTCTCTTACTTATTATTACCATTGCTGTTGTTGTTTGAGAAGTTTCTCTGTGTAGCCCTGGCTGGGTTCATATCAGTAACAGAGTGAGCACTTGCCTAGGACGCTAGCTGGAAGTCGAGGTAACACCCCAGGTACCACCACCCAAAAGCAAAGCTGTCGTAACAGAATCTTTAAATGGGAAAAACCTAAGTTACTGCAAACACATGATAGTTCACATCAGGCAGCAGGGAAACAGCAAGAGTATACTTTAAATTGTGAGACTTTCTACCTAATGTTACAGTCCAAATACAAAAGAACTGGAGCTATAGTCAAAGGTAGAGCGATTATTGGAAGCTCTCTAGGCGCTATCCCCAGAACAGGTGGAATTTTTTTTTTAACCTTATATGCTTTCTCTTCCAACTCCCCCTGAACAGAGTGTTTGTCATTTCAAACAGACCAGATGTTACCTGTTCTGCCTTCAGCATTAAACAGAAAAGAAAGAAATCTTGTAGCCCGACGGTGATGGGTCATGCCTTTAATCCCAACACTCCGGAGACAGAGGCAGTGTTATGATAAATGTTCGTGGGGGACCTTTGTGGATTCCATGGCAGGCAAGGATGACCCAGTCGAAAGGACATCATGCCAGGCAGTAGGACTTAAGTGAGAAGATTATTAGAAAAAAAGGGGGGTTAGAGACACAGAGACAGAGAGAGGACAGGAAAGACAAGAAAAGTCCTGTCTGCCCCAGGGGAACAGCAGGAAAGAGAGAGAGGGAAAAAAAAAAGCGGGTAAGAGAGCATAAGTGGACAGAGACCTTTCTTTTAAAGGGATGCTTTGCATCTGGGCTGACCAGGGTACTACTGTGTGAGTGCAGGGGCAGGCCAGCATAATGACTGAATCCTTTTCAGGCAGGCCTCTGAGTTCGAGGCCAGCATGGCGAGGTGCAGGACAGCCAGGGCTGTTACACAGAGAAACCTTGTCTCGAAAAACCACAAAGAAAAATCTCGTACCACTACTTTTAACAGGTGACTATAAGCAGTCCTTGACTCAACAAGAAACTAAATATTTCTAACTGGCTTAGGCATTAAACCCTGTTTCGGGCTCTGCCTAATGCCTATTTGGTTTGGAAGTATTCATACCAGCAAACAAAGCTCCACTAACCGACACAATCTGCAATCAGGCGAAATTAACTTAACTTCTGCCCCATCCTGGGACACTGTCGTGAGTCGAAAGCCAACATTAACCAGTTACATACAACCGATCCAAAATAAAGGAGAACTTTATCTAAAACGTCTAGCAGATCGGCGTCGTTGTTTGCAGATAAAACCATGCTGCTTTGGAGTTCTCGTCCGTGCAAGCAGCCCGACTGGCCAGGGAAAGCGGCCTCGGCTCCGTTCAAGCCGCAGGAAACGAGGCGAGCAGAAACCGCTCGGCTCCCCCATTCTTGGAAGACGCGCAGGGCCGGGGCGCGCCGGCTCCTCGCCGGCAGCAACGAGAAGGGCGCGGCGGGCCCGGACGCGGGGGCCGTTAGCAGGCCGCGCGCACGCGGCTTTCCCGCCTCCCTGAGGGCGCAGAGGCCCGGCTTCCTGAGCCCGCCCAAACCCTGTCCCCGCCGCCTTCGGCCCGCCCGGAGAGCCTCCTCACCTCACGAGCTTCATCCTAGCGGCGCAGCCTCCCTCTGGTCCTACTGGACACGGAATTCGAGCTCCAAAGACTCACCGACTAGGCGTATGAATGGCCGGAAGAGCGCACGGAGGCCTGCGGATCCGCGGTGGAAACGCGGAAGCCGCGCTGCCTTCCGGCCACCGGGACAACCACAGCGGCCCCTAGCGACGGGAGGAGTGCTTTGCGCCGTCTGAGCGCGGCGTGGCTGGTGGAAGACATCTGCAGGAGGATTCACCTTAAAACTATTTATAATGGCCTGGCGCTTTCACAGTTGGAAGGAAGAGAAGATCTGAGAGAACCCCTCCAAGACTTCTTTAATCCTTGGGGCCCACATGTTGGAAGCAGAGAACCGGCCCGACAAGTTTCTCCTAGTTGGTTTGACAACTAAGCTGAGCCAATCAGATTTTTGTATATAATAGTTTTCCTTTGGGGACTTGTAATAACCCCAGAGCTACTGAGAACCTTTTTAAAAACAGGAAAGCCATTCTCAGGACAGTTTTAAATAAGACCTTCATTATATAGTAAGTTCTTCGACTTAAAAAGTTATGTGGATATTTCAAATGAAGTTAAATAAAACAATTCAACTCCTTATTTGCAATAACCACATCGTAACTACTCAAAATCTATATGTATCATTGATTACAGTGCAGATAATTTCCACTATCCCAAGAAGATTGGATAATATTAGTTTATTATATTTGATTCTTACATGGAGCATGAATTCTAATTGTTCTTAATAAAGCCTCAGACTCGGCTGACAGGGGGTAAAAACTGAAGGGTCAGAGAAGCAGAACAGCCAGCCACTAGAGTTCTTACCTCTACCAATGTTCAGACCAAAGGGGCCATCCTGTCCTCAGACTGACTGCCTCCTCAGACTCCTGTCTCCTCCGGCTTCTCTCTGCCCAGCCACACCACTCCTGTCTCTACCTCCCTAGTGCTGGGATTAAAGTATTGGGATTAAATGTGTGAGCCACCACCATCTGGCTCTTTTTTCTCTTTTAAACTGGATCAATCTTATGTATCCCGGGGTATCCCAGATCTCACAGAGCTATGCTTGCCTCTGCCTCCTGAGTGCTGGGATTAAAGATGTGTGCCATCACTGCCTGGCATCTGTGGCTAACTAGTGTGGCCAGCTCTGCACTCTGATCTGCAGGCAAGCTTTGTTAGATCACAAACAAAATATCACCACACTTACAATTATTTATTTACTTATACTGAACTCAGGAGAACATAGTGTCTGAAAGCAAAAAAAAAAAAAATCTGTTTATTGCACTCTCCAACATCCGGTATCTCCAGTCTTATGCTTTAATATGATGTGCTCCTCCTCCCCCTCCCCCCTCTTCCTCCTCCTCCTCCTCTTCTTCTTCTTCCTCTTCTTCTTCTTCTCCTTCACAAAATAGTCCAGTCCCGATGTGTGGGAACTGGTCCCAAGGCCTATGAAACCAAAGAGGGAGGCAGGCAAGCCCAGAATTGCAGTGTGCAGTTTATGGGTGACTTACAACAGAAGCATGGGCCTGGGTATCAAGAAAACCACCTAGGAACTTGAGATTTGGGTTAGAAGACAGGTGGGTTATGAAATAGGGCAAAAATTAGTTCAGAGCTAGGCATGGTGGTGCAAGTTTGAGGCTATCATGTACCATATGAGTAGACTCTATCTCTAACCTT
Source organism: Cricetulus griseus (assembly GCF_003668045.3). Classification (NCBI taxonomy): domain Eukaryota; kingdom Metazoa; phylum Chordata; class Mammalia; order Rodentia; family Cricetidae; genus Cricetulus; species Cricetulus griseus. Next base: position 225,873,423 of record NC_048595.1, read on the forward strand.
CCATCCCCCTAAAAAGTGATTTCAGCCAAGTCAGGCTATACATGGTCTATCTCGAGGTAGTATCAGATCAGAATCAGGCCTATTCTTAGACCAAGGCTTGCCATAAGGCTTCACACACTCATGATTTTGTCTATTTTATGGTTGGAAAGCTGGCCCAGGTGACTCAGGTGTAATTGTAATAGTTACCACTCAAGATGGTTTCAGTAATGTCGAGATAAACCTACAGTCTTTGATTAATTGTCACGAACAACTGAAATGCCTCCCCCATTCAAATGTATGCTTTATAAGGATGAAGACCTTCTACATGCCATTCACTGCAGTGATGCCAGCATTGAATACCTGATACTCCTTAGTATTCACAATTCCCTTTCCACCTTGGGCCCCACCTTCCTTTTGATCCATCTCTTCCCCTTCAGTAACACAGGAATGTCTAAAGTCTCGCAATTCCTCAAGTTCATCATCATCTTTTCAGATGTTTGTGCATGTAATCTTATAATCTAGCTGACACCTATTCATTGTCTCTCAGCTATGTGGGCCCAGTATAATTGTATGTATATGCTAGTGCTGAGTCTCTCAGATGTTAAATTGAAAAGCATTGTCAGTGGTGGTGCATGCCTTTAATCCCAGCACTCAGGAGGCAGAGGCAGGGGGATTGCTGAGTTTGGTCTACAGAGTGAGTTTCAGGACAGCCAGGGCTATACAAAAGTAGCCTAAACAAAGAGAAGGAGGAGAGGAGGAGGAGGAGGAGGAGGAGGAGGAGGAGGAGGAGGAGGAGGAGGAGGAGGAGGAGGAGGTAGGGAAGGAAGGAAGGAAGGAAGGAAGGAAGGAAGGAAGGAAAGATAGAAAAGAAAAGCTTAGAAGAGCCATGGTCAACAGGCTGTAGTGCTGAATGCCTTTATTCCCAGCATTTGGGAGGCAAATTCAGTCCAATCTCTGTGAGTTTAAGGCCACCCTGGTCTACAAAGTTCCAGGACAGCCAGGACTATCACACAAAGAAAGTCTGTCTCAAAAAAACCAAAAAAAAAAAAAAAAAAGAAAGAAAGAAAAGAAAAGAAAAGAAAAAAGAGAAAAAGAAAAGCCATTGTTGGTAGATTAAAATCAAGCATGTTTTCGTTTGTCTTTATTTTGGAGCTTGATTTTTTTTTTTTTAATTTAGTATGTTGAAGGGTCAGCAAGACCAGTACTAACAAGAATACTGGTGAAGCCTTGAACTTTTTAAAAAAGAATGTATTGCTCTCTCACAGTATGAAACTGTTGTGTGCTCTGAAGTTAAGAAAGCAGGGTGGAACAAGGTTAAACCCTCTATTTGCTGCTAGCAATAGGGTCAGTTTGAAAGTGGGATTGTTCTGTCCTCTATGAGTTAGTGGAGATTTTGTATCATGCAGCAATTAGATTGGTCACAAGAGAGAAAAAAAAGAGTAAGGGAATGAGAATGTGCCAGGTGGTGGTGCTGCACGCCTTTAATCCCAGCACTGGGGAGGCAAAAGCAGGTGGATCTCTGTGAGTTCGAAACTAGCCTGGTCTACAAGAACTAGTTCCAGGACAACCTCCAAAGCCACAGAGAAACCCTGTCTCGAAACCACCCCCCATCAAAAAAAAAAAAATGGAATGAGAATGTGATGAATGTGGGGGGCAATGTGCCTGTTTAGAGAACTGGGTGGGTTTGTTTTATTTTGTTTTTTGAGACAGGGTTTCTCTGTGTTGCCTTGGCTGTCCTGGAACTAGCTCTGTAGTGGTCCTCAAACTCAGAGATCTGCCTGCCTCTGTCTCACAAGTGCTGGGTTTAAAGGTGTGTGGAATCACCACCAAGCTTTTTTTAAATGATTTATTTCTATTTTCTTATGTGCATTGGTGCTTTGCCTGCTTGTATGTCTGGGTGTCAGATCCCCTGGAACTAGAGTTACAACAGTTGTGAGGTGCCATGTGGGTGCTGGGAATTGAATCAGGATCTTTTGGAAGAGCAGCCAGTGCTCTTAACTGCTGAGCCATCTTTCCAGCCCCTGAACTGAGTGTTACTATTACAAGCAAGTATGGAAAGCCACATCTTGAGCTAGAGATATAGTTCAATTGGTAATGTTTGCCTAGCAAGCACAAAGCTCCATATTTAGTCTCCAGCACAGCATAAACTGGGTGTGGTGGTGTATTTCTGTAACCTCAGCACTGGGTAGACAGGAGCAAACAACTCAGAAATTGAAGGTCATCTTTAGCTGCATAATGAGTTCCAGGACCCTGTCTTAAAAAACAAAACCCCACACAAACAAGTTTGGAGTCATTGAGGAAAAGAGATGTGGGTAACAAGTCCAGGAGATAGATTCACAGTTCTTAGCTAAGCCAGCAAGGATATTTGTAGGCACAGCCTTTATTTCAGGCATGGGCAAAGTTGAACCAATCAGAACTTTCTCCAAGGACTTTCATTCGGCTGATACTAGTTTGTGCTGAGCTTAAGTGATCTTTGTCCAGTTGCCAGAAGAGCCTACTTGAGAATGAATACAGAGCAAAGAAAAGGTGTAGCGTAGAAGGTCTTTGCACACTTCTGGGGCTCCAAATCACATCAACCCCTAAGCTTGTCCCACACCCAGAGTTGAAATCCCACCAATACCCACCCTGGAAAACTCCGCCTGTAAGAATCCCAATATAAGCCCTTCTCCCCCTCTGTTGTATTTTCCCCAAGCAGAGGCGGCCACCCTCCTGTGTCCTTCCCAATAAATGTCATTTGTGAGGTTTGTTGTGTGGTGTGACTGTGTAGTAGATTCCTTGACTCCAGACTGCCAAGGTACTGTTTTCCCTCAGAGAGGTGAGCTTGCAGTGTTCTGTTGATGTAAAGGGAGTTTTGAGTTTCAGGATGGCCTGAGGTCAGCTGCCCCCCCCCCAGCTTCCAGCTGTGATAGTAAAAACAAAACAAAACAAAAAACTGTAAAAAATGTTGCCTATATTAGTTTTAGATGGATTTTTAATAATTTCAAACTGACAAGATCTGGCTAATTTTTATTTGGATTATCAAACATTTCTTTCTCTTAAAAATAAAAGAATCATGGCTGAGTCATGATGGTGCTTGCCTTTAATCCCAGCACTTGGGAGGCAGATGCAAGTGGATCTCTATGAGCTAGAGGTCAGCCTGGTCTATAGAGCAAGTTCCAGGACAGCCAGAGCTATAGCATGGAGAAACCTTATCTTAAAAAATAAAAAATAAAAAAAATTCCCAGGGAGATGCAACACATGTATCTACTCACCCCAGATAGGGAGCCCACAAAGACCAAAGTACAGATACCTCCAAAGTCCACCTTGGTGAACCAATGAGTTTTAGCAAGGTTACTTACAAGAGTGTGGGTATGGGGTGAAGGAGACACCGGCTTAGCAGGGCTTCCTCCTGGACCCCAGATTAGGCACAAACCACACCCAAACACCTGTTTTCACTGAGATCCTTTATTAAGCAGGGAAGAAAAATGAAAGTGACTGCTTTCTGCTGGGTGGTGGTGGCACACGCCTTTAGTCCCAGCACTCGGGGGGCAGAGGCAGGTGGATCTCTGTGAGATTGAGGCCAGCCTGGTCTACAAAGTGAGTTCCAGGAACAGCGTCCAAAGCCACAGAGAAACCCTGTCTGGAAACCCCCCCACCCCCCCAAAAAGAAAGTGACTGCTTTCTGACTCCCGCAGGAAACAGCAGCAAATGACACTGCAGGCATCACTGGTAAGAGAAGGGGAGGTCTGTGTTAGAATGGGCTCCGATGCAGTGTTAAAGGAGATAGGGAACAAGGGAGATGGAAAAGGTCCTGGAGGGACCAAGGACTGCCTCTGCATAGAGAGGAGACACATAGGCAAATGGCAGCTTATTTTATTTTTATTTTCCAGCAAAGCATTTTTTTTTATTTTAAAACAACCTTTTCTCATTTTACATATCAATCCCAGTTCCCACTCCCTCCCCTCCTTCTGCTCCGTGCACCTTCCTTCCACACTCTCCCCTTCACTCCTCAGAGAGGGTAGGTAACACTTCCCATAGGGAGTCCACAAAGTCTGGCAGGACAAAAGCCCTTTCCCCTGTATCTAGGCTGAGCAAAGTATCCCTCCAAAGAGAATGGGCTCCAAAAAGCCAGTTCAAGCACTAGGAATAAATCCTGGTCCCACTGCCAGTGGCCCCACAGACTGCCCAAGACACACAGCTTTCACCTACATTCAGAGGGCCTAGTTATCCTATGCAGGGTCCCCTGCTGTCAGTCCAGAGTCAGTGAGCTTCCACTAGCTCAGGTCAGTTGTTTCTGTGGGTTTCCCCATCCCTGTCTTGACCCCTTTGTTCATATTATCGCTCCTAGCTCTCTGCGACTGTACTCTGGGAGCCCAGCCCAGTGCTTAACTGTGGATCTCTGCATCTGCTTCCATCCGTTGCTAGACAAAGGTTCTATGATGATAATTAAAGTAGTGATCAATCTGATTAAAGGGGAAGGCCAGTTCAGGCACCTTCTCCACTGATGCTTAGGGTCTTAGCTGGGGTTGTCCTTGTGGATTCCTGAGAATTTCCCTAGTGCCAGTTTTCTTGATAATCTCACAATGCCTCCCTCAATCAGGCTCCTCCTCTCTGTCGTTCCCCATCTCAACCATCCCATTCCCCCCCTAAGTTCTCCTCCCTGCTCCTTTCCCCTTCTGCCCTCCCTTCTCTCCCCCCCACCCCTGGCTCCCAATTTTCTCAGGAGCTCTTGCCTATTTCCCGTTCCTAGGTGGATCCATGTATGTCTCTCTTAGGTCTTCTTTGTTACCTAGCTTCTCTGGGGTCTTGGACTACAGGCTGGTTATCCTTTGCTAATATCCACTACCAGTGAGTACATACCATGTTTGTCTTTCTGGGTCTGGGTTACCTCACTCGGGATTTTTTTTTTCCTAGTTCCATACATTTACCTGCAAATTTCAAGATGTCATTGTTTTTTTTTTTTTTTTTCCCCCAGAGAGTACAAATGAACCACATTTTCTTTATCCATTCTTCAGTTGAGGGGCATCTAGGTTGTTTCCAGGTTCTGGTTATTACTTTTTTTTTTCCCCCAGAGAGTACAAATGAACCACATTTTCTTTATCCATTCTTCAGTTGAGGGGCATCTAGGTTGTTTCCAGGTTCTGGTTATTACTAAAAATGCTGCTATGAACATAGTTGAGCAAATGTCCAGTGTCCATCTTTTGGGTATATGCCCAAGAGTGATATTGCTGGGTCATTCCCAATTTTTTTAGAAACTAACATACTGATTTGTGGCTGTACCACCAGCAATGGAGAAGTGTTCCCTCTACTCTACATCTTCTCCAGCATAAACTGTCATCAGACAGGCCATTCTGACAGGTGTAAGAAGGTATCTCAGAGTATTTTGATTTGCATTTCCCTGATGGCCTAGGATGTTGAGCACTTTCCTTAAGTGTCTTTCAGCCATTTCAGATTGAGAATTCTCTGTTTAGGTACCCCCATTTTTAATTGGATTATTTGGTATTTTGGTGTCTAGTTTCTTAAGTTCTTTATATATTTTGGAGATCAGGCCTCTCTCTGTCAGAAGTGGAGTGAGTGAAGATATTTTCCCATTCTGTAGGCTGTGAATTTGTTTTTGTTTTTTTTTTTTTTTTTCATGTCCTTTGCCTTACAGAAGCTTCTCAGTTTTAGGAGGTCCCGTTTATTCATTGTTGCTCTCAATGTCTGTGCTACTGGTGTTATATTTAGGAAGTGCTCTCCTGTGCCAATGCATTCAAGGCTACTTCCCACTTTCCCTTCTGTGAGGGTTAGTGTGGATGGATTTATGTTGAGGTCTTTGATCCATTTGGATTGAGTTTTGTGCTTGGCCATAGATAAAGATCTATTTGCATTCTTCTACATGTTGACTCCAGCTATGCCAGCACCATTTGTTGAAGATGATTTCTTTCTTCCATTGTACAATTTTAGCTTCTTGCTGGGTATTAGTGGCACACGCCTTTAATCCCAGCACTCAGGAGGCAGATGCAGGTGAATCTCTGTGAGTTCGAGGCTAGGCTGGTCTACAGAGCAAGTTCCAGGACAGGCTCTAAAGCAATACAGAGAAACCCTGTCTAGGAAAACAAACAAACAAACAAAAAACAAAAAAACAAAACAAAAAACAATTTTAGCTTCTTTGCCAAAAAATCAGGTGTTTATAGGTGTGTGGATTAATGTCAAGGTCTTTAATTCAATTCCATTGGTCCACCTGTTTTTATGCCAATACAAGCTGTTTTCATTACTATAGCTCTATAACAGAGCTTGAAGTCATGGATGGTGATGCTTCTGGAAGTTGTTTTAGCTATCCTGGGTTTTTTGTTTTTCCACATGAAGTTGAGTATTGTCTTTTTGAGGTCTATGAAGAATTGTGTTGGGATTTTAAAGGGTATTGTATTGAATCTGTAGATTGCTTTTGGTAAGATCGCTGCAAATGGCAGCTTATATGTTAGGATGAGGTGTTTAATTAATTGGGCATGTTAATTAGATGAACCAAAGGGAGATTCTGATTGCTGGAACTTGGTAGTCAGCCTCAGGAGGAGGAAGTGTTCAAATAAGGAACTAGACCTTGGTGGCCAGCTTTAGGAATATAATCTAATGTTTTTTTAGCAAGGTAGAGGGAATACGGGAGAAGGGCAAGGCCTGCCAGAGTCACGTGTTTGAGTGCGCTAGTGACCCTTCAAGGGGTCACACACAGGAGCAGAAATAACTCCAAGACAGCTATATCACCAAAGCCCACCCAGCATAGGCTGAAAGGATAAAAAGCAAAGCTAATTGGATACATTTCGGTGGGCCCTGCCAAGGTATGCCACTAAGTGAAAAAGACATGCACAAAAGAGTTAGTGCACAGGTTCATTGGGAGAGGGGGAGGGGAGAGTGAAAGGGTGAAAGGGTGAAAGGTTGTATCAGATTGGGGGCATGAGAGAGAGAGAGAAAGACAGACAGGTGTTGTAGAATATTATTTTAACTATGTAAAGATGTGTTACATTTGTTTTTGCCACAGAACATTACTTTAACTGTGTAACAGTGTATTACTTTGGTTTATGTTGCATTTACTTATGTTTAATTATGTAAAGATATGCTGCATTTGTTTGACTGCCTAAGGCACCTAATTGGTCTAATAATGGCTGAACGGCCAACAGCTAGGCAGAGAAAGGACAGGCAAGGCTGGTGGGCAGAGAGAATAAATAAGAGGAGAAGTCTAGGCAAGTCAGCAGACATGGGAAGCAATGGAAAGCAAGGGATACAGGAAAAGTAAAAAGTCCTGAGGCAAAAGGTAGATAAAGAGAAACAGGTTAATTTAAGTTTAAAAGAGCTAGCCAGAAACAAGACTAAGCTAGCTAGTCGAAACTCATTCAAAACTAATGAGTTTCTGTGTCATGATTTGGGAGCTGGTTGGTGGCCCAAAAGAAAAAAAAACCTGGTACAAACAGGGAAGAGGCAAGAAACAAAAAAAGACGAGAGAAGCAGGAGAGGAAAGAAGAGGCATGAGAGGGACAAGAAGCAAGGGACGAGAGATCAAACTGTGCTTGGTGAACACTTTAGGGAAGAACATGCTGCACTGCTGATAATGGAACCGCCCCCGGCAACAGGTGAAGATATACGGTAGAGGAAGCCTGCTGCTGCAGAAACTAACATTGGTGACAGCTCACAAAACTGGGAGCCTAGAGTTCACTGCACAGCCTGCAGGAAGCTCAACAGGTTGGAGAGTGTTCTTTCTACATGCCTCAGTTGGACTAAACCTCTTCCAGTAGCTCAGCAGGTTTCTGCTTCTTCCAGGCAACTGGTCTGGTCTCAGAGTCTTCTTGGCAGCTCAACTTCTCTGAGAGTCTTTTTTGCAGCATGGCTCTGCTCTTCTGGGAGGGACTCTCAGCTTTGATTGTTTACTCTGACAAGGAGGGGCCTAGTGAATCCACTCAGTTTCAGGGACTACTGAAGCTGTTTTGAGTTGTTTACCTTCCTGCTTAAGGAGCTTCCTCCAGGTTGGAATGTTTTAATCTTGGAGAAAACTGTTAGGCAACAGGGCATAAGCATGAAGAGCATGACAAATTGCTGGGGTGGCTCTCTCTTTCTACCTCCTGGGTTACAGGGATCAAATTCAGGTGCCAGGGTTGGTAGTAAGCTCCAGCACTAAACCACAAGACAGCTTCCTGGTCCATTTTTGTTTGAAACCATTAAAAATTGTATTATTAGACACTTGTGCCACGGAGCACATATAGAGGTCAGAAAACAACTTTGTGGAGATAATTCAGGCAGACAGGCTTCAGGAGCCTTCATCAGCTGAGACATTCTACCCACCCTTTGTTTCAAGAGCAAGTCTTGCTATGCAGTTGTGGCTGGTGGACCCTGCCTGGATCCTCCTGCCTTTGCCCCATCCTTGCTGAAGGCTGAGATGGTAAGCTTGAGTTCCCACATCTCATGAGCTGGGGAATCAAATCTAGGGCCTCAAGGATGCCAAGCATGTGCTGTATAGCTGTTTCTTCCTAAGGTGAATGTCTTTCTATGCAGCAGCTTTTTTATTTATTTACTTTTGTTTTCCAAGACAGGGTCTCTCTGAAGCTCTGGCTGTTCTGAAACTCACTCTGTAGACCAGGCTGGCCTCAACCTCACAGAGATTTACCTGCCTTTGCCTCCTGAGTGCTGGGATTAAAGGTGCCCTGGTGTACAGCAGTTACATAACAAAATATTTTTTTCCTAGTCTCAGATCCCTAACCCAAGACTTGTTTTTTTTTCCCCCATTTGTGGCTTATATTCAATATTAGTCTTCTCATTTACCATTATTTGCAAAGCCTGAATTCTTTATTGTGTTGGAAGAGACTAAAAATTCAGTCAAGGGCTATCTTGAGTTTTTAGTGGGTAACCAGATTAACTGAGCCAAGTTCCAAAGTTCATTGACAGATAGTTGTAGAAGAAAACCATTGGCAAAGGCAAAAAAAAAAAAAAAATTGTAGTATGTGACATTACAGATAATTGGGGCTTAGTTCAACTATAGAGACCTCTGGTATTGAATCAGAGGTGGGAAATGCTCTTCAAATTATAAATAATAATGCCAGGAAAAGTTATTTTTCCCCAGGTGTTGTACAATGCAGAGTCCTCTGAGCTGTTCCTGCTTGCAAGAGGCTCTCACTCTTGATGAGGTTTGTTGACTGCTGCTGGACCCTCACAAAAGGAGTGGGTGGGGCCCTGGTTACACTTTTGGCAGCTCCTCCCAGGCATTGTACACAATTTCATGTGGTTGTATCTGGGACAGGTACCTCCTGAGGTGCTATAGTACATAGGCAAGGAAGGATAACTGAACTGGGACTCCAGCTGTGAGGGTATAGGCAAGCTGACATCCATGTGGGGTCAAGGCTTTACACTGCAGCTGCTGTGACCAAACCTTCATTCACCCTGTGAGCAATCCCAGTTTTCCAGGATGAAATTTGGTGGAATCATACTTTGGTTTGCTGTTGGGACTTTACAAGGAAGTAGACAAAACATTTTGTTCTTCATGTCACATTTAAGTAACTGGCTATATATAATTGTGTTTATTGTGTTTGTTCATTTGTTTTTTTTTTTGTTTGTTTGTTTGTTTTTGAGATAGGGTTTCTCTGTAGCTTTGGACCTGTCATGGAACTCTGTAGACAGACTAGCCTTGAACTAACAGAGATCCACTTACTTCTGCCTCCCGAGTGCTAGGGTTAAAGGTGTGTGCCACCACCACCCGGCTGGGCTATATCTAGTTTTAAAGTTGAACATCTACAACAAGCAGATTACTAATTATACTTTAAATTGCTTTTTGAGGGACTGTAACAAGATCTCCCTCTGTAGCCCAGGTCAGCCTTGCCTAAAGCTCATAATCTTCCTGTTTCAGCCTACTAAATTCTAGGATTATAGCCGGATGCTATGTATATTGTTAATCCTAAAGATCTGAGGAGAAAGATCACTAACCCAAATCATCATGGCAAAACTAATTCAAGCAAGCCTTTTAAATTTGTGTACATGGGCTACTTCCTCTTAAGGTGGGGTTCAAGAGGTCAGCACTGGATGTGAGGAAGACAAAGTTTTTATACCTCAAGGATAGGGGTTTCCAATTGGGGAATTTAGCAGGTAAAACAAAACAGGTGAGGTTACAAAAGCGGAACATAAGCATAACAAGTTAGTCATAAACGATCTCCTGAAACAAAGACATAATTGCACAGTGGTCCTAAGGTGGGTATAGTAGTTAGGGTTTCTATTCCTGTGAAGAGACTTCATGACCATGGAAACTATTCTAAAAGAGTTTGATTAGAGGTGGCTCACAGTTTCAGAGATTTAGTCCATTGCTATCATGGCAGGACACGGCACTGGAGAAGGTGAGAAGTTCTCCATCTTGATCTGCAGGCAGAGCAACAAGTGTGAATTGGACCTAGCTTGATTATAGGAGACCTCAGAGCCCACCCTACAGTGACACACTTCCTCTGACAAGGCCACACCCACCCCAACAAGCCACACTTAACAGTGCCACTCCCTATGAGGGCCATTTTTTTCAAACCACCTTTGTGGCCATAACAGGTAACCCTAACAACTGTTTGAAACAAAGGTAGGGTTGCAAGCAACTTTTTGAAACAAAGAAACGATTGCCATTCCTGGAACAGGCAGTATAGAACCATGTGTAGTTAAGTTACAGGTGTGGCAAAGCCTAATTCTTGAGAAAATGAGGTTTGATCATAAACAGGAATGAGCCTAGTTTGTCTTTACTATAAGATGGCTTTCAAGCCTAAGATGGAGACAGGCTGGCCCATCAAAAATAATTCCTGGTTTCAAATTACTTCCTCCCCCCCCACCCCCCGCCCCCCAGGGTTTCTCCGTGGCTTTTGGAGGCTATCCTGAACTAGCTCTTGTACACCAGGCTGGTATCCAACTCACTGAGATCCACCTGACTCTGCTTTGAGTGCTGGGATTAAAGGCGTGCGCCACCAATGCTGGAATTACTTTTCTTTTTTTTTAACCAAAAATAAGTACATATTGTTTATAGGGTCTGACACGGGTTTTTATGTTCTTATCTAAAGCTAACAGAGTAGAACACATTACTTAGAAGGCCTACTTGTAAGTGTGTGTGTGTGTGTGTGTGTGTGTGTGTAAAGAGAGAGAGAGAGAGAGAGAGAGAGAGAGAGAGAGAGAGAGAGAGAGGGGTTAGTGAAGATAAACTGAATCATCATACTAAAAAGAAACTTTACTAGTTGTTCGATCATCTTAAAGTGAAAAAAACTTTGAGTCATTTCCTATATGCCATTAGCATACATCAGTAGGCTGGGCATGGAGGCTCAGACCTTAGAGGGTGGAGACAGAGGATCTGGAGTTCAAGGTCATTCTAAACTACACAGAAAATGAGAGCCCTTCCTTACATTAAACTGTCTCAAAAAAAAAAAAAAAAAAAAGACCCGAAAAACAACCATTTTTTTTTTTTTTTGGCTCTTTCTTTGGACATTTCTAAAAGCCACAGCCTGTTTGAATATCACATTGACTAAACTTAGTGGGTTTAGGGTCTTAGCTCCCACACATAAGAACACTTGGTAAAGAAAGGGTGAATCCTGTGTTCTGGTGGCGCTTTCTGGTAAGGAGAATGGTCACTTAATCCCACCTCTTTTCTTTATATTGGCCCTTATTAGATCAAAGGTCTTGGAACAGCTCTCACAGAACGTGGTGCACACCGGGGGCAAACCCTCACCTTTTGGGGCCAGGGCGAGCTTATTATTTTAAAGGGTTTTTACAAATTCATCATAGTTCTCATTTATGTGTGTGTGGGGGTGCCTATGCTATAGCTCGCGTGTGGCAGTCCGAAGTCAGCTGTCTTCTCCTACCACGCGGCTCACGGGGATCGAACTCCGCTGTATTATTTGGCAGCAAGCTCTGTCCCCCTCCGAGCCATCTCACAGGCCCTAGAGCGGGTGCGGGAGACGATCACAAGGGCAAGCCGTCGTCAACAGGGGGCGCTGCCACCTCCTCGCAAGGCGCCCACCCGCGGAGACGCGCACGCTCGGCCTCCTACCGCGCCTGCGCCAAGTGTGGACGCCTGCTCGCCTTTCCCCCGACCCGGCTGGCCGTGTCGGCCCGGGTGAAAACTGCGTGACACGCAGAGAGCGTAGCGGCCATCTTCGTCTTCGGGGCACGTCAGCCGAGCGGGCTCGGGGCTGAAGAGGAACGCTGCGCAGGCGCACCCACGACGGCCGCAGGTAACTCCCATCTGACGGGAGAGGCGTCGCCGCCGCCGCCGCCGCCAACGCCGCCGCCGGAAGTTTGGTGTTTGTGCCGCGGGGCGGCGACGGCCGCGGCAGAAGCAGCTGAGTGTCCCCGGGTACCCGGATGTGAGGGAGGCGACCCGCGGGCTGCAGTCGGACCCCGGCCGTCGCGCAGCGGGAAGGTACGTGAGCATCCCCCACGGCTCCCCGCGTCCTCGCCGCCCCGTCCCGTCCTCCCTGCCTAGAGCCGACGGCCGTCCCGGCCCGCCCTCAGCGTCGCGCCCGCCGCACACCTCTTCCGCGTGGGTCCCGGCTCCTCGCGTCCCCGGAACCAGCTGGGAGGCTCGCCGACGCGGGCGCTCGAGGTGGGCGGCCGCGCGTCACCTGCCGCGGCTGTCCGGCTGTCAGTGCGCAGCAGCCGGTCGGCTTCCCCGGACGGCTGGAGGTGGCGCGCAGCAGCCATGGCGACTGCGGGCAGCCTGCGCTCCGACCCCGCAGGTAGCCGGGCCTGGTCCCCGCCCCCGGCCTCCCCCTCTCCCTCCTTCCGTCCGTCTCCCTTCCGCCGCCGCTCCCCAGCCTCCTGCAGCACCGGGCTGCGGCTCCTCGCCTCCCGCTGACCCGGCCTGAGCCCTGAGGCCCGCCCTGCAGCCTGCTGGGCGGCATGTGCGGGATCCCGGCTCCCGCGACTTCTTCTTGGGAGGGGAGCGATGTCCCGGTTCCCCATCTCGGGAAATAATACAGGCTGGAGATGGGGGCCGAAGCACAGGTAGGGTCCTCTGAGGGCCCGGGGGAAGTTTTGTGTCGGTAGAGAGAGGTGTGAGCGGAAGCGAACTGGGTCTTAAATTTTGATCGCACTCGTTAGATCATAACGAAGGTTTGTTTTGCACAGACAGAGTAACCTGTCTGTGTCACCAGAAGTCTAAAAACCGGATCCCCACGCCCCACATCTTAATGGTGCGCGATGAGAAATGCGACGGGTACAGAATTTTGTAGTGGGTGGCGGTAGGCGGGGGAGTGGGAAGTATAGAAGAAGATGCTAGAAGTACTGTAGTCTTAGCTGAAATGGGTTTCTTGTAGCAAGAAGCAGTGGCAGCAAACCTAAATGGTATTACAAATTACAAAACAGCTGTTTTTTTCTTACCCTTTCTCTGAGACTTTCCTCTTTTTAGGCTGGCCTGGAACTCAGATCCACCTGCCTTGCCTGCCTAGTGCTAGGATTAAAGGCGAGCACCGCTATGCCAGGCACAAAACAGTGTCTTATTTGGGGAAACGATAAGATGTGACCCGATGCTTCTTCTCCCCCAATCTAAACAATTTTTAAAAAGTAGGATTGAGAAGAAATAAAAAGAATGTACTTCTGAAAAAAAAAGAAAAAGTAGGAATGAGGGGCCGAGGAGATGACCCGGCTAGTTAAAAAAAAAAAAGGCTACTAAGCCTGATAGGCTGAGTTTTGATATCTGATGATGTGGAAGGAGAGAAATAACTGGAAGGGTCAGGTGTCTGCAGTATACATACATGTAAATAAATAAATAAATGCAGGCATGGTCTGGGCATGTCGTTCTGTGTGTAGAACTTAACATGAGCAAGGACCTGGGTCCAGTTACTAGTACAGAAATAAGAAACTTTGTGAAATACAATTTCAGTTGTGCTGGTCAAGGTTTCAGTGAACTAAGCTGTATTTGGCTTCTCTGATTGCATTTTACATAGGGTGATTTTTTTTTTAAACTTGAAGAAACTTTAACATTCTCATCGAGACTGTCGTGAACAAAACAAAACTAAATGAAAGTGCTTAATATGGATGCTCCTAATTCAGGCCTTTATTATCTAAGGAAATGAGGAAGTTAGAATTGTAGCAGATAGACTCTTCCGTGTGTGTGTGTGTGTGTGTGTGTGTGTGTGTGTGTGTGTGTGTGTGTGTGTGTGTGTCTGTCTGTCTGTCTGTCTGTCTGTCTCTGTCTGTCTTGTGTGTGTTTGTGGTTTTTTTTTTTTTTTTTACTGTATAGCAAAACAAGTGAGGATATCTTTTTTTGTGGTAGGAGGGTTTTGAGACAAGGATTTGGCAAATTTGAAGCTGGCCTGAAATACTTAATTTTAAAAAGTTGCTTAAATTTTAACTGTATGCCTCTTTTGTTCCCATGTGTGTCTTTGTACCAAATGTGTGCCCAGTGCCCTCAGAGGCTAAAGAAGGGTATCAGATCCCTTGGAACTGGAGTTACAGATGCTTGTGTGCTGGAGCCCAGTTCCAGGGGAGTTCTTGTCCCAAAGAGGAGGTGTGGAGATGTCGAAGGGAAGGAAGAAACTGACTTGATCTAAGGGCCAGTTGATCTAAGGATCAGTCAGGGTAGCTGCTGCTTTATTGAATAAAGGCTACACCTTTTTTTTTTCTTTTTCTTTTTCTTTTTCTTTTTTTTGAGACAGGGTTTCTCTGTGTAGCTTTGGAGCCTATCCTGGCACTCGCTCTGGAGACCACGCTGGCCTCGAACTCACAGAGATCCGCCTGCCTCTGCTTCCCGAGTGCTGGGATTAAAGGCGTGTGCCACCAACGCCCAGTTTAAGGTTACACCATTTTGTACTCCATAAGGGGATTTGAGAGCTGGGGTGGGGCTTTTAAGCAGGAATTGAGGTACCTATTAACCTTGACAAGTTAGTAGGCATCACAGTTATGTTAATGAGAGGTTCACAAGTTCCTCTTGCCAGAGATGAGGAGAATGGCTCCCTTTGTAGCAAGCAGGAACTTTCAAGTCCCTGAGGAAATGGGGGCTTTTGTTTAAATGCCTGACTTTAGGAGAGAGAACCTCTCAGGACCAGACACACCATTATAGATTATTGCAGTTTTTTATGTGGCTTAGTTTATCCAAATAGCTAAAGCTTTATTAAAGTGAGCAAAGATGAAGCCAGACAAATACTACTGTGAACCTGAGTAGACCTTAGGAATTTATAAATCTTGATTATCAAGTATACCTTATTTATCAAGTAGAAGCTAGGAGGTGGTGGTATACACCTTTAATCCCAGGACTCAGGATTAAAAGGTAGATGCATCTCTGTGAGTCCAAGGCCACCCAGGGATACACAGAGTGAATCAGTCTAAAAGATATAGAGCTCACACCTTTATCCCAGGACTCAGGAGAACTATTTAAGACAGGAACAGGGTCAATTTGAGGCATTCATTCTCCAGCTATGCTGAAGAAAGGCAGCAGTTTGAGACTTGGTGAAGAGCTCATGCCTGTATTAGCCCTTTCAGCCTGAGCTTGAGATAAGAGCTAGTGGCCGGCTGCTTTGCTTCCCTGATCTTCAGGTTGGACCCCAATATCTGTCTCTGGGTCTTTTATTAATTCATGTTACAGACCATATTGTAGTTCTGGGACATTCTGCATGTATTAAAAAGTCATCTGTAGACTGGTGTTTATAGGTGAACTTTTCTTAATCTACTTTTTTAAGATTTATATTTATTTTATATATGAGTGTTTTACTTGCATGTGTTCCTGGGGGCCTTGGAGGCCAGAAGAAGGTGTCATCAGATTCCACGGACCTGGCATTTCAGATATTTATAAAGTACCACGTAGATGTTAGGAACTGAATCTGGGTTCTCTCTGTAAGAGCAGCAAGTACTTTTATCTGCTGTGCCATCTCTTCAGCTCTGTTTTGGGTTTTTTTTTTTTTTTTTTTTGAGACAGGGTTTTACTGTGTAGCCCTGGCTGTCCTGGAACTGGCTCTAGAGACCAGGGTGGCCTCAAACTCACAGAGATCTTCCTGCCTCTGCCTCCGGAGTTCTAGGATTAAAGGTGTGAGCCACTGACACCCAGCTTGGTAATTTCAAATAACAATAGACTATTCTGTTTTTTGAATTCTGTAGTTTTTCAATAGCTTGTTTTGCTTCAGCTGTAGAATTTTTTTTTTTAAGGTTCCCAAGTATACAGAAGTAATTAGAAGTATCATTTAGAGGCATCATCAAGAAACTTAAAAAGATAATATAGGATTTCCATTTCATTAAGGTAAGTGGCTTCGAACTTCATTAATTTTGTGTATTTTGAGATGATTAAAAGGCTAGATATGTTTCATATTTTCAGGGAAGTTTTAGATTTATTTTGACTTTGAATGTATAAATGTTTTGCATATATGCATGTATGTACACCAGGTCTTTTCTTGTTGGATGCTCTGGAACTAAGGTTGTGGATAGTTGTGAGCCACTGTGTGGGTACTGGAAGTCAAACCTGGATCCTCTGGAAGAGTGTATCCATGGCTGACTTGGAACTTGCTATATAGGCTGAACTGACTTATGATCTGTGTGCTGAGATTAAAGGCATGAATACCACACCCAGTTTAAAATTTTTATTTTATGTTATTGATGGGATTTTGCCGTCTGTGGGTATGTTTATGTGTACCATTTGCATTTGGAGGCCACAAGAGGGTATCATATCCTCCCAATTGGAGTTATAGATGATTGTGAACTGTCCTGGGGGGTGCTGAGAACCTAGCCCGATCCTCTGGAAGGGCTACCTGTGCTCTTAACTGCTTTCTCTCCAGTCTCTACAGTTTTCCACTTCTCTTTCTCTCTGTCTCTGTCTCTAATTTATTTATCTTGTGCATGCAGGAATGTGTGTGTGCATACACAAGTGCATGTGTGTGCCTGCGCCTGCCAGATTATGTATATGGAGTTTAGGGAAATCAGTTCTCTAGTTCTACCATGTGGGTTTTGGAGGTCAGGCCTCAGGCTTGATATCAAATGCCTTTACCTGCTGACCCTGTAGTATCCCATCTTTGTGGGGCTTCAGTTGGATCCAGCAGACTTGCCTGGTTTTGTACCTGAGAAGGGGGGAGTGTGGATTGAGAAGCAGCAGAGACAAGGCAAAGACAGAGACAAAGAATAGAGTTGGGAGGCCAATCCAGTGTACTGAACGTGCCAAGTTTATTCTTCAACATTCTTTTTTTTTTAAGATTTTATTTATTATGTATACAACATTCTGCTTCCATGTATATCTGCTGGTATGAGAGGTGTGTGCCACTACTGCCTAGCCTCTCTTGGTTTTTGAGACAGGGTTTCTTTATGGAGCCCTGGCTATCCTCGACCAAGCTGTCCACAAATTCAGAGGTCCACTTGTCTCTGCCTCCCGAGTGTTGTGATAATTCGTGTGCTCCACTATAAAGCCCGATTTTCACTGTTTAAAGTAGTTCTTTGGCTTTTATACATGATATACATGTCCATATAATTTTTTTTTTTTTTTGAGACAGAGTAGTCAAGGTCTCAAGCTTTCTATATGACCTTGGACTTTTGACCCTCTTGTTTCTACTTCACAATTTCTGGACTTACATTCGTGTACCACCAAGATTTGTTTTAAAAACAAAAAATTATTTTGGGGGCTGGCATGGTGTTGCACACATTTAATCCCAGTACTCCTGAGGCAGATTTCTTTGAGTTCCTAGTCATCCAAAATTACATGGTGTGGTAGTGTGAGTAAGAGTGGCCCCCATAGGCTCACAATGGTTAGTCACCAGGGAGTGGACTTCTGATAGGATTATGATGATTGGGACAGTTCCATGTTAGAGGACTTGTGTCACTGGTGGTGGCCTTTGAGGTTTCAAGAGCCCATGTCAAGGCCAGAATCTCCTTTCTGCCTGTGGATCATGATGTAGCTCAGCTGCTTCTCCAGCACCATGTCTGCCTGCCTGCTGCTGCCATGCTCCTCACCATGAGGACGGTGGACCAAACCTCTGGAACTGTGAGCAAGCTGCAATTAAATGCCTTCTTTTCGAAGACTTGAATTTTCATGTACACATGTACACACAGCAATAGAACAGTGACTAAGACACGTGGTGAGACTGTCTAAAATAAAACAATAAATAAATTTGAAATAAAATTAAAATTAGGGTGTCACTTTGTATATGAAAAGGTTGTGGGACTTGGTGAGAAGTTGAATCTTGGAACTATGACACAGTTGCATGCTATTTTATTGTATAGTTGTCATCAATGATGTAACTAGTATTACAGTGATACTTATTTGTTGGGGTAATCTTTGTTATGGTATTGAAGTCAGTTTTGTGATTATGTATCTATGAATTTATGTAGGTATATTTGTAAAGTCCTAGAAATAAAATTCTTTGAAAGTCAATGTTTATAGTTTTTATTTTGTCTGTGTGTAGAGTATGTGAGTATACATGTTTATATGCATGCCTGGGCATGTACTTGTGGATGCCAGAGGTTGACACCCTGTGTCTTTCTGTATTCTTCCTCTTGTGTTTTACTTATTTATTTAGAGACAGGGTCTCACTTTGTAGCTCTGACTGTCCTTCTGTCTGACTGTCATTCTGTAGAGAAGACTGGCTTTGAACTCAAAGAGATCGGCCTGTCTCTGCCTCCTGAGTGCTGGGATTACAGACTTGTACCACTGCATCTGACTTTATGAGGTGTTGTAATTTTTAAAAAGTGGTGCTCGTGAGAAAGATGCTATGCACCAGTGTTCAAGTGGAGGGTTTTGTTTGTTTGTTTGTTTTCATTAGGGAAATGGATCATAAAAAAGGGAAAGGGGAGCAGGGAGACTGGCCTTTGGGGACAGGAGCCATGGGAGAGAAGCGAGAGGGGAGAGAGGAGAGAAAGAAAGAGAGGAGGATGGGGTGGGCAGGGCCCTCTTAAAAGGGAACGTAGTGAATGTGCACAGGTAGGGCTGCTCTTAGTGGCTGCAGCTGAGGGCATAGCCGGCCAGAACCTAAGGGCAGGACAGTATAGATGGAGTTTTGTGTGTTCTAGGCAATCATTCTACCAAGTGAGCTACATTTCCAGCTCTTAATGTCTTTTTTTTTTTTAACTTCTGTTTACTATTTTAGTATTGTTTATCTAATTCATAGATTTTCTTTACCTACTAAATGTTTTTAATTAAATCAACTTATATGCCTCATTTTTTCTACCTTGTATGTGTAGTTTTTTCATACAATTTTGCTTTGCTAGTTTAATCCATTTAATGTTTATATTGTGAAGTGTTTTTTTGTATTTTAATACTTCCCCCCCACAGTATATAATGGATGTATATTGTTCCAATGAGTGCATGTACCATAGTGTTCTTCAAAGTAGAAATAATGAAAATAAATTCTATGTATAAAATGAGCTTTGGTAAATATTAGACTAATGGTTGGTCAGGGTGGGAGGGTGGGATTATAGGATGTTATATTTGATGAGAGGTTACTAGATGATTACATCTTTATCTTTTTATACAGTTTAAGTTTCTTCCCTTTTTTTAGGTGCTGTATAATGTGTTAAGAAGAGATTATAAGGAATGGTTTTATCACATTATCTTGAGTTATGGTGGCTGAAACTTCATTTCTATCTTGTTGGGAAAGAACTGTAAGTGAATCTCTGGATGAATTAATTTTTAAGTATTCTATGTTTTTAATAAGATAAGTTGCTATTGAAGAATATATTGGGGGGGTTGGAGAAATGGCTCAGTGCTTTAGAATATACGTTGTTCTTGCAGAGGACCTGAGTTCTATGACCCTCACTCACGTGTTAACTCATGACCATCCAAATCATTGGCACCTCCCGTTTCCGGGATCCAACGTCTCTTTCTGACCTATGGGCACCAAGTGTGGTGCACATATATTCAGGCAAAATATTTATACACTTAAAATAAGTCTAAAAATGCAAGAAATTTATTTGGAAGACTTCATTGTGTTATTCTAAAGAATATGATCTAAAAGAAGGAGTTAAACTTTAATTAAATTGAGGTGTTTTTCTGCATAGTATTATGGTTGACCTGCTTCTTGGATTATATAAAAATTAATGTCTATTTTTTTAATTTTTCAGAAATGGCAGCACAAAAGGAAATCTAAATTAATAGAGTACTTTATTAAGCGAAGGAGATTAAATAGAAGCCACAAACCAACAAACTTGGCAAACAAGGAAAGAAACCTGTTAGCCATAAGACATGTTACAAATGCATCAATGTACAGTAGCTGTAGCCTTCAGAAGAAAAAAGTTGTCAGAAATTTTGTCAAAGCAGACAGGTCAGTGATAAATAGCTCCTAGTAATAGGGTTAGGCCTGAAACTAAAGTAATTAAAACAAATTGGATCTGAATGAAGTTTATTTTCATTAAAAAATAAAAACTTCTGAAAATATTAAATTAGAATTAAATTTTCTTCAGATTTCCATTTCCCTGTTCAGCATAAAGCAAGTATCTTTCAGCATTCACGCCAGCTTTTCTCATTCATGTCTTAGAAATTTCAGAGAGCAACCTTACTTGAAACAACCTGATATTTTTGTTGGAAATGTACATCAGTATAAGTTAAAGTTGATTTTTAAGATCTACTCCTTAGTAATAATACTAAGTACTTAGCATCTGCACCTACCTGGACACAATCCTCAAAAACTCCTTAGAAAGGAAGGCATTACTCAGGAATAATGTCCATTCAGGAGAAATCAAAGGAAAATTCCTCCGAAGTTACTAAAGAAATTGAAGATGAGAATTTAGAACTAGAAATTCAAGGTTCTCAAAACAGTTTAGCAAAGAGACCAGGTTCCAAGGAAGCTGAAAAGGCACTACTTAGATCTTCCAACAAAAGTAAAATAAATCAACCTGAATTGGGAACACGAATGAGTACAAGGTCAGGATCAGCAGCTGATAAAAATGCCACTAAATCCATTAATAAAAATATGATACCTGTGAAGGGACAATCCCAAGAATCTACAAAAAGGAAGAGATTATGTCAGGAAAAGTTAGCACTTGGAACCTTCAGAGGAAATGATCAATGTACCCGGAGATCGAAAAGACTACAACAGTTAACAGAGTGTTCAGTCAGGTCTTTGCGAAGTAGAGGGATTCACAGTCAAACTCAAGCAGTTAAACAGAGTTTACAACCAGCAAGAAGAGAACAGTGTAACAGTCCTCAAAATAAATCTAGCAAAGTTACAGTAAATCAAAAGCACGTGAAAAGAAAAGTGCTTGAAATAAAGTCTGATTGTAAGGAGGACAGAAATCCAGTTACAAATGAAGTAGTAAATTCTCCCAAAGGAAAGAAGCGTAAAGTGCAGCACCAGACATCTTCTACTTGTGGTTCTCAGTGCATCCAAGGATCTGAGAAGTGTTTCCAGAAGACTACTAGAAAAGAAGAAGCAAAACCTGTGCCTGAAACTTCTGAGATTAGAAAATTAAAAGCAGCTATTTCAGTGGTCTCTAAAAAGAATGAACCCAGGAAAGCAGCTCATACACAAGTGAATAATAGCACAAAATCCCCCCAGATTCCACAGCCATTAGTGCCTGAACAAAGTATTGATCATGAATTGGAGCAAGCTGGGAAGAGCAAGCGAGGAAGCATTCTCCAACTTTGTGAGGAAATTGCTGGTGAAATTGAATCAGATACTGTAGAAGTAAAAAAGGAATCATCACACGTGGAAAATGTAGAGGAAAGGCCGACAGAAGTAAAATCAGAAGGGACTGATGGTGAAAGACAAATACTCCATCAGAAAGAAACAAACCAGGATGTGCAGTGTAATCGTTTCTTTCCCAGTAGGAAAACAAAGCCTGTGAAATGCGTGCTAAATGGAATAAATAGCTCAACTAAGAGGAATTCCACCTGGACTAAAATTAAACTATCAAAATTTAACTCTGTGCAGCAACATAAGTTGGACTCTCAAGTATCTCCTAAATTGGGCTTATTACCAACTGGTTTTTCACCACCAGTTTTAGAAATGCCTCATTCAGTGTCTCAAAGTACATTTTTAGAGATGAAACCACATAGTAATGTAACTTGCCAACAGGATAATATGAAAGGAATTAAATCTGAAGAAGTTAAAGCTAATAATATTGCAATTGAAATTAATAAAGCCACAAAAAGGGCTTCTGGAAATTGCCATTTGGATAATCATATTAAACACTCTCCTGACTCACCATTGGATAATCAGATGAAACATTCTTGTGATTCAGCACCAGATAAGGTAATCAATCATTCTTCTTTGTGCTATAGAGCTGCTGAGTTCTTTCTACTAATAAATATTCGAAACACATTTTTCTCAAGAAATGATACAATTGTTCACCTAGTTTTATAGAGATGAAACTGAGCAACTCAGAATGTTCACCTTTATGTGTATGCTTCTCATGTAGTTTCTTTTTTCTTTTTTTTTTCAAGACAAGGTTTCTCTGTGTGGCCCTGGCTGTCCTGTAACTCACTTTGTAGACTAGGCTGGCCTTGAATTTACAGAGATCTGCCTGCCTCTGAGCGCTGGGATTAAGGCATGCACCACCACCACCACCACCACCACCAGTTCCCTTTAAGAAAAAATTTAATTTTAACAACAGAAAGCACATCTCTTAGTGATTTAAAATCTAGAACATAGAACTTGTGCCCCTTTCTGAGATATTAAGATTTTGGGTTGGAGATACATTTCAGTGGTAAAGGGCTTGCCTAGCACGTGTTCATCCTTGGCGCCCCCCACCCTAAAAAAATGAAAATGTAAAATTGATTTCAACTGTGATAAAACAACCTCTGTTTTATCTGAAGAAATGCAAAGTTAAATATCTTTAAAGGAATACCTTTGTGTTGATTTGTATGGCAATTTTGAACAATTGGCAAAGGAAATTTCTAAAAGTATAAATCAGTATTTTAAGAGAAGAAATTATAGTGTTTTGTTAAGTGGTGCTGAGGATCAAACTGAGAAGAGTCTTAGGTAGGCTTAGCAATCCTTATTTTACCACTAACCCAAACCTACCAAATCAAAAATATGAAATATTTGAAAACCAGAGCTTTATATCTGGAGTATCTAATACTTACCTTGAGAAATTATTTTCAACCTTTATAATGATGGATGAAGCATTTTCTTTCTAATTTCAAAGAAAGAATGATGATTAATGAATATCTTATGTGTTGAACTTGGGTGCTCTCCATAAGTAATACAAATTAATTATGTTAATTTAATTTTATGAGAAAACAGCAGAATGTGAAATAAGTCTCATGTATGGTGATAGATTTTAGAGCTAGCACACAAGTATTGTGATTCTCAGCACAGAGCTCTCTGTCCACCATACCCTAATACCCTGAACATGAGAAAATGATACAAGCCAAAAGGTCATTGTTAATAGACATAAGTCACTCTGAAGTTTTCAGAATACTTGAAATTCATATTAGAGACATTTGGGCTATGACCAGACTTGAATTCAATGAGATTGAATTTACAAAAAAACAATGAAAATCAGGGTCCATTGTTCCTGGATTGAAAACCAAAGTAAACTTAAAAAGAACAGATGCTAGTTCGTGCTTTTAGATTGAATTTTCTGTGTGAATGAAAATGAAAGCATAAATTAAAAAATGATCATTTAAAATGTTTAATAAATAGAAAGTAGCAGCAATTAGAAGTGAGCAGTGAATAGTATTATGAGCAAGTTGTAGGGCTGGAAATGTAGTTTAATGGTGAGCTGCTTGCCTAACATGTAATGTGCTGGTTCTAGTTCCAAATACAATGGGGGAAAATGTGGCTTTTTATTTGGGGTTGTGTCCAAGTGTAACCTGAGTGTATCTTCTAACTCCTGCTGCATAGATGCATTTCAAACTCTTAAGAGGTGGTTAATGAGAGAGGCAAGAAACCAAATCCATTTTTTTTTTTTTTTGGTTTTTAGAGACAGGGTTTCTCTGTGTAGCTTTGGAGCTTATCCTGACACTCGCTCTGGAGACCAGGCTGGCCTCGAACTCACAGAGATCCGCCTGCCTCTGCCTCCCGAGTGCTGGGATTAAAGGCTTGCGCCACCAACGCCTGGCCCAAATCCATTCTTTTGGACTAAGCTGTGCTAGAAGAATATTTAAACATTGTTTGGCCCTTTCTAACACCCTTCATAGTGACAAGTACTTGAATTTGTGCATTTTTTTTTCTTTTAACACACTAATCCCAGTTTCCCCTTCTGCTACCCCACTGCCCATTTGCTCCTCAGAGAGGTTAAGGCTTCCTTCCCATCGGAAGTAAACCAAGTCTGTCCCATCATCACCTGTAGGCAGCCCAAGGCTGTCCCCAACATGTCTAGGCTAAGCAAGGTATCTCTCCATAGGAAATGGGTTGCAAAAAGCCAGTTCATGAACTAAGGATAGATCCTGACCTTACTGTCAGTGGCCCCACAAACTGCCCAAGTCACCCACTGTCACCTGCATTCAGGGGGCCTAGTTTGGTCCTGTACAGGTTCCCCAGGTGTCAGTTCAGTGTCCATGAGCTCCCACTAGCTCTGGTCAGCCGTTTCTGTGGGTTTTCCCATCATGGCCTTGACCCCTTTGCTCATATTATCGCTCCTCCTCTTCAACTGGACTCCAGGAGCTTGACCTAGTGGTTAGTTATGGATCTCTGCATCTGATTCCATCAGTTACTGGATGAAGGTTCTATGGTGACAATTACTGTAGACCTTAATCTGATCGTGGGGGAGGGTCAGATTATCTGGAGTCATCCTTGTGGATTTCTGGGAATTTCCGTAGTGCCAGATTACTCCTAATCCTATAATGGGTCCCTCTATCAAGATAATTCTTTCCTTGCTTTCCTTCTCTCTGTTCTTCCCCCAACTGGATCATCTTGTTCCCTCATGATCTCCTCTCCACTCTTCCCTTCCACCCTCCCTTTCCCTTCCACACTCCCAATTTACTCAGGAGCTCTTGTCTATTTCCCCTTCATAGGTGGATCCACTATGTCTCTCTTAGGGTCTTCTTTGTTACCTAGCTTCTCTGGGGTTGTGGGCTGTAGTCTGGTTGTCTTTTGCTTTATGCCTAGTAGCCTTATGAGTGAGTACCATATTTGTCTTTCTGGATCTGGGTTACCTCACTCAGGATGGTTTTTTTCTAGTTCCATCCATTTGCCTGCAAATTTCATGAGGTCATCATTTTTTACCACTGAGTAGTACTCCATTGTGTAAATGAACCATATTTTCCTTATCCATTCTTCAGTTGATGGGCACCTAGGTTGTTTCCAGTTTCTGGCTATTACTAATAATGCTGCTATGAACATAGCTGAGCAAATGTCTTTGTGGTATGAGTGTGCATGCTCTGGGTATTTGCCCAAAAGTGATATTGCTGGGTCTTGAGGTAGATCGATTCCCCATTTTCTGAGGAGCTGCCGTACTGATTTTGAAAGTGGCTGTGTAAGTTTGTACAATGGAGGAGTGTTCCCCTTAATTCACATCCTCTCCAGCATAAGCTGCCATCAGTGTTTTTGATCTTAGCCATTCTGACAGGTATAAGATGGTATCTCAGAGTTGTTTTGATTTTTATTTCCCTGATGGCTAAGGATGTTGAGCATTTCCTTAAGTGTTTTTCCACCATTTGAGATTCCTCTGTTGAGAATTATCTGTTTGGATCTGTACCACATTTTTTAGTTGGATTATTTGGTGTTTTGGTGTTTAGTTTCTTGAGTTCTTTATATATTTTGGAGATCAGCCCTGTGCCAGATGTGGGAGTGGTGAAGATCTTTTCCTATTTTGGAATTTCTTTCTTTCTTTCTTTTTTTTTTTTTAACCATGTCTTTTGCCTTACAGAAGCTTCTCAGTTTCAGGAGGCCCCAGTTATTCATTGGTGCTCTCTGTGCCTTTGCTACTGGTGTTATATTTAGGAAGTGCTCTCCTGTGCCAATGCATTCAAGGCTACTTCCCACTTTCCCTTCTGTGAGGTTTAGTGTGGATGGATTTATGTTGAGGTCTTTGATCCATTTGGATTGAGTTTTGTGCTTGGCCATAGATAAAGATCTATTTTCATTCTTCTACATGTTGACCTCCAGCTATGCCAGCACCATTTGTTGAAGATGCTTTCAAAAGAAAGCATCCATTGTACAATTTTAACTTCATTGTCAAAAATCAGGTGCTCATGGGTGTGTGTGAATTAATGCCAGGGTCTTTAATTCAATTTCTTTGGTTCACCTGCCTATTTTTATGCCACTACCAAGCTGTTTTCCTTACTGTAGCTCTATAATGGAGCTTGAAGTCATTGATGGTGATGCTTCCAGAAGTTCCTTTGTTGTACAAGATTGTTTTGGCTATTCTGGGTTTTTGTTTTTCCATATGAAGTTGAGTATTATCTTTTTTGAGGTCTGTGAAGAATTTTGCTGGGTATTGATTGAATCTGTGGATTGCTTTTGGTAAAATTGCCATTTTAACTATGTTAATAGTTATGGGAGGTCTTTCCATTTTCGGATGTCATTGTCTTTTTTTTTTTCTTTTTTTCGACAGGGTTTCTCTGTGGCTTTGGAGGCTGTCCTGGAACTAGCTCTTGTAGACCAGGCTGGTCTCGAATTCACAGAGATCTGCTTGCCTCTGCCTCCCCAGTGCTGGAACTAAAGGTGTGCACCACCAACGCCCGGCTCTGATGTCTTCTCTAATTTCTTTCCTCAAAGACTTAAAGTTCTTGTCATATGGGTTTTTCATATGTTTATTTAGAATTACCTCAAGATATTTTGTTGTTTGTGGCTATTGTGAAGGGTGTTTCTCTGATTTCTTTCTCATCCCATCTGTATATAGGAGGGCTATTGATTTTTACGAGTTAATCTTGTATCCTGCTACATTACTGAAGGTGTTTCTCAGTTGTAGTAGTTCCTCGTAGAATTTTTGGGGTCAATTATGTTATCATTATCATCCTCAAATAATGAAAATTTGGCTTCTTTTCCGATTTGTATTCCCTTAATTTCTTTTTGTTGTTTTATTGCTCAAGTTAGAACTTCAACTACTATATTGAATAGATATAGAGAGATTGGACAGCCTTCTTTTGTTCCTGATTTCAGTGGGATTGCTTTGAATCTCTCTCTGTTTAGTTTGATGTTGGCTGCTGGTTTGCTATAATTGCCTTTATTATGTTCCTTGATATCCTTGCTCTCTCCAAGACTTTTATCATGAAGGGGTGTTGAATTTTATTGAAGGCTTTTTTGGCATCTAATGAGATGATCATTTTTTTTCCCTTTAAGTTTGTTTATATGGTGGATTACATTGATGGATTTTTTTATATGTTGAACCATCCTTGCATCTGGGATAAAGTCTACTTGGTTCCATGGTGGACCATTTTTTGATGTATGTGTTCTTGGATTCAGTTTGCTAGTATTTTTTTTTAATTAATTTTTTTTATTAGTTCAAATTAGGAACAAGCTTGCTTCACATGTCAATCCCTTCTCCCTCTCTCTCCCATCCCCCCAACCCTCTCCCCAACCCTCCACCTGCCCCCCATGCCTTCCACCCGTCACTCCCCAGGCAGGGTAGGGCCCTTGACAGTGGCTCCCCAAAGTCCACTACAATTCCTGGGCGGGGCCTAGGCCATGTGTACAGGCCAAGAGTGCATCCCTTCACATAGGATGGGCTCTTAAAGTCCCTTCTTACACCAGGGAAAAATACTAATCCACTACCAGGGGCCCCCTAGAGTGTGGAGGTCATCTAATTGACATCCATGTTCAGGGGTCTGGATCAGTCCTGTGCTGGCCTCCCAGACAGCAGTCCATGGGGCCCATGTGCTCCCCCTTGTTCATTTTTTTTTTTTTTTTTTTTTTTTTTCTGAGACAGGGTTTCTCTGTGGCTTTGGAGGCTGTCCTGGAACTAGCTCTTGTAGACCAGGCTGGTCTCGAACTCACAGAGATCCGCCTGCCTCTGCCTCCCAAGTGCTGGGATTAAAGGTGTGCGCCACCACTGCCCAGCAACTGTAGCCTCTTAAAAAGAGTTTGGCAATGTTCAGTTTCTATTGTGTGGAGCAATTTTAGGAGTATTGGTATTAACTCTTCTTTGAAATTCTGGTAGAATTCTGCAGTTGAAACCATCTGGCCCTGGGCTTTTCTTGATTGAGAGATTTTTGATGACTGTTTTTATTTCCATAGGGGTTATAGGTGTATTTAATTTGTTGATCTTGATTCAATTTTGGTATGTGATACTTATCCAGAAAATTGTCCATTTCCTTTAGATTTTCCAATTTTGTGGAGAACAGATTTTTGAAGTATGACCTGATAATTCTCTAGATTTCCTTAGTGTCTGTTGTCATGTCCCTCTTTTCATTTCTGATTTTGTTTAATTTGGATATTTTCTCTCCCCCCTTTTGGTTAATTTGGATAAAGGTTTGTCTATCTTGCTGATATCTGCTGCATCTGGGATACAGTATGGAAGATATGTTTCCTGCTTTAAAGAATTTATATTGTGGCCAACAGTGTTGGCACATGTCTTTAATCCCAGAACTCGGGAGGCAAAGGCAGGCATATCTTTGTGAGTTTGAGGCCAGCCTGGTTTACAAAGTGCTGTTACACACAGAAACACTGTCTTGAAGAACCAAAACCAACCAAACAAACATACAAAAAACAAACAAAAATCTACCCACAAAACGGCTAAGAGTGCATGCTGCTCTTGGAGAATAACTGAATTTGCTTCCCAGCATCCACATCAGGATGCTCAGAACAGGCTGTTGACTCCAGCATGAGGGGAGTCTGATACCTGCACTCCATTGGCTCCTACACTCAAATCTGAACTCTCCTAAAACACAGAAAGTAGTGTTACAAGATACCCAAAAAGTTGATTCCATGGATAGTCAACTTTGATAGAATTTGAAGTATATATTCTTGTTTCTAATGGACTGTCTGCTTTGATAAAGTTCTGAAATGAAGGTGTAGGTAATAAGCAGGTAGTTATAATATGGGCTTTGTGTTTTTAAGAGTTATTGATAAGTAAACTGATTAGAAAGTGAGAAGTGCATGAGAAAGTAGATGATGGTGGTAATTGGAAAAAAAATTGGAAGGTCTCATGAAAGGTTAATTTTTAAGTGATGAGTTAAAACTTTATAAGGGTAAGGGAAAGAACAATATAGAAATTTAATGTGAAACAGATTATGTAGTCATTAATGGAGCAGAAACTGGTAAAATTGTCTTTAATATATTTTAAATAGTCTATTACATAAAAATACTGTCATTTTAATGTGTGTGTACATTCTTGAATGTGCGCACATGTGCTGTAGTCTGTACATCCCACTTGATATGTGTTTACTACACATCTCAAACCATACAAATTACATTTCAAGTACCTAAAGTACCCACTAATCATGGTAGTGGATACCATATTGGACAGTACAGTAATGAAGTATTTTGAGGAAAGGCATAGGGCTAGGTGACTGTGAAGATAACATCTTTTTAAGTGTTTTTGTTTGTTTGTTTTGAGATAGGGACTCACTATGTAGTCCTTGCTGTCATAGAATTATATATGTAGACCAGGGTGACCTTGAACTAAGAGAGATCTGCTTGCTTTTGCTTCTTGAGTGTAGTAGGGATTATAGAGCCAGTGAGTTGTTTTAAATTTAGAGTAGGACTAATGGTAACTGATGCTTAGATGGTTACTTTTAAAGATCATGGATGAACTTTAGGCGTATCTATGAGAATTACTCCAGTTATAAAGTATTATCTTAATATTTTTAATAGGCAGAATTTTCTGGAAATGTATTAGAATAAGTCCCAGAGATTGACTTAAAAATGTTGGCATATTGTTCAGAATTTCAGCTTATGTTCGTTATCTAAGGTGGAAAATAGCTCATTAGAAGATATTGCTGCTGATTCAACTCTTCCCAGTCAAGCAAAGATTGATGGAGAAAGAAAATTGCCAGGTAATATTTTGACATTTTAATTTGAATTTTACAATGTTTAATGCTATATTTGTTACTGTTAGAGAAAATTTTCATGAGAAACAGGCCTGTTGACCATTGTTATATTTTTTGCTTTTGCGGTTTTTCAAGATAGGGTTTCTCTGTGTAACAGCTCTGGCTGTCCTGGAACTCACTTTGTAAACCAGGCTGACCTGGAACTCAACAGTGATCCATCTGCCTCTGCCTCCCAAGTGCTGGGATTAGAGGTGTGTGCCACCATGCCCAGTTTCTTTTTTTTTTTTTTAAATTCAGCTTTGTAACACTAACAGTTTATTCTTTTTTTTTTTAAGACCTTACATATTTAATACAGTGCATTACCCCTGTACAAATGGAAAAAAATTAAGTTCAACATTTCTAGACCAATATGGCTGTTAATTTCTGTACAATGCCAACTCAACATGGTAAACTGGGATACTTTTTTCCAAAGTTGACAGCACAGCTAAAGTTTCCAAAAATTCAAATTATATATATGTATATATATATATATATATATATCAATAATAGCAGTATGTTATGCATCAATAGCAGCAACAGCTTTTCCAGGTTCTGCAGTCATTTGAACAAAATTGTAGAGACATCCAGCACACTCCATTTAAAAACAACAACAACAACAAAAAGTAAAAAGCAAAATCCCAGAAAACAGCACAGTTCTGTTACTCTTGTGGTACCTGGCACCATTTTTTTTTTTTTTTTAAATTAGCTTCTCAGTCATCATCTGGGAGGAAACCATTCTGAGCAACATCATTAAAAACAGATCTGATAAAGCACGTCATTACTATGTATCATAAAGCAGGTCCACATATGAGTGAGTACATATCATGTTTGTCTTTTTGTGATTGGGTTACCTCACTCAGAATGGTTTCTTCGAGTTCCATCCATTTTCCTGCAAATTTCAAGAATCCATTGCTTTTTTCTGCGGAGTAGTACTCCATTGTGTAAATGTACCACATTTTCTGTATCCATTCTTCAGTTGAGGGGCATCTAGGCTGCTTCCAGTTTCTGGCTATTACAAATAGTGCTGCTATGAACATCGTTGAACAGATGTCCCTGTTATATGAATGTGCTTCTTTTGGGTATATGCCTAGGAGTGGAATTGCTGGATCTTGTGGTAGACCTATTCCCGTTTTCTTGAGGCGTTGCCATACTGATTTCCAAAGTTCACGCCCTGTTGTTATTGCTGTTTTTTTTTTTTTCTTTTCTAAATAGATTTAGAGAGTGTGTGCGTGCGTGTGTGCATGTGTCCCTATTTAGTCCAGAAGAGGGCAGCAGATCCCCTGAAGTTGTAGGTGGTTGAAAAGAATAGCAAATGCTCTTAGCTACTGAGTCATTTCTGTAGCCCTTTGATATGGTGGGGTTTTGTTTTGTTTTGTTGCCTTTTCAAGACAAGGTCTCGCTGTATAGTTCACTGTCCTGGAACTTGGCTCTGTAGACCAGGCAGGCCTCCAACTCAGAGATCCACTTGCCTCTGCCTCCTGAATGCTGGGACTAAAGGAGTGCACCACTTCTGTCTGGCCTTCTTGGTGTGGTTTTTAAATCTGTGGTTATTATTCATTCTTTCAGGGGAATTGCTTCTATTGACTGGTTTGTGGCAGTACCTAAATACTGTCTTTGCCTGCCTACCAAAAGTTCTTTTGTTTTGGTAGCTCCTGTTTTGAACTGAACTCCTAGAGAGTGCTCCTTAATGAATTACTTAAGTTGGGGATAGCAACTTATTTCTCAGATTTTTATCTGTTGTTTGTGCTTTAGCATTATGGGTTTTTCTCCTTGACCCGCAGTACTCAGTCTGTCTTTGAAATAAGGGTTATCTATGCTTCGTGACACTGCACAAAAGCTTTATCTATTTATTTATTTATTTAGCTATTTTATTTTTTCCGAGACAGAGTTTCTCTGTGTGTTGCTCTGTAGACCAGGCTGGCCTCTGCCTCCCAAGTGCTAGGATTAAAGTGTGTACCACTCCACCTAGCACAAAAGCTTTATTCTTATAGCTTATATTCTTATTCTTATATTCATGAATTTTAATATATTTTGAACTTTTGGATAGATATTTTCTCACCTGTGTCAAAAAAAGCAACAGAGGATCTAGAATTCTAATGTATGATTTCTTCTAAAGCAAAAGTATACTTGGAGCAAAGTGCCGAAGTCAAATAATCACAGCTGTTACTGAGTGTCTCAAATTTAGTCTGAGTAGGGGAGGAATGAGTATCTTACAAACATGAGAAATCCATTTACTGATTACTGCTTTAATTGAATTGAATTATTTATATAGTTAAAATTCCAAAAAAACCCAAAATTTTAAACAAAATGTTTTCCTTTATTACTTTTAGAGTTTAGTTATGCAGGCATTGAGCCAATTTCTTTTATTCAGTATCTGTTAATGATTGCTGAAATTAAGAGGTAAACTGAGCTGGTGGTGGTGCATGCCTATAATCCCAGCACTTGAGAGGCAGAGGCAGGTGGATCTGAGTTTGAGGCCAGCCTGGTCTACAGAGTGAGTTTCAGGACAGCCAGGACTACACAGAGAAACCCTGTCTTGAAAAAACAAAACAAACAAACAAAAAGAGTAAACTGAATTAGTAGACCTCTTTCAAGCATCTTAGTCTGACTTTGTATAGTACAGAGCTTTTCTGCCTTATTTTGAAAGGTTATTTCCAAAAGGAGATTCTGATTTTATTAGATGTGTATTTTAAAATTTATTTTTGAGATTATGTAATTTTCCCATTCCCTTTCGATCTCCTACCCTCCTGTGTACCTCTTCATGCTCTTTTTCATATTCATGGCCTCTTTTATTAAAGTAATTTCATGGGCCAGGAGAGATGGCTCAGCAGCTCTTAAAGTATCCAGGTTCAATTCCCATCACCCTCTTAGTGGCTCACAACTATCTGTAATTCCAGTCCCAGAAGATGTGATACCCTTTTTTGACCTCTGAGGGCCTAGACATACATGTAAGCACTCATACATGTAAAAAGAAATCTTTAAAAACTGTTTACTGTATGATCCATGTGCTTTATTAACTCACAGGCTCAGCTCCTAAGCCGCTCCATAGTGTACTCAGTAGTGAAGCTTCTATCAACAGCAAGCACAGGTAAGGCCTCACTTTAATTTACGACATTACACTTAGAGTTCCTAGACAGAGTCGCTATATAACAAGCCAAGCCTAGTGATCATCATTTACTCACTTTTTTTTTCTTGTTGAAACTGTTCTAGTCCTCTCTTCCTCCTCCTCCTCCACCTCCTCCTCCTCCTCTTCCTTCCTCCTCTTCCTCCCCCTTCCCCTCTTTCTGAGACAGGGTTTCTCTGTGTAGTCCTGGCTATGGACCAGGCTGGCCTTGAACTCAAAGATCCACCTGCCTCTGCCTCCTGAGTGCTGGGATTAAAGGTGTGCACCACCACATTTTCTATTCATGTAATAGACTTTTAAAAACTTCTAATGGTAATGGGCTCTGAGTATATTTTTCTACCTTCCTACCTCATCTAAATTCTACATTTTGATTTCCTTGTGAGAGCTTTTCTTGGTCTCTTATGCAGCTGTCTACTTAATGGACATTAGGTTAGTTTGTAGATTTTTTCTATTAAACAACAATAGTGACTGCTTATTCAGTGAAGACATAATATCTTTGTCCACTTGGGTGAATATATATGTGGGATAACTTGCTCAGCTGTCTTTTTCACAATTGTTATGATTTATGTGGCCAACAGTAGTGTTTAAGAATGCTGTTTTCCCTTTACTCTTTGAAATACTGGGTGTCATAGATATGTAAGTGTTTTAAGTAAAGGACAGGTTCTCTCTTTAATGCCAATGGTAAGTAAATCCTGACTTATTTGTTTGATCACCAGATAGTCTTTAGGACAAACTGAAGTGATTTAGGTGGCTAAAACTATAAAACCTAAGGCATTCAAGCAATAGAAGATGCTACAATTTTGTTTATTGATAATTAGTAGCCTTTTTTTCCTTTTGACTTAATTCCATCCTTCCTTCCTACCTTCCTTCCTTCCTTCCTTCCTTCCTTCCTCCCCCCTTTCTTTCTTTCTTTCTTTCTTTCTTTCTTTCTTTCTTTCTTTCTTTCTTTCTTTCTTTCTTTCTTTCTTTCTTTCTTTCTCTTTCTTTCTTTCTTTCTTTCTTTCTTTCTTTCTTTCTTTCTTTCTTTCTTTCTTTCTTTCTTTCGAGACATGGTTTCTCTGTATAGCCCTGGCTGTCCTAGAACTCACTTTGTAAACCAGGCTGGCCTCAAACTCATAGACATTGACCTGCCTCGTCTTCTTAGTGCTAGGATTAGAGTGTACCCCCACTGACTACCCGGCTTTTGACATAAAAGTTTTTAATTGATACTTAATGAGATACACTGTGATCTTTCAATATAGGTATCTAATGTGTAATGATTTAATAAGAGTAACTGACATAGTCATCACCTCATACATGTCATGTCTTTGTGTAGGAAATACTGGCAGTCCTTTCATAGCTATTTTGAAATACAGTTGTTTTATGTGCTATGAATATTAGAAGTTATTTTTTCTTTTCGTTTGCAGACTCCCCACCTGTCAGTCATCTTGTTTCCATCTTTAGACTTCCCTTTTTTCCTCTTCGCTTTGGCAACTACTTCTATGAGGTTAACTTTAGCTTCCATATGTGAGAACATACAATATTTGCTTTTTCTACCCTTGGTTATTTCATGTTACATAATATCCTCCAGGTGTATCTGCAAATGCCAAGATTTTTAATGCCTCCCCCAACTTGGTTTTGAACCTTTAATGAGAAAAAACAAAAACAAAAACAAAAACTACAGGTCTTAAGAACACTGTGCTCTGTGTGCCATTGGCGGAGATCTGATCACACATTTTATAACTAGTTAACAGATTGTAGCACCATAAATACAGTCACATAATGCCAGCATGGCTACTACTAGCAAGGTTATTTTTGGTTTTCTTTGTCACTTGGCAGCATTTTGGGAATCCCATGTCTGGAGGAAAGACAACCAGACTCATCATAGCCCTCAGTTGACTATTTGGGTACCTGGGGCAGGTTTGATGTGTCTGCTGCCTGCACAAGCACCTCCCACTTCACTTTGGAGATCATTGCTGCCACAAAGTCAGGGTTGATGAACTCTGTGGGATTGGTGTAGACCTCTAAAGCCTGCACATACATCAAAAAGTCTCATGTACCTATACCTGCACATAATATTCAGATACACCTACCCACCACATTTTCTTTACAACCCATTGGTAAAATATCTAAATCAATTTTATGGTTTGTCTTGTTTATTTGATTTTTATAATTCCCCTTTTAAATTTGATACTGGGTGTTGAGCCTAGCCTAGGGCCTTGTACATGTACTATTACCACTGATTACATCTCCAAAGAGTTCACCTTGGTTTCTAAGAGGTTATCTTTTTCCTCCTTGAAATTGAAATTTGTTGTATAGAAATGTGTTCTTGTCTTTAATGATTGACATTATATGGATGTGTATTATCTAATAATTTCTTTTTTTAAGGGCTATACCACCAAATCATTCTCAGCTGAAGTGTAATTCTCATTTGGAGATAACAATTCCAAAGGCCTTGAAACTGAAAGAATCAGAGAAAGTGGATGAAAAACAGCTGGTCATAGTAAGTACCCAACTTACTCATTGGTAAAAGTATTGTTGGAAACAAATTATTTATGCAGGGTTCCTTTTTCTCCTCCCTCCTTCCCTCCTTTTTTTTCTGAGACAGGGTTTCTCTGTGTAGCTCTTGGTCTGTAGACCAGACTGGCCTCAAACTCAGACTTTGCCTCCTGAGTGTTGGATTAAAGGAGTGCACCACCATCTGATGCAAGGTTTTTAAAATACAAATGAATTCTTTCTTGGTCATTGTAAATTTTCATTATAGAAAGCATTCCTGGTATTAGTATAGTCTCATCTTGCCACAATAAATAATAATATTTCAGCTTCCTTGCTTCTGGTTTTATTTATAACAAATTATTATACTTTGTTTTTTAAACATCTATAGCTTTCTTAGATGAGTGGCTTGATCACACCCTCCTCCCAGAAGTTTATTTAAAAATTAAAATGACATGGAAGTTAGTACAAATAACTATGTTTGTGTAGCCTGTCTATGCAGTGCCAAAGGATAGAAGAAAGTTGGTTGTCCATTGGTAGATGAGTATATAATTACAATGGCTAGTTATCAGCCCTTAAAAAGAGAACACTCAGCATAAGGACCGTATGTTAAGTGAAGTAATAAGTCAGTCACAAAAAAGACGAAGACCAGGGGATTTTATTCATGTGAGCTGCGAAGAAAGTCTGGTGACTGCTAGAGATTTGGAAGGATAGGAGAATGAGAAGTTAC
The DNA here is from genome assembly GCF_003668045.3 of Cricetulus griseus. Taxonomy (NCBI): domain Eukaryota; kingdom Metazoa; phylum Chordata; class Mammalia; order Rodentia; family Cricetidae; genus Cricetulus; species Cricetulus griseus. Next base: position 225,909,504 of record NC_048595.1, read on the forward strand.
CGCTTGATGGATGTAGAGTTTAGTTTCACAGTGAAAAAAGTTTATAATAGTGTGAATAAAAACAGATACTATCAGCCAAGTGGTGGTGGTGCACACCAGTAATCACAGCACTTAGGAGACAGAGGCAGGTGGGTCTCTGATTTTGAGGCCAGCCTGGTCTACAGAGCAAGTTCCAGGACAGCCAGGGTTACACAGAAAAAAACCCTGCCCCAAAAAACAAAAAATCAAAAAAATAAAAAGAATTTTTTTAGGTTACATTTTAGTGTGTGGTCATGTGTGTACGCATATACTTGAGCATGTCTACACCTGTGCCATGGTGCCGCAGTGGCGGTCAGAAGACATCTGTTGGGAATTGGTTCTCTTCTTCCACATGGGTCCCAGGAAAGTCTACAATCCATTATTTTCTCTAGTTTGCAGTTATGTTAAATATGAAATATAAGTTAGTTTTCCTGTGTAGATTTATTTATTATTTGGTACCTTTGGACTAAGTTTATATTGATACATAATTTTTTCAGTTCTTTTAATGCTTGAACAAGTAAACAGGTTATTAAAATGGAAAATGTTGATGTGATGCAGGTACGAGTGCCCGTGTGTGAAGGACAGTACATAAAGGTGTTTTTAGTCACTTTCCACCTTAGTTTTTGAACATGGAGCTCATCAATTCTGATAGGCTGGCTGGCCAGCAAACTCCAGGGCTGAAATTTGAGACTTGTGCCAGTGTGCTAGCTTTTTTAGATAAATTTTAATTTATTATAACCATGAGAGGAAGAGAGAGGAGAAAGAGTATATGCACTTGTGTCCATGTGTAGGTCAGAGCACAGCTTTACTGCACACAAATTTTAGACTTCAGTGTCTTAATTTTTGAAAGAAATTTAAATGTTCATAAGTTAAGCAGTTCTTGTTTTATGGTCACATTATAGTTTTGGAGGTTGTGTTCAAAAATAGTTACTTTGGCAAGGAAGAAAACTTTTTTTCTATTTTATAAATAGGATGCAGGACACAAAAGATTTGGAGCAGTGTCCTGTAATATCTGCGGAATGCTTTATACGGCTTCAAATCCAGAGGATGAAACCCAGCACCTGCTTTTCCACAACCAGTTTATAAGTGCTGTAAAGTATGTGGTAAGTAGGCTTTGTGAATTAAAGCATACATTATAGGTAATTAGGTAAGGTTCTTAATGAAATGAATTGCCAAGTTTAAGTCGTTGAATTTTTTTTTGTTGTTTGTAGAAATCAATGATATACACAAAGCACACATAGCATGCATAGGTACTGGCTTCCTTTAAAACAAGGCCAAATATGCTGAGCATTGATGGCGCATGCCTTTAATCCCAGCACTTGGGAGGCAGAGGCAGGCTTGATCTCTTGAGGGCAGCCTGTTGAACCGAGTGAATTCCAGGACAGGCTCCAAAACAATACAGTGAAACCCTGTCTTGAAAACAAACAAACAAACAAATAAATAAATAAAAATAACAAACAAAACAAGGCCAAATATACAAACCACGGAATTGATCCCAACAGGTTGATACTGGGGGATTTTTAACTTAGGTTATTTATGTTTTTCAGTGTAATTGGTTTTCAAAGTTATAGAACCTTTCTGTTCAGATTATATATAGTTCTTAAAATTTTCCTTTGATTTTAATAATTACTGTGGATGAATCTATATTAAATATTCGCATGACAGTGAAATCTGTATTTGGGAATTGGTAGTGTATATCTTGTCAAATAGGTGGTTTGGGAACTCTTTCCTGTTCTTAGAGTTTGTCTTTATGAAGTTAAAAAAGAATTCTAGCCCATTTAAAAAGATGCCATAAAGTAACTATGGTTTAATGTAAAATGTATTTGAGCACAAGTCAAATTTTTATCATAAATGCATTTAAGGCATAATAGGTTTTGTTCAGTTTTGATCAATTTCAGATATTTATAAAAGGATAATTTAGTATAATTGCTGTTTACCTTGACTGAAGTGGGCCCTTTATTCTATACTTTACCTTCTGTATTATGCATTGACATTAAGAAGGCCTCCACAATCTCTGAATTGAGCTCACTAATTCATTTCATTAGGAACTAGATACTGGATCACTTAAAGGTCTTGATAGCCTCCTATCTAAATTCATGTACTTGGCTTTAGTTCAAAGGTTTATGTTCATTGCTTCATGGTTAAACTGGGTATCTTTTTTCCACTGTTACTGCTACCCAGGCTAGGTGAGGCCTTTGTTTTTAGTTCCCTACTCTGTTTACCCTTCGTATTCCTTATTTTCCACATATACTACCTCCTGCAACTTTACTAAGTAAAATATGTGTATGTGTGGATACAAACTATAACTTGATTTATCCTTTGCAATTTCGGCTTTTCTTTTTCTTTTTAAAGATTTATTTATTATGTATACAGCCTTTTGCCTGCATGTATTCCTGCACACCAGAAGAGGGCACTAGATCTCATTATAGATGATTGTAAACCACCATGTGGTTGCTGGGAATTGAACTCAGGTCCTCTGGAAGAGCAGCCAGTGCTTTTAACCTCTGAGCCATCTCTCCAGCCCAATTTTGGCTTTTCTAATTTGGCTGTTAACATTTGTTGTTGTTGTTGTTCTTTCAAGACAGATTTTTCTGTGTAACTGCCTTCGCTGTCCTAGAACTCCCTCTGTATACAAAGGCGACCTAAAACTCCTGCCTCTGCGTTCTGAGTGCTGGGATTAAAGGTGTGCACCACAACAGGCTGGCTGGCTGGCTGTTAACATTCTTACATCTGGAAAAGAGAGTGGTGCTGTTAGGTAACTAATTATAGAATATTTAGGGCCAAAATACATGAACCTGATTCAAGTTCTTTGTATTCAATTTAAAGTGTTTAATTCTCATGTTCATTTAGTTGCTTTCTTTTTTTTTTTTTTTAATTGAGACAGGATTTCTCTGTGTAACCCTGGCTGGCCTCAAACTCAGAGATGAGCCTGGCTCTGTCTCCTGGATATTGGGATTAAAGTCATGTGCCTCCACGACATAGTTCATTTAGTTTCTTAAAAGTATATAAAATATTACATTTAAAAGGCTTAACTGGCTGGGTGTTGGTGGCCCATACCTTTAATGCCAGCACTTAATACCAGAATACTAGCACTTGGGAGGTAGAGGCAGATGAATCTCTGAGTTCAAGGCCAGCCAGGATACACAGAGAAAAACCCTGTCTCAAAAATAATTTTTAAAAAATTAAAGAAGAAAGAAATGTAGATCTACTTAGTGTAGACAGAAGTTTCTGTCTTGCCTTGTCCCATAGCCCCATTTAGTCCTAAATAAGCACACAGAGGCTAATATTAATTATAAACTGTTTGGCTGATGGCTCAGGCTTCTTACTGGTTAGCTTTCTCTTAATTAACACATTTCTATTAATTTATGTATCTCCATGTGGTCTTGTCTTTACTGGAGAATGCCCCAATGTCGTACCTTCCTGGTAGCTACATGGTGTCTCCCTGGTGACTCACTCTCTGTGTTCCTCTTCCCAGAATTCTCCTAGTCTGGTAGCCCCACCTATACTTCTTGTCTGGGTACATCCTGCCTGTTCATTGGCTGAAACGGCTTTATTCTTCAACCAATAAGAGAAACATGTATTCACAGCACACAGAAGGACATCCCCATCAACTTAGTTTGAGGTAGAGACTTTCAAAAAATTACATTAGTATTTTATAGCATATAAAGAGAGGATTTAGAAAGGCCTTTACATTCCACTTTGATCAGCTCTAGATTTTGGGTTGTGATATTAAAATAATTTGTTAGCTACTTGTATTGTGCCTTGCAGAGTACTTGTCAATCAGCTAATTTTATTTAGCATGAATTTTATGTTTTATATAAAGAAGGACATGGGCCGGGCGTTGGTGGTGCACGCCTTTAATCCCAGCACTCGGGAGGTAGAGGCAGGCAGATCTCTGTGAGTTCAAGGCCAGCCTGGTCTCCAGAGCAAGTGCCAGGATAGGCTTCAAAGCTACACAGAGAAACCCTGTCTCCAAAAAAAAAAAAAAAAAAAAAGAAGAAGAAGAAGAAAAGAAAATATGTGAGATTGTGGGATTGTGGTATTTCGATTTTGAATGCTATTTGGAATTCTTTTCATTATTTCAGGTGCTGAAGAATTTTGAGTTGCATGAGATATATTTATTTTTGAGACAGGGTTTTTCTGTGTAACAGCCTTAGCTGTCCTAGAGTTCACTCTGTAGACCAGGCTAGCCTTGAACTCACAGAGATCTACCTGCCTTTGCCTCCCGAGTGCTGGAATTAAAGCTGTGAGCCACTACCAACAGGCCATGAGTGTTATTTTAAAATAATATTTTGGTGAGATACAAGAAAAGGGATATTTCATTGTGGGGTGAGGGTAATAAATAAATAGGCTTAAGGTGTACATTGTGCTGAATTAATATGCTGTTATTGGATACAGGACTGGGGGGCTGACCACAAGAGGTACTTGGAGCAAAGACTGACAGATTCCAAATGACTACAGAAATACGCTGTTCAGCATGGTAGCCAATAAGCCACATGGAACTGAAAATGCTGTACCTCAATCACAGTTGTCAGTGCTTAGTCTGCACATGTTGCTAGAAGTTACCATGTTGGACAACATAGATACAAAATGTTTTTATCATCACAAAAATTCTCTTAGTGCCACTGATAATTGAAAAGTTATATATGACCAAATATATAATGTAGGGAAATCACGATCTAGTGAGACATTAATTTTAATTTTAAATTTAACTTTAATTGAAACTTGAATACATAAGAACTTCTGTGTACTTTGTCTTCATTCTTTTGAGAGATGACTCGGAAAAAGAAGAGAGTGGCATGTTAGGTGAAGGAGAACTGAACAGAGCAGAAGTCAAGGGTGGTTTTCCAATTTTGTGCCCTCTGAGACAACAGGCATTGGATCTCCTGGAACTGAAATTACAGGTGGTTGTGAACCACTCAGAGTAGCTACTGGGAACTGAACTCTGGTTGTTGTTTGCCAGGATATCAACTCTGGTCCTCTGCAACAGTGGAGATTGCTCATACTCACTCAGCAAAGCAGGACATCTAAAGGTTTTGGGAATGGGGAAGGAATCTGGAGCAAAGCAACCATCTTAGTCAGGGTTTCTATTGCTGTGATGAAACACCATGACCAAAAGCAACTTGGGGAAGAAAGGGTCTATTCACTCACAGTTTATTCTCAAAAGCAGTGAGGGCAGAAACTCAAGCAGGGCAGGAACCTGGAGGCAGGAACGGATGCAGAAGCCAGGGAAGGGTGCTGCTTACCAGCTTGCTCTCCATGGCTTGCTCAGCCTGCTTTGCTATGGAACCCAGAACCACCAGCCCAAGGATGGCAGCACCCACAATGGGCTAGGCTCTTCTACATCAATCGCTTTATTTTATTTTGATTTATATATGACTTAATATAGTGTATTTAATTATTTAATACTGTATTTAACAATGTACTTAATACATTATTAAAAATAATTTAATAATGATTTATATAATATTAGTCATTAAGATAATGCCCTATAGTGGGTCCTATGGAAGCATTTTCTCAATCAAGGTTCCTTTTCTTCAGGTAACTCTAGTTTGTGTCATGTTGACATAAAACTGCCTGGCATAATTGACCCCTTGTCAACGTGACAAACACACCACTGTTAAGCCACAACCTTTCCTTTCTTGCCATCTCCAAGATTACACATTAAAAAAGACATCACAATACAAAACATTTTACAAACTTAAAAATTCCACAGCTTTACATATTCAAGCACTTAAAAGTTATCTCTTTAAACATATCCAGTCTCTTTTAAAGTCCAAATTCTCTTAAAACTCCTAAATCTCCTTTTTTTAAAAGTTGAAAGTCTTTCAACTGTATTGGTCTACAGCATCAAAAATCAAGAGGGAAGAACCTTGGTACAGTCACCATCTGAATGAAGCAAAGCTAAACTCTTAACAGTGTGAATAACTCAATGTCCAACATCTGGAGTTCTCGCATGATCATCTGGACTCTTCCAAGAGGCTTGGGTCACTTCTCCAGCTCTGTCCTCTACAACATACACAGCTTGCTTTCTAGGTTCTGGCTGGCTCCACTACACTGCTCCTGCTGTTCTTGGTGGTCATCCCATGGTATTGGTATCTACACAATGCTGGAATCTCTTGCTGCAACTGGGCTGCACTTTCACCAGTCTTTCATGCCTTCATAACCAGTACCACATAGGTGACCCATTCTCCATTGCATAACTCTGTGGGTGTGTGGGTGTGTGGTGTGTGTGTGTGTGTGTGTGTGTGTGTGTGTGTGTGTGTGTGTGTGTGTGTGTGTGTGTGTGTGTGTGTGTGTGTGTGTGTGTGTGTGTCCGTCCTCGGGACCCTATCTGAGTGCCTCATGCTTATATCCACACCTTACCCACCAGACTCTTTGAGGCAATCTCTGTGTGGCCTGGCTGGCCTGGGACTTGTAGCAATCTTCCTCCCTCTGCCTCCTGAGTGCAATAGGGTCTTGGTATTTGATTTAAACTTCCAGAATCAGTTTCCTAAGTGCTAGAATTGCAGCTGTGATGCTGCCATGCCTGGCTAAGTTTGATTTGTGTTTTCCAGGATAAGTTTAATAAATGTAATCACTTCTGTTGTTTTTGTATCTCATTTTCTGTCTTTTTTCTGTCTGTCCTGCCTGCACTTCCTCCACTGCACAGAGAGTAATGAACTCAGACTCACAGAGATCTTTCTGACTGCCTCCTCAGTGCTGGGATTAAAGCGTGCACCACCATGCCTGCCACCAATGAACTTTTATAGTTGTTATTGGCACTTCACTAGAATTGATACATCTTCAAAAATGTTGTGGCTGTTGGGTGGACTTCTCTAAATTGCACAGCCTTCACCTCTGCCTTATTTTCAACCAGTAGACAAATTTCAACTTTTAAAATTCTCAAGAGTCAAGTTGTCAGTGATACTGGCAAAGCACTAACTGTACTTGAGTCACATAAATGCTTTGAGTAGTTTAGTTAACTACTCAAAGTGGTTATTTTATCTTTGTCCATGATTGTATGTATTGTACTTTGGGGACATTTCATTGATCAGCTGAGTTGTACAATATTTTTATTTGGACATATCAGTAGGAAGAGAGAATGGAAGCTCCTGAGTTACGAGGTAGCTGCTCTGTGCTACCATTTGTCTTTAATATAGCCTTTTGGTGGGCTGGAGAGATGGCTCAGCGGTTAAGAGCACTGACTGTTCTTCCAGAGGTCCTGAGTTCAATTCCCAGCAACCACATGGTAGCTAACAACCACCTTGAATGAGATCTGGTGCTCTCTTCTGGCCTGCAGGCAGAAGACTGTGTATGCAATAAATAAAATCTTAAATATATATATATATTATATATATATATATATATATATATATTGCCTTTTGGTGATAGCCATTTTCTGGATTGTTTAGATTAGGAAATAGTTCCAGAGTTGTAGTAATTTGCTCAAAGCTACTATATATTTTAATTCTCAAGAACCCAAATTTGGGGCTGGACAAATGGCTTAATGGTTAAGAGCACTGTTCTTTCAGGGGAACCAGGTTTGGTTCTAGAATGCTCATGGTGGCTCACAGCCATCCCTAACTACAGTTCAGGGATCTAACACCCTCTTCTGACCTGAGGGTACCAGGTACACAAAGTACGAGCAAAACACTATACACATAAAATAAAATATTTTTTAAAAAATTAACCTAGACTTTTACTGCAGAACTCTTAGAACGTTTCTGCTGAGTTATGCCCTCATGAAGATCAGTGAAATCTAAATAGTAATACTTTTGTCTTTCACAGTTCCTTGTGTGCAGAAGCTTATTATGGTATATGACAAAACAATATTTAAAATAAAATTTATCTAATCTAAAATTGTGGTGGTTTTTATATAAGCATGTACATTTCAAGTTATTTCATGAGAAAATTTTATACTGAGATGTAATTAAAACAAAATAATATAATGTTCATGGGGTGACATAATTGTACCAGTTTTGTTATTTTTAAAGGCAATTAATGAGAATAATCTATCTTTAGATAATTCAGTTCAGTATGACTTTGTATAATTTAAAATTACTTAAATCTACAGATTTAAGTTCTTTATTTTAATTTATAGTTTGATTTTTCTCCTCTCACTATATGGTTTGATTAAAAAAAAAATAACTTCCCTTTTCACTTTGTAGAAAATGGATTGGTTTCAAAGGTTTTCCAAAAAGTAATGTTAATATAAATTTCTTTTTCTAAAAGAGGTGTTATCTTTTATGTCTTTAAAAATTGTGCACTTTATATCCAAATATGTATGTGATTCTGATTGAGTTTTTTATTATCCTGATTTCTTAGTCTTAAAAAAATGAAATTTATTCATTTTACTTCATGTGTATGAATGCTTTGCTTGTATGTGTGATATATGTATGTGTGCCATGTGCCTGCCTGTTTTTAGTTCTCCTAGAACTGAAGGTACAGATGGTTGTGAGCCAGTTTATATGGGTGCTGGGAATCGAATCAGTATCCTCTGCAAGAACAAATGTTCTTCTGCTGAGCCGTTTCTCCAGCCTATTTTCTTAATCTTGAGATAATTTTCCCATCCCTAGTTCATTTCAGTCACTTGAATTTTACTTGTCTTTGAATATGTATTTTTTAAACAGATTTTGAATTTTAAATATTTTGTTCTGTAGTCTTATGTATCCTGATCTTTATTATTGGAAATTTTTGACACCAACTAAGATCCTGCTCCCATTTCATTAAAAAAACAAAAACAAAACAAAAAGATGACTTAGAAAACCAGTTTCCCTCCTTTCAGACTTAACCTAGTATATCAAAAAATTATCTGATTTTTTTATTGAGCTTTTATATTTTTAGAAGCAATCTTAGAATAGAATTTTCTCCCAAGTATAATTACAAATTGCTTTTAAAAAGGCCTTTTTTACATAAAATTGGTTGGGTATGACAAATGGAACATCTAGTTAAAGCTCATTCCTTCTGTAATTATTTTGAACTTCAAAGTTCCTAGTTTTAACCTGGTTCAGTCCCATCTTACTAGATTTAAGTGGCTTTTGTTTTGTTTTGTTTTGTTTTATGCAGGTTCTGCTCATTAATCACCACGAGTGTGGATCTGAAGAAGAGTTTATTACCTCTCTTTTTTTGAGTATGTCTAACTTCAGATACACACAACGTAGCCTCTCCTTCCCTATTAGATTCTTAGAAGGTAGTTATATTTTTTTTTTATAGTTTCCTTCTTGTGGCTTTGATAGTTGTGACCAATAAGAGTAAAAGCTGTTCTTTCATTCTGGGCTACTGCATGCAAATCGGTTCACCTGGAACCTCCTGGAGGTCTTTGGCATGCCAGACATAAATATGAGTGCTTATTTATGGAGGTAACCATGTTCCAAAGAAATCTCAGAATTGAGTTCTTTTGTCCAGAGTCTGGGAGAGTTAACATTTCTCTTTTGGGGATCCACTGACTTTAAGGGGTTTGATTGTTTTTGGTGTGTGATTTTCAGAATTTGTTAAGATGATAAATTAGAAATTTTGTGGTATGACATCTCTCTAAACAAGCATTAGAAATTAGCTTGCATTCAATCACTTAACAAAGGAGATGATTGATCACGCCTTATTAGTTAAGCATTAATGAATGTGTACTTTTTGTTTTTGCAACTTTTAGACAAGTGGATGTACTTTTTATCTTGTACATGAATGAATAAAGTATAATATAAAATTTATTCTTTTATATCTAGGGCTGGAAAAAAGAAAGAATTCTGGCTGAATATCCTGATGGTAGGATAATAATGGTTCTTCCAGAAGACCCAAAGTATGCTCTGAAAAAGGTAAATTTTCAGTGACATTTCATACAGAAAACTTGGACTTTGCACATTAATCACCAATTCTGAAAACAAGAAATAAGCATTTAAAGAATATAACCCACCTGAAGAAAAAAATTAATGCAGCTCATTTGAAAAGTTATGCTAAATCTTTTTTTTTGTAAGCTAAATCTTATTACATAAAAATATGTGAAATAAATTGAATACCAGTCCAGTGAGTGATTAACATGTAAGGCATAATTATGCCTTAAGTAATTCATAGAGTTTATTGAGAAATGAATTAAATTATGAAGTGTGGCTCTGTTGTCATACAGAATATTTGAAAGGGACCATGACATACGCTTACATGTGAATCTGAGTTCAGTCACCATTAATGCAAAAATAAAAAAATCTTTCTTGTCTTCTAGATTACTTTTTTTCCACAAAAAGTATTTAATGTGGGTGTGAGTTTAGTTATTTATCTGAAAACCTAGTTATACTCTAGTATGTATCCAAAATGTGTAGAACCACAAGGGAATTAACTTGCTATATTTTGTTTTTAATTGAACATCTTTAAAATTAGGACTATGTCACCTGAAAAGGAGGCTAACAAAGCACCTATTGTTTGAAGATGTAGCTAATGTCTTTCTTGATATAAGAAGTTTATTATCTTACTTACCTAGTAAGAAGTTTCAGACATCAGATTAGCTCTTGATACATAGAATGACACAATGCATGTGCAGTTTGTCTTGTATTTAAAACATTGATCTTTGCACAAAGACAAATGCTTGTGGAGTTACTGAGTAATGGAAATTCAAATATGGGATATTCTCAACTATCATTCAGAAATGCACAGTAGGAACTTTGCTATAGTACCTTACTTGACAGCCACACTGTGTAGTAAGAATTGCCTTAATGACTATTAATTTCTTCAATTTCGCTTTTCTGGGAAAGCCTACAATCAGTTATATTACTAGTTAGTAACATAATAGCCTTAAAATTAAAATAGAAGGAATTGTGAGCAACCTACCTTTAGGAACCAGTTAGGGATACTCTTATAAAATTATGAGGAGGTGCGTTTTCATCATTGACCACGTGATGTGTATGACAGAAGCAAGAGTGGGAAACCACTCTAGAGGTTGTTTGCATTTTAGGTTTAGTGACGTGAATGGTCATTAGATGGATCCTTTGCAACTTGTATTGTGTCCTGTCCACCCATCCTGTTCCTATACCTGAGTTGTGAGTCATTCCCCCCACCCTACTCCCACCTCACCTCACCTCACCCCACTCCACCCCTCCCCTCCCCTCCCCTCCCCAGACATCTCACTGTGCAGACTGGTTGGCCTAGAACTTGTTATTTAAATTAGACCAGGCTGGCCTCAGACAAGCAGAAATTTGCTTACCTCTACCTTGCAAGTGCTGGGGACCCTGTTATTTTGACTGGAGACAGAATTAGTATGCAGGTCTCTGTAGAGTTGTGATTTGTCAGTGCCTGTAAGAGCTTCAGCTTGGAAAAAGCATTTTGATGCCATGATAATGTTGAGGGTTCAGATCTCTGCCCCGTGATTCTCTAGATGTTTAATGTATGAAATACGAAAATTATGTGACTTTTGAGTTTGTTTTTTCCACTTACAAAATGAAGAATTACAGTACTCCAAGGGATATTGGATTGAAATGGGTAGAGTTTTTGGTTTGTCTCACTTTTAGATGCTTGCTAAATAGTGAACATGAATTGCTTTCTTCTGTCCTATTAATTTTATTGTTGAGAGTTGTAAGGCTTGTGGAGAAAAGTGTCTTGCTGGCTAAGATTGTTTTCTAATCATTGCAGACACATGATACTCCTTAGGAAGTCTTAATGTTCTTACATGCTTAGTGCTGGCACTCTCACTCACCCTTCGTGTTTCCTACACTGCTGTATTTGACAGCACCCTCTGTTTCTTCCCCATTTTTTTTCTCTTTTCTTTTCTTTTCTTTTTTTTTTTTTTTTGCCAAGTGCTTAAAAAAAAAGTTAACAATCATTACATACATCTAAAAGAACTCTTTAAGCCAGGTATGGTGGTACACGCCTGTGATTTCAGTATTCAGGGGCTGAGGTAGAAGAATTGCCATTAGTTCAAGGCCAGCCTAGGCTACATACTGTGAACACCAGGCCAGCCAGAGGTACCTAGCAAAATAGCAAGACTCTGTCTCAAAAACCAAAAGCTCCTTAGAGAATATTCTGTTGGGAATAATATATTCAGCTTATTGAATGTTTTTATCTGTATACAGTGTTTTCTTTGTTATTCTTTGTATTCTTCACTTGGCAGGTTGATGAAATCAGAGAGATGGTTGACAACGATTTGGGTTTCCAACAGGCTCCGCTAATGTGCTATTCCAGAACTAAAACACTTCTCTTTATTTCTAATGACAAGAAAGTAGTGGGCTGCCTAATTGCAGAACACATCCAGTGGGTAAGTGACTTCTAAAGAGTGCTTATAAATAGTTTGGTATCTAAATTAGCTTATTACTATGTGATCTTAAATAATATCCTAATAAACCTATCTACATTCTAGATCAGGATCTAAATTCAAAAATTACTATATGTAATTCTGCACTATAATAGAGTTGTGTCTTGTGTAGGAATTAATTTTTCTTTTATTTTTTTTTTGAGACATAGTCTATGTAATACAGCCTGGCCTGGAATTCACTATGTAGCTCAGGCTGTCCTCAAAGTTGGAATCCTCCTGAGTTCTGGGATTATAGTTGTACTCCACCATACATACCCAGGTGGGAATTAGTCTGTGTCGTGTCCCCACCCCCCACCCCAGGTTCTCAGAATGTAGTTATGGTTGGCCTGGACTCTGCTCTCTGTCTCCTGGGTGTTGGAATTAAAGATGTGCGCTACCATACTTGGCAGGAATTTGTTTCTTCAAATCAGTAAACTAAAGGTATAGAATTATGTTAGAGCTTGTTTCGGAGGTTTTGTGCTATATACTAATATGTCTCTCAGTTAATCCTCCTAACACTTGAGTTACAGGAGGCTAGGCAAGGTATAGTGGGCAAAGTCTGTTTTGTTTTGTTTTGTTTTCCAACAAAAGTAGGTTCTCACATAGTCCTACCTTGAAGTTGCTTATAGCTGAGGTTGTTCTCTGACTCCATTTCCCAAGTGCTGGGATTACAGCTATGGCCTGCTATATATATATATATATATATATATATATTATATATATTTTTTTTTTTTTTTTTTTTTTTTTTTTTTTTTTTTTTTTTTTTTTTTTTTTTTTTTGAGACAGGGTCGCACCCCTGACTAGCCGGGAACTCACTATGTAGACCAGGCTGGCCTTAGACTCAGAGATTAGATTGGTAGCATGTGCTACCATGCTTAACTGTTTTCATAAATACAATATTTGTAATCCTTCCATACCCATTTGTTCTCTCTCTCTCTCTCTCTCTCTCTCTCTCTCTCTCTCTCTCTCTCTCCCTTCCTCCCCATCCCCTCCTTTTTGGTTTGTCAAGTCAAGGTTTCTCAGTGTGACAGCTCTAGCTGTCCTGGAACCCACTCTGTAGACCAGGCTGGCCTTGAACTCATACTACAAAGACAGAGCAGTTGTTGTGTCTGAAATACTGTCTGCCTGCCTCTGCCTCCTGAGTACTGAGATTAAAGGCAGGTGCCACCATACTCAGCTTGTTTGAGTGTTTTGCTGCATATGGTTCCTATACTTCGTGTGTGCCTGGTTCTGTAGAGTTCAGAAAAGGGCTTTAGATCTCTCGCTACTAGAGTTACAGTATGTGGATGCTGGGAACTTAGCCTAAGTCCCCTGCATGACCAGCTCAACCAATGAGCCATCTCTCCAGCTCTCAGAAAAGGCTTTCTTAATTCCCCTTCTCTCCCTATCCTTAGTTCTTGTGTAATGGTGAGCTCATGAAATGTGCAGTCAGTCATTATGACTGCTGAACATGTACTTTTCTTCCTTCCTTCTTTCCTTCCTTTCTTTTTTTTTTTTTTTTGTGTGTATTTTATTTTTTGAGACAGAGTTTCTCTGTATAACAGTCCTGGCAGTCCTAGAACTCACTCTGTAGAGCAGGTTGGCCTGGAACTTACAGAGATCTGCCTGCCTCTGACTCCTTAGTGCTGGGATTAAAGGTGTGCACCACCACCGCCTGGTTCAACATATACTTTTGCTGCTTAGAATGCAGATGGTAGAGAAAAACACCTTCCATTCCTGTTGTGTTCACTTTTGATGGCAAAATGCCTTGTTTTCCTGTTTAATCTCTCGAAACTATTAATGATAAATATGATAAATATGTGATCTTATAATGGGTTGAGTCAGAATGGATATAGACCCAGATTGGTAAATGGTCTGCTAGTTCATTAAGTAGCCACACAAATGTTGTCAACACCTAAGCAAGATTTACACTAGACTACTGCCACCTTTATCTCCCTTCCCATTTTTGACATTTATAGGGCTATCGAGTTATAGAAGAGAAACTTCCAATTATCAGGTCAGAAGAAGAAAAAGTCCGATTTGAAAGGCAAAAAGCCTGGTGCTGCTCAACGTTGCCAGAGCCTGCAATATGTGGGATCAGTAGAATATGGGTGTTTAGCATGATGCGGCGGAAGAAAATAGCTTCTCGAATGATTGAATGCCTAAGGTAAGGCATTGCAGTAGTTTAGAGTTTAGTATAAAGACTGGTACTTAGTCATAGCTGTATAACTTTTATTTGTGTTAGCTGTAAATTTTATATAAATAGACCAGGTCTGTAAATCCTTTCTGTTCAGTCTGAAGGGGAAAATGTTTGAGAATAGATGAAACATTATTAAACCTCTTTGATTTTAATTATTTAAAACTGTGACATTAGGCCAATATAACAGACATAGTTTAACCTATGTTCCCTATTAGAATTTTTTTAAACAAAATTGGAGAAATGTGGACAGTGTCTTAGGAAATCAGCTTTTAGAGAAAATTGTCTTAAGAATATTAGTTTTGGGCCAATGACATGGCTCTACAGGTGAAGGTGCTGACTGAAAAAGCCTGATGACCTTAGTTCAATCCCCCAACACACATAAAAGTAGAAGGAGAGATCCCACTCCACTGAGTAGTGTAACTTCTGTACAAGCACACACACACACACACACACACACACACACACACACACACACACACACACACACACACACACATGTTTAAAAGTTTTAAAATGCTACTTTTATATTCTCCCCAGTGTCATTTGTATTTCTGTTATCATGTGGTCATTTAATCAAAAATACAGAGAAAAGAATTAGACTTTTTTCTTCCAATAAAATCCCTCAGATAAAGAATAAAATGAAGTTAAAATTAATCATCATAAGGGGTTAGTGGGTAGCTAGATGATAGAACACTTGCTGACCAAGTGTCAGGCCCCAGGTTCAATCTGTAGTGCTTAAAAAATTGTTTTTATTTCAGTTTATTGTTAATTTATAGATAGCAACAGTTTCCTATAGGAGTGGGTTTTGAAATAGCTATTACTGTTATAGGCGAAAGACCAAGGCTCTAAGAGTCTTTGCTGTGTGTATAATTAATGGACAATACCTCCTAACTGCTCCTTATGACAAGAGACCTGTTTCTAGTTCTTGTAGTGCTAAGCCTGGGAAACAAGTTGATTGAGTACAGACCGTCCTAAAGGAATGAGAGAATTTATTTTCCATCCTTTAAATATCGGGGCAAACTATATAGATGGCTCTTGTTCAAAAAATTGAACATCAGTGTTGTGATTAGTCTTATGATAGTGAATACGCTCCCTGTTAAAGCAACCTAAATCCATCTATTTGCCATTCAGTGGATTTTTAATATACTCAAAATATATGTAACCGTCACCCTCTAATTTTAGAGCATTTCTACTCCCCTCCTGCTTTACCCCAAACCCAACTCCTGCAGCGATTCATTTCCTCCCATGTAGCTGCTGGCAGCTCCAGCCTACTCTGCATCAATGTGCTTTTCTATACTGAACAATTCATAGATGTGGGGTTCTAAGTGTCACCACTGGTAGCACCTGTCAGTCTGCTGCTTTTTTTATGTGTTTGTGTGCATATGTGTGTCTGTGTGTGTGTGTGGAGACCAGAGGGCAATCTCAGGTGTCATTCCTCCAGTGTTGTCCATTTTGATTTTTGAGTCAGGATCTCTTACTGGCCTGGAGCTCACTAAGAAAGTAAGGCTGAATAGCCAGTGAGCTTCGGGGATTTGCCTCTGTTCACCCTGTAGTGTTAAGATCACAAGCCCATGTGCCACCAGATTTTTTAAAATGTGGGTTCTGGTCATTGAACTCGGGTCCTTGTGCTTGCCCATTAACAACTAAGCAAGTTATCTTCCCAACCCTTGCTTTTATTTATGATTGCCAAATAGTAGAGTACACCTAATTTGTCGTTTTATTTGAGTATTTGGTGTGTTTCTGCCCATCGGTCATTGTGAGAAGTATTGACATGACCATTTGCACACCAGTGTTTGTGTGAATGTGTATTATTTTGAGAGTGTATACTTAGGTGCATAATTGGGAATCTTGTACTGATGAGTTTAATGTTTTGAGGAACTGCTGAATTCTCTTCTACAGTGCCTACACCATTTTATAACTCAGGCAGCAATATATGAGGGTTCCAAGTCCTTCATTTCATTATCTTTAGAACAAAAACCTATTGAGAGGCTGGGAAAATGTCTGTCAATAAAGTTCAAGTCCCTGGCACCTAGGTAAAAGCAGGATGAGGTGGCACTTACTATAATCCTAATGCTAGGGGCTGGAGACACACAGAGCCTAGGAGTTCTTGGAGAGTCCGTCTAGGCAAAACAGTAGGCTCCAGGTTCAAGTGAAAGGCCATATCAAAAGATGGAAAGCTAGGCATGGGGCATGTGCTTTTGTTCCCAGCATCTGGGAGGCAGAGGAAGGTGAATCTCCTGTGAGTTTAAGGCTAGTCTGCTCTACATAGTGAGTTCCAGGCCAGCCACAGCTATACAGTGTGAGACCCTGTCACAGCAGCCAACAGCAGCAAAAGTGTGAATGGGGGTATGGATGGTGGTGGGGTGGCTGTAGAGATGGTTCAGTGTTTCAAGAGCACTTGCTGCTCTTGGAAAGGACCCGGGTTCAATTGCTAGCACCAGCATAGATGCTCAGAACTGTCCATATCTCCAGTTCTAGGGCATCTAATGACGCCCCCTAACTGCTGCAGGCACCAGTCACACATGTGGTACACAGATGTGCAAAGAAAACTCATACATTAAGTAAATCTAAAAATATAATAACATGTGGAAGAGCACTTGGAGATGGTATCCTTATGCCAGCTGTCAACCTGTAGCCTTCCCACCTGTGTCAGCCTTTGTTTGTTTTTTTTTTTTTTTTTTAAGACAGGGTTTCTCTGTGTAATAGCTCTGGCTTTCCTGAAACTCACTTTGTAGACCAGGCTGGCCTCAGACTCACAGAGGTCCACTTGCCTCTGCCTCCCAAGTGTTGGGATTAAAGGCAAGTGCCACCAATGCCCGACCTGTGTCAGCCTTTGAATTAGCGTATTTACATTTTCTTTGTTGAGTTACAATCTTTATGTATTGTGGACACATCTCTCTTCATATATATGATTTGTAGATGTTTTCCACCATTTATGATTGTCTTATCATTTCTTGATAATGTATAAAGCCCAGGCTGACCTCAAACTCCCCCCCCCCTTTTTTTTTTATTGAGACAGTGTCTTACTGCATAGCCTTATCTGGCCTGGAACTTCCTGTATAAATCAGGTTGGCTTTAAACTCACAGAGATCTGTCTGCCTCCCAGAGTGCTGGGATTAAAAGTCTTTGGCCTCAGCTATGGTCTTAATTTGATCCTTTAACTCACTTCCCAGATGCTAGTATTATACACTATGTCTGGGTATGTCCTTTGACATAAGCTTTTCATTTGATGAAATCTAAGTCATGATTTTTTTCTTTTTGTCTCTCGTCATATATACATGATCCCAAAGATAAATGCCTATCTTTATAAGAGTTCATAGTTTAGTTTTTATATTTATACTTTGGCTCTATTGGGTTTTATTATTGTATGAAAAGTGATGACCACATGCAGATATACTTTTTGGCATGTGGATATCCTGCTCTCCCACCATTTGTTACAAAGACTGTACCCCTTTGAATAGTTGTTGGTCTTGGCATGCTTGTAAAGGTTTCTATCTGTGCTTGTGTGTTTGTCCCATGTTTTGTGTGTCTTTGCTGGAGTACTAGAGCTTTGTGTGGTATATTTGGAGATGATGGTGTATGAATCCTTCAGCTTTTTTCTTTCTTCCTTTTTTTTTTTTTTTTAATGTTTGACTCTTCAGTATCCTTTTTATTTCCTTGAGAATTTTAAGATCAGCTTACCAGTTTCTTCAAGGAAACCAGCTATGGGTCAATTTGTGCAGTAATAGCATTTTAACAGTATTAAGTTTTCTGTTTTTTTTTTTAAACATGGAGTGTCTCTTTATTAGATTTTTATTTAAAGAATATTTTACAGTTTTTTAGCTTACAAGTTTTTTTGGTAATTATTTTCCCAGGTGTTACGTCATCTTGGTGTTCTAGGTTGGTTGTTTTCTAGGTTCATGTTGGATTGCAGATTTCAGGGATATAACTAATACAGTTCACACTTGAATATCAATCTGGATGGCAACCCTTGAGGTCATTATTGAATATTAAGTGGTATTTTGGTAAAACCCTCAGAATTTCCTATTTGCAAGATCACATCATCTGCCAAAGAAAGAGCTTTCTTTCTCTCGTTCCAATCAAGGTGCTTATTTCTTCTCCAGTTTATGCGGTTTAGAATTGTCATTGATGTTACTGAAGGGGAGGGGACAGCCGCACCTTTTTCCTGATCTGAGAAATAGTTCAGTCTTTGACTGTGAATTCATGTTTTTTGATAACTTGATTGAGAAGTTCTTCAACTCTTAGTTGTTAAGTACATATGATGTTGGGCAAATGTTATTTTATAATTATTGCTTTTCTAAAAATCTTCCTACTTGAAATTATAATATTTAAGATGAACAGGTACTTTGTTTTTTAGAATAGCATAGCATTGCTTAAGTCTTGTGTAAATGAATTTGATAAATTGTTCAGTTTCAGTGAACAGAAAGATTAATTTTTCAATCTTCCCCCTCCCCCATCCTTCTTCTTCTTCTTCTTCTTTTTTTATAGGAGTAACTTTATTTATGGCTCATATTTGAGTAAAGAAGAAATTGCTTTCTCAGATCCCACTCCTGATGGAAAGTTGTTTGCAACACAGTACTGTGGCACTGGTCAGTTTCTGGTCTATAATTTTATTAATGGACAGAATACCACCTAATCCAGATCTTGCCTACTGTAACAGAAGACATCTTTTGAAGAGAAAGAATTGGTTGCTGACTTTAACCAGGAACTAGGGCCATTTTTATTACAAATGAACTCAGGACTGGCAACAACCATATGGTTGTTCCATTTTCATAAAATTGGAAACAATGCAGTAATAGCTTGTTATTGTTTTGTTTTTTTAAAGAAGATATTTTATTATCTTTTACAGAAATTTATGATTGTATTTTATCTATACTTATTTAGACATGTTTACATGCAGCAGATAATTGTTCATAGTGGACTGAAAATTAATTCAAGGACTATGGTCTCAGTGATAAGTATATTTTGAAGTTCTTAATATGGAAATATACCAGTGTAGCTTGGTACTGTATTTTTTATATTGATCTGCTGATACCAGTTATAGGTTTAAAGATTGTATTTTCAGAGTGGAAACCAATGTTTTTGAGTTATTCGAGGACAGTACAGTATTATGTGCTCCAGAATTTGAAGCTACTAAAGTGTACTCTAAGAAAATCCCTAGGAAAAGGAGAGTTCCAAAGGAAAGAACTTAAAATAGAGAGTCTCCATTGCTTACTTTTCTGTCACTGATGGTGGCAGTGGGAAGCTCTCTCATGTGGCGCCATAAATGACTAGAGTCACAAAGAACTACAGAATAGTTGTAAACTAAGTGTGGGTGGCTTGGTATCGGCGTTGTTATTCCTCAGAAATACTGCACTGAGTATAAGCCCTCATTACTGGACTTCATTTTGATACTTGTCTATCCTTCATAGTGCCCTCTACTTTTAAAGGGTTTATATGTTGAAAAACTGCTGTGGCCTTTTATGACCTGTATATAATGTAGAATAAAACAATAAAATACTTGATAGCTTTTTCTAAATGATAAATGTACTGAGATGATGTTGTGTTGAATGTTTGTACCCTTTCAGGGAGTTTCTTAGATTTGAGACTGAAATAAGATTAAAACATAGACTTCTTAGTTTTCATCAGTTTGTCAATCCTTCCTGAATATTTTAATAACATGATACTTAATTAACTTTCAAGGAAATAAAGAACCACAGCCCAGCCCAAAAATGAAGTACCACTGTGGTTTCAGTTAGATTTTCTTTACGTGCTGAAATGATCATTTCTCCATCGAAAACCTATTAAAAAAATGTAGGGACTTGTATTATGATGACCAGTCAGGTGTACATTTTATCCCTGTAAGTTTGTTCTTTTGTTATTTATAGAGTGATATAAGACTATTCTTTTTCCATGAATAGAATGGTTGGGAATGTAACCATTCTGTCTCAAGGAGTGATGCAGCTTTTTTTTTTTCCCTAAGAGTTTTACATTTTATTTTATGTGAATATGTGAATGTGTATGTATGTGTACCATATGCATGTCTGGTCCCTGGCGTTGGATTCTCTTAAAGTAGATTTACAAGGTGGTTGTGAGCTGCCTGTAGGTGCAGGAACAGAATTCTGTAAGAGCAACAAGTACTCTTAACTACTGAGCTCTCTGTAGCCCAAATCTCTTCCTCTCAGCCCCAATCATCATCTTAATTCTCCTCTTCATCATCATCATCATCATTATTATTATTATTATTTTGAGACAGGGTCTCACTATGTAGCCCTGGCTGGCCTTGAGCTGAACTCAGAGATATGCCTGCTTTTGCCTCCTGAATGCTGGGATTAAAAGCATGTGCCACTACTACCTCTTATCCTTCTTATTTGTATGTATATATGATTGCATGAGTTTATGTGTGTGTACCATGTGTATGCCAGGAACTGAATGCTACAGGAACGGTGCTTTTGACTGCTAAGCCACCTTCTCAGCCCCTGATCTGACTTCTGGCATTATCATTCTCCCTTGGAGTAGAGACTCTTCTGGTCAAATTTATTCTCCTTATTTGCCTAATAATTATCTCTACTTTTATACGTACAGTGGAATTTTGGAATATTGTTAGCTCTCTGGTACTGTTAACTTCATTAATACAGGTCCCCTTTCCATGTGAGCCTTAACACATTACTTGATGAAGACCTAAAGGAGAGAGAGCATGGTAAATAATGATTGGTTGCTTTAAATATCATTGCTGGGAGGGACACATATTTTTCATGGTAATAATGTTTTGAAAAAAACCCAGCCCCTCAAATTTTCCAATCTAGGTATTTTCTAAGAATAGTTGTAAGGTAAAAGGGCCAGTCAAAGAAACCAACCAATCTCTGAGCATGGCATCTAGTACCCTGACCCTGAACCCAGAGCCAGTGAAACACCCTGGCTCTGAAACCTGAGCCAGTGAAAGAAACACTTTTAGAAAAACAAAACCCACCCTGACCCTGAGACCAGAGCCAAAGAAACACACTTTGGCCCTGGAACCAGAGCCAGCTCTGCCCCTGAGCAGGAAAACTAACCAACCAATCCCTGAGCATGAAATCTTCTCCCTGGGAAAACACTGCACCTTAGAAACCCTATATAATATATAAGCCCCTCTGCCAGTTCAGTTGCAGGCTGCCCTTCACCACCCTGGCAGAAGCAGCCACTCTCCTGGACTCTCCCAAATAATCTCTTACTGAGACATCTGTCACCTAAGGGATGGAGCAGAAAAAAACCTTGCTGAGATATTCCCTTGGGGGGCTTGAGCAAGGCTGAGCAGAAAAAAGTAATTTTCACCCTGTGCCAGAGGAGATTGCTGCATTTCTGCCAGGGTTTACCTTTTAGCAGAGTGAAGCGGAAGAAGCAACATTTTGGACCAGAGAGCAGAAGAAGCGAGCTGTGCTGGGAAGCCCCCTTAGGGGAGAGGGGGCAAAGCTCAGCTCTAACAACTCTCTCTAGGAGAGGAGCAGGACTGCTATAACCTGCAGGGAGACCATCCCCCACTGCACCCTAGCTTCAGACATCACTCACTTCGTGCCCTCCAGTGCTAAGCTGTTTGTCCTATTGTGTCCCCAGCCTCTGGAGCTGTCCTATTGAAGCTTTAGGTATGTATAGCCTGGCTTCCAAGCGAGTCATACCTTTCCCTCCAGAGCTGTAACACCAGTGTGAACTCGCTTACAATAGTAGTCTGAAAATAGCACTTGTTTGATTATATCAGACCCTGTTTTTAGTGTTCATTATTTTATTTATTAGGGTTTAAGTCTTTTTAAAAGAGATTTAATTATTTTTATGTGTATTGGGATTTTGCCTGCATGTATGTCTGTGTTAGGGTGTCAGATCCTTTGGAATTAGAGTTACAGTTGTTAGCCATTATGTGGGTGCTGGGATTTGAACCCCAGTCCTCTGGAAGAGCAGCCAGTGCTCTTAACTTCTGAGTCATCTTTCCAGCCCAAAATAGAGTTTATAAGAAAAGACTTGGGAGTTGAAAGGGACTACGCACGCACGCACGAGCAGCTTATCTTGAAACAGTGATCTTGAAACAGTGAACTAAATAAACTCTTAACATAAGAATGGAAGAGAAGAGATGGGTGTGCACTAAAGAGAGAATTAAAGCATTGTTAGGCATTTCTACCTGCCAGAGGTAAACTGTGGCAAACAATCAGTAGGGAAGTTGAAAGGTAAGAGGGAAAAATAGAGAAAATGGGAGGATTTGATGGGGAAGGGCAGGTTCCATTTTGGTCAAGGTTTAAGGTGGTAATAATAGAATTTGCAAGTGGATAGGAATGGACTTTAGGAGCCCACTCCACATAGAGGGATACTCCCTCAGCCTAGACACGGGGTGGGTCTAGGCTCTAGCCGAAGGATATGGCAGACTCTTAAGATCCCCCATGGAAGGCTTCACCCTCCCTGGGGAGCAGAAAGGGGATGGGATAGGTAGGGTGTTAGTGGGGTCAGGGGAGGAGGGAAGGGAGAGGGAACTGGGATTGACATGTAAAACAATCTTGTTTCTAATTTAAATTAAAAAATAGGGAAAAAAAAGAATTTGCAAGTGGAATTACCACCTTCATGGTTGTATGGGTGCCTCTAGAGTTTGAGAGATGTTTGGACTCAAGCTGTTATCTGGAGGTTTATATGAGATCATCCTGGGGTATTAAAAGGATTATAGAGATCTGCAAGGAACGACCACCATTTGAGAGGATCTGAAACTGTGTAAATGAGGAAGAGTCAGAAAAGAGTGCTGGAAGTCAAGGAAACAGCCCAGGAACCATGGAAGGGTTACCACTGTTGAGAAGAAGGTAGTCTCTTTGACACTAGACACTCTGGGGGGTGCTGGAGGCAGCAGTCACATTATGTGCCAGTGGCCATAGTCAGACTTCAGAAGATTATATAATTGCTGGTTACATAAATAAATGTTAGTTGTTGATCCTTTTTGCAAATATCTAGTATATTGTAGGAGGCTCAGGTTTTGATAGCTATTCTCACACTTGCGTGGATGGTTTCTTTAGCAAGGATTGGAGAAAGCAGTATTGACAATCAGCTTGATTATATGTGTGAACTCTGCATTTACCAGAAGCATGAACACAATCTCAGACCTACCCAGTTATGTGGAAACACAGCTTCATTTACCGAGTTAAGACTTCTGAGTCGATTCCCACAGTAGTTATTCATACATATATCCTTCCTTCTTATGACTCCCAAGGCTTAGCAATTGGTGTGTTGTTAAACTTTCTAGGCTTGTTACTTTGGAACAGGTAGTAGAAGCCTGCTTCTCTCTGTCACAAGATTTAAAAATAGTTATTGCTGCTCTGGTGGCCTTTGGTCTAGATGAGTGGTTTTGTTTCAAATTCTAGTATTATAAATGTTCTTTATATAATAGAGCTGAAGGTCTTTCCCCCCTAAGAGTTGGTAAAAATAGGTGGAATTTAGAAATAATAATACAAGTTTTTAGAGACCCAGAACTGTTTGAGGCTACATGTGAATATAGTTGCCTTCTGCATAGGTCTGCCATCTATAATTATGTTGCAATCTGTAATTTTTCCAGTAGAAGTTTTGGTGTTTATAGCTGCTTTAGGTAAGCTATAGATTTCATTCAACTATTTGCTTATATTTTTCTTGGATTGTGCCAAGAGAATAGAATCTCAGAGCCAGCCAAGATACCAGCCATTGCCAGAGTCACAGCTCATGTCACCTGTTAACATATGGACAATTGGTTTAAAGAAAACAAACTTTTGTAGTGGATGAGGAGTGGGAGGGAATTTTAATACATTCACCAAATGAAAAGACAATAATAACATACTGTAGACACGACGTCATAACAAAATGTGAGGTAGACTGACTAGTGAGTGAAATTCACCAAATTTTGGTTAAGAAAATTTTACAGTAACAAAGTAACACGGGTGCCCCCTTTTCTAGAAATCACAAAAAGCAGTTGCATAAATTACAGCCAATCTTGACTATAGTTTTTCTAAGTTTTTAGTTTACATTCAGTATTAACCTGTGTGAACTGTCATACATGCCAAAGTTCAGCAGGTCTGCAGGTGAGTTACCAGGTGACTTAATCGATTTGCTGTCCTCAGGGATGGAAGAAGGGAAAATCAAACACACCAAGACATGAGTTAACAAATCATGGTGGCCTGGGCTTGTGCAATTTCATCCTTAAAGAGGACCTAGCATTCACTGAAGGATTATACTGATTAAGGTAATTTTAAAACCTCCAAACCTTAAGTTAGGGTTTGCAGAAAAAGAGGCAGGTAAATTCAAACTTCTCAATTATTGGAGTGATGGTCTTTTGGCTTTATTCTGGCATTTCTCTTGAACAGCGTTGAATAGTATTTACAGTTCATGAGCACTTGAATTTCCAGAGTATAGCCATAACTAATACGGAGTACCTGCATTAAAGTAACTTAGTTCAAAAAGAAAAAGCCAGTAAGATCTCCTAAGAGGCCTCTGCCCCCGGCACAATAGTTGTGGAATTATTTCAAGTATTTTATTTCCCCTACATAGTGTCATTGGAATATTGCACAAACAGTAGCTTTCTTGATATTACCTGCATTGGACCCTTTCAGCAGAACAGGAACAAGTTAGATACATTCATATCTAAGTCAGACTGCCCTGGGACATACCTCTTTGCTAAAATTCTGCTCTACTAAAGTTAAGGAGTAAGCATATAATAAGGCAGGTCCTCTTTGAAGGACAATTAAAAATGGGGTTAAAAGGAATTATCAATTTAAAATACATTTAAAACATAAGTAGCTATATTAAAGCCAAGAGATCTGCAAACCGTTCCCATCTAATACATTCCATCTTCTCACTAACTGTAAACTCCTTGTTATCCCTGGATAACCAAGCCCATCAGCTAACACTTGCAGTAAATGCAGGCTCAGTAGGGCTCTCAGTAGTCTCAGGTCCTAGGACAGATTCAAGTAAAATGACCATTTTTAACTGGAGATAAGTGATACACATGGGCTGAGGAAAAATCTGAAGAGATACCATGAAGTAGAGCAATTTAAGTGTAAACTTCCCATAGATTACTGTAGGATATTTTCTCAATGTTTCTGATTAAAATATTTGATAAGAAATACATAGAAACTTAAGCCTTCTACTGTTATTAGTCACACACTACCCACTAATTTTAATGAGTCCAAAACACTCTTCATGGAGTCTTCTTTACTCCTCAAGAAAACTGTCACTGATAGAACCATAGACACGATTTCCTTAATTTTGTTTCTCATTTCACCCATTTTTGTGTATCGGTGTAAGACAGCTGCTACAGTCTTTTCCATGATGCTTAGCCTGAGCCAAATAAATCAACTAGTTCGACTCCATAATAGAATCCCAGCCTGATTTGTGGGTTTCCAGGTGCCAACTGCTTACTTTCAACTAAAACACGGTGGTATAGCATAACTGCAGAATGCTAATTTGTCCACATAGTTTCATGCACAAATCAGACATGGTGTGCTTACAGACTGGAAATGGAAACACAATAGAATTTAGCTCAGAGAACCTTCATAAATGCACACAGTGCTTGCTCTGCATTTACTGGTTTCTTTTTCTTTTTTCTTTTTTCTTTTTTTTTTTTTTTTTTGTTCTGTTTAAATAGTAAACTTTTGACTCCTGTGGAAATTTTGCCAAAGGTTTCGATACATATAAGATTATAAATCTTAAACTAACACTGCACAGAGAAAGACAAAGCTACTTCTTTTTAAATACAAATATCTTCTACATTCTATCATTTCAGACCCCTGAGTAATACTGTACCAAAGTACAGATCTGAAGAGACACTGAGGGTTCAGGCCTCAAGTGTTAATCTTCAGTAATTCCACACCAGTGGTGTGAGTCCCATGTAACACATTCAAGCTGGCAAATGCTGACGTCAGTCCCCTGCCCCCCAACATAGTGTAGTAGAAAAAAACAATGCAAACTCCATATTTGTTCTCCAGAATATACCCTCAGGTTCCCACAGGCAGAGCACATCCTATGTAATTGCATAACTGCCCACTGTGGCACTGACCTGAACCTGGGTCCTTTCAGCAGAACTGAAGGACAGTGCCCCCAAAGAAGACCTTGGTCACATTTGGGGAGCTCTTTGGAGAAGAGATAAATACGTTGCACTTTGCTCCACAGTGATTGTACTTTAAAGGAAAAAAAAATCCCCAATAATTGTTGCCCCACTCCATCTAGGGATGTTTGTTGTTTTTGGACTCTCCTAAAACTCATATATGGCGTCCAGTAAGAAAGTAGAGAGGCTTGTCATCACTGCTGTTAGCAGTTTGAAACTCATCCCGGAGGCGGAACTGCCATTCATCCTCCAACTCTAATCGAACAATGGTTTGCCGTAAGGCGTTTCTGTCTTGGCAGATGACGCACAGGGTAGCACCTATAGGAAGAGCGGACATTGAATCAGTCAGAATGTTATCACCTTTGAAAACGAGCATACAGGTAGATATTTTATTCCAAGAGGTTTTGCAAGTTTCAAGGAGCTTAAAGTGATGATAGAAGGAGGTTTCCTTCAGCTACAGCTCTCTTCCCTCATAGACTGGTGAAGCCAGTGTTTTCTTGTGTCTTTAGAACAGAATGTTTCAATTGTAGCACTTTGTGTGTGCTGGGTGCTCTTCTGTGCCTTGTAGAGTGCTTAAAAGTATCCCTAACTTCCTGCTGACTGTTTGCTAAAGACACCCTCCACCCCAGACACACACAATGACAACCAAAAATCCAAGGCACATCCCTCCTACTTCTCTCACACACACACACGCACGCACGCACGCACGCACGCACGCACGCACGCACGCACGCACGCACGCACGCACGCACACGTCTTTTTAA
The DNA here is from genome assembly GCF_003668045.3 of Cricetulus griseus. Taxonomy (NCBI): domain Eukaryota; kingdom Metazoa; phylum Chordata; class Mammalia; order Rodentia; family Cricetidae; genus Cricetulus; species Cricetulus griseus. The sequence continues at coordinate 225,936,767 of NC_048595.1, forward strand.
GTTACGGATCATATTATTCACCTGCACCTAGTTTAGCCTTAAAACAGCCTGGTCTTCCTTCCCCAGTAATGTCAGCCGCCCTATTTTAGAATCAAAGTTTCCAAACTTCCAGCCAAAATTTTGCTTTTGTGTGTGACATTCAACTCTTGATTTTTTTTTCTCTATTGACAATGGCATTCACATTCAAGACACTAAATTTGACTTACCTTTTAGAAACTTGAATTTCTTAAGAAGATCAGCACCCACAAAAGAGTCACAGAGGTACAAGAGAAGTCCACTGAAAAACACTCCTTCACAATTGACATTGTTGGAGTGGGGTCTGGAGCTGATGTAGCATATGGCTACCTGAAAGTAGTAAGCAGAAAAAACAAACACATGTCAAAAGCAAATAAAGGGGCTGTACTTTTGCTAAGGAGCACTGTAGTCAATGCTTTCCTTTTCAGTTTGGGATGCAAGGTGAGCGCCAAGCTTTCTCAATATAAGTGGGTCGATTATTCAAGCTTTGTACTTATTTAGGAGTAAAAGTAGTAAATCATTTTTCTTGCGGAAATATTAAGAGTGTGTGTGTGTGTAAATTTTTTAATGCCCTACATTCTGGGGTTAGAGAGTTAGCTTGATGGTTAAGAGCACTGGCTGCTCTTTCAGAGGCCCCTGGGTTTGATCCCTGGCATCTACATTGGTAGCTCACAATCATCTGTGACTTCAGTCCCAAGGGATCCTACATCCCCCTCTGACCTCCATGGGCACCAAGCATGTACATGATGCACATACAGATAAAATGCCCATATGACCCCCCACACACATAAATAGTAAAGCAAAACAATACCACATTCCATAAGAAAGGCACAATTAGGAAAGACTAAATATTTCACTTTGAAAGAAGCTTAAGACAACATGAATTAGTTTTTAGATCCATATGGCTTCCATGCCTAGACAGTAACGACAGACATTGCAGAAAAACGACAGGATAGTAGAGGGAACAATGGAGTAAACTTGGCTTGAATTCAAACACTGGTTTCTTCAGTTAGTTGTCATGTGGGATACAGTTCTTCATCTACATAGGTAAGAAAACCTGTTAGAAGTATTTTTGAATTATTAGTATAGTCTGTTCAGTATTCAGCAAATATTAGCTGCTGTTGGTATTGAGATTGTATTGGCATATGGTTGGTTCTTTTGTTTTAAGGCAGAATCTCATTCTGTAACCCCAGCTAGCTCCTGGAATGCTGGGTTTACAGACATGTGCCTCCATACTCAGCCATCATATGATTTTAAAATTTTTATTTATAAAATTAATGGCATAGCCCAAAGCATGGATTATTAAGTTAGATTTGATTTATTGAATGTACTAAGACTTAATAGAGTTTGTGTTTGGATAAATGTGTTTATGAATATGTGCAAAGAAAAGGGCTAAAATTCCGGGACAGGAAAATGTTCTTGTTCAGGTTATGAGTAGTTTATTTTGTTCTTTGTTTCTCTCTTAATTTTGGTCATGCATATGCCATGGTGGGTATGTGAAGTGCAGAGGACAACTTGCAGGAGTTGGTTCTCTCCACCATGGGGACTCCAGGAATTGAGCTTGAGTTCAGTTTACCCACTGAGACATACCATCTTGCCAGCTCTAGTGTATATATGTATTTTTTTCAAATTCATTATAAGGATATAGTACATTATTGAAGATAATGAAATAGACTCTCAAGATAATCCAAAGGAAAAACTTAGTGGCAGAAACCTGGAGATGCAAATGGCAATTGAAAAACTAGACTGGACAGGTGAAGAACTTGAAGAATGGACAAAGGTGTACATAGCTTGTACTTATTTGTTCAGTAATCGTTGAGCTCTTGTTGTATCTGCTAAGATATGGTGTGCCTTTCAAGAACCAAATCTTGAGAAAATCCACATAATGACAACTGTCAATGTCAAAACAAGTAGACCAAGTAGCTACTTCTGTCCCTGCCATAAGGGCAGGCTGCTCAAAGCAGCTGACATCTCAGGAACCACCAAGTCACTGGCCAATCCTTTGCTTGTGGGACCCTTCGAGTCATACTGTCACTCACTGGCTCCTTATCAATGGACCTATAAAGGGAAAGAAATGGATGGGGTACCCAGGACTAGTCAGTCGAGTCTTTACCTCCTGTCCAATGTTAAGGTAGCAGTCAATGGCCAGTACAGGACTCTTGAAGTTATGGATGGCTTTGGGGAAGAGTTTATATGAGGCGTGTTGAAGGAACTTCTCCAGGAGGAACTGTGCAGGGGCTGCCAGTAGAGTGTGTTCACTGTCGGGAGCACAGACGTACTGAAGGGGCAAGATAGGAGCTAAGCTCTCTGAAACCTGAAATCAGATGGTCATGGCAAATGTGCCTGTCAGTAAATGAAATGTCTAAGATTACATTGGATTGCATACTAATGACTTCCATATACAGCACCCCCAAAGGATACCTGAAGTTACATGTAGCACTGAGCCTTCCATGAATGTTTACACACACACAAATACACACACTAGAATTTCTGAATTTCTGAGTGTGGTCTCTTGAGAACCAAGGTATAGTATTTTCAAGCCATGGTAGTGATGGTAAACTCCATATGAGGAGGACTGTTGGGGCTGGAGAGAGGGCTCAGTGGTGAAGAGCATTAGCTGCTCTTGCAGAAGACCAAGGTTTGGTTCCCAGTAGCCACATGGTGGCTCATGACCACTGTAACTCAAGATTCAGGGGATCCAGCACCCTCTTCTGGCCTCCACAGGCACCACACATACACATACACAAGTATTTTTATTTCTCTCCTGTGTTACATAAGGAGAAAACATAAAGATGGCTGTCTTGAAAATAAAGCTTTGCAGCTGGGCACTCGCCTTTAATCCCAGCACTCTAGAGGCAGAAGCAGGGGGATCTTTGAGTTCGAGGCCAGCCTGGTCCTAGTGAGTTCCCCACAGCTCTGTAGAAGGACCCTGCCTCGGATGGCTAGGTGGGTGGGGGGGTGGATGAATAGGCAAGCTTTGGTGGAATCCTTCAGGCTCAACTCTGAAACAGTTTTGTGTTTTCTGCCCGGGACTCGGCTGACAGGTGAAACTGCACAGCTGATGCTGAGGACTTGAGTTCCTTCCCTCCCTCGTCCAGCAGAAAAGCACGTGTCCAATGCCAGGACTTTAGTTACAGCACTATTCATAAGCAAGCATCTGTGCTTGTTCTCAACAGTGGAATCAAGCTCTACAAGCTTACCATGATCTTTGGTTTAATGATAAAGTCCCTTTGCCCTCCGACCTGAACACGCTTCTTCATGAGACTGAAGCTATTGAAGCGGCAGATGAGCAGGCCACTGCTGTTTGTTCTCAGGTTAAAGTCGACGTCTTCACAGAAGTACCTAAATCATAACCACAACAGGAAGTTTCACAGAAACACCTAAATCACAACCTCAACAGGAGGTTTTATAGAAGAACTTAAATCATAACCACAACAGGAGGCTTCTTTGACTCCCCTTCACAACTTAGCTATGATAACTCCATAAAGAAATGTGGCAGACATTAGGGGAGGGCCCAAAACATCACCTTGTCCTTGAGGAGCTAGCCCACATTCTACTGATTTGAGCATTACAGCTTTAAAGGGAGGAGAAAAAGAGGACTTCTGTCTGTTAGGCCACAGGGTTTTAGGGTAGTCCTGTCAGAAACAGGACTATATATCCTGTGTTCAGGAGAGCCAGAGGTCTGGTCACACACAGGATGATGCATGGAAGCAGTGGGTATTCTAATAGCTACAGGTTGGGGGTGGGCATTAAGAGTGATACCATTCTCTTGACATCATTCCTTGGCCATTACAGATTTCTCAGAAATGTGCATATGATTAATTCAAGGGGCCTGACTGCTGCCTTCTCCCTCTTGGAAGAGCTGTGGGTCTTACAACATTGGAGAGAGTGATTTCCTCCCTAGTTTTGAGAATGAAACGAGATTAACGTTGAATGTTCACAGGTGCACTGGTTGATCAGAAGCGACTCAATGGTTTTTGTTTTATTTGAATTCTTCTTGAATAATCAGGTGGCTAACCTGTGTTTTCTGATCATTTTACATTATAGTGTCAAGGAGCTAGGTCATGCTGGGTGTGGTGACACATGCCTATAATCCCAGCACTTAGAAGGATCTCAAGTGTGAGGCCAACCTGGGTCACATAGGAGTTGTGGGCAAGGGAAGGTAGTTGGAGGGGGCTTATGGTCCAAGGCAGAACAAAAACAGGGCAGAGGCTGTAGTGGGCAACATCCACCAATAGATGCCAGGATGCCCTGTGTCCACGGGGCCTGACCTACCTGTTGAAGTCATACTGTACATTCTGAGTCAGGTCTATATTGAGGAGAATGAAATCGTGCACATGACATCTTGAGAATGGGGCCTTTAGGCTCTGAGACGTCAGCTTGCTGCTCCATTTCTGTATACCCAGGATTGCATAGTGGACAATTTTCGGTGTGGCTTCAATATGCTGCAAGACAGTCTTCAAGGACACATTCTTGCTGGAAATTCCTGTTTCTGTGGGCTGGCTAAAATATAAAGTTAGTTTATGTAGAATGTCAATAAATATTCCTGAAGAACCAATGCTACTACACATTAGGAATCCTGTAGAGGCTGTAGTAAGATAATTTATATTAAGAAGGTCAAGTCCAATCACAGTGCCTAGCATGGCTAACTCAGAAAAGATGGCCTTTGGTGGTGGATGGTATTACCTTTAAGGCAAAAGGAAGGAAGGAAGGAAGGAAGGAAGGAAGGAAGGAAGAAGAAGGAAGGGAGAGAGAGAAACCCAGCTCATATTTCAATGTGAATAATGAACATTAGTTCCCAAACACATGACCAGAGGTCCAGAGGTTAGGAGTGCAGTAATAGCCAGTTTCTGATAATTACATGTCATAACTTTATGAACACTTCACTGATTTCAAATACACAGAAGAAGTGATAGGAAATCAGTGTTTCGTTAAGGACACTTGAATTTGAGGGGCAATTTCACAAGTGTTTTAGTAGTTAGCATTCTTGACTACTACCCGTTAGCACTGTGCCACCTGTAAGGAATCCTAGCAAGGTGGCACTGCTCTAGGAGAACCCCTGGTTTTCAGCTGGCTGTATTACAGGTGGTGAGCTCAAGCCAGGTGACCTGACTTTCTCTCCATTTAAGTAGTGGAGCCGTCAGTGTAAATGAGTCAGCATCAGAACAGGGAGCTTTGTTTTGTTTTGTTTTACACAGTCTCACTATGTAGCACTGGCTGGCCTAGAACTTGCTATGTAGACTGGGCTGGTGTCAAACTCAAAGGTTAGCCTGCCTTTGCCTCCTAAGTGCTGGGACTGAAAGTGTATACCACTATACCTGGACTGGAACAGATTTTTGCAGCTAACCAATACCAGGATTTGGAAATGGCCCAGGAACTTAATGACATACTGAAAGAAAAATCTTCAAGGAACCACCAGTGAGCTACTGAGTGGTCTTCTGATCCATCTTGCTCAGGAAAACTCTCTTACTTACTCCCAAGTCTAACTACAGCTATCTTTCATTGTTTCCCCCCCCCCCCCCCCCCCCCCCCCCCCCCAGGCACACAACTTCCTAAAAGTATCACTACCTGGTTTGCTCCTGAACACTGTGGATGTTCCACAGGACACAGGAGTCATCCATCACAACGATGAAAGGCCAGACACACTGCCGTTTGACTCCCAGCTCCTCCAGGCGATTCCTTTCCAGTTCCAGATTGTGGTATGATAGCTCCTTAATGAGGAACCTAGCGGCACCTGGAAGGCAGTAAGACAGTACAACCACAGCTCTACATCTTGCACTCTGACCAGTCACATGGCCTCCATTGGCACCCTGGTCCTAGAGGGACTGTGTGTCTACGTGGGAGCAGATAGAGTCACAGGTATGGGCATGTTGGGGAGAAAGTGCAGAGGACCCATGTCAGGCAGCTCCAGGGGATCTATCTGATGCTTCTGGCCTCCGACCCACACTTGTACAGACACATTGCTTTAAAAAAATCTCCAAAGAGTCACTGGGAAACGTAATCTAAAATGTAGATTCCAGCCGGGCGTTGGTGGCGCACGCCTTTAATCCCAGCACTCTCGAGGCAGAGGCAGGAGGATCTCTGTGAGTTCGAGGCCAGCTTGGTCTCCAGAGCGACTGCCAGGATAGGCTCCATAGCTACACAGAGAAACCCTGTCTCGAAAAACCAAAAAAAAAAAAAAAAAAAATGTAGATTCCTGGAATCCATTACTAGAAATGGCCTTGAGTAAGTCTAGTGAAGGGCCCTTCACAAGCAAATCTGATGATGTGTTCACTCTGAGGAACATACTTGAAGAATTCCGTTTCCCTGTTACAACAGAGGACACCTCACACAGCAAATGATATTAGTGACTAGGGCATATGACATGCTTGGTCCCACATCCTGCATCAGACAGTAAGACAGGGCCATGATGAGTAGAGATTTGGAAACAGGCACTCAGCCTAGATCTGCATTTTGCAAAAGATAGGATAGTACAGGAGATGCGACACGTGGTACGGAGCAAGAGGACCGAAGTCCTGCCACTTTTTATCCTGCCACTTTTTAGCCTTTTGTCTGGATGAGTTAACGCTGCCCAGCTTTGACTCCCTTACCTCTGAGAAGTGATGGCAAAGTTATATGTAGTCAGGATGGTGCCTAGCATATGGCACACACTAAGGAATGCTAATGGTAAGTAAGATGAATTAACTAAACTTTCTAAGTGGGCCACTCTAAAATAAAATGTAGATTATAACAAAAAAGGCTAGTAAGTGTATGGAAGAACCCCCAAATAGTAGGATTAGCTCAAGGTAGTTCTAGGATTTAGGGACATCTTGCCCTCAAGAGTCTGTGTAATGCTTTGGATTCTCAACATAGTATGGACCACATAGGAAAAACGGATAGCTTCCATGGCAGTCAGTGGCGAACAAGAAAATGCCTGCTTCCATAAACAGTATTAGAAGACCTAGTCACAGCAATTAGGCAAGAAAAGGAAAGTGATGCTCCCCAACAATATATCATTCATGGAGGAAATACACAGAAGTCTGTTAGAACTAATAAGAGAATTCAGCAATTTAAAAGGAAAGGTCTCAGGAATTTAGTTCTATTATAGCATGAAAAAGGTAGAATACTCAGGAATACACTTAACCAAGGAGGCAAAAGACAGTACATACACTGAGAAACACACAATATTAAGGAAATAAAAGGATATGCCAATAAATGGAAAGATGCCCAATATTCATAACTATAAAGCATGTTTTGTAGATAACCATACTTCAAAAGATCAGTAATTTAATGCACTATTTTTTTCACAGAAACAGAAAAAAAATCTATTCTTAATGGAATCTGAGGGCACCTCAAATTGCAACCAAATTGGAAGTCCTCCTGACTCTGTTTTTCAAATAGCAGCTCAAAAGGAGAAAATAGATAAGGTGACTATATCAAACTAAGAAGCTTTTGAAGCAAAGGAAATAATGAGCGGAGAAAAGACAACATACATCAGTAAGAGACAGCATAGAGAATGGGACAAAATACTGAAAATGACTGATCCAACAAGGGATAAATTCCTGGAATATATAAGGCACTCTAAAAGTTGAGTAGCAAAAATGCAGTTAGAAAGTGGACTGGAGCTAGGCATTGGTGGTGCATGCCTTTAATCCCAGCACTTGTGAAGCAGTGTCAGGTGGATCTCTCAGTTCAAGGCCAGCCTGGTCTATAGAGTGAGTTCTAAGATAGCCAGAGCTACACAGAGAAACCCTGTCTTGAAAAATAAAAAAAATAAAATTAATTAAAAAAAAAGGAAGGTGGGAAGAAGGAAGGGGGATGACTTGAAAGGATGGTGCACAACTTTACTCTTAACCCTTGAGAGGTATAGACGGGAGAATCACCAGTTCAAGACCAGTCATGGCTACCTAGTAAGATGTCTAAAAAACAAAGACTCCAAATAGCCAAGAAGTACAAAAAATACTCAGTATCACCAACCATCAAAAAATGCAACTCAAAACTGCAGTGAGCATCCCACCTCAGAAGGACTATCTCCAAAACGCATCAGTAAAGTGAGCAGTCCATGCTGCCAAGGGTGCAGAGGGAAAGGATCTCTTATGTGTTGGTAGGGCAACAGGGCCCTACCTAAAGCAGACGGAAACTGCAAGTACCATGTGATCCAGCAAGTCTAACGGTTGGTATATATCTGAGATATAGCCATTATCCTAAAGAGACACTTCAATAATGGGATCAACCTAGATTCCCATAGATAAAGACAATATGAGAACCACATAGCCATAAAGAGCATGGAATACTAAATCCCCTAGTTAATCTGCCTACCTGAATGGGTTTCTCCAGAACTTTTGAGCTTTGACACAACTAAAGTCTTTCAGGTCCCTGAGAATGGCTACAATATTATAATGTTGAAAAGCATTCTGGTAAACTTCCAATTAAAGTTTCACTGTAACTAGTTTTAAGAACTTGAATCTTGAGAATGTAAACAGCATTGGGTTTTTTTTAAATGGACTGTGGCACAGAATCTCAGGCAAAGGATGTCATCAAGTATTTCACATGCAAGAAATGAACAACCACAAATAGGCTTGTTTAAAAAAAAAAAAGCTGGGGGTGGTGGCACACACCCTTAATCCCAGCTGCCTGCCCAGGAGGCAGAGGCAGGTAGATCTCTGAGTTCAAGGCCAGTTTGTTGACAGGACTAGAACAGGACTTCACAGGACACACCCTCTAAATCAGACACATCATCACCTCTCGCCCTAGAACATTTGTCATGGATACATTCTGGCGGTAGAATGTCTAGCCTGAGAACATTAGGGAGTCTAAACTAGGAAGACTCCCGACCTGTCCCAGGGTGTTCAATATTCCAGCTGTTTAGTGCTTACTAGTCCTCAGAAGTTAAAAATTCTGTAAACCTGAACAAAAATGTTAGGGTCTACAAAATTACAAAACAGGGGCGAAGGAAGAACTCAGAATCAAAAGATGGTTGTCCTCTCGGCCCCGAGGGCACCCTTACCCACGCCTGCGTTATTGAACATGCCGGGAAGCACCAGCATGATGTGGTTGGGCCAGTACTTTCGGTACAGTGGCATCTCATATTCTTTGACCACTAGGAGGTGAAGGTGGCTGATGCCCTCCATGGCATGGAAAAGGTTTAGGAGTCCGTGCTCGTGGCGGCCGCTGGAAGGAGTGAAAATAGGGCTCTTGACTGCATTTAGATTCTGTGAAAGAAAACAAATGAGAGCAAAATGGGAGAGAAAAACCCTCAGCTGCGAGCATCTTGGAGGACCCCATGGAAGGACCATCAGCCCTCACCCAGAACCTCTAGCCCACCTTGTCTGAAACCAGCGGCAGCCGCATGCTTTCCAGGTGTCTGCCCTGCTTACTGAAGACAAAATGACTCTCTTTGGACTTGGGAATGATGAAGTAGAGCTGGACTTCTTCTCCCAGCATCGAGGAAGAAAATGTGAACGCATGCAGGGTAGAGTCAGACATCTGGATTTGCAAAAAAGAAAGAGGAACGGTCAGTCTATGGTTCCCAAACTTCCAGGCCATTTTAGATTTTTGGCATAAGCAACTGGTAAACATAAGCGCCACCAGACATCCCGGCTGTGAGGAGCAGCTGTGAGGAGCAACGTGTAGACGGCTTTATCATTTACTTGCTGTCACTGATGGAGAGGAGTCAAGTATGGAGCCCTGATAAAGCTTTTCTGAGGAGGAAAAGTCACACTTGACATTGTCTATCTTTATTCCTCATAGGTTTAGTACCTTGACAAATGTTCACTCTAAAGACAAATGTCCCTATGTGCTGCCCTGCTGTATACACATTTCCCCAAAGAACCCAGGAACAGAGACCCTTCTGCTCTGAGTCAGACTGAACACTTTTAAGTTTCAGCTCGTGGAGAATAGGGCTAGAATTGAAAATGTGCCTGTGGTTCCATCTTTTCTTGTTAAGTGGAAGGCAAAGCGTTTCCAACATTTAGTGAGTAACTCTGATAGCAGGGAGACCATGTGACTTGTATAAGGCAGTATAATCTAACCTGTCTGTAAAGGTTACTTTGAAGTTCGAATGCTCAGCAATCCACTGCCATGAGTAATTATAAAATAGCTCTTTCAGTCATACAATGAAGCCAATAATTGATTTAATGGAAGGACAACATTTTCATCAGCACCTAAAATCCAGGTAGGTTTCCTAATAGTTTTAATCTAAATATTACATTTCAGAAAAAAATAATAAAGTATGTTCTATATCACAAATGTGGGGATATATTACTTGTATTGTAATCATACAGAAATTATGTCAAGAGGGACTTTTTAAGCAGAAAATTTCTAAACCCCTATAATTTATAGGCCAAGGCCCTTGTGTCTTCTATGTCCTATGAGGAATTGTGAACAGGGCCAGTGGGATGGCTCAACAGGGGAAGGGGCTTTGCCACCGATTCTTAGGGCCCACAATGGTAGAGTGAGGGAACTAATACATGCATGCACGAACACACACACACCATTTAATTAAATTGCCAACAGACTAGTAGCTGTCCAAGAAAACAAATGACATAACAGGTAACTTGTAGCCAGTTTTCAATGTGTTGTTTCTAATACCCATTGGTCAGGATGTCCTTTCAAGGGGAGGTGTGGTCCTGAGGAGAAGCAGGTTTGGGGAATTCGCTCAGCACAGCCTAGAAGCAACAGGATCCCAGTGCTCAGTGCCAAGACACAAACTGAAGAAGAGAATGGGGAAATGATAGGCAGCTTCTCCTGCAAAGTAGGGGTGCTACTATCAACTGCTGTCTCCTCCTTGTGTGTGTAAGGATGCACTAGACAAAAAGATGCCAAAGGGGGTGATGGAAGGTGTTCTTATTATTTGCAGGGCCCTGAGTTGTATTCATAATGACCAAAATATGAGAAAATAAAACCAGGCACCGTAGGCATGCCTATAATTCCATTCAGTATGCAGGAGGGTTGGGAATTCGAGGCTAGCCTGGAACACTGAGTTCCTGTACCCAGAAGGAAATCAGAGGAAGAGACAGCTGCCAAGTAATAGTCTACATTGTTTCCCCAGGGCCTGAAGCTAGGGGTCTCAGGTCTCCTGTCCGTCTCCCCAAGGACACACAGGGTCCATACTGAACAGAGTTCCTAGGCAAAGGCAAACCGGCTGCACCTGGGAGGTGGAAGTGAAGTCCATGTACTGGTGGCACTGCTCACAGTGGTGGAAGGTGTTGTAGGCCGCATACTTCGTCAGCATCATAGACACGGTTTCTCGTTTCCGGGGCTCCTCAGCTTTGTATTCCTTTATTACTTCTGTGTACAAGGGGATGAGAAACTGTTATCTCCGTGACACACAAGTAAAGCTTGGGAAGAAATGCTCATTCCTCTTACGGACTTCTCAAAGGACTGTATCATTTGAGCCCCGATGAGCAAGTATAAAAATCAAGATGTGTGTGTGTGTGTGTTCATGTGTAAGAGTGAAAAACGGAATGTTGCACTCTTGTCAAAGGAGTGGCCTGTCTCCCTCCCCACCCTGGGCCCTGAGCCTGGCTCTATACACACTGACCTTGTTTGACCCCAGCCAGCTTCTCACTGTAGACCAGGCTCATCACACTGTACTTGGGATCGTGCACACTGACGTCAAAAGGCATTTTGCTGAAAGTCTCAATGTCAGGCCAGGGATCTCCCTCTGACTGGCTCACTCCGCTGGTTTCATTGTTATCTAGGGCAAGGCAGGGCACAGGATGGTGGGTCCACCTCCTTTCCTCCCCCACCTCCTCCTCTCCATGACCGTGCAAAGCCTGGGCAGAGTGCGACAAAGCACTTCGGAGACACGAGCTCTCTTTTTTGTTTTTATTTTTAATTTATTTATATGAGCATTGATCGGTGTTTTGTCTGTGTCAGATCACCTGGAACTGGAGTTAGACAGTTGTGAGCTGCCATGTGGTGCTGGGAATTGAACCTGGGTCCTCTGGAAGAGCAACCAGTGCTCTTAACCTCTGAGCCATCTCTCCAGCCCCAAAGCAAGCTCTTATCCCAGAGTAGAAGGAACCAGAACCATTCCTTCAGACTTTGGCCAGGAAGGGGATTTCCCCCTACTAACCCTGATTACTTCACAAACTCACCAGCTCAGTTCACAGATTCCTATCCCATAAGACCCAGAGTCTTCCTGTGTTCCTTAAACACACTTATTTGGATGATCAAAATCTTCAGCTTTAGCTGTGGGATGATTTTGTTCTTGTTCCTTCTCAGTACTGGGACTTCCTGCATCACATGTGCCAGGCAAACCCTCTACCATTGAGCCATGGCCCCAGCATTTTCCGTAGACATCTGAGACAAGGATTGCTAATCTCGGTTGTCAGTTTGACTACATTGGATATCAGCTACAACCCATGCAAATGGGCACACCTGTGAAGGGTTTTCTTGATTGGCTCATTTGAGGTCAGAAGATCCACCTTAAATTTGGGTCACACCTTCTCGTGACAGTGGACACCAAAGGACATGGAAGAAAGGACCTTTTGCTTTTTGCCTGCTTGCTCTCACTCTTGCTAGCAAGTTCATCCATCCTGCTGCTGAGGCATTCCTTCCTACTTCTTTTGGATTCCACTGTAGACCAAAGACCAGCTGAACAGCTGTCAAATTGTTGGCCTTTCTATCAGGGCTCTCTGATGATATATTAAAAAGTGATTTATTAGCAATGCTAGACTAGGCAGACCACAGCCTGGGAGCCACTCTAATAAATCACTTTTTAATATATCATCAGAGAGTCCTGAGTAATACAAGGTTTTTACTAACTTGATGGGGTCCTAGGCAAGCCTTGCTGGCATTCCTTCCCCGACCTTAGCTGGGATGACAGCCTGGTGAGCAGGCCTGAAGCTGCCTGAAACTTTAGGATGCAGTGAACAAAAGTCCTGGTATATGCGTACATTAGAATTACCCGGTTGTTCTATACTCCAGCACACACTCATCCCCTCCCATCCCCCTCACAAGTCCCCAAGAGCAGCATAGTCAGCTTCCTTCCTCGGGTGCCAGCTGTAGCCTTCAAACATTTCCAGAGCTTGTCCCACACCTTGGTACTGTACCCGCTAGGCACAAACTTAAACCCCAGTGTACCAGCTTGTGCAGGTCTTAGAGACACAGGGATGGGGTATTCCAGGTGCTAGGACAGCACGGCAGCAGGCACAGATTCTGTGTGCAGTAGATGGTGTTCGTTATTAACAACAGGGGTGTTGAGGAGGCAGCTGCAGGCTGCCTCAGTAAGAAGGGTGCTTTGCAACCATAGACCCTTAGGACCCATGTGGAGAGAGAACTGACTCCCAAAAGTTGTCCTCTGTCCCTGCCCGTGGGCCCCTCCCATACATACATGCACACAATAAAATGTAAGGTTTTTGTTTGTTTTAAGTAGCATAAACTTCTTTGAGGGAAAGCCCAAGATTAGAAGTAAGGCTATTACTTCCTAACATAAATACCATTTGATTTCTCCGCTGTTACAGCTTGCATTGCAGTTGGCACTGTTTGCAGTTGCAAGCATGTTCTACTCAGGAAGGGTCTTATGCCTCCCAGTGCACTTACAACTCAACCCTCCCCAGAGGCCCTCCTGTTGGGTGGCAAGTGACAGAGAAGCTTTGGCATCCCAGGGCGGGCGTGGGGGGATTGCAGGATCTCTGTAGCTGCATGTTGGGTAAAATCAAAGGCTGTGATACCAAGGAGTTCAGTGCAGAGCTGGCAAGAACCACAGGGTTTTACCAATCACGGCAATGAACCTACATACCTACCAAGGCTGATGAGACCCCCGGTGCGCAGCTGCAGCTTGCTGCTGCTGGAGAGAGGCCCCCAGAAGCTGAGAGCCACCGTTCACTTGTCTCCAGTCCATGATGGCTCTGCAGCTTAGGACAAAGCGGCCTTGGCTCTCGGCTCTCATGCCTTGGTCATAAAGTCAAGCCTCACCTGTGTTTATCTCCTCCTCATCATACACGTCCACCTCTAGCAGCCGGATGAGCATGCGGAAGAGAATCCTAAGGAACTGCAAATAGGAGGCAGTCTTCCCCACCTGATGGAGGCATTGTTAATCCAGGAAGGGGCGAAGAGGGGAAGAGAGGGAGAGGAAAAAGAAAAGAGATTTCTTTCACACTTTGGCTCTTTAACTGAGGTCTGAATGAGGTCATCTGCCATCCCTACCAACCCCCAAGATGTCCCCCAACAGCCCAGACATGTTCTGCCCTGGTCTCTCCCTACCTGGGGGGGCCCAGTGAGCAGCAGCCGCCTGGGGTGCAAGGTCCGGGTGCCTGAGGCGGGGTCTGGCTGGTTGCTGTAGTCAGCATGGTGCTGCCGGGCCGAGGTCCACTGGCGGTAGTAAAGGGACTGCTCCTCGCTGCTCATGTCCTTGTGCAGGCCTGGCCGCAGGGAGCTCACCCAGGCTACATCAGCGTGGGGTAGCAGGGAGGAGGAGGGTGGCAGCCTGCCGCCCTTCTGGGATCCCAGCAGGCTGTATGCCGCTTTGGATAAGATCACCACTGGGGGCAGGGCTGTGTGCAGGCTCCGGCAGCCTCTGGGGGGCTGCCCTGACCACGTAAGAGCCTGCGCACTGGAGGATGAGGACGAAGAAGGCTTGGAGGTAGTGCTGCTGGCCATCGGAAGGCCCAAAGAGTCACACTCCTGCTTCAGGCTCTCCCCAGGGGCAGCAGTGCTGGCGGAGACTCCTTCATCCAGCCGCACGCTGGGGGTGGGGCTCTGGAAGCTGGGGGTCAGAGGCTGCTGCTGGGGTTTGTCGGCTGTGCTAGACGAACTCACCCCGTTCTCCATGATGGAACCTGCAAGAGGACAGTGGAACTCATCCTATTCCCATCCCTCCCTGATGTCAAGGTCAGGAGGTAAAGGCTACCGAAAAAATCAACAAACTGAAAAAAGCTTTTGGACTGCAGATGGCGATGGAATATTTACTCTGCCTCCGGCTCCACACTGCTCCCTCCTGTTCCCTTGCCCTGGCTTGTGGGTAGGCTTGACCCATGAGAGACACACGCTAGAAGTTGGTTCTATCTCCCCTGGCTTCCTTCCCACATTGTCCCCTGGGAAGCCAGGCCTGGTTTGCAGGGTCACTAGATCCCAGTACTTTGTCACCTGTTGTCCCTTTTCTAGAGCCTTCCAACATTTTTGGAAGTAGTCCCTCTATTAAAGTCTCTCCCCCGCCCCTGCCCCCAACCTCCTCTGTCAGATGGTTCCACAGTTAAGTCCATAGCCATTTCCTAAATCAGGGTAGGAATGTTTCCATGGGGTTGGGTAGAAAGGAGACCTGCAGAAGAGGAGTTGAGAGTATCCAGTTTCTTTACTTTTTCTGTTAACTTTAAGCAGGCTTCCCTCTGGTGGATGAGCCTCCTGATACTCATGGCTGAAGATCCTCTCTGAGCTCAAGAGGTGTTGTTCAGCCATGCAGGTCAAATCCCAGCTATGGGACCTTCACTTGTTAAAAGCAAACCTCTCTTGCACTGGAGAGATGGCTCAGAAGTTAAGAGCATAGATTGCCCTTGCAGAAGCTCCAAGTTTAGCTCCCAGCACCTATGTCAGGTGGCTCACAAATGCCTGTACCCAAGGCCTCTGGCCTCTGTGGACATTCATGTGCACGCCCTCCACACTGGACACATACACATAAATTAAAGATAATAAACAGTGCTTTTCTGAAAAAGAAAACTTTATGCTCCTGTGACTGTGGGGGCTTCCAAGTGTTGGGATCAGGTTACCCTGCTCTTGTTACTCCACAGTGTCTATAAAACAGTGCTCTTCATTCCATTTTGAGGGCGAAGGATGAGTGCATCCCTGCATGGGCTGAGAAACTGCACTGTCGGCCGGCCACCACCCACCCAGCACAGAATGACCAATGACTTATTCCTAGAAGTAGGAAGGGAGCTGCCCTGTAAGTTTATTTCGTGAACTGAAACTGTACGGGACATAAGTACATTAAAAATCCTATAGAACTTGGATGTGCCAGACCAAGGAGAGGATACCCCTTGTCTCTTCCTGACCTCATATTCCCAAGCTCTTAGGTTTGACAACCCCCTTTCACTTTGTTACTTTGCACTGTCCTCTAGCTTTTCTGAGATGCTTTCAGGAAAACTGAGGAGCCTGCAGTGGTGGAGTTGAGTCGGGGGTGATGAGAGGTAAACAAGCTGACCCTGCTGAGGGTCTCATGTCCCTCCGGGCCTTGGGTCACTGCAGACAGGAGGCCTACAAGCATGGAATCAGCCAACAACTGCTGGCGGAATCAACAGGAACGCTGGTGCTACTCTGGGTAGAAGTGTGTGCCTGCTTGCACGTGCATGCCCAGGCAATGACCTCATCTGCATGGTAACTCAGAGTATGAGTGGGACACTTTTGGAGGGGGTGTTTCAACACACTCTCTTCCTTGTACTTTGACACATCTTCTACACTAAGCTTTTTTATTTTCATAGTCAAAAAAGTATGGAAGCGGGGCTGCATTTGCTCTATTACAGTTTACGAGGCTTTGCAGTCTCCTAGTAGCCCCTGGAGAGTGTGCCAGGAAGAACTTAGGATAACTAGTCATCCGCTCATGTGCTCATATATCCTTCCTCCAGCCATCCGCCCCTTCATCCATCTTGCCACGCATCCAACATTTGTACCAGGAACAAGCTCACAGCTTCCATCCAGACTGAAAACAAGCTCTCTATGCAAATATGAGCTCTGGGGTAATTGGAAGGAGATGGAGAAGCATCAGGAGCATGGTGCCAGCTATAAGGCAAACCAGTTACAATTTTTTGCCTTTAGTGAGCTCATGGTTCCACCCAGAGAAAGCTGTAGCTATTCGGCTCTCTGGCTTCGCAAGCATCCTTCCCAGCAGCTGGTCCCTGCCGTTGCTTGAAGACCTTGGGCATCAGTGACAAGCTCCACCTTTTGAAGGTGAGTTCTGACCTGAGGTTCCTGTGACAGCGCTGCTGTTGCTCTGCGGTCGCTCCAAATCGATGAGCAGCTCCTCAGAGTCATTCTCACTGGTGGGGGCCCTCTCCGCCTCCTTTCCACTGAGGTCGAGGGCAGCAGTAGGCCCCCGGATGACCTCTTTTGAGACATAGCAGCATGCCAGGCCCACCTCCTGCTCCAATGCCGTGCGAGTTAAGTAGCTTGAATCGATTAATCGTAGGTCACAATACTTTAAAGACCTATACAGAGGAACTATATTAGGGGCATGTCCCTCCAACACAGAATACTTAAGCATGCCTGAAGGTCCTGTGGTCCATGGGACAGGGAAGACCACAGGCTTTAGCGCTGTCTAAGTCTGCTTTACATCTCTCCCTCACCTCCCAGCTAGCCATCTTTCTTCCTGCTCTACTTCTGTGTCCCCAGAGTATAAAATAGAGAGGACGTGGGCGAGAGATATAGATCAATGACAGAAAACTTGTCCAGCATGTGTGAGGGCCTGGATTCCAGCTCCAGTACCTCTGAAAGCCAGAGTCAAAGGCTCAGTAGACAGAGCTGGCTCATCAAGGAAAGAGGCATGGCACATGGGAGCATTTGGCACACGGTAAACGTTCTGCTGGTGCTTTCATTGCTATTGCCTTCAAATCTACCGTCCCTAGATCCTTGTTGGAGTTTAGACTATCAGATTAACAAAGAGCTTTATCTAAATGACCCACCTACCTATCATCTCTCTGTGTCTGTCTATAATCTATCTATCTATCTATCTATCTATCTATCTATCTATCTATCTATCTATCTATCATCCATCTATAATCTATCTGAATACCTATCTGTCTGTCTGTCTGTCTGTCCTCTGTCTATCTGTCTGTGTGTCACCTATCACTTCCTGCCTTTCCTCTCAGCCTCTCAGCCTGTCTTGCTCTGGGCAAAGCCACAGTTCACCTGTAGCTCAGTCCTACTCCAGAACTGGAAATCTGAAAGGCAGAATGAATGAGGCTCTATTTCTTTCGTCCCTGCATGAAGCAATTACTGCCAGACAACTGAAACTGGTTCATCAATAATTTGGTAGTTCACCTGGGGCGCTGTGGTGCGCAGAACCCTGCAGTGATACACATCTTACCTGGGGAAAGTTTCTCCAAGAGGGTCCTTGCCAGTTAATATCACTATGCAGGGCAGACCTTCCAAGTCTTGGTATGTTCTAGGGATCCACTCTTCCTGATCAATTCCTCTCCACATCTGTAGAAGGGAAACAGAAGAAATCATTAATGGTCCTCATTCAAATTTATATCTTTTTAAAAGGTTTCTGGATACAGGCTTCCGATACACCAAGCTTTCTAATCACCTCCACTATTGTGCAGACCATGTATATTGGAATGGTTGTTTTTTTATTTTTGATCTTTGAGACAGGGTCTCATGTAGCCCAGGCTAGCCTCAAACCCCCTATGTAGCCGAGGATGATTTTGAACCCTTTATCTTACTGCCTCTATCTCCTAAATGTTGGCATGACCGGCCCTTCAAAGCATGTGGGCTTCAGTTCCTTCTCAAGAGCACAGAAAGGTGTTGGTGAGCTTCACTCATTATCTCCACAAGTCAGAGGAACACAATCCCGCACCCTTCTGGTGATGTGAAATGCACAGTTCCAGGCCACACTTGCTGACTCTGGCACTGAACTACAGTTTTAATGGACAAACTCTGGGGCTCGGGTGACGAGAAAGGATGGTGTTAGGATCTATTTATTTATTTATTTATTTATTTATTTATTTATTTATTTATTTAGTTTTTTTGAGACAGGGTTTCTCCGTGGCTTTGGAGGCTGTCCTGGAACTAGCTCTTGTAGACCAGGCTGGTCTCGAACTCACAGATTCCGCCTGCCTCTGCCTCCCGAGTGCTAGGATTAAAGGCGTGTGCCACCAACGCCTGTTGAGAAAGGACAGTTTTAGTTGTCAGGGACTTGAGAAAGAATCTCAAAGCTCATCCAAAACATTTTAATCAAGGAAATAGTGAAGATAGCCCCAATTATGGTGTCTAATTTTTCTCTTTCCCCCCTTTATTGGCTTTAAAAATAACTTTCCTGGAGGTGCAGGTCTGTAATCTCAGCTACTCAAGAGGCTTGGGAGAGATGCTCCCAAGTTCAAGGCCACCCTGTGGGCATCTTAATGAGACATGTATCCAAAACAAAACAAAACAAAAAACAAGGTGAAAGAGGACCAGTCTGGTCTACACAGTGAATTCCAGGTCAGTCAGGGCTACATAATGAGAACCCATCTCAAATAAATAAATAAAATATGTTAACAAGTTATTATAATTTTAATAATTCATATTTAATTTTAAATATTGTTAATAATATTTGTTTCTTATAAAGAATTGTGGTTATTAACACATTTTTTCAAACATTTCCTTTGCTAAGCTCCAAATACACTGAAATCTATTAGCCAAGAGATAATATAATGGTTCAGTTAATGTTTTATTGGGATCTGGAAAATACTTAATGAGAGCTGGCATTGTAGTACACACCTGTAACCCCAGCACTCAGGACAGTGAAGCAGGAGCACTGAGTTCAAAGTCAGCCTGGGCTACACAGTCAGACCCTGGTGAAAGGAGGAAGAGGGAATAAAGGAAGGGTATTAAAAAATAACTAGAGCCCCAAAGGACCCAAACTATTCTTACATTTTCACTTATTGTCCAATTTTTTGTTTCCTTTCTCTCCATGTGCACATACACACACACACACACACACACACACACACACACACACACACACATATATACACACACACACACATACACACACTCATAATTGTTCATAGCTTGGGGGACTTTTTTACACTTTTGAAAATCAAGGCATATCAGGATATCAGGAAGCCTCTACAGGAGTAGGTTTCCATGTGGCTTTTCTTTTATTCTTTTTTTTTTTTTTTTTTTTTTTTTGAGACAGGGTTTCTCTGTGTAGCCTTGGCTGCCCTGGAACTCACTCTGTAGACCAGGCTGGCCTCAGACTCAGAGATCCACCTGCCTCTGCCTCTGCCACCCGAGTCCTGGGGTTATAGGTGTGCGCCCATGTGACTTTTCAAATGGCCTTAGTGTTAGTTGTTCTCCCCATACTCCTCCTTTGTGTTTCTCTCCCACCCCTCCCTGTTTTTCCTCCCATTCTACTTCCCCTTTACCTCTCCATAGAGATAGGTTCTAGTTCCCTTTCCTTGGGAGAGCCTCTTGTTCCTCCTGTTCCTTAAAGGGACCTAACCTCTGTGGTCACTCAGATGGTAGCACACCTACTGAAAACTCACAAGCTGACATCCACGTACAAGAGAATCCTGGGTCTGGCCTACCTCACTTGGGCTGATTTTTCCCCCCTAGCTTCATCTATTTATCTGCAAATTTCATAATTCACTTTTCCTTTTAAAACTTTACCTATATGGGTGTTTTTCCTGCATGACAGTCTGTGTACTACATGTGTACACAGAGCTCACTGGATCCCTGGGACTGGAGTTAGACAGGTGTGAGATGCAATGTGGTTGCTGAGAATTGAACCCCTGTCCTCTGGAAGAGCAGCAAGCGCTCCTAAATGCTGAGCCATCTCTCCAGCCTCCATCACTTAATTCTTCTTAACAGCTGAGTAAACAACCGCTTTTAAATTTTTATTTAAGGCCCACTCCATGAGATGGAATTCACAGCCCAAATTGCTAAAACGGCCAAGAAGCTGAGCCTCTAGCTAGGTCATGGGCTGAGGGGAAACCCTACTACTATTATTCTGTTAAAGGAGCATAGTACTGACCCATATGCCAGTGCCTCACTCAGCATACAGCAGAGAAGCTTCCTGCGGTAGATGGGAATCAACAGAGACCCACAATTGGACAATGGCCAAAGCGAGAGGAGGCAGAAACAGTGTAAGAAGCAGAGGAAACAGGACAGATGCACACATGAACTCAAGACTAAAGCCACACACACACACACACACACACACACACACACACACACACACACACACACACACACCCGGGTTCAAGCCAGACAAAATTCAGCATCGAGTGAGCACACAACGTTCCAGCTCTCAGCCAAGGAGCTATGTGCACTTGGTTCTTGCTGGCGAGTGGGAAATCAGTTTCCTCCCATGGAGTGTTCCTGGGTAGATCAGCCAATGGGGAGAACCTCCAGGCAGGTTCCATGACGTAGCTGGCTGACAAAAGACAGACCCCTTCTCTTTTGTGGACTTTTTGTCTTATTGGTCTGTTCCAGTTTTCACTTTTGTGGGCTTTGTTTTGAAAGAGAGAGAAAAACATAAAAGTGGCTGGGGAAGAAGGTGGGGCAGTTCTGGGAGGAGGTGGGGGAGGGGAAAACATGGCCAAATATTTTGTGACCTACCATGTGGTTGCTGGGAATTGAACTCAGGACCTCTGGAAGAACAGCCAGTGCTCTTAACCTCTGAGCCATCTCTCCAGATTTCTGTCAAATATTTTTTTGTGGAACTTTAAAAAAAATTAAATTGAAAACTCAACATTCTACGTCTAGTTTTTAAAAAATACAGTTGGGTTGGAACGATGGCTCAGCAATTGAAGAGCACTTCCTGCCCCCGCAAGAGTGGAGTTCAGTTCCCAGCATCCATGTCAGGCAGCTCACAACCACCTGTAACTCCAGCCCCAGAGGATCTGATCCCTCTTCTGCTCTCTGTATAACACACACACAGTTTTAAAAATCTTAAAAATATATGGGCCAGCATGCCCTGGGGTGACCTTGACCTTGAGCATTGTGGGTCCCTGGCATGATGGCACTCATATGCCTGTAATGGCAGTGCTCAAGGAGGTGAAGGCAGAATCCGTTTCAAGGTCTTCCTCAGCTACAAGGTGAGTTTAAGGCCAGCCTGGCTACTTGAGACCTTGCCTCCAAACACACATCTTCAGAAGGACGTCAAGCCCCCATCCCACAGCACATCAAGAGGAACAGTGAGTCACCTCACTCACAGCAAACAATCCTGGAACAGCAGTCATTCTACTAAGTGACCGTCACTCTGCGTTCATGCTTTTCCTGACAGTGGGAATTCCCCTTCAGAATTTTAGATCCAGGAATCCACCATTAGGTCATGCGTGATTCCACCAAGGGTAAAGAACCAGGATGAGGATAGGATAACAGATATTTCACCACTTGAGGACCTTTTCCAAAGAGTGCTAACCACACTTTGGAAAATACCTTTACTCTTGACCAATAACAACCAGTCAAATCACTGTGCAGGCTTTCCCATCAAACTACTACTTGTGGTGAATGATAGTGACTCCCTCCATGGATCTACTGGGGCCTCAGAGTGATTTTTTTTTTTTTTCCTGGAGACACTTAAGCCAACACAAAAGACTGGACAAGAACTTAGTTTCAGTTCAATACTGGGCTCACTACCAAGGTATTTATCTAGAGACTTTGTAAGGATTCCGGCATTATGCTGGCCTGCCCCTGTCACCTGGCAGAATGCACTCAGGCAGTACCGTGGTCAGCCCAGGATTCCATGACTGTGTGTGTAGTCTGCACAGAGGTGCAAAGGGCCCCTTTAAAAGAAAGACCCCACCCACTTACGATCTCTTTCCCGATTTTTTCCCTCTCCATTTCCTTCTGTTCCCCTGGGACAGACAGGACTTTTCCTGTGTCCCTCTTCTCTTCCGTCTCCTCTCTGCCTCTGTGTCTCTTTACCGCTTCTCCCCCCTCCTTTCTTTCTAATAAAACTTCCCACTAAGCTCTGTCTGCCTGGCATGTTTGTCCCTCTCCCTCGGTCACCCTCACCTGCCATGGCATCCGCCATGGTTCCTCAAGCTTTATCATAACAGGCTTCACACACTTGTTGGGCAAATGGATTGATTTATTTAAGGTTCAGATTTTAATCTGTCCAAGGCTAAAATTTTAATGCTTGCCATCTCTTATCAATTAACCATCATGCACAAGGTCATATAGCGGGAGTAGTGTTTCATTTTATCCAATAGGCACGCCTGTCTTCTGAGAATGGTAAAGAACTTAGGGGCATCCAGCTGGTGAGAGAGTCTTGCTTAGATATGAGCATTTCAGAGGAGTTCACATTTTCACCCTCACACTGATGGTACAAGAAAGGAGAGACTTAGAACAGAGCTTAGAACAGAGGTTCCAAGCATCTGGGACTCGCTTATGTGTCTAGCTAGCAGCTACTCAGATAAATCAGAAGGAGATGCTGCCTGCTGTGGGGACTACAGCACTTAGGAAGCCGTTCACATACATATGGCACACTCTCAGAACAGTGTCCCTCACCTGGGATGCACACACAGCTAGCGTTCAGAGATGGTCGAGGAACACTGTCGGTCGGTGTTTTTCAAACAGTGGCCCGGAGGGGCAGATTTTTTTATAACCCACTGATATATACTGACCCAAACAAACGGCCCAAGACTGTCAGGAGCTAGATAAGGAGAATTGGGGCTGACCCAAGGACACCCTGTAGTCCTAGCTCGACCACAGGTGTGTGATAACCCCAGAGTGCTGCTGCATGTCTGTTGCTTCTTGTTCTTTAGTGTTTTCAGACTGCCTCAAGCCATATGTCTCAGTAGCAGCACCACGAGGATGGCTTGAGGAGCACTGTGATTCACCAGAGGAATTTTCTATAAAGTGGGTGGCCTCTGACTATAACCTTATTTTTCTCCCTCACACAAACCTTAATGACATATCTACTCAAAAGAAAAGTCCAGGTATGAGCTCATTCTATACGGAGAGATACCTTGCCCGGCCTAGATACAGGGATGTGGGATGGGGAGGTGCCTTGGTCCTGCCTCAATGAGTTGATGGGACAGGTTTAGTAGACTTCCTAGGTGAGGCCTTACCTTCTCCGGGAGCAGATGTGGGGGGGGGGGAGTGGGAGGAGCGGGAGGAAAGGAAGGAGGGGAACTAGTATTGGAATGTAAAAAATAAATAATTAAGAACAAAAGAAAGTCCAGGTATGAAGGCCAGCTGACCACTTCAGTGACAAATAGAACACCACTCAGGCTTCATTCTCTCTCCCAACCCTCCTGTGAGAAATGGCAGTTGCATAGAAACAACACCAAGAGCCAGCCTCATCCTCATGCTAGGCATGGGTGATTCCACTCCCCCAACACACTGGGAGAAACTTCTCTAGTGCAAAGATCTGACCTTTGAAAATCCACTTTCCAGAAGTTGTGAACCTACATCTACAGCTGAAATAGAGATGTTATAATGGCTATTGAGTATGAGTTTCTGTTTGGGATAATTTTTTTTTTTTTTTTCTGAAACAGGGTTTCTCTGTGTAGCTTTGGAGCCGGTCCTGGCACTCACTCTGTAGACCAGGCTGACCTGGAACTCACAGAGATCTACTTGCCTCTGCCTCCCTAGTGCTGGGGATTAAAGGCGTGCACCACCAATGCCCAGATGTTTGGGGTACTCTTATTTGTTCTAGTTGCTTATCAAGGATTTTGGGTTATTCTGTTTAGGTTAGATAATGCAACAGGAAATCTAACATTTGCAAAGTTACTTATGAATAGCAAGTAGAAATCTCCAAGTTGGAGCTTGAGGAAATCATGTGGTTCAAACCCTTCAAGACCACGTGCTTTCATTTCAGCCAGTGTGTGCCAAACGAGGTCATTCATAACCCACTTTAGCTCGGGATTTAATGGGCAGTGGGGACATTATGTTAGTCTAACTCAGACATACAGTCGCTAGCTCAGCCCCACATCAATGCAAACGTGAGCATTTGACTAAACGCTTTCTAATGGCCAAGACAAGTAAAATTATAAAAGTTCTCAGGGAAGCCTGGACCAGGCATACTGACAGGCAGTCAGTACTTGGCTACACAGGAGTAGCAAGGGGCTGGATCATGTACTACCTTCCTCTGCAGGACAGCGGCGCTGAGGGACAGAGAATACAAAGAAGCAAGCAGGAAATCCATATGCCAGGGGGCTGGAAGTTGCTCTAGATGACTTCTCAGATGCAACACTAGAGACCAGCCACCAGCTGACATATAGGCTAGATGCACAGAAGAGAATCGGTGAGGCAATGCTAGAGGGAACCGTTCCCCTTTCCCTGAGAAAACAGAAGGCAGTGGGCCAGATGCATCTCGAGCAAGGTCGAGAAACATGCGGGCAAACTGGGTCATCTCATTTTTTTGCACTTGAAGAGCATGGAGACCAACTGTATGTACGTAGGAAGAGGGATTTGATGGGATCATTAGAACTGATTTCAATTAAGAAAAGCAAGTGCGTTCTTTAGTTTTAACCTTAGCCTGGTCAGGGAGGTCACACTCACACATGTGTGAAAGCGTACGCAACTCAGTTATCTGGGTGGTCCACTTATCCAAGAGCCCTAGAAAACAGAAACAAACGGCATGTCTGTCCTTCGCTAACCTTTAATCGTGCCACAAAGTGAGTTGCAACATGGAGTTCAGAGGCCGGGCTCCCCAGGATGATCTCAAAGCGATACTGCAGGCCGAGCTTGTCTCGCACCTCCTGCAGCCGCTCCTTGGCCAGCATCGCCAGCTGCACGGAGGGCACTCTGACGATGAGCATGTGTCCTTTCCCACTTTTGTTTTTTCCTGGGCAGCTGAGAAGGTCATCCATGATGCTGAGCGTTTCTGGTGTGCTGTGTTCTCGGAGTGACGCCATGGTGGTGAGAGCCATCAGGGCCTCTGAGTACTGCTGGATGAGAAGATAGCAACGTACGACCATGCTATGCAGCCTGGGGTACCTACGACAGAACACAGGAAGCTAGCGCTCAGCGGGCTGGAACAGCAAGGTGTGCGCAGTAAAATGCAGAATGAACGCTGCAGGAAGGGTCTACAGAGCCGAATAGCCTTGGATCTCGCATTACTAGAAGTGGTTGCACCTCCAAAGCAGGTGTAACCTCTTGGGACAAATGGAGTAAATTAGAATTCGGGGGCTGACCCAGAGGCTCTGCCTTCTCAAAGTGGACTAGCACCGGAAGTTAGAATTGCCAGACCGCCCACGCCAGACTTATGGAAGCAAGCCCTGCAGCTGAACAGCTCCCTCCCCCATGGCAATTGGGCTCATGAAATACCGAGACACGCTGGTGGGTGCGGGTTAATTGTGAACGAGTCCCAATCCCCAGATCTTAACTCATGATTCTACCTGACAGCATTGCCAACTCGGTTCTCAGACATCATTAAGGAAACAGACACTGCTGTCATTATTCTTGGTGTATCAGGCATTAGAAAAAGGATAACTGTAGCTGGAGTGGTAGAGCACGCCTGTAACCCAGCACATGTGAGTCAGAGGCAGGAAGATAGAAAATTGAAGTCCAATCTGGACTACATAGCAAATTCCAGGCCAGCCTGGGCTATATAATGGGATGCTGTTACAACAACAAAACAGCTAGCAAAAAATATATCAACACACGAATTATTGCTAATTTGAGGTCATCTGTATGGGTAGCAGAAATACATCTTTCCCCAAAAATGAGTTGGTGCCCGGGAAAATAGGAGCTAGCTGGAGAAAGAGCACCCCCTAGTGGCGAGCGTTGTATCACCAGAGATTGGGAGGGGCAGGGCAGGGCAGGGCAGGGCAGGGCAGGAAGGGAGGTTCCTCTCTTTGAATCTATGAATCAGGTTTCGAGAAAACCAAAAGTCCAGTCTTTCAGAGTTTGACTTGGAACAGAGGAATAAAAGGAAGGCTGGCTAGGCAGGAAGAGTAATCCCTAAAACAGAAGAATTAAGACCTCAGCCTTGAAGGTCAGGACCTGAGGGTGGATTCCCAGGATAGAAGATGCTCGAACACTTCAGTGTACAGCCACAGTGTTCAAAGAAAGCCTTTGCTCTGAAGGAGCTGCCCAGCGATACTTGTCTGCAGTGGCCAAAAAACAGGGACAAAGCTGGGGGCTTAATGTCAAGAGACTGGCCAGGGCTCAGGAGTGGCCTTTAACATACAGATGTCCCTCTGCAATGAAGTCGGCAAGGAGACAATTGTGAAAGGGGGTACTCGGTCTCCCACTTACGCCACTTTGCATTTGTTCTTCTTGGAAGGTCATATAAACCTGTGGTAGTAGAAAGTCACCCCGAGAAAGACCTTTATATTTGGCCTTTCCATGTCTTTTGTACAAGTACCATCAAACTCACTGAGACATGGCCAAACAGGCTTTTGACTTCGCTTGGCATATAGCAAGGGGCAGCTGTCTTTTCTTACCTCTCCAGGAGCGTGCTCACCATCTTCTCGAACGTCTCATCGCATCTCAGGAGTGGGCTGGTGATCCCCCACTGCAGGGACTTGCTGTACTCATTCAAGCCAAAGTACAGCTTCTCGAAGCCCACATCCTCCTGATTGAAAACAAAGTAGAACCCCAATGAAGACAGGGTGCGTGTGTGTGTGTGTGTGTGTGTGTGTGTGTAGAGATATTGGTTATTGGTGGAGATAAAAGAAAACCTTGTTGTGAAACTTGACACCGATTTTGGATTTCCATGGAACTTAGTGGCATGTTGACATGTTGCCTTTAGGCCAATGGGAACTACACCAGGTATGCTTTCTTTTTCTTTGGTTTAGATTCACAGGCCAGATGTCTTCTTTTCCTGTTGGAAGCAGCTGTCTTTTCTAATGAATGTATCCATCGAGTTTGGAAAGAAACTAAAAAACTTGTACATTGCAAACACTTAACTCCTTTTACAAATAAAAATTAATTTTCAAGTGGAGTACAAAAATACAACACAATACGAACATCCTACCTCATTAGACAGAACACACAGCACCAGTCCTTCCCCCTACTGCCTGACTCAGTCATCACTGTACAAACAAGTAACTATTTGGGGATATGACATAGGATGCCCTCAGAGGATACTGAGATGTTCCGTATGCTGCTGTAGCCATCTAAGAGGGGCCAGAATGTTAAGCAAGTTTGTGACTTTATAGATTTGGCTTTATCTGTTTGTTTATGAAGAAAAACAAGGCTGATACTAGAATTATACTAACATGAAAATAAATTAGAGGCAGAAGATGAGGGTAGTAGAAATAAGAATGGACTAGGTATAAAGTTAGTAACTCTGGAAATGCATGCCAGAAATTTATGCATAATTTGTTGGAAGTGGCTACAATACTCAACTTTTCTTTTCTTTTTGAGACAATACTTCATGTAGCCATGGCTGGCCTTGAACTTGATATGTAGCTGAAGATGATCTTGAATTTCTGATCCTCCTGCCTCCATCTCACAAGTGCTGGCACCACAGGTATGTGTCACCATGCCTGGCTCTATGTAGTGATGGGCTTCAAACTCAGGGCTTCATGTGTGCTAAGCAAGCATTGTCCCAACTGAACTATATCCCCAGCCCCAGAGCCATTCAATAACCATCTTATACAAGTTTGTGATTTTTAGAGTCTATAAAATAAATATAGGGGTAGCTCGTGAGATGGCTCAATGGCTAGGAGTGCTCGTTGCTCTTGCACAGGACTAGAGTTCGGTTTCTACACCCATATGGTGGCTCACAACTGCCTGTAACGGAAGCTCCATGGTCTCTGATGCCCTCTTCTGGCCTCGTGTGCACCCACATGCATGTGTACATACTAACACACACATACATATAAACAGAAACTTTAAAGATCTTTAACAATATAAGACACTATTATTAGGAAGTTTTTCATTTTTAGTTCCCTCCTTCAAACAAGAAAACCCTGCTTGCTGGCGCAGGTCTTCTTTGAGAGTTGCAAAGATGTACTCTATTCTTTTTCAGCAGACTTGTGTGTTATACTGGTCACTATGGAAGAAAAACCCCCACCCATTTCCTCTTCCATTTTCATCTGGACTGCAGCACACAGTTATGCAGAAGAGCCCTACTGTGTGTACTAAGTTCTCCACTTTCCTTCTCAGCCCTGGTGCTGGTTGGTTTGGGGAATGACAACCAGGATTGAGGTGGCTCAGCAGGCAAAGGCACTTCCACTAAGTAACCTGAGTTTAATCCTTATAGGTGCTTTCCTTTCTCTTGCAACTGCTAGTCCTTTGGGTGTTCTATGAAAGTTGGGCACAGACCTACAAGTGCTGACAATGGTTTTTGAATTGAGGCACTTTATTACATTCCTTTCTTCCCCCAATAGACATGGGTGTCTGAATAGTCAAAGGAAGTGAATTGTGAGGCTCTTTCTCCTACATGTTGCTAGGGGGACTCAGTGTGACACATGCAGATAAATACAACATTTTTCTTTTTCTCTGTTGACCTCAGTTCCTTAGGGATGATTTATTTAAAAATTATTCTTTTTCCAGGCACTTGGTGGCACACACCTTTAATCCCAGCACTCGGGAAGCAGAGGCAGGCAGATCTCTGAGTTCTAAGCCTGGCCAGTTCTAGGACAGCCAGAGATACACAGAGAAACCCTGTCTCAAAAAACAAAAAACAAACAAACAAAAACCCCCAAAATGTATTATTTTTTAGAGGTGGAATCTGGGCTCAAGTAATCCTTCTGCCTCAGTTCTCCAAGTAGCTGGACAAAGGCATGTGTGACATGTCTTTTATTATCATGTTATATCTATAATTATCATGTCTGAATACAAGGATAATCTTTTAAAACTTACATTTAAACACTTTATTATTGTCCTGTGGTTGTGTGCATGGTGTGTTGTTAATGTGTACATGCTAAGGTGTACTTGTGAAAGTGATACATGACTACATGCAGTTGGCTCCCTTGTTTGGAAAACACTTGTGTGGCCCAGGGGGCACACTCAGGTTGTCAGGCCTGTGAAGCCATCTCCATAGTCTGGGTTTTTAAACTTTTATTTGTAAAAGAGTATAACAACTCCCCCTCCCCAGTTATTTTGAACAAACCCCAGAATCACATGTTTAATCTGCAAGTTCGTTAGTAGATATCACCAACTATTCTTTTTAAAAATATGACCCCAACACCACTATTACACCTAAAACGTTCACCATAACCACAGGGATGAGTCACAGAAAATCACGTTAAGCCCATTTTGTATTTGGAGAAACAAGCCTTCTTCCCTATCATGGGGTGATTCCTTCTACACAAGATTGGCCAAATGAGATATGAGTTCACTGCGGCCAAACAACATAATGAAGGGACACATATAATAGAACTAACTTTTTAGAGCAAAAAAAAAAAAAGGTATCAAAAATTTTTGTCTTTAACTGACATACAGTAATTGTGCACATTTGTGGCATTCAGGTGACATTTCAGTAGGTGTATGTAATGTAAATGATACAATGGGAGTAGGGGTTTGAAACATTCACTTGATTATTTCCAGTGGTGGGTCTCTCACCCACAGGGTGGCTCTTCCTCTTGTGTGTCTTCTGCACCTGTATCTCTTAGTCACCCTCTCTCTAGCTTCCCAGCACCCATCTTTCAGACCCCGGTGAGCACCATTCTACTCTGTTTCTCGGAGACCCTCTTTCTAGCTTCTAGACGCATTTTTGCTTTCTGTGCCTGATGATCCCAGCTCCTCTAATGCTCTCTAGTCCCATCCATTTGTATACATGCACGATCTGCTGATTAACTGACAGACAGTTGTGTTGATTCCATGTTGCTTTCTGTGAGCAGTGCTGTAGTAAACACACAAGTGCAGGAGGAGCCTTTAATGCACTGACTTCCATCCCTCTACGCACCAGTGAGACTGCAGGGCCACTAGGATCACACAGTCTCACTAGTTTCAAAAAATAATTCTCCCTTAATCTGTTCTACTGGCAATCCAAACTGGCAAGGAGTCCACAGGCTCAGTCTGTGCTTCAAAGGGAGAAAATGCTACCCAATCCTAATTTCACAAGTCAATGAATGGGTGTAGTTGGCACTGAAAGGATCCCAGTAAAGCCACAACCTGGAATAGTCTCTGCTACATGAACAGGGTATGAGTGGTGTCACACTGAGGGAATTGCTGAAGGCTTGAGGTCCCAACCAACATCTCTGCTTCATAGCAGTGAGATGCACAGGGCTCACAAGTAGATTTTCATGTAAAAGACATATCTGGAGTTTCTGACCCAAAGCATTCAATACCTTTACACAAGGGATCCACAACACACTGGCTAAGGTTTATTATTTTTTAATGAAACTTATTTCTTTCATACTATATTTGTCATACAGCTTATAGGCTGGAGAAAATATTTTCAGCTATTAGGGACTAGAGCCCAAATCATAAAGGACCATCTGATATGTGCAGTGTTGAGAGGATTTACTCCCAACAGTCAGTCCTACTGAAGGTACCAGCATGGTCACTCTAGTGTCAACCCGAAGACTAAGAACCCACTGAAATGGAAAATCCAGTTGTTGGAGGGGGAGGGTAATTATTGGAGACATATATCAGGCTGACCATTTATTAATCTACTCAAGAAAACAACGAAGTGAGCTGGGCTTGGGAGGCAGAGGCAGGCAGATGTCTGTGACTTCGAGGCCAGCCTGGTCTCCAGAGCGAGTGCCAGGATAGGCTCCAAAGCTACACAGAGAAACCCTGTCTTAAAAAAACAAAACAAACAAACAAACAAACAAACAAAACAAAACAAAAAACCAAAGTGTTCAGGTCTCAGTGTAAAATCAGTCTTAGTTTGTCTTCTTCAGTATGAAGATTGAATTGTGTACCTCATACTTGCTAGGCAGGGGCTTTATTGATGGGCTACCACCCCTGTACTTTGAAATTAAACGTTTAAATTCACACAGGTAATTCAGGATTTTAATGATGCTCTGGTGTAATATTACTTCTTTGTTTGTTTGGAAATAGGGCATCACTCTGTATACTACCCAGGCTGGCTTTGAACTTGCAGACCTTCTGCTTCAGAATCTCAAGAACTGGGGTGACAGGGCCACATCACCACATCTGGATACTACATCTATATAGTATGATTAATTTTGTATCTACAACATGCATACAGACCTAAAGACTAGCCCGCACGCAATGAATTTCTGTAGGACACAATTCAGCAGCTGTCTAGTGTTGTAGAACTGCAATTAGCACATGAAGGTATAGTACCAGCACTCAGAAGAATAGGAAGGCTAGGAAATCAGGGCCATACAGGGCAAAATAGCAAGATCCCATTCCCAAAAAATTGTGATCACATGAAAAATGCAGCATTGTGTTAATTAGACGTCTTGACATATTTGTGCTGTATTTTTGCCAAGTCATGGCCATGTTTAGTCCCAGGTTCCACCTCATGGGGAACTGCGAATGGCCATGCATGGAAGACTCACCGTTGTGTCTGGTTGTACCCAGTGGACCTCATTGCTGGGGCTGATCCGAGACTGCTGGGTCTGCAGTGTGTAGGGGAAGGAGCTCACCTGGAGCACCAGGAGGTTGAAAGCTTCGAGAACTTCTCTGCAGTTAATGACTCGATCAGCTAATCCGTGAGTTGGCTCACCATGTGACAGAGAGCCTGACACCACACTGCAGAGATAGCAAGAGTCGTGTTAGTGCCTTCTTACCCAGCTGACTGGATGCAGGAGCAGGCGGCAGCATGGAGGAGTAGATATGATACAATCAGAATGGGATCTGAGAGTTGAGTGTGGTGATACACACCCATAGTCAGAAAACACAGGAAAAGCTGAGGCAGGAGGATTGGTAATTCAAGGCCACCATGAGCTATATAATGAGATATTGCCTCATAAAACAAATATGATTTAAAAGATAAAAATTTATTCTTCCTTACCCCTTACAGACAGATTTTTGGGGACTCCCCCATTCCTGGCTTTTCAGTATGTTCCTAAGCTATTCTGAGTGCAAACTCAGTCACACAGCCCACAGTAGCTCAACTGTGTTGAGGTGGATTGTTTTACTGTGAAAGCTTCTAGCCCTGAAATGACCTTCACCCACTATAGCCTCCTTCCCTCCTCAGCTTCTCGCCTGGGAGGGTTGAGAGGAGGACTGGGAGGAGGGCTGGGAGGCCTCCCCAACCCCACAACCCAGAGAGTCATGCCTCTAGAGTTTTCTTAGTCCTGTTCAGTTTGGGTATGCCAGGTTATCATGCAAACTCCTAAACACACATTTTATTCTAGTTTTCTTTTCATTTTCTTGTGTGTGTGTGTGTGTGTGTGTGTGTGTGTGTGTGTGTGTGTGTGTGTGTGTGTGTTGACTTTCAGGAACTAACATGGTGGAAGAGAGAACTGATTCCCACAAGTTGTCCTCTGACTTCTAAGAGTGCATGAGTGCTACATGAATGGACATGCATAAAACAAATCAATCATGACAAAAAAAGGAAAATCAATGTAAATTGGACCAAAGACTTGAGGGGTCGAGGAATGATTAGGAGGAAGTTACCAATGGGAAGACACCAAATGTGAGGGTCCCTGGGCTTTCACAGCATGCCTTTAAAGGGTTTCTTTAGGTACCAATTACTGCTTTGGACGAGACACTGGGTCTGCTCACACAGAAGCAATCACCTCGTTAGCTCCACATGGGAGTTGTCATGAACTAGTACAAACAGTGTGTACGGATTCTGTTTCACCCTTCTCATAAAAACTTCAAACTTGCTTTGAATGTCATTGTCCAGGCGAACAACATATTTCTCTGCTCTCTGATGAGCCATCCCATTTTCCTCCAGACCCAGGTCTACAAGGACACCTGCCAAAAAAAAAAAAAAAAGTTTCTCTTTTTACATACTTTTATGTACAACACAAACACACACTCATAAACACACCACACACACAAACACACACACATGCACACACACCACACATACACAAACACACACACACACACACCACACATACCACACATATGCACACACACATACACACACCACACATACACAAACATACACACACACCACAAACATACACACACATAGACACACGCATACACACATGCACACACACCATACATACACACACCACACACACACACACACACACACACACACACACACACATAGACACATGCATACACACATGCATATACACACACACACACACACACACACACACACACACACACACACACTCAGTGCTGACCAATATTTTGAGGAGGGAATACCAGATTTCCCTTTCTTTAGAACATCCCATTCCATCCTGTATCATTTCCTTATGTAAAGAACAAGAAATACATTTCTGCTGTTTGTGTTTTGAGACAGGGTTTCATGAGCCCACACTGGCCCCCAGAATTAGACAGTGAGGATTAGAGGTTTGGGCCACCACACCCAGCTTACTGAACAGACCCAGGGATGTTGATTCCTGGAGTAAGCGCTGTTGAATGCCTGAGACCCATTTCATTTAACTCCTTTTTGTAGGTGGAGTGCCATGCTGATCTCTACCATAGGCCACCAGGAGAAAAGCAAGCTTTGGTTTGCAGATTTTTCTTTTCTTTTCTTTTTCCAGACAGGGTTTCTCTGTGGCTTTGGAGGCTGTCCTGGAACTAGCTCTTGTAGACCAGGCTGGTCTTGAACTCACAGAGATCCGCCTGCCTCTGCCTCCTGAGTGCTGGGATTAAAGGCATGTACCACCATCGCCCAGCGGTTTGCAGATCTTGAGTAAATTAATATAACATATAAATCTTATTTCCCCAAGTTTAGCATAGAAAAGGAAAATACAAATATGCCAGGTAAACACTTTTCCACCAAATTACATTGCCAGCCCCTACTATAAACATTTTGAAATAGGGATACACATATACAGGGCATGGGAAGCCCCTGATGAATGTTAGTTTATTTTCAAATTAATAAAACAAATGGGATTACCCATGATTACTGCATTCTCAAGACATTAAACTGTGTGGCACTGTTTGAAACATAAACATCTGAAGTCACTCTAGGTGCATGAAGCTGTTGCTGGGACATAATGCACTAGGCTCCTTTGAAATAAAGAGACTTTCATTGAATTATATTGATTTAATTATCTTTAAAAAATGACAACCCAGTTAACAACTACATACAGTTAGCATCTACAAATTATAAAAATAGCCTGAATCAAAATAAGAGGAAAAGGTGAAAAATGCTTTATAGTATGAAACCGTATCATACCAGCAAAGGAAAACTTAAAACTAATTTTAATTCAAGAAATGTTTTTTGAGACAGGGTCTCCTTATGTAACCTTGGCTTGCCTGAAACTCACAGATGTTTGCCTGTCTCTGCTTCCTGAGTGCTGGGATTAATAGTGCATGTCCTAAAATAGTTTTTTTTTTTTTTAATTTGGTTTTTATTGTGTGTGTGTGTGTGTGTGTGTGTGTGTGTGTGTGTGTGTGTGTGTGTCTAAATGCATGTGTGTGCAGTAACCATGGAGGCCAGAAGAGGGCAGTAGCTCTTCTGGAACTGGAGTTGCAGACATTTTTGAGCCACTGGGGTGCTGGGGATTGAATCCTGACTCCTCAGCAAGAGCAGCCAGTGCTCTTAACTGCTGAGCTGTGCCTCCAGGTCCCCCAAAATAGTTTTTGCTAGGAGCCTTTACTTAAGAGATTGCTTTCAGTTTCCAACTGAAAGTAGTCAGATTTTATTGTGAATGTTTCCAAAGTTCATTAACCAACATGTGGGCACTGGGAAGTCTTTTGAAAGTCGAAGACCTGTGACAGTCATTCATCATTCAGTAACTATTTATTTCAACCCTGTGGGGTGACCATCGGGGCTAAGCCATTCTGAGCGTATAGAGAGGAGTGAGACAAGGCAGTGTCATAATAGGCCGCAGGTGGCTTGGGGTAGAGGAAGCCAGCAAAGCAGAGGGGAGCTACAGGAGCCGTTTGTTCTTGTCTGGAAAGTGGGAAGAGTCAGGCCAGCTTAGCAAAGAAGCAGCAGCAGCTACAGTATTGCAGTAAGACAAGGTCAGATGTTCAACCCCAGGGATAAAAGGACGAGTGCAAATTAAACCCACAGTGAAATGGAACCACAGAAAATAAAAAAAAAAAAACTTAAAATAGTAACAAAAAGTAGGTGGGCAAAACATGTTTCTCATTTCTATAAAACCCACAAACTAAC
Organism: Cricetulus griseus; assembly: GCF_003668045.3. Taxonomy (NCBI): domain Eukaryota; kingdom Metazoa; phylum Chordata; class Mammalia; order Rodentia; family Cricetidae; genus Cricetulus; species Cricetulus griseus. The sequence continues at coordinate 225,972,489 of NC_048595.1, forward strand.
AAATACAGAAGAAGGCAGTAGAACTACAGGTATACAGATGGAAAGTAGGTGGACAGAATAGTGACCAGGAGAGACACTCAGATCTATGAACACACCATCATAGATGGCACTGGATTTTAGAAACCTAACCCCCAGTAGAGTAAAAATGGTAACAAATGGACCCCCACTCATCCCAAGAAATGCAACGGTGAAGGTGGAAGAGAAGGACTCTAAGTGAAACAAAGTAAAATTTGGCTGCCAAGTCTAAATTTGAAGACAAAAGGAACACATACAAAAGCTTTAGTCAGCAAAGCAGTTCCTTACAGGGAGGTGGTCCTGTGACTACAATAATCTATTAAAGAGTCCAAGTGAATGTGTGCTAGGTAAGAAGCTGTTTCTTCCTGTTAGAAAAAGAGGTCACAAGTAGTGAAAGGGGAAAGGCCAAGATGAAGTTGGATTTGTTTTAGATTAGAGGTCTCAAATGAACTCATTATTTAAATGTATACAGAGAAATGAAGGAGTATTAGTGCATGTATGGGTTAACATACACTCATACTTCCTAGATCTGTCTGTCATGTGTGCCTAAAATGACACCATTGTAGCAATAAGTGTACCAATGCCCAGATCTGGGCTTTTAGATATCATTTTCAATGAAAGAATCAAAGCTTTGGGGGGGGCGGGGAGTTAGTCTCAGAACAAAGGCGGGGAAATAGAAAACAATCTCGGGGTTAGTAGAACAGCAAGCCTGACACCGAGTTGACCCAGGAACCCACAAAAAGCTGGCTATGTGGCTTGCATTTGTAACCCCAGCACTGCTCAGATGGGAGGCAGGGTACAAAGAACTGCCAGGACACTTGCAAGCCAGTAACCTGGAGTATGCAAGGCAGAAACAGCAAGAAACACACTACTGTGGGGGTGGGGAGGTGGCTCAGTGGTTAAGAGAACTTGCTGCTCCTGCAAAGGACCTGAGTTCAGTTCCCAGAACCCACATGTGGCTTACAAGTGTCCATAACTCCAGTTCCAGGGGATGCAATGCCTTCTTCTGACCTCCATGGGGTAGACAAACAGGTGGTGCACATAAAATAAAATGAAATCTAAAAAAATTTAAGAAGAGAAAGAGATCCTGCCTCAGTAATGTAGGAGAGAAACAACTCCCAAAAGTTGTCCTACACACACACACACACACACACACACACACACACACACACACACACACACGCACACGCACGCACGCACGCACGCACGCACGCACGCGAGCACACACACACATATAGCACCTACAAGAGATTCTGATAGCCAATGCTGAAAATTTCGAGAAAATTTCAAAAAAACAACACCGATAGAAACAATCCAGAGGATAAAATTAATTTCCACAAATCATACTGGTAGCAGGAAGGAAAGAAGGGAGAGAAGGAGGGAGAGAGGGAAGCAGGAAAGCAGGAAGGAAGAGGGGGAATGCTTTTTCCCCCCACAAAATTCAGTTAATAGAGACTCCTAGGAAATGCCAATAAATGTTTGGAAATGATGGGATCACTGTTATGCAAACGTCACACTATTGCAGGGAGGTTCTCCAATGGATGGAATGTTGAAGATACAAGTGTACATTAGCACACTCAGAATCATCAGTGACGCAGGGAAGACAGTAGCTTGACAATCATGGATAACTGCCTTCTTTCATGTTTCATAGCGTATTCATGCTCACCTAACTTTGAGCATCTTCACTCCTATTTCTTTTTGTTGCTTAGCAACCATCCCTCACACAGTTCAGGTCATTTCCACCTTTTTGCCCTTGTGAACAATATAACCAGGACCATTTGTAGACAGGCTCTTGTATGGACATCTATTTTCACCTTTCTCTACTTTCATACACTGGAGCTGAATTGCTAGATCATATGGTAACTCCACATTTAACCATCTGAGCACATGCTGGACTTCCCTCAAGTGGCTACAATTGCCACTTTACACCCAGCATGGGTGACTGAGTTTCCATTTCCCCATGTATGTTGTAGCTGTAACTCCTGGCCAACGGTGGTCACTGCCAGCCTTTTCTGTTACTATAGCAGGTTTACAGAAATATCTCTAACACATTTGTCATTCTCATTTTACCAAAACCTAATGGCACTGAATATCTTTTCATGTGTTCATCATTCTCTCTCTCTCTGTCTCTCTCTGACACACACACACACACACACACACACACACACACACACACACACACACACCACAGACACAAAACACATACTTTCTCACACACACAAACACACAACACACATACACACACCACACACATACACATACCACAGTTGCTGTCTTCTTTCATTTCTTTTATTTATCACTTTGTACAAATAATTATGGCTAAACAATTTGGAAATAAACACATATTCCAACATTTTATCCCTAACTCTCCAAAATATATTTTGTAAGAGCAGAGGTTTCCTTTACATTAATTTAACATCATTGTAATACATGAGAAATTGAGTTGACACCAAACATAATGTCTGTCACAATCCATATTTGTATTTTACTAATTGTACCACTATAAATAAATACTTTGTATAAATAAAATAGTTAAACAGGGCTTAAGGAGACTAGACATTGGTAACACTTAGATAAAAGGAATAAGTTCAGGAGGCTGGTGAGGTGTCTCAGTGAGTAGAGGCACACGCTGCCAAGCCTGACTTTCTGAGTTTGATCTTCAGAGCCCACATGCTGGAAGGAAAAAACACTCTTTCAAGATGTTCTCTGGCCTCCACACATTCGGAATGCCCAAATGTACTTAAAATACTTTTTTTAAAAAGTAGGAGTTTAAGAGATTATTGTACAATATGTGGTTATAGTTAGCAACAACACATTTATGATATTGCTCTTTTAATTCAGGGTAATTGTTTTAAAGAATGCTACAGCACCTGGGCTTCATTGCGACCATTCTCAAGTTAAACATTTTTGACAACTGTATCACACAGGCAACCTTATGTACTTCTCTTTAGACCTAACATCAATTTGGTGCATTTGTGGGGTTGCTAAAGAACTTGATTACATGGCTATCAAGCTATAACCTTGTCTCCTGCCCCTAGATCACTCCATTGGAGAAATGGCTTTTGTAACCCTCTCACTTCTTGTTTGTTTAGTGATTTGTTTTTATTTTTAACTATGTGTAATAAGTATCTACCTTTGGGTATGTTTGCCTGAGCACAGGTGCCCACAGAGGCAGAAGAGAGCACTGGATTCCCTGGCACTGTAGTTTCAGGGGCTTGTGAGCTGCCTGGACTGGTTACTGAGAGCCAGACTGTGACCTTAACCACTGAGCCAGAACTCTTCTTTTATTTTTAACATTATTTTACATCTTTGAACTTAAAAACAATTCAACAGATTACCATATTAGACACTCAAAATTGTTAGGCTTCTACACCTTCTTAATATATTCTATCAATCTTTGGGTCTTCTCCCTCTGTTACAACAAAGTATTTTAAGTCACTCCCATTTCTGAGGTAGGACAGTGGGACCTGGTATGTTTCAGCAATAAATGATAAATGATGATAAATGTGCTCACTTGTGTGTGGCACCACGGTTTACAAGAGCTTTCTGTGAGTAGAGATAGAAAAATATTTTTTCCAATTTTTAAATTCACTTTTATTTCTACAAAGAACATTCCTTACTGTTCACCATCCCATACTTAAGTCTCGTCTTCCATGTGAGGGTCCTGGTCCTCAACATTAAAATATTCACCCCTCTGCTGTTTCTATGATGTCCACAAAACACTTCTTAAATGATTGCTATTCCCCATCACAAATATACTGATTATAACTCAACGCTCGTTTGTAACCATAAGATATATCACATCAAAATGTATTTGAATTGGGGCTGGAGCAATGTTCCAGTGGATAAGAGTACTGGCTGCTCTCCCAGAGAACCCAAGTTCAATTCCCAGCACCCATACGGAGACCTACAACCATCTCTAACTGTAGTCCTATGGGATCCAATGCCCTTTTCTGGTTTCCAGATGTACACACAGACAAAACACCCATATACATAAACTAAATCTTAAAAAAAAGTTTATCTGAACTAGTTTTTTTTCTTTTTTGGATGTACTGTTATATTATCAACATAATATGTGATTTGGTGAATTTATTTGTTTCTATGAACTTTTGTCTGTTGTTTCCCATTGTTTTCATTAATTAAAAAATATATCACATTACAAATGTATAGCAAGAAAACTGTGTTAAAGAAAGTTTGAACTGGGGCTGGAGAGATGGCTCGGTTAAGAGTACTGGCTGCTCTTCCAGAGGACCTGGGTTCAGTTCCCAACACTCACATGGCAGCTCATAACTGTCTATAATTCCAGTTCCAGGGGGATCTGACACCTTCACACCAATGCACATAAAAATAAAGTTAAATTTTAAAAAATTTGAACTAATTTAGGTGGATATGGGGCGTATGCCTTTAATTACCATCTTGGAAGGCAGATTTCCATAAGTTGGAGCCCAACCTGGTATACATATCAAGTTCTAGGATAGCCAAGGCTACACGGAGAGACACAGTATCAAAAAAATGTTTGAACTAATTCTTTTTGGTTATATAATTGTATTATCAGTATTATATGTAGGTTGGTGTGTTTATATATGTTTATTCTCAATTTTGTTCACTTTCATCATTTTAATTCTTTTTTAAATATGTAAAGCATAAAACGTGAGACATGAAAGTAGAGGAGAGGGTATCTGTGATGAGGAAGTGGAGCAGCTGTGGCAGGGGAAAGAGTGGGCAGTAAGGCAGACACAATTAGAATACAGGTTACAAACATGTATATGAGAATCTGATGAAACCTGTTCTTTTGTGCAATGAATAAGTGATAAATATGTAAATTGTTCTAAGCATCAAGTATAATAATCCTTTTGTACCTAGCTCTTCTATCTCATAAAGAGAAACATTTTCATTAGTTTCTGGTTTAGCCTCCATGTTTTGTTTTCCAAAAATAAATGCAGAAACTTAGAATCTGGAAATGGTGACAAGTGCTTACAAGTAGCTCCGAGAAAAGCCACTTTTGCTCTTAATTTAATTTAAGTCTTCTTAATTTAAGTCATCAACAATAGTTCTACTGGGTTAAATAAAAATTATTTTCTAAGAAATTATGGCCAAAGAGAAGCTAGTAAACAAGGAGGACCCTAAGAGTGGCATACGTGGTCCCCTGGAGAAGGGGAAAGGGTCAAGATCCCCTGAGCAAATTGAGAGCATGGGAAGAGGGGGGAGGGAGCTACGAGAATGAGAAGGGGAGAAGGGGAGGGGTGTGGAGGACTTGAAGGAGCAGAAAGGTTGAGTCAGGGGAAGAATAAAGAAAGGAGTTGGGGGGTGGTAGGTGAGGACGAGAGGGAGAAGGGAACTGGGATTGTCATGTAAAACAATCTTGTTTCTAATTCAAATAAAAAATGATTTTATAAAAAGTCATAAAAAAAGAAATTATGGCCAAGTCTGCCACAATTCACCAATACACAATAAAAAATAGTGAGCAGGACCCCTGGGACACCAGTAGAGGAACGGGGACTCTGGGTCAAAGCTACGTAAATAACACATCTTGTTTTTGACGTGAAGGGGAACTTAGGAAGTATCAGTATTCTTCTTTTGATACAAGTTGCTACTCACTGAGTTTTAAAAGGGAAGTATCTAGGAACCTCTGTCTTTCCTAAATGGCATTAATCTGATTCTCTGTATGGGGTGGTACCCTAGTCATGGCATCCCTGAAGAAATGAATGACTAAACATCTTGAGTGAGGAATCTTCTTGGACATTCAAGGGTACCAAGGGGCCATGTTGGAGGGATTTGTGTGCTCTTCTTTCATTATTGGAAAATTCAGAATCTAGATGTGTTGAAGGAAAACATGAACATCAACTTAGGGTCCTCTTTGTGAAGAAGAAGAAAAATATTATCTCCCTTGGGCAAGTTCACTACTGTGCATGGGGCTATAAGGGAAATGAAGCCAAGAAGACATGCCAAATGTTTACAGGCACCACAGACCAGACCACACATGGTGACCAGAACAAGTGGCCAATACCACCGGTAATGTTAATAATCAGATGACCTGGGACTGTCCTAGTGCCCCATTTGCTATTTGGAGAAAATAGTATTTTCTGACATACATCCTTACTCTTGATTTTTTAAAAAGATTTTTTTTATTTATTATGTACACAACATTCTACTTCCATGTATATCTGCACACCAGAAGAGGGCACCAGTACTCATAATGGATGGTTGTGAGCCACCATGTGGTTGCTGGGAATTGAACTCAGGACCTATGGAAGAGCAGTCAGTGCTCTTAACCTCTGAGCCATCTCTCCAGCCTCTCTTAATTTTTTTTAAGCAAGAATTTTCTTTTTTATGCACCTGATTTTTATTCCTTACCTTTCCCATCAAAGAGATATCAAACAAACACACAAACAACAACAAACCAAAACAAAACTTTCAGTTTTATCCATTAATCTTCTCTGTGGATCAGACAGATTTCTGTAAAGTACTGGTATACAAAACAAAACAAGAAACCCAGAAACTAGTTCTTAAAAAGGTAAAAATTGGTCCAGGCAATAGCTCAGGATAGAATTCTCACCTAGTATTCATGAGGCCTTGAGTTCCATTGTCCCAAACTCCTCCCCATCATATGACACATGAAAATTAAAATCCCAGCATTTGGGAGGCAGAGGCAGGCTTTCTCTGTGAGTTCAAGGCCAGCCTGGTCTACAGAGTGAATTCCAGGACACCCAGGGCTACACAGAGAAACTCTGTCTCAAAAAACAAAAAACAAAATCTCAGTTTTTAAGATTTATTCCAACTTTTGTCTTAGTTAGGGTTTCTTTTGTTGTGATAAAACACCATGGCCAAGAACAATCTGGGAAGGAAAGGGTTTATTTTATTTACAGTTCCACTGATGGAAGTCATGGGAGGGACCTGGAGGTGAGAACTGATGAAGAGGCTATGGAGGGGTGCTGCTTACTGGTTTGTTCCTTGTGGGTTGCTCATCCTGCTTCCTTACACCATCCAGGACCAGCAGCCCAGGGGTGGCACTGCCCTCAATGAGCTGAGCCCTTTTACATCAATTATCAATCAAGAAAATACACCACAGGCCAATCTAGTAGGATATTTTCTCAAGTAGGGATCCTCTTCCCAAATGACTCTAGCTGGTATCATGTTAACAGAAAACTAGCCAGCACACAATTCCTTTACCGCCTGTAGTCTCTTTTTACAGAAAACAAACAAACAAACAAACAAAGCCCAAACTGTAAAAGTTGGCTAAAATCCTGCTAGTTGCTTCCAGAGTCCATTGAATTTGTAGTCCTTTTTGTCTAGGTGGCTTCATCCTGGCTCCCTTCTGTCCTCTCACTGGGGGAGAATTCTTCAATCTGTATTTGAGAGACTATGAAAGCACTATGGGGTTGCTTAGGTTGCAGGGAAAATAGCTCTTGGCCTGCACAAGAATAGCATTCTAGGCACAAAAACAGCATTCAATTCCATGGTCCTGTCTGCCTAATAGGTACACCTATTGGGCATGTGTACTGAAGGCCTCTCTACTCTTGACCAATGGTTATTTCTGGAATGTGTTTCCAATGACCTAATTTGAGTTTGCAAGAGGAATTCCAACTCTTATCTATTGTTCTTATCTCTTCCTTCTAAAGCACATTTTCACTTAACAAATCAATTTAACAAAATGTTATAAAAATTTGGTTTAGCAGCTGGGCGGTGGTGGCACATGCCTTTAGTCCCAGCACTCGGGAGGCAGAGGCAAGTGGATCTCTGTGAGTTCGAGGCCAGCCTGGTCTACAGAGCAAGTTCCAGGACAGCTTCCAAAGCCACAGAGAAACCCTGTCTTGAAAAACCAAAGCCAACCAACCAAACAAACAAAAATTTGGTTTAGCAAATATTTATGAGGTGTCTACCAATGGCTAGATAGACATGTTCCTTGAATGTTCACTTTGTTGTTGAAGAGAAAGTTCTAGAGGCACCCTCATAGCTAGGGAACCTTAAGGGTAAATCTGAGTAGTAAGGGTAGAAGAAAAGCTGAGAAGGTTCTGGAGGTCAAAAATCTAGGGTCAATAAAACTGAAAAGCTCATTAGTCACAGTGGCAAGAGAGTTGGGGCATGGTAGCCTGGGAACAGGGTGCTAAGGCCAGGTAAGAGGCGGGAGTGGGGAGGAGCTCAGTGAGACTCTCTTGGTTTGGCAGTTGGAAGAGGGAGCTGGGCAGGGTTGTCTGGTCTTTGGGAATGAGAACAGGATGGAAGCAGATGAGTAGAGGCAAGAGAGGTGGCAGAAACAGTGAGGCCGGGCAGATGGACCGAGACAGGAGGGAAACCTGTCAATCAGAAGGAAGGCCAGGGGAGACATTTTAGTTTTACAGAGAAATCAGGCACTAGGGAAATGTCTGGAGATCTACAAAGATGACACCAACTAACAATCTAAGCAACAGAGGAGAGGCTACCTTAAATGCCCTCCCCTGATAATGAGATTGGTGACTGACTTATATGCCTCCTGATAGCCTTCATCCAGCAGCTGGTGGAAGTAGAAGCAGACACCCACAGCTTACCATTGAACTGAACTGGAATCCAGATGCAGGGAAGGATGAGTGATGAGCAAAGGGGTCCAGACCAGGCTGGTGAAACCCACAGAAACAGCTGACCTGAACATCGGGGAGCTCTTGGTCCCCAGACTGATAGCTGGGGTACCAGCATGGGACTGATCCAGACCCAAGGAATGTGGGTGTCAGTGAGGAAACCTCAGAAATCTACGGGACCTCCTGTAGTAGTTCAGTACTTATCCCTAGCATAGGTGTGGACTTTGGGAGCCCATTCCACATAGATGGATACTCCCTGAGCCAGGACACACGGGGGGTGGGCCTAGGCCCTATCCCAAAGGATATGATAGACTCTGATGACACCCTATGGAAGGCCTCACCATCCAGGGGGAGCAGAAAGGATATGTGATAGGCAGGGTTTTAGTTGGAGGGTGGTAGGGGAGGATGGGAGGGAGAGGGAACTGGGATTGTCATGTAAAACAATCTTGTTTCTAATTCAAATTAAAAAAAATCTGCAAAAAAAAAAAAAAAAGGCCAGGAAATAGGTGAATAAACATGTTTTAGGTTTGGAGTCTAAAGTGCTTTTTTTTTCTCCCCCCTTAGGGATAAAGGAGAAAAGGGTGGCAGGAGCATTGCTAAGAAAGAAGGGAGAGACCAGACACCCAAGTTTGTAACAGTCAGTGCGGAGAGTGGAGAGGGATCTCATCATTAAACAAAAGAAAACAATTAATTGTGGAGATAACGGGAAAAATGAACTCTCCATTCACAGCATGTGGTCCCCATCTGGGAACTGTTGAGTGCATGAGTCCAGCATCTAGCAGGGACATGGATATGCTGTTTGACATGTGGCTGCAGAGGAGAAAGGTCCATAAGGAACTGAAAGTTCCCAAAGTAGGACACTCTCTGGGTCTCACACCTGGAGAGGAGCAGACACAGTCAGTTCTGTTTGCACAGGGGAATTTCCAGTGTTTGCATCTTTGTTCTGGATCAGAGTGGCTTCCTAAGATCTTTGGTCTCTGGGATACTTTTACACTTGGACCAAATAATCTACTTGTAACCAACAGAAAGCTCTGGTTTCTTCATTGTGAGCGTGTGCAAGCACCAGGTTAGCTTCATTGACCTCATCAGTAAGACATGTCCACTGGTACCACCACACCTGCTCCCACTTGCTGGACATGTCCCCTGCACAAAGCAGGGAGCCCCCAACTAAGAACAGTCACTAATACTGATCCCACCCACTTTGAATTGAGCATGGCTGGCATTCTTACTGTGCTAGTATCTCAGTGTTCTAAATGACAGAATGTGGACTTTCCTGAATTGTTACAATTTCAGATTACTGGGCAAATTTGAGAAGATTTACCCCATTTCTTTTCTCTTTTCACCTTTGGATTTCTTTGTATTGTTTCATTTGTCCTTCCCTCCCGCTGTCTTTTGTTCTCCATACCCTCTTGCCCTAATCAGAATGTGAGTTAAGAGACACGTGCTTCACCCCGGTGCTAGGTCTGGAGCAACACAATGTGTTCTATTTTTATCTTTCCGCTTCCAGTCACAAATGAGCTGCAAGGACAGGCCCTTTCTGAGTGTCCTGAACATTTTTCCTGTCTGCGACTCTCCCCAGTAGGCTGGCTGCTGAATGTTCTCTTTAGGGAAATAGGCAAGTAGGGTCAAGAAGAAGACCACGGAATCAGTTCTTCCTCTCCCCGGATCCTGCCCTCTGTTCCTTCATTCAGATGTGAGTTGTGCCGGTACTTGGTGCCAGACCCAAGAGAGGCACAAATGAGGCTCTAGGCACTCAACGATGGAAGCACGGCTTTCTCTTGAGGGGTCTGCCTTCTGTGTCCCCAGGCAAGTTCCGTTCTCCATTTTCATGGTGAAAAAGGAGGAAACTGAGTCAGATGGTTTCTGGGGAACTTTTTGTTTTCACAGCTATGATAGTTAAGGTATTTTAATGAGTAATTTCTTACTCCATCCTGGACAACTTCTCTTTACACAGTAACATTTATATGGACTTTCCTATTAACCAGCATGTGTTCCAAAAATACGAAGGTATTTAAATATGAAGACACATTTTGGTGTAGTTATATTAGAAGATACTGTATATTCATTAAGAATGTTCCTTCCAAAAGTTTTTCATGGTCAGGAAATATATGCACACTGCACAGCTACAGCAGGAACAGATGCAAGTAGGAAGGAGGCACAACACTGGAGGGTAAGGAGTTTGCCAACAACCAAGTTTTTATAGTATTATCCTTGACTGGGTTACACATGTTTAATTTTGTGGGAATTGAACGCAGAGCCTCAAACATACTAAGTACATACTAAGTATATACCCTACCACTAATTTATAACCTCAGTCCACAAATATTTACATGTTTCTACTTTGTTATTTTCATTTTCCAAAATAATACCAGAGGACCAGAAAGATGGCTCAGAGGGCAACCATGCTTGCTGTCCTGAGTGTGACCGCTCAACCCCACAGTGGAAAGAGAAAACCGACTTCCAAAAGTTGTTCTTTGACTTCTGTGTATGCTCTGTGTCATATTGTCATATTCCAATACACACACACACACACACACACACACACACACACACACACACACACACCAATGATCATGTTTTTCTATAATTAAAAAGAATGTTAAAGTATATAAAAGTGATTGTTACTACAATAATTTTATCTACATTTTAAAAGATCCCCTAGAAGTCTGTATGAATTCTGACAGACATTGTCTATATGTATAGAATTCATAAGCCACATTTTTGAATTTTTTTGTTTCTTTGTTTTGTTTTTTGAGACAGGGTTTCTCTGTTTAGCTTTCTTTGAGTCTGTCCTGGAACTTGCTCGGTAGATTAGGCTGGCCTTGAACTCACAGAGATCCCCCTGCCTCTGCCTCCCGAGTGCTGGGATTAAAGGCATGCTCCACTACCTCCCAGCATTAAAACATTCTTATTTATTACATATACAGTGTTCTGTCTGCATATATGCCTTCAGGCCAAAGGAGGGAACTAGGTCTTATTATAAATGGTTGTGAGCCTCCATGTTGTTGCTGGGAATTGAACTCAGTACCTCTGTAAGAGCAACCAGTGCTCTTAACCTCCAAGCCATCTCTCCAGCCATGTTTAGAACTTTGAATTCATTAAATTTTCTGTTTTCAAACGTAATGAAAGTAGAATTCTGTAAATAAATTTTGTGTGCCAAAGCTCAGAGTGAATAGTGTCAGAATTGTAATTTGCCTTGAGTTTTGCAAATCTGCCTATAACACGGATCTCCTCACCCCAGATTATAAGCCTGTCAGATTCTATATCTTTCTGAAGAATGACAATCTTAAAGTATATGACAAAACCTCCTGGGCCCCAAATGGAGGGAAGAAAAGGCAGGCCCCTGAGAGTTATTCCCCGAGAAGGCTCTGCAAATGACATTCACTTGGAATAGATGCTATGACATTTTTGCTGAAACATGATTCAGGCTATCAGATCACAAACCAAGGGAATGCCGCAAATGCCAAATGGTATAAGTAATTGGCCTACACGAGAAGGCACTCCCTCCATGTATGGAAGACAAAAGCCCAGAGGAATAGCAGGTCAGTTACTTGGTAGTAAGGAAGCCCATTCATTCCCCACAGTGGAGGGGAGGGAAGAAAACAGTGACCAGAGTTGAGTGAGCCTCTAGAACAGCCATCAAGGAAGGCTTCCCTCCTTTTGCTTATTTCCAAATGGCCATTGTGTAGCTTGGCATTAAAGAAGATTGCACTGAGGCCTCTTGAAGCTGTGGACAAGCTTCCCATGTGTCAGCCACAGCCAGGGAGAGAGGCGAAAATCTACTGTTAGCTCACCTGGCCCCTGGAACTCGTAAGGGAAGATTTCATGTACAGCCATGCTGCTCAAAGTGTGGTCCTTTGACCAACAGCACCCAGGAGGTTCAGCAAGAAAAAAAAAATAAAATAAAAAAAAAGGTCTGGGGTCTCCAAAGATTCCCCCGCTCCAGACTGGGGGGAATCTTCATTTTAAAAGATTCCATGGAAATCTGTATGAAGTTTGACAAACATTGTCTATTGGTATGGAATCCACAAGCTACATACATTTTTAGAACTTTGGATTCATTCAATTTTCTGTTTTCAAATATAATGAAAATAAAATTCTTTAATGTGGCAAAAAGATTCATTCTCCATCTAAACTTGGTGTCTTTCCCCCAGATAAGATAATCAGAAGGAATTTGACACTTAAAAATTTCCTTTTAAACCTGGATTATTCCAGACAGTGGTGGCACATACCTTTAATCCCAGCAGTCAGAAGGTAGAGGCCTTCTGAGCAAGTGCCAGGACAGTCAGGACTACACAGAGAAACTTTGTCTCAAAACAAAACAAAGCAAAACAAAACAACAAAACCCAACCAGCCAACCAACCAACCAAACACCCAATAAAAGCCTACTTTATAGAAAAGCCAGCATTTTCTTAGCTATCCCAATTTTCTAAATTATTTATAGCCTTTTATAACTCAAGGCAATTTTTATTTTCATGAAGAGATTTATTTATCACAGACTTATAAAATTCTTGCTTTCTACCATTTCCACATTCTAGAAGGAAATGTTTCCTTGTTTCTGGAAATAATTTTAACTTGGCTTCTTGTTGCTGATGTGGAAGGTGGTGTTCTGGTGTTTGCACTGAAAATGCACTGGCAACCTGCTAAATGTTTGAGAACTCACACCAAGAAATGAGCCACCTGGGCACAGGAGGAATTCAAGTGGTGTTGACCCAGCGTCTTAGAGGTGACATTTCCCTAAACAGTGAATGACCAGATTGCAGTCCAGCTCATGGCATCATCAACTTACAACATCTGGCAAACACACTCATCAATTTAGCATTGTCCTCTAAGGCAACAGGTCTGGGAGAAAGCTTACAGATAAATTATACATCCCTTCAATTATTTTTTTCTTTCAATTATTTTTTATTACTGAAGAATGTTTTAAATGTCTTCTAAACATTTGGACTAAGTGAGAGGAAGGGATGAAGGGCTCTAATGCTAGAACTAAACACATAGAAAAGTTCACTCTCACCTGATTGTCGAACTCGTTGGAGAGTTTGCTGGACCAGAACCTCTGATCGTGGGACGATGATGATGAAGTCCACTTTGCTAAAGTGGCCGAGGTCCAGGCTCTGGCTGCCACTGTCTGCGATTGCACACACCTGGGACAAGAGTCTTCTGGCAACTGTGAGCTGTGGTTGATAAATTTGGAAGGTTTCGTTATCTACATCTAAAATTAAAAAAAGTTATAAGAACAATATTAATTCAGCTCTTTGACAGGCATTATGAATCCATATGGAGACATAAAACACAAAGGAAAAGCAATGTCTCATGACCAAGAATTCCCACTTGCTATTCTCATTTAATATGGAGTTTTAGGGATTTGCCTATTTCCCCCCTAAAACCTGAGTAAGAAGATATGTTAAAGAATTGGATATGACAGTTTTGCAAGTAAATTACTTAAATACTGGTGGATTATCTTACAACCCTTTTCCTAATTAAGTGGAGACAGACCACACTGTCACAGCTGGCCTAGGACTCAGCTGTAGAAAGGCAGTTTTCAGTTCTCTAAGACTCCCAGCACTGCCCAGTGCTGAAGCCCAGGCCTTGGCTAAGGAGGGAGGCAATTCTGTAGCTACAATACTGCGGGATTCCGTTAAGTTCTCTGGGTAGTACCAAAGTAAACATTTCTTTTTCAGCAAGTCAGCTCCAACACTGAACTTCTCCCTTTCTGACTAGACGACATGGACCAGAGACACAACCTTCACCTTTCTTCCTATTTGGCTTGGCTTTGCCAGCACTTGTGACCTGGCAGGCCTAGGAGGTGAAGTCACCGCCAGCCAGTACTGACGCCAGGACTATCCAGAGACCTGCCTTGTGAGAGAGCCAGCTGGCCTCTCAATAGGTGATGCACTGCACTGTCCAGATACTCTATGCATGTCTGTAGTTCTTTATTACAAGTTCTTACCAAGCCATCAATCCCTTTGCATGCCCCCCCCCCCACCAACACAAGGTCCAAGTGTAATGAGCAAATTGACAGGGCAGGCAACTGCCACTCCTTCTTGAAAGGGTTGCTTTGTATCAGGGACATGTGCTGGCAGTTTGACTGAAACAAAATCACAAGGCCCTAATTAACCAGTGCTAATTAAAGTTGTCTAAACTCAACAGAGGTGTAGCTGAGGTAGCCAGTACTCATAATACCCTAGCTACACTGATACAGAGGTATCCTTGATGACAGAGCTTAATGCTGTGAGTATCAACAGTAGAGTTGGGAGAATAGTTCAGTGGTAGGACACACCTCTAGATATATAGGGCCCTGAGTTTGATTCCCAGCACCAGAAAAGAAAAAGCAATACTAGCACCAATAATTTTTAAATTATGCATATGAGTGTTTTGTCTGCATATATGTCTGTGTACTATGTGTATGCCCAGTGCCCAAGGAGGCCAGAAGAGCACACTGGATTCCCTGGAACTAGTGCTATAGACATCTGTAAGTGGCTGTGTGGATGCTGGGAATTGAACTGGGGTCCTATGGAAGAGCATCCAGTGCTCGTACCACTGAGCCATCTATCTAGCATATATATATATATATATATATATATATATATATATATATATATATGTCTCTATTTTAATTCACAAAGACTTCCAATGAAGGAGCTAAAGAGATAACTCACTGGTTAAGGGCAAACATTGCTCTTGCAAAGAAACAGGGTTTGGTTCCCAGCATCCACATCTCGAAACCTTGGGTGATCCAGTACCCTCTTCTGATCTCTGTGGACACCTGAACATACCTGGCTTACATTCACACAAACACACACATACACATAAGTAAAAATTTAAAAAAAGTACTAATGAAACACACCTGTCTTCCAACATAAATAGGTTATTTGTTCCTTAGTTCACAGGCTGGCTGGCTGGGAACCAAATGTGTATATAGATTTGTATATATAATTTAACTGGGCAAACTCTGAAGTTTTTTGAAATCTAAAACAACATTTATCCAAGGGCCATTTCATTATAAAAATTTTATTATAAGCTTTAGTGCTTGTGAAGGTGTTTGTAGGTGTGCATGTGTCCATGTGCCACAGCATGCATGTGGAAGTTATGGGGTACTTGCAGGACTTGGTTTCCTCCTTCTACCATGTAAGGCCTGGGGTTTGAACTCAGGTCATCAGGCTTGGTGTTAATTACCTGTACCCATGGAGTCATCTTGCTGGCTTCAAGCAACTCTTCTTTTTAACTAACTAACTAACTAACTAACTAACTAACTAACTAACTAACTAATTATTTTTGAGACAGGGTCTCACTATTTAGCACTGGCTGTCCTAGAACTCACTATGCAGACCAGAGTGGCCTTGAACTCACAGAGGTCCACCCATTTCTGCCTCCCGAGTGCTGGGATTAAAGGCATGCACTATCATGCCTGGCTGACATTTCTTTTTAAATTAAAAAAAATATTTTTAAAAATGTGTATAGTGTTTTGGTTGCATGTATGTGCCTGGTTCCCTCAGAGGCCAGAGGAGGTATTGGATTCCCCCGGTAGTAGAGTTACAGATGGTTATGAACTGTCACGGGAGTGCTGGAATGAAACCTTGGTCCTTTGCAAAGCAATCAATGCTCTTAATTGGTTAGCCATTTCTCTAGTCCCTTCAAGCAACATTTCTTAAACAGGGACCAAGGATGTACTTGGAGATTTGTATGCATTTTGGGAATTAAGAAGTAATTAATTATTATTATCACATATGCATGCACAATGTCTGTGGTGTTCGGGAATACATGTGTGGAGGTCAAAGGAGTTGGTTCTCCCACTTTTATGTGGGCTCTGGGACTCTAAGTCAGGCCACTGGCTTGGTCTACATGCAGCCTGTACCTGCTGAGCAAATTCTAAACTTATTAACAATTCAAACAATTACTATAAACCCACTTAAATTTGTTGAATGATTGCTGTATTACCAAATATTATTGCTCAGAAGTCAAGACACTTGGAGGCCCATATTCATATTTGCTTTTACAGGAAGGTGAAGCCAAGCCCTGCTTTGACCTTCGTTGCCTGAGTGATCCACTATATAAATGATGCATCCTAGGCAGAGGAGGCCAGATGGCGTCATTAGCAGCTGTGGGGGGGGGCGGTGTTTCTTTTCTGTTTGTTTTCCTATTCTGTCTTATGATATCCCTATAATCAGTGAACTGGGGAAGAAAATTTTAATACCAAGGCACACAATGTAATAATCTGCTTCCTCCTCCCTGGCCAGTCACTGCCTACCACTGGGGCCCCTGACTCCTGCAACACACATGATGTGAGGTGACACTGTTCTGTCTGCCTGGAAGGGACAAGTCAGGGACTCAGGGAAAAGTGAGACAGTCCTGCATAGCCTGCAGTCTACATGTTTCATGAAGCTATTTGGGGCCCCCAGAAAGCACGACAATTCTCTGGGTAAAAACAGGAAAAAATTCTGAGGATCCAGCCAAATGTACAGACACATAGCTGTAATCCCAGAGTTTTGGAGGTAGAGGTTAGAGGGTCAAGAGTTCAAGACTAGACTCAGCTACATAATGAGTTCGAGGCCAGCCTTGTCTACAGAGCAAGTGCCGGGATAGGCTCCAAAGCTATACAGAGAAACCCTGTCTCAAAAAACAAAAACAAAAAAACAAAAAACAAAAACAAAAAATTAAAAAAGAGGGACTCCCTGAGGCAAGAAGATAACCAAATTGAAGGCCAGACAGTGCAGATAAACAGGAACCTGTCAGGAAAAAGACTCCAAGGAGAAGGCCACACAGGAAAGTCTTTCTGGACTCAGTTTACCACACATACAATGAAAAGCATGCTGTAACCTATGGCTTGAGGACTCCTCAAAACCCTGAGTTGTTTTGTTTTTTGTTTTAGTGTCTGTCACTTCCTTCTGCCTTAGGCCACATTACCCAGGTTTTGTGTGGGGATCATAGCAGCAGCCTCCTGAGGTGACACACACTCATTAAGGTCACCGTTGAAAGGGGTGACCACGCTGTCTCCTCTTCTTTGTTGTATTTTTTCTAGCAGCTTGTCCAGGTCATCGCCTATGACAAAATACAGTGGACTTAAGGTTATAATAAGCAACGTGCCTGAGTGGTTCTTATCAGTATCAGATGAGACAGGTGGGCTGGGTTCTCATTCAGGTTTGTTAGCTGGCCTGCAATTAAGTCAGAATTCCTACCTGGCCATCTCTCTGGCCATCTGTCCAACGTGTCTCTATAGTAAGAGCTTTTCTGCATGGCATCCACTCTGTGGGTTCATGCTTACAAACAGCATACTCTCAACATACTTTCTTTTGTCTTGAATCATGTACAAAAACGGGCAGAATGGGCCGTCTTTGTTTCTATCTGACATATGAAAAATCTCAGAACCAGGGAGAGACAGAGAAAACAGCCCGAGGCCATGCAGCAGTCACAGCTGAGCTGAAGCTCTACTCCTTGTATCCCTGTGCCTTCCTCTGGACCTCACATGGCTTCCTGTGGTCTTAGTCACATGAGTAAGGATAAACACCACTCCAAATGAGAGCTCTGCCAGCAAGCTTAAGCCCCACCTTCATCCCTGACAGGCTAAGATTTAAATTCAGACAACCACGCAACTAGGACTGGCAGGGTGGCCCAATCTTAAAACCACTTACCTAATGAGGTGGTTTTGAAATGCGATGCCAGGAAACTGACCTTTCCTGTGATGAGCTCATAACTAATTTCTTTCAAAAACTCACTTGTGGTAAGCATGCTTTCTGCCAGAGCTCGGGACTGACGCTGACCTGAAGGACAAGAGAGTAGGGTGATGACTCATGACTGGAGCTCATGCTTGCTGCAACATTAACTGATAAACACAGAAATAACAGAAGTCTAAAACTACAGGGACTTGACTAAGAAGGGCATGGCATGGCGAAAGGTCTATCTGAAACATCAATTTGAAGATCGTAATTGAAAAAAATGTATACATGAATATATGTAAAGGCCAGAGAAGTCCATGGAAAATACAACAGTGTGTTTACATGGTTGTTATGCATAGTTATCTTAAAAACAAACTTATGTGGAACTATTTTTAGAATTAAAAATACAAATGATCACACAGCTAGGAAACACAGAAGGGTGGGCAGGGAGTTTGGCCAGTGTACATTTGTGAGTGTGGATGGGATTTGATCTCTTTGTTAGGAAGTAGTGAGAGCCATCCAGTGAAGACAGGAGAAACGACAGACTGTGTGTTGATGGCTGTGAGGGATGGCACCTGACAGAGAGTCAGCACAGAGCACATTTTGTCATTTCTCTATTTTCTTAAGGGTTCCTGGGTGCTGTAGAGTAGGCTCTTCAGTGTGGAGAGTTCCTGGCAAATGGGACTGGTTGGCATAGACACTTGCAAAACTTTTACAATTTAGTGTGTGTGTGTGTGTGTGTGTGTGTGTGTGTGTGTGTGTGTGTGATGTGCTACAAATGCATGCAGGATCCTGAAAATCAGAATAGTGTGTTGGATCCCACAGAACTGGAGTTTCAGATAGTTGTGAGCTACCATATGGGTGCTGGGAATTAAACCCAGGTCCTCTGCAAGAGCAGCCAGTGCTTTTAACTTCGGAGCCATCTCTCCAGCCCCAACACATGCAAAACCTTTTAAGGACAGAAGTGACAGGAGATGGGGGAATCTGTTTCAAGAGTTAGCTTTAAAAGAATGTTTACAGAACCAGGTGCTGAGGCACCAGCCACACTGAGGCTTTAACACTTGATCTGAGAAAGACAGGGAAGTTAAAATTGGGAGGAGAAACCCAAGCCACAGCCATTAGCCAGAGAATAATCAGGTGGATGCTGGAAACACCCAATTGCTGCTTTTCAAATACACACAACAGAATGAATGCATTTAACAAGTGACAAGACTGAGCCCAAATCACACTTACCTAATACCACCACACAAAATTCATTCCCTCTGATTTTCGATGCACAAATGGCTACAACATAATCCGGCAGCCTCTGATAGTGTTTGATTTCACTGAGAAGCCTCAGTGTCTCTGAAATGCCCTCTGCCAGAGAGTTTTGGGTCACAATGACATGAACCATGTCTTGAGACACGCTGGCAGCTAATCTAGCGAGCCACGGGAGTTGTCCTGGTGACACGGGGGCACATGGAGCACCCATCTGCAGGGCCCGTTCTCTCACAGTAAATTCTTGCATAGCTTTCAGTATGATTTGCTCAAATTCTTCCCTGAGAGGTATCTGGTCATGACCTATATCAAGGAGAATTACAACTAGAATTTAGACGATCAGAGAAGAGAGAAAACACATAGTATCTAGCATCCAAAACTTCCTCTAAACCCACCACACTCCAACCAGTAAGTCCGTGTTTTTTTTTTTTTTTTTTTTTTTTTTTTTTTTCACAGTTGTCCCAAGTCACAGCTCATACTAACCACCTACAAATGGGAAATTCCCTCTTCATTTCTCTCTGGCCTCAATTTGTAAACCTCAGGCTCTGTTCTCCTATGCTCCAGGGATGCTCTCTTTCAAGGAGGATATAAGGTGCAAGACCAATTCTGTTGCACGTCCTGAGAGGCAATCACTCCCAACCTCAGCATGAGATTCTGCTAATGACTAATAAAATGAGCCAACACACTGGTGTATAATCAATTTTAGGTTCCATTCATTTTTCATTTTATGCAGATACTTGAAAAATACTTTAATATGTTGTCTTCACCTAATTTTGACATTATCCACAGGAAAATTAATTATTTTTTCCCAACCTACATAATACATGGCCTCCAACTTTCCCCTCTCTTCTGGATTGCTGAATATGACATCTGGCCTCTTCCCCTTGACATAGTTGAGCTAAGCTTTCACTGATGACCTGTGACCCTGAAATTAAAGGGATTTTGTTTCTTATTGTCCTTAGAAACTTAACCAGTCTTCAGAACAAAATCAGTAGGCACCCAAGTGGTACAAAGTAACTAATATTTCTTCCCTTAGTTTAAGTTAAAACCCAGGGGACTTGTTCTGCCTGTTTTTCCCCTGTGTGCATCTGAGATTCCAGACTCAAGGGCTCCGTCAGCTGGAGCAGACCCTTCAGTATCTATGATCTGAGGCTAAGTCCTGGCTTTAACCCCAGGCTACAGCACAGAGGTAAGGGTGGGGACCTCTGTCTGGAAGGCAACTCCAACAGTCAGAAACTATCCTCCCTCTGATGGCAGTAAGAAAATCAGGGGTTTAATTATTATTTTTAAAAGACAAGTGGGATTATACAACATATAACATTAAAAATAGAACACATTCCAACAAATAAGTAATTTATATTGGAGAAGCCAGGGCTGGTTGAGGGCCAGGGAGAATGAAAACCTCATAGACAGGTGCTGGTTTTCTGTACATAGAAACAACAAGAAAGCACATTTGCTACATTAATTT
Organism: Cricetulus griseus; assembly: GCF_003668045.3. NCBI lineage: Eukaryota > Metazoa > Chordata > Mammalia > Rodentia > Cricetidae > Cricetulus > Cricetulus griseus. The sequence goes on from NC_048595.1 coordinate 225,993,434, forward strand.
TGTTTCTGGATCTAGAGGGATTATAGCCTGGCACTTGCTATAGCTTGGCACCTGATTTGGGTTTGGTCCCCAGGACTCTACTTGCCCAGCCTGAAACATGGGTTTCTCATGTCCTTCCCACCCCTACTCCTTGCTGGGTAGTAGTGAATGGTGGGATGTTAGGCTTTGCTTTTAAATCAGTTGGGAGTCACTGGACCTCTGATCTTCACCCGGTTTCAAAAAATTAGCATCATGGTTTGTATTTACCACATTCATACTGTATAGTGAATGCAAACTGGCTGAATTTGTACTTTGAAATGAAGGGAAAGTGGTCATTTTTTTATATAAGTTTCTTCTTCTGGAGCACATGATAAATGAAAAGCAGGAGGCCCTATCTCCATTTTCTAGTGTCTTCTATTGAAAACCTGAAAGGTTCAGTGGCCCAGTTTATAATTGTGAGAGACCTAGGGCAAACCAGGAGCCAGCAACACATTCTCTTGGGACATGTAATGAATCCATGCAAAGGCACTTGGGGAAAATAAAGTGGTATAGCATGTTCCCAGAATTCTTTGTAATCTTGAAACTCTTTTGTAAAATTTTGATTGAATCACTGTTAAGAAACAAAGGTGGGGGGCATGAACTCAAGTTAGAGCTACATGTGATCCCCACTTCTCCATCACTACCACATTCAGTCCTGACTGGATTCTAGGATTCTTTTCTCTACTTCTTCCAAGCTCTGTGACAGTAATTTTCCCTCTGAGAACTATCTCCTGGAGCATCAGCTCTGATGGCTTTTCAGATGGAGCCACCACAATAGGAAGGAACAGGTTTCCAGCAGGCCTGGAGCCCACCTGGATTCAATGGCTCCATTATCTACTTCAAAAGGTTTCCAGCTTGTGAAATAACAGAAAAAACATTTTAAGTGACTGCCATTCAACGGCCCTTTCTTTCTGAAGAATCTTGCTTTTCTTTTTCCCTGTCAGTGCTCAGAGAAAGAAGTATTAAAGCTGTCATTTTAAAAGTTTGTGTAACTTTTTAAAAATGTCTATAATCTATGCCTATTCTTGTTGCTTCTCAAACTTAGAGAGACAGAACAATTTTTTTTTCTTTCATGAATACCAGAACAACTTGTTGGGGGACAGAGAAGTCCCAACACACAAACCTAGGTGAAAAAAAGGAAGAAAGGAAGGAAGAAGGGAGGGAGGGGAGAGAGAGGGAGGGATGGGTGAGCTATTTATACTATATACCAACAGACCTAATGACTGGAAGTAAAATTCTACAGATAATTGACCCTGAAGAGCAAAAAAAGAATCTTGTTTAATTAAATCAGAAACCTCTAAGTTAAGAGGTTTTTAATAGCTTGAAAGAAGATATTTTATTTTTTCCATTTAGTTAACTAGGACCCTGGTTTTCTTGGAAGGTTATTAAGGCTGAAAAGAAAAGACAGAACGAACGACTGGCCTGTTTGCGATGGTTTGGAGAGCATCTGGGTGTGCTTTCAGGCCCTGGAAGTCAGTCCAAAGTGTGGAGATTTAAGTTTATGACATCAAAGGATCGGACGAGTTGATTTTATAACAAGTACAGTTTAAGTTACAGATTTATTATGAAAGTGGGTTCCATGCAAAATGTGGCTAAAAAGTCCCTGTCAGGGCTGAGCCCACATTGGGTGGAGACAGTATCAAGGAGTCTCCTGGGAAATTAAATATCCTTGCCAGTGTTGCCACACAACACTGGAAAGGCTATGTCTGGTTTGCTGAAACTTTTGCTTTTAAAATACTATCTCAGTATTTTTGTGGTTTCTTAACACCATAGAACTTTGTAACATAACAAACAAACAAACAAACAAACAAACAAAACCAAAGACCCTTATGGCCAGGATAGGCTCCAAAGCTACACAGAGAAACCCTGTCTCAAAAAACCAAAAGAAAAAAGAAAAAAAAAACAAACCCTTATGAGTACAAACAAAAATTTTTATATGAAAATTTACACCTCAAACCTTTTCCTAAACAAATCAATGGTGTGAATCTCAGAGTGAAGGTGTAATTAGGCTTTATATTTGATGGCTCACTGTGGTTTGCAAAATAAAGGACATTTCAATGTAAATGTTGCTGAGCCACCACACTGTTGTCAGGACACCTGCATGTACTCACTGTAGGTTCAGAGGAAGTGAAGGGTTCATGACCTTTGCCTCCCTCTTTCCCTAAGGCCTTCCTTCCCACAAGGGCTAGGGAGCGTCATGAGACTGGACACTAGAGGGAGCAATCTGCCTCTTTTATGACAAGCGTGGAGAAAAGGGAAAAAAAGCAAAGCTATAGAGAGGAAAGCAAAAAGTCTGAAGACTGGGTAGAAGGAGAAACTTGGAAAGAACATATGAGCCAGGCAGGCAGACGAATTGAAAAATGACACAACACATTCCAAACAAACAAACAAACAAACAAACAAACAAACACAATTTAAAAGGTTCCTAGCCCATGACTCTGGAGAGCAACTTACCTAACCGCACAAGATACTGTACAGTCAGAAGGATCATGTTTTCCACACTCAGGAGTTGGGTGCTCGCCAACCCTAATTGCTCTAGCTCTTTGTTTTCCAACTGTGGAATCTTGTAGCAATTCACCAGCAAAGGACTCACAACAATGTCACCAACATTTCCATAGAAATAGGGTAAAGTTCCGTAGCCTGTCCCCAAAGAAACAAGTCAGTAAGCACTTCTGAATTCCAGTCATGCACACCAGCTCAGTGACATGCTCAGAAACCCTGTGCCCTGCTAGAATAGGGAATTCACCTGCATGTTACATATTCTATAGAAACTGAGGGGGCACTCCAGTTATATCACGCTTGTCACAGGAGGGATTCTGTGAGCACTATAGTTCTGTCACAGAGGATCGATGTCGTGATAACTAGTTCCAGATCAACTTTCTTTTCAGATGAGAAAACAAATTATGATAACTTTTCAGTTCCCCAGTGTTTTGGAAGGTGGGGGAAGTTAAGCTAAACTCACCGACACACCAATAGTCTATTAACTAATAGCAAATGCTTAGAGAATTCTTACTCGTTTTACTATACTAGTGTTTTGGGTTTTTTTGTTCAGATTTTTATGTGTATGAGTATTTTGCCTGCATATATGTCTGTGCACCATGTGTGTGTCTGGTGTCCAGAGTTCAGAAGAGGGTGTTGGACACTGACTAACTGACTAGCATCCCTGACACTGGAGCTAAGGATGGTTATGAGCCATCACATGGGTGCTAGGAATTGTCCCTGGGTTCTCTGCAAGAGCAGCAAGTGCTCTCAACAACTCACCCATCCCTTTAGCCCCTTATTGGTATTTATGTTAGTTTTTCTGAATGCCAGGGAATGCCCCAGAAATACATTTAAAAGGTACCCTGCTTTGGTGGTGCAGTAAAGAGAACTATCCATCTCTGAGACTTTCTTTTGAGACAGGGCTCCACTAAGTAGCTCTGGATGGACCTCAATATGCAGACCAGGTTGACCTTGAACTCACAGAGACCTCCTATGCTGGGACTAAGGGAATGTGCCACCATACCTGGTCTCTGTGAGACAGAAAGTTTCTAACAGTCACACGTCAAAAGAACAAAGGGCCCCCACATTCCTCATAGTTCTAAGGCTTAGCTACTTTATGCTGATACTAAGACCCTCTGAGCCACATGAATCTAAATCAATGGGACTCCCCCAATACCTCCAGACCCAGGATCAGTGGACAGGGTGATCTGATAAAACTTGAAGTAAAAACACCCAAGTCAACAGAGTCAGGCCACCACGGAGCAGATAATGACTCATGTTAACACATCCTGCCTGCTTTATCATGGAAAGAAACAGGCACTCTTCTTCTGGTCTAGACCTGCCTGCCTACCAGAGCTGGAATCCTAGAATTTAGACCCCTAAACAACCTACTTTCGATGGCAGTTAGCAGCTGGGGAGGGGAGGATTGTCTCTACAAAGATGCTGGCTCACAGAGACCAATGCCCCAGGGGTGCCTGCTTCCCTGGTGAGGCCTGTGGGTTGGCTTAGCTTGTTTCTGGGATTTGGCTTCCTATGACTGGACTGTCTGCTTCCTCAGCCTGTCCACTTTGAGCAGGCTTTGGCACACAGCTTGAATCTCAGGGTCTGAAGGGTTTCTAAGACACTTCCAGACAGAGGTAAACCCTGTCTCCCAAGACGTCTTGAAGCTCTGCCAGCTCTCCTATTCCAGTGTGTCATAATGTTATCTTAGTGTGTGGTAACTGTTGTTTCCTGACTCCCTCACTTGGAGAGATTCTTGAGGGGCAGAGTGTTATTCTCAGTTTCAAACCATGTGCTTAATACTGCATGAAGGGACTGGCAATGGGAGGTTGATACAATCAATAAAGACAAATACATAGACTCATGAGTGTGTGAATGAACCCACAGACCAGAGTCTAGACGATGGAATTTGGCTACCTTACCTATCAGGATCACTGGTCTAACTCCTGAGTTACTCAGCAGGTTTTCAGGAACAATCACTGTTTCCCCTGCAGGGACAGGCCGAGGCTGGAGAATTCCAGTTAAGGGGGTCTGTGGAACTGGGGCAGATAAGAGGGGCTCTGGGAAGAAAAAAGTTGTTTGACAAGAAAGATTAGGCATGGGCTAACTGGGAAACTTCAGAAGCCAATGCAGTTTTAATACTTTAGAAGCTTTAGAAGTCTGATAGTTTACTGTGTGTGGTTTCTTTTTCATTAACATACTCATTGCAGAAAACTAAAAGAAAAACAGAAGTAAAACAACAAATCAACCACAATCATTCCACTGTGGATAATGACCACTGAGGATCTGGTGGCATCTTCTAAGCAATCTTTTGGATTTAGCTTTGTATTTCATATTTACCATGCCCTAGTGACCAAAACGTGGTTTTCTATTATATAAAGCTGAGAACAGAAACACCATTAATCATTTCTACCTGGAAGCAACAGTGATAACATATAGTCATAGTTCCTTGCATATATGAGATTTCTATTGGTCTTTAAAACTACCTAAGCAAATTAAAAAATGTAAAGACCCCTACATAGTTCTTGGGGTTGGAACACTTGTTACTGTCTACCAAGTAGAACAGGTAGACAAATGTTTGAACACTTAGCTGTGGATACCTTTGGACACAGTCTGGATAGCATGAAGGAGAGCCAGGTAACTCTTCATAGTGTAGTTGCAGACTAAACCATGAAAGCCAAAGTAACCAAGATGTGTCATACAGAGAACAAATTTAGAAGGTCGACTCTAACACCACTGCTGACAAAGCAAGTCTGTATGTGCCCTGTGCTGGTTTAGTTGTTAGCATCAGGCCCTATGCAACAAATAACTTATCAACTTCATGGTTAAAACTAAGATCAGTTGTAATAGTACATGAACTTACATGGAAGGACTACATTATGGAGACAAAATATTAACTACTATCAATACCCTTATATAATACTGCTAATCACAATGATTGATTGAGGGCATTTATCTTCAAAGGATGAGGGCAGGAGCAGAACTTATCTCTGCTAATTAAAGAAAAACTTTTAAATACATCTTCAGTTAAAATCTCACCAGTTCTTGAAAGAGGACGGACTGTGGGAACAGGCATAACTAGAGAAGGCTGGGAGACAGGTGACCCAGGATACCATCCCCGGTGTCGTTTCTTAGGTGGGCCAGAAATGAACATGTTAGCTGAAAACAAAAAGGGAAAGCAGCTTTGTCCTCAGCAGTGGGAAGAGAGAACGAATACCAAGGGATCACATGGCCTTTCCTTTGTCCGAGTCACTGTCCTATGGGCAATGATAGAGCTAGGAAAAGTCACACTCACAATCCAACACCACACTAACAATTGTAACCACATGCTGTTTTACACTTTACAGTTTTAAACAGATTATTTGATTTGATTCTATTGACATCTCTGTTAAGTTGTGGGACAAATCTTGGTAAATGGAGAAAAAGTATCTCATGTCATGCAAATCTTTTCAGACAGAGTTCTGTACTTCAGTAAGTAAAAGACAGATGTGAGTTTCAAGGTTCTTCACTATAATTTTGATTAAACACTTATTTCCCAGTTAGGCTTACCCATGTAGAATCTCCAAGACATTTAACAGTTACTGTTCACATCAATCATAAAATTTCAAAATGTTGTGTTTTAAGCAAAGGGAAGGCTCTACAGTGTATGTTCAGATAATTAATTGTTCAAAAATCTGTAGCACCAGGCCAAAGGGATGGTTCAGTTGGTGAAGTGTTACACAAACGTGAGGGCCTGAGGACAATCTTCAGAATCCATGTAAAAAGGCCAGGCACAGAGGCCTTTAAAATCAATGCCGTGCAGACAACAGGATCCTGGGCTCACTGACCAGCCAGTCTATGCCATCTGTGGACTCTGGGTTCAGTGAGAGACCCTGTCTCAAAGGATTATGTGGAGAGCTATAGGGGAAGACAACTAATGTGGACTTTTGGCTCCTCACATGTGTACATATGCACATAGCTCCTTGTTCTCTCTCTCTCTCTCTCTCTCTCTCTCTCTCTCTCTCTCTCCTGTTTCTGTCTCTTTCTCTCTCCTCCCTCTTTCTCCTCTGTCTGTCTGTCTGTCTGTCTGTCTCTCTCTCTCTCTCTCTCTCTCTCTCACACACACACACACACACACACACACACACACACTGTACCTTGGTCTATGGATGTGTAGCTAGGTCTTGGTGACAAAGAGTAGTTCCCGGGGCGGGATGGAGTGGACATGGATGAGCCACTCTTCCCTCCATGGCTACTGGTCCCATTTGCTGCTTCTGTAGAACAGAGGTTTGGAGGACACTGTTAGTGAAGCAGCAGGCTTCTGGTAAACCTCACACTTGAGCGTTCAGGGAAACGTCAGACAGGACTCAGCCCAGTTGCATAAAACCAGCTATAACTATCAGAGCAATTACCTTCATTAAACTTAACTGTCAGGCATGTCAATGACTAGAATACATTAAAAAAGTAGATGTACCCAGGAATAATTTCCTGGGACCCTAAGAAATCTAGATTTAGTGCACACTCATAACTACTGAGCTGTCTCTTCACTGAGCCTTCTCTCCAGCCATTTTAGGTTTCCTTTAATGTACAGTAATTTCTTTTCTTTTAAAAAATATTTCTTGTGGGGCTGGAGAGATGGCTCAGAGGTTAAGAGCACCGACTGCTCTTCCAGAGGTCCTAAGTTCAATTCCCAGCAACCACATGGTGGCTCACAACCATCCATTATGAGATCTGGTGCCCTCTTCTGATGTGCAGATAAAAATGGAAGCAGAATGTTGTATACATAATAAATAAAATATTAAAAAAAATTTCTTGTGATTATTTTTCTTTTGAAAAATCTTGAAGAATTTGCTGGTTCAATGTTCCTATTATCATTGAACATTTCTGTGTCCACTGTATTTCCAATAAATTAATTGCTAGCAGCCTAGTCAAATTCATATTTTTAATTTTTTTTTTGCAAAAGAATCTCAAAGACAGCTGTAAATATCCACCAGGGAGCAAAGAGTGGACAGTTTTCTCTCTCCTAAGGATATTAGGAATGATTAGTGGGGATTCAAAATTTGTTAGCCTCTTTTTCTTTTTAAAATTTCATTTTTAGGGTCTATGTGCAGTGGCACTCGCCTTTAATCCCAGCACTCAGAAGGCAAAGACAGTTGACTCTCTGTGAGTTTGAGGCCAGCCTGATCTACAAATCAAGTTCTAGGACAACCAGGACTGTTACACAATTATGTGTGTGCATGTGTGTTTACATGTGGGTTTGTGCATATGCATGTGGTAGCCACAAAGTAGAAGAAGCCATCAGATTTCCTGGTCCTGGAGTTACAGGAAGTTGTGAGCTGACTGAGGTAGGTACTGGGAACTCCCATCCTTTGCCAGAAGCAGTATGCATTTTTTGTTTGTTTGTTTTTTGAGACATGGTTTCTCTGTGTAGTCCTGATTTTCTTGAAACTAGCTCTGTAGACCAGACAGGCCTAGAAAGCACAGAGATCTGCCAGCCTCTGCCACCCGAGTGCTGGGATTAAAGATTTGTGCCACCATTGCCTGGCTAGCAGTCATTCTTAATTACTGAGCATAATTCTTGCATTATGAAGTCAACTTTAGTAACTTCTTTGATTACTTATCTATTATTTCATTATTTTTCATCATTGTGAAAACTTTAGTTTGTTCATATTTAAAATCTAACTAGGAGATAAATAGCTGGGCTAGAGTAAAAAACAAGATGGATTTTATAAACTGTGATGTCTAACTTTTTGATCATGTCCCAGAACGATAGGCTCTCTGTGTTACCATTTCTTTTCCTTAAGCACTGAAATTTTCTAGGATTCCACCCTTCATCATAGTCTGCGACATCATGTATCTTTCATGGCTAATATTAACCTTGATGGTTTTACTGACATGTTGGTAGCTCCCCTCTATCCATCCATCAATAAATGAGTGATGGACAGCTCCACTTATTGGGACTACACATGTCCATGTGCTCGCCTCCCGGAGAGTCTGTTCCCTTTTCCACAGTCCCTGTCTCAGATGATGGCACCATTAGCCCAGAAAGATTGATGTCAACTGAGGCACTTTCTCCTTCAGGCACATGTTAATCTGCCAGGTCCATGTGATTTCATTCCCTGAGCAGCTCTCCATTTTGTCTTACCTTCTCCAATCTCTTATCACTCTGGCTAAGGACCTCAGCACCTCTCACTTAAACTAATGAAATGACCTCAGAGAAGTATTTCTACCTCTTGTTCTTACATGTTACTTCCGAGAACATCTGGTTCAAATTCAAACCAGAATAGGCCAGTTCTCTGCTCCACAAATTTATGGTAAAATCCATGTTTCTCAGCCTGCCTTCCTGTGACTGCCTCCTGCCACTTTGAGTTGTACATTTTATGTTTCAAGTCCAAAATGTAAGAAAGTTCTTACACATCTTATAATTTTCTTTTTTTTCCTTCTCGAAGGACCCTTTCTCCTGTTTGTTTTTTATTTGTTCATTTGTTTTTCAAGGCAGTGTTTCTCTGTATAGCCCTAACTGTCCTGGAACTCACTCTGTATGTCAGGCTGGCCTTGAACTCATAGAGATCCATCTGCCTCTGCCTCCTGAGTGCTGGGATTAGAGGTGTGTGCCACCACGCCAGCTCTCAGATTCTTGTTGTCACTCATTTCTGCTAGTACTGGAATATGAACTATCTTCCCCCATCCCTTTGGAAAGTACCTTTTTCCTCATTCTTAAGACCAATCTCCTCCCAGTTATTCCTGAAATGCTGGCTACAGCACATTGAAAAGATCTTGTAAACCTGTCACCTTTACTGGATTTGAGACATCTGGGGTCAAGCATTGTTTGTTTTTATAACCTCAGGTGCTAGTCACAGCAGGAGCACAAGAAACATTTGTTGAGCAGAGTCAAACTCTAGTCTTCTGTGCACTAAATGTCATTTTGACTTCTCTGCTTGGATCGCAGACAGAGGCAAGCTTTGTCCAATATTGCATTATTTTAGTCAGTTTCATGGCCATCTTAGACTGGCAGGTAGAAGGGGAGTCTGTTTTCAAACACTAATTTGTCAATAAATTTCACACAAGTCATTTGGTATATTAAAAAAAAAAAGGAAGGAAGGAAGGAAAACATCACCTGAAACAAAAGTCTTTCCTACAACCTGCAAAGATAAAGGCAGTGGTTTCACAACATTCTTATTCCAGGTCAGGTCCTGAGCGCCACTTAAATTGATTGAAGAATTAGCTGGACTGAGAGTTGGCGAATCTTGAAAATGAGAGAGGTTGTTTAAATTAGAAGCATTATATATGCAGGAAGAAAGTTAAAATGGCAGGGGTGAGCTGAGGAAAAGCAGGAAGGAGGATTTAGCTTCTTTCTGGAACTATTCAGATACTTTAGAAAAGTCAATGTGTATGTATTCAGGCTTAATTAGTTTTTATTAAACAAACATGCACTAGGAGTTAGGTGTTAGGAGCTACTGTAAGTGCTTCAAATATATTAATTCACTTGATCCATGTAACACTTTAGGAATTTACGTCATGGTAGTTGGTCAAACTCAGATGACCTGTCGATGGGGTATCTATGCTCCATATCCAAATTATGTCCACAGTTCCTTCAGAGATGAGCTATATCTATCTGTGTACAGATAAATCTCTTGTGTTTGTACATGCTTGTGCTTATATGCAGTCGTATGTGTATGAATACATATGTGCAGAAGTATGTGTGCACACGTGTGGACATCAGAAGTCATGTCAGGCATCTACCTCAGCTGCTTTCCACTCTAATTTTTGAGACAGGGCTTCACTGCATCTGGAGCTAGTTAGTAAGTTTCAGGGATCCTCCTGTCTATCATTTCCCAATACTGGATTTACAAGTGTTGTGATGCTTGCCAATAATACAAGCATGTGGGAGGATGACAAGCAAGAGTTACAAGTTCAAGGCCAGCCTGGGGTACAGGGTAACTAAAAAAAAAATGGTGGGCTTTCCTTCTGCCTGGCTTTCATACTACTAGAGGTGCTAAGGGGCTGCTGAGGGAGGGCAATAGCAGCATGAATGCTATAGGGATAGCCTTCTGCTTTCTGAGTGGATTTAAGGCCCACTCCATAGGAAGCAATTGCGTGGTACTGCAAATCTGACAAAGATCCATGGCTAGGGAGCTCACAGACCCTAATTGTGAACCTATTATTATTATTTTGGTAAATGGAGATAGAAACAAACTGCCCTCTACATTTGTATCTCCCTGCTCATAGATCAGTCCTTATCAGAGAACCCTCTTTGTGCAGTGGATGATGGTTGACGAATAAACTCACAACTGGTCAAAGCAGAGACTCAGTTGGTCAAAATGGGACAGTTATTCCCCATGTCTCTCCTTGAGGCCCAGGGAAGATCATGGAAGAAGGGATGGAAAGACAATAGTGCCAGAGGCTGGGCAGGCCTGACTGAAGATGAGGGCTGCCTTCTAGGGCTGCAGGACTCTTGAACTCAGAGCAGCTGTAGCCATAAAGACCTGCCTAAGATCACCATGGATGAGGAGGGGCTCATGAGCTCCCATTCTAGTTGAGGAACTAACGGTATTGATGGCTGCTAGCGGAGGGAAAGTCAGTTTTCTTTAAGGGTATGGTCACTGGTAGGTTTACCATACTGTGGAGGATAGCCGCGAGCATATAGGCAGAGTAAATTGGACTTAATGGGTTATTAAGAAAAAAAAATTAAAAAGAGGGTATGAAGTTGAGATAGCCAGTGGGGTAAGGGTAAGAGTGGAGAATGAATATGATCAAAATGCATTTTCTGTATATACTAAATTCTCAACTAATAAAAATATGATTTTTTAAAAGGATGTGGGAGTAGGGGGATGGCTCAGTGGATGAAGTAGACAATGTCAGCCATGAAGACTTGGGTTTTGATCTCCAGTACCCATGTAAAAAGCTAAGCTTGTTGGCATGCACACAATAAAATGCAGTAAGTTGTTATAAAGTGTGTAATATCTGAATTTATTATATTTAGTGTGATAATTCAGTATTAAATTGTTTATAAAATATTAAAATTATAATTATGAATAAACTGTACAAGAGAAGTAAAAACTTATACTATGAATTGTTAAAGAAAACTAAGTAGCTAGGGGATGGTGGCACACATCTTTAATCCCAGTACTAGGGTGGCAGAGGCAGGCAGCTCTCTGTGAGTTCAAGGCCAGCCTGGTCTACAGAGTGAGTTCCAGGATATCCAGGGCTACACAGAGAAACTTCTGTCTCAAACAAACAAACAAACAAACAAACAACCCAAAAGCTAAACTATAATTAGAAACTAGAGGAATGCAAATCAAAGTTACAATGAGATACTACTCATCCAAGAACACTGTAATAAAAGGAGAAGGAAACAGAATTGGCAAGGACCTAGAAACACTGGACCCCTTGGTCATTGCTTATCATAGGTCATTGCTTAAAATGGGGCAGCCTTGTTAGCAAATGGTTCCTCCAGTCCATGGCACTAATGTAAGACCCAGAACTCTCCCAGGCATGAAATGAAAGAAAGTGAAAACCATGTCTATACAAAGAAACTGTCCACAAATGTTTGCAGAATTCCCTTCATTTTATTGGTTGATTGATTGTTGGCTGGGGATTGAACTTTATGCTGCCTATAAAGTCCTCCAGAGAGCCCCACTGGTGTTCCTATAAGACTCCATGTGTTAATGTAAATACACACTGATTAATGGATGAACAAATTTCAGTTTATGTAGACAACAGAATATTATTTATCGGGGAAGGAGTGCATCACTGGCATATGCTACAAATGAGTCAAATGAATGAAGCCAGTTGGTAAATGTCAATAAAATGCCCAGCATAGAGAATCAGTAGAAACAGGAGGCAGACTTGGAGCTTCTCGAGGGTGAGGAGGGGTTAAATTAGGACTGTGAAGGTTCTCCTCAGGGTGCTGACACATTCTGCTGGACATAGTGGTGCACTGAGGCAGATCAAGAGTTTCAGACAAGCCTGAGCTTTATGTGAGATCAAGTACCAATAACTTGCTGCATCCATTGACTTGCAAACTTGTAATGGCTGAAATGTATGATATGTGAATTACGTCTCAATATCAATAAAACCATTATTCAAAAATGCTGCAAGTACTTCTCCAATATAAATAAATCTTTAAAAAAGAAAAAAAATGCTGTAAGTAAAATTATAAGGCAAATGAAACCCATGTAAGTGACAGTATGGTCAGTAGAATCCAGAAAGAAAATGGCCACTGCTTGTTGCCCTGCATCTCACTGGTCCACCTTTAATGTCAGCAGGGGCTCCAGTGGACAGTGCCCTGTGAACTCACTCTCTTGGAGAAAGACTCCTACAAGTTCACAGCTGGTTTTTCCAGCTTTTTGTCTCTGAGCCTTCTTCAAGGTCATCAAGATCTTTGAACCCTTCAGTACTTATCCCTAGCATAGGTGTGGACTTTGGGAGCCCATTCCACATACAGGGATACTGCTGAGCCAAGACACACAGGGGTGGGCCTAGGCCCTATCCCAAAGGGTATGACAGACTCTGATGACCCCCTATGGAAGGCCTCACCCTCCCTGGGGAGCAGAAAGGGTATGTGATAGGTAGGGTTTTAGATGGGGGGAGGTGGTAGGGCAGGAGGGGAGGGAGTGGGAACTGGGATGGACATGTAAAACAATCTTGTTTCTAATTCAAATAAAAAAAATATAAAGAAAAAAAAAAGATCCCTGAATCCTGTAAACCTGTCCAGAAATGTGAGGGAGTATAATGCTTCAGAAGCAGTCCTCAATTAGTTAACTGCCTGAGGGAACAGAGGCCAAAAGAGGCCTCCATCTTTAGGAGGCCATTCTGGAAGGCCTTCTGCATGCTTCTTAGTGAATCTGATAGACTCAGACTTTCTTGGGCTATAGCGATCACATAGAAAACACTCTTGCACACTGGCTTACTCCTGCTTCCAGGGGTCAGTTCCCAAATAAAATACAATACTCAAGTTCTTATCTTAGGCTCCGATTCTATTGGGATCCAAACCATATCAACAGTTTTAAAAAGAAAGAGGCAACAATATACAAGTAGAGTTTATAGAAAAGTTAAATAGTTTAAGACACTCAATGTCAATCATAAGGGACATGTTAAGTCAAAACCACACCCAGATATCATTGTTCCCTATCAGAGTGACACAAAACTGAAAGTTTCCATAATAAATTCTGTTAGCACCTGTGCAAATGCAAACTGCCACGATGCCCTGGAGACTGGATCCGTGGAAATTATGGATGAGTACATGTTTAGCCCAGCAATTTGTGGACACAAGAAAGAGATGGTATGTGCTGGTGTTACTCACTGCTGAGTCTTCAGGAAGGATGTAAACACCCTCCAGCACTGGGTCAGGCTAAATAATTACGGTATGCCCGGGGACCATGAAAATACATTGCACTAAAAACCAGTGGAGGAAGCTCTCTATCTGTAAAGACCTCTCAGACAGCAACAGGAAGCAAGAGATGCAGGCAATGTGTAAAATCTGCTGCCTTTAGAGCAAGCAAAGTGTGTCAAGCAAAGTCTGTATTTGTGCTTGATTAAATATATACATAAAGAACTTTAGAAAGATGGCTTACTCCTTTTGTATCAGTGTGAAAAACACCTCACAGAAGCAACTTAAGGAAGAAAAGGGTTATTTTGGCTCATGGGTTCAGTCCATCATGCTCCAACCATAACAGGTACATAAGAAAGGAATTCTGTGATTATCTTCTTGCAGCCAGGCATGTAGCAACCAGGTGGTATGGAAGAGAAGCTTACTATACACATATGAACATATCATATATGTACACATGTAAAAACACATGAACACAGGTGTCTTAGTTAGGGTTTCAATTGCTGTGGTGAAACACCATGACCAAAGCCCAAAGCAAGTTGGGGAGGAATGAGTTCATTCAGCTTACACTTCTACATCACAGTTCATCATCAAAGGAAGTCAGGACAGAAACTCAAACAGGGCAAAAACCTGGAGACAGGAGCTGGTGCAGAGGTCATGGAGGGGCGCTGCTTGCTGGCTTGCTCAGTCTGCTTTCTTATAGAACCCAGGACACCAGCCCAAGGATGATGGCACCACCCACAATGGTCTGGGCCTTCCCCATTGATCACTAGTTAAGAAAATGTCCTACAGGCTTGCCCGAAGCCTGATCTTGTAGAGGCATTTCTCAGTTGAGGCTCCCTACTTGCTGATGACTCTAGCTTGTGTCAAGTTGCCATAAAACCACCCAGAACAATAGATATTCTTCAAAATGTTAAAGTTTCAAAACCTCAATAAATAATGATAAAAATACTTATATGTAAGTTGACAACTGATATCAGAAGTGTTTATTAAATATACAAAGTGAAAGTTTACTTCAATATTGAGTTACACAGTGCTTTTTTTTTAAAAAAAGATTTACTTTTATTTTATGTGTATGTGTGCATGTCTACATGTATGTTTGTGCATCATATGTATGCTGGTGCTGGAGGAAGCCAGAAGAGGGATTCAGGTAACTCGAGTTACAGGTGCTTGTGAGCTGCCTCCCGTAGGTACTGGGAACTCAACCCTGGTCTCCTGAAGACTATTAAGTGCTTTCTAACTGCTAAGCCATCTCTCTAGCCTCTGATTTTAATTTCCTGACATATATTAATTAATTTATTATTTATTTTGTGGGCACATGCCACAGCATGCATGTGGAAGAGGTCTGAGGACAGCTTGTAGGAGTCAGTCATCTCCTTCCATGATAGGACCTAGGGATTGGCAGGTTCAGGCTAGACAGCAAGCACTTTCACTGGCATTGCCATCTTACTGTCCAACACTGTGATTTTAAAAGGTAACTTTCCATTCCAATATAACTGCTTTGGTAAAGTTATCAGTGATCTAAATCCCAACTCCAAGAGACAAGTTCTGGCCCCTACTACCCTAAATTCCATTGCTGCCTCTATTTGTTCCCTTGCCCCCAAGACAGGGCTTCTCTGTGTAGCCCTGGCTATCCTGGCACTCACTCTGTAGACCAGGCTGGCCTTGAACTCAGTGATCTGCCTGATTCTGTCTCTCTTTTGAGTGCTAGGATTAAACATGTGCGCCACCACTGTTCAGCCTCTATTTGTTTATTAAACAATTTTTTTGAGCTCTCTCACAGGTTGCTAGGGCCTACAGGTAAAACAGTAAACACAGAACCTTACTCTAGTGGCAGATGAAAAGTAAGAGATCCACAGCCAGACTTTACACACACACACACACACACACACACACACACACACACACACACAGAGAACTTGGAACACATAGCTCTAAGTGGGGTGTCTCCAACAAATCTTTCCCCTCAGAGCTCAGAAAACTCCACAAACGAGGAGGCAGAAAGAGTTTAAGAGCCAGAGGGGATGGAGAACACCAAGAGAACAAGGCCCTGTAGGTAAACTGAGCAAAGGATGTGTGAACTCACAGAGCCTGAGGCAGCATGCACCGGGGCTGCACCAGGCCTTCTTCACACAGATTACAGTGCTCAGTTTAGTGTTTGTATGGGATTCCCGAGTGTGCGAATGAGTGGGTCCCTGATTCTTGTGCCTTTTCTTGGGCTCTTTTCCTTTTGTTGGTTTGCTTTGTCTAACTTTGATTTGATGTTTATTATTGATTTTTAGTTTATTATTTCTTACTTGGTTATGTCTGGTTGTTACCTCTTAGAAGTCTCTTTTTTTCTAATGAGAGACACCAAGGGATTGGATCCAAGTAGCAGGGAAGATGGGAAGGAACCAGGAGGAGTAGAGAGAGGGCAAACTGTAATCAGGATATACTCAATGGGAAAAGAATAGTTTTTTTAAAAGGGAGGAAAAGAAGAACCACACTTGTACATTTATCATCCTCAAGTTTCCTGGTGCCTCTTTATAACTCCTCCCTCCTGTCTTCTCCTTGGTGCCTCTTTATAACCCTTTCCTCCTGTTTTCTCATTGTCAAAGAGATGCCCAGAGCTTGGGCAGAATAGCCTGCACAGATAACACCAGGACAGTAAGAAACATTCTCTCTCAAAAACATTCAAGGCTGTTCACTGTCCTTCGTTCCTACATATATGATGAATGCTGCGAAGAAATCAGTAAAATATAGACATCTATGTATTTAGATTAATTCTTAATTCTGAGAAGTTCAGGATGTTTAAACTATGAAAATATGTGGTAAAATTAAAAAAAAACAAAAACATGTACCAAAATTTCACTTTTTCACGAAAAAACTTTGACTTTTTCTTAAGCATACACTGGTCTGTGTTCATCTAGATCAGCGGTTCTCAACTTTCCTAATGATGTCGTGGTGACCCCCCCCAAGTTATTTTCATTGCTACTTCATAAGTGTAATTTTGCAAATGTTATGAATCGTAATATAAATAAATATCTGTACAATATCTGATATGTGACCCCTGTGAAAAGATCATTGAACCCCAAAGGGATAGAGACCCACAGGTTGGGAATCATTGATCCAGATCATCTTTCGAAAAATATAATAAAAACAATTAAGTGTTTCAGTGTGAGCTATCAATCATTTTCAAAATGCTAGGTACTATGCTTGGCAATGAGATATAATGTTAAAAAATATGCAGACACAAACCTGCCCCTTAGTTGTTTACAGAAAAAGAAAATGAAAGAGGCCACATGGTCTCAATATCTGGTAAGTGGTGGGCAGATATGCTAGCCCAAGTGTAACCACACTTGAAAAAATGTCTCTGGGCAGGGAAGGACATTTGACACACAGAGGGATACATTTAAAGCGACTGGGAGAAGCATGGCTACCCCTCAGGACAGCCAAAGGATGCTTCCTCATACAAACTGCTTTCTAGACAGCCTCTGGAGGGGCAGAGGAGTCCAACGCACAGGGGTTTGGAAGCAAAGTGATGACTCTGTGAGTAAGGCGGCCTCAGTTGGATGCGGGAAATCATGAACCATTTGGACACTTAAAACATCAGTAGAGCCCTGAACAGGAGGCAAAGCAAGGAGGTCAAGAAGTACAGGAAGGAGACAGATATCCCAGTACTCGAGAGCGGGAGGAGGCAGATCTCCCGAGTTCAAGGCCATGGTCTACGGAGCAAGATCCAGGGCAGCCAAGGCGACACAGAGGAACCCTGTCTAGAACTCCCAGCGCCCTCAAAAAGAAGGCGTATCCAGGTCTGCTGAGGGTTGCTTAGACTCCTTGCATTTTCTTATTGTTTGCTGCATGTGTGTGTATAATCCATGTGTGTAGAAGAGAGGGGGTTGCACACACAGTACAATGCAGATGTGGAAGTCACGGGGCAGCCTTGGGTGTCAGTCTTTACCTCCCCTTTGGTGTTTAGACAGTGTCTCTCAGTATTCACAGCTGTGTATGCCAGGCTAGCTGGTTCTTTTCTTGTCTCTACCTCCCGTCTTCCCATAGGATTACAGATGTGTGTGGAACTGCATCCGGCTTCTGCATGGGCTCTGGGATCCAAAGCCAGGTTTTCACACATGCTCCATAAGCATTTTTACCTATTGAGCTATGTCTCCAGACATTCCCGAATCTTACATTTTGGAGAACATCCTCCTGGCAGGTTCCAGACCACAGCATTATTGTGACAGAGGACAGCAACAGCCTCACTATACAGTTCTTCCTTGCTGCTGTGGACTGAGCAGCTGGGCTGCAGCATGCACTCCCACTACGGTGGTCTGTCTCAGCACAGGCCCCAAGCAATGGTCAACTGACCACAGACTGTAAATTCTGAAACCCCAAGCCAAAAGAAACCTTTGCTCTCTTTAAATTGATTAACTTAGGTATTTGTGACTGTAGTTAACAGCGGAAAGCTGATTAACACAACCACTGTCCAAGCCACAGAGGGAAAACCAAACCCAAACTCTGTCAGCAAGCAGTAGCCTCTGTTCTTCCCTTCCCCATTCCATCTTCTTCCCTCTGCTCTACGTAATGTGCCTGGCAAGCAACCCTGATCGTTCGGGCCTGTCACTTTTCTAATGGAACAATATTAGGAGAGTCTTTTGTGAATGACTTTCTTGTTCATTCATCTTATCTATGAGACTCAGGTATGGCGCTGGATATAGGGAGTTGTTTGTTCATCTCACGATCACATGTTTTTCCTTATATAAAAACCTGCAGTTTTCTTCTCCATTTTATTGCTGATGAACACTTGGGTTGCTTCCAGCTTAGTCACTTATGATGAACAATTGTAAAGAGTCACGTACATATCTTTTCCAAGAATTTCTTTATGGAATAGCTAGATTATAGAATACACTTTCTACTCTATACAAGTTACTTGCAAAGCGGGACTGTCAAGTAACATTCTTTATTTTAGATATTTTAAATATTGAAAACTTTTGCTTGTGTGCATGTGCATGTAGGTGCCTGCAGAAACCAGACAAAGGTACCAGACCCCTCAGAACCGGAGTAATGGGTGGATGTTAGCCACCTGCCTCTAGGTGCTGGGAATTGAACCTGGATCCTCTGCAAGATTAGTAAATACTCTGGAACCATCTCTCCAATCTCATAATTAAACTTTTACCAATAGTGCTTTTGTGTGTGGGTGTGCTTGAAATTTTGCCAACATTTTACTTTCGGCACACTTGAAATTTGATAGATATATAATGGCTTTTCTCCGCCCCCACCCCCACACCTCTCTCTCTGTGTCTCCCCTTTTTCTCTCTCCTTTCTCCCTCCCTCCCTCCCACTTCTGTCTCTCTGAAACTGGTTTTTTGTAGGGAGAGATAGAGACACCTGTACCCGTGACCATGCGCCAGCTGGGTTAAATTTAGTTCCCCAGGTCCCAACTCACTCATGGGTTCGAATTCTGACACCAGATAAAGAGGAACATGAATGGAATTTGAGATAGGTTATTAACTGGTAATTTACTGGGGAGTTATACTCACACGAGGAATCAGTAACCACATTGGTACTCCGAGCGGTCTGGTCCCAGAATGCTTCCCAATGGTGGCTGAACCCTGAGTGTAAGAGTGCCTGGCTCTCTCTTGCCCTTTTCTACACCCTCTTATGTACCTATGACCATGCCCATTTGGGATCTCTCCCTACAGGGTTTCTCTGTGTAGCCCTGGCTATCCTAGAACTTGCTTTGTACATCATGCTGGTCTTGAACTCAGAGATCCATCTGCCTCTGCCTTCCAGGTGCTGGAATTAAAGGTGTGAGCCACATGCCCAGCAGCTTCTCTTATTTTAATGTAGTGTTCCTAATTACTGCAGTAGGTAATTATCTTTCCATGTGTTTGTTAACTATTCAGGTTTCTTGTTTTATGAGATACCTGTTAACATAATTTCTCATATCTTTATATTGATTTGTCTTTTTCTAATGAATTCATAGGTATCATTTTCCCCTTGGAACTAGCTCTCTACTAACTTTACATATTCCCATTGCTTCCTAATTTATGGATTTTGTTTTACTTCTCTTTTGGTGCTTTCAATAATATGAGGTTATAACTTTAACAGAGTGAAATGCAGGTCTTTCCTTTTACAATCAACACCTTGTGTTTCTATTTGTGAGACATCATTCCTGGACCTGCAATCATATTTTAAATATCTACTAAAAGCTTCATGCAGTTTTATATTTCTATCTTCCAATGACCTGGGATTTATCTTTGTGTATAAAAGAGGGCATCAGTTTCACTTTTGTGCAGGATTTCTGATTTCTGCGTCCCATTTACAGAGCTGCCCCACTGATCAGCAAGCTGCTCCTTCTAAGTCACACACACACATGTGATGTGAATCTGGCTTTGGATTTTCTCCTGGCTGCCCTGTGTCTATGCCTGTGTTCCGTGCAGCCCATCTTTGTCAGTAAGTTTCCCTGTGCCTGGCCTATGTAATGAGTCAAGCTTTCATCTGTTGTTCATCTTACTTCTCTAATACCCAAGGCTACAACAGTAAGGAAGTTACCTACAGTGGCTCACAGAGAGGAAAATCCCATTTCACATACAGTATCTCTAATTCTAATAACAGGTATGCCTTCATTATACACAAAAGACACAGTGCCTGTGGATGTTCATGTGAATGTTTCAGTTATTTGTTTAAAACCAAAAGGGGAAAATTAAAGGAAATGCTTCAGTTTATTGTGGGGCTGGGGTATCAAATCCAGGGCCCTATACATGTAAGGCAAGTGCTATATGACTGAGCTACATTCCCAACTAAGAAAGTGATTTGATGTATGATTTTTAACATATTCATTTTCATGTGAAACCATAGAACATAATCACAGTAGTTTTCTATGGAGAAATGGCCTATAGAAAGAAAAATTGAGCCATCGCACAAAATCACACAATAGCCCTTCTGATAATTTCTCTTAAAGCTATAGTATTACTGGTTTTGGCAGGCCTTAGGTAGCTCACCTTTGGCCTACTGATGGATAAATACATCCTCTTTATTTGGAAAAAATGGTACACAAATAAAATAATGCTCTCCCAGGGCCAATATAAAATTTAAATAAAAATGAAATTCAAGTCACCTATATCTTACACATTTTTTAGGTATTGGAATAAGCAGAAAAGCAAAATGAGAGATTTGGAGATTTGGGCTAAGAGGCCCTGGAATGCTGTAAACAGAGTCTAGGGGCAACTGCAGTGGGAGCTCAGAGGGCCAGCCGCTGAAACGTGGGCAGCAGAATCCGTGCTAATAAAGCTTAAAATGGAAAGAGGTTTCTACTGGAAATTATTGAAGGCCACAGGTGCTACATTCTGGCAAAGAATCTGTTTACATTCTCTGCATGTTCCAAAACTGAAAGGCATAGCTTAAAGGTGGTGACAGATTTCTCAATTTGGCAAGGAAATTTCAAGAAGGATTAGCAATCAGGCTATGGCATGGTTATTGCTAGCTTTTAGTTAGACTTACAATGAGAATTAAGAACCAAAAGCTGAGAAGAGTATGAAAAGCATGTAGTCTGGAAAGAAAAGGAACAAAATGAAAGTTATAGATAAGAAAAGTGTGTGTGTGTGTGTGTGTGTGTGTGTGTGTGTGTGTGTGAGAGAGAGAGAGAGAGAGAGAGAGAGAGAGAGAGAGAGAGAGAGAGAGAGAGATTGTGTGTATGTGTGTGAGTGTGTGTTTGAGTATGTATGTATGAGAGTGTATGTGGATGCTATGTCTGTATATGTGCATGTGTTTGTCTGTGTACACGTGTGTGTATGTGAATGAATGTATGTTTGTGTATGTTTTAAAAAAAAGATTAGTGTCTTTAAAGAGGAGCCAAGCAGCTAATACCACAGCAAAAAGGAAGTTGTTTTAAGTTCATCTCAGGAATCAGCCAGATCCTACCATCACAGGTTCCAAAGTATAGAATTATAAACTCATTTGAAAGACTCTTTTGGGAAGAATTTGCTTCTGGGATGCCTGCCCCCAAAGGGCTTCCCAGGGCAGTGTTGTCCTGGGTTCTGTTGCCCGGGTACCCAGAGGCCACTGTTACCATGCTTCAAGGGATCTAGCTAGCTGCTACTTAAGCTAGTGGCAACTTTGTCATCCATATAGTGTTGTTTTTTTATGCATAAAGAATGCAAGGGTTGCTGGGGTCATAGCAATTCTACTAACAGTCCAGAGAAAAGCCCATGGGTATAGTCAATGGGCAGCAGGGTTGGATCCCCTGCAGAGAGCCTCTGAGATGATGATATATAAAGCTATCAGGGTAAAAATCTGGCTGCACCAGGAATGCCAAATGCACAGAATGTCTGCTTAGGAAAGCTGAAAGCAACAAGTGGACCCAGTCCATGAGAGAAGCCATATGGCCTGCAAACACCAAGGTCATAGGGCAGGGCCACACAGATCTGCTGGAGTCTTTCTTTGGCCACATTTCTTCTTTCTGTGTTCCAGTTATTCCCCTTTAGAACAGGAATATTCTCTCTATGCCACTGAATATTTAATGGTATGTGATTTATTTTGATTTTAAAGGGGTCCATGGCAGATTAGCTTGAATTACAGTAGGGACTTTAGACTTATACTTCAGAACAATATTAGAACTGTTATGCTCATGGGACTTTTGAACTGCACTAAATGCATTTTATATTAAGAGATGGCCATGAACCTTTTTTTGCAGGTAGAAATCAAGGCAGAGCCACATAGGTGGTAAATTAATCCCTTCCTCCAATACTACATCCTGAGGATTCACATTTCAGGCTCTGAAACCTTGACTGCCAGCATTCCAATTATCCAAAGGGGGGAGAATCTTAGTCTATACCTAATGTTTTTCATGACACCATAATGCTAACAGGAAGTTCTTACAGCCTATTCCATTCAGTCTGTGTTAGAAGGAGTAATAGTTGGTACATCTACCCATATCAATGGATCAGTATGAAAGTCTTTAATATGATGCCTAGTAGAAAAACATTTTCTTCTCGTAAACTATCTGCATTGTATCTAAATCTGCTAACAATGAATTTCATGGTCAAATTATCTCTTCCACCCCCACATAGGAATATGAAACAGCATTGATCACTTGTGTTTACTATGAGTCAGTCAGTGACCTTCTCTCCCTTCTTTGCTCATGTCTCCTCATGGCACTGGGGGATCCTTTGCTAAAGCCTGAATCTTTGTAAAAGACTGATTTCTTCTTTCACAACAAAAATACATTTTCAAAATATATTTCCTGGTATGATTAAGATTATATTAGTGCCTATGACGTTTTAATATTTTTCATTATTTTCGGGGACAACTTGTTATTTATACATCTAGCCTACCCTGTAGTAAAGCTAGAGTGGTTTATTGTTTTTTTTTTTTTTTTTTTTTTTTTTTTTTTTTTTTTGGTTTTTCAAGACAGGGTTTCTCTGTGTAGCTTTGGCGCCTATCCTGGCACTCGAGGTTTATTGTTTTTTAATCCCTTCTATTAGTGGTTTTAAATCATGGGAGTTGTTAGTCAGGTATTGGAACTTTGCCTCACAACATCTGATAAGGTTCTTGGAACATAATAAACACTTGATATGGATTTATTGGAATGAAGTAAATGTCAATTTTAATACTATAGTTTTAATATTTTATTATCTCCAAGGTCTAAGGACAGATAACACACCATAAACCCATCAAATTACTAAAATAATATTCTAGGACAGCCACGTAGGTACATTGCTGACGCAATGAAGGTTGGCCTTTCAATGCCAAGAACCAGACACCAACTTTTTCCCTTTCCTGAACTGCTAGTGACAGGATGCTCTTTCGTTTATTTTAGAAAGAAACAATCTGTTGTCTTCGGTAATGGGCTCTAACTCAATATCCTGGACAGCCTGAAAGTTAGACATTCTTATTCAGGATCAGGCAAACTTTGCTGATATGGGCATAGGGCAAGATACATTCTGCTGGAACTTGTATTGCTGTTGACATATTCTAATACTCATTTCCATCTTGTAAAAAGTACAGTTTAGTAGCTCACGAGAAGTTTGCATAAGATTTGAAAGCTGCAAGTTA
The DNA here is from genome assembly GCF_003668045.3 of Cricetulus griseus. Lineage (NCBI taxonomy): Eukaryota > Metazoa > Chordata > Mammalia > Rodentia > Cricetidae > Cricetulus > Cricetulus griseus. Next base: position 226,017,276 of record NC_048595.1, read on the forward strand.
GCTAATGAAGATTTTTAACCTGAAGTGGAGCAGACAACGGTAAAGCACATATGAAGTTTACATATCAGATGGATAAAATATTGCAGACAAGGGAAACTGAAAAAACGAATTCATATTCTTCTTCATATACTTCTTGCCTAAGACCTAACCATGTCAATTTGAGTACTTTTCTCAAATAATCAACTCATCAACATGCAGCATGGGCCACTGGGCTCCCCTTGAAGTCTTACCTCATCTCAGGTTCTTGCTAGGGCTGCATAATGAAGAGGTTTAGAAAGCTGGCCTAGTAGCCAATTTATTCCCCATCAAATCAGCCGGTCATTCTGCTGGCCCAGCTTTGATAATGTACTCAAAGTTTCAAGTACTAAGATTTTTATCTAGTTATTTGTAACTGAGCTCCTATCTTGTAGCATTAAAAAGATGATCCTGGATTCATCCATTGTGATACACAATCCACTCAGGAGCCTTGTCTCATATCCAGGTAGAGTGCTGCTTTCTTGAATTATCTCAGGGTTTTTTGTTTTTGTAGTTTTGTTTTTTCTTTAATGGGCCTTGCTTTCCTGGAGTCCTCCATCTCCTCTGGCTCTTAAACTCTTTGCCTTCCTTTTCTATGGGGTTCTCTGAACTCTGAGGGGAGGTATTTGGGTCATCTCAGGGTTTAAATGGACCTCTACCCTAGAATTCTAGTCTTCATGAGTGTGTCCCAGTGTGCACTACCCTATAGCTGCTGTGTCTGATTTCTACACACTCTGTGCTGTCCGAGTCCCTGACATCCCATTCTATGCTAAAGCTAAGTTTTCTGCTGTCAGTTCTTTTCTCCCTTCACTGTCTAATATGGTGGACTATTGAGACATGAGCCCCGGTCCTGCACAGACTTATCTCAGTGCTGGGTTCTAATTATAATAGTAACTCAAATGGTATCTTAGTAATACCCAAATAGTATTTTATTTGAAAACATCTCACTCAAACCAGCTAAGCAAGCTTAAAGATGCTTCCTTAAACACACATCTATCCTTGCATTAACATGAAACCATTTTGTACCTGTCTGAGTGAAGCCTGCTTTGTATCCATTAGCTGTCCCATTTTCTGGAGCCACAGTTGATGACACTGAAGAAACAGGTTTAGTGGAGTGGCAAACAGCAGAGGATTGACGGCTTCTACATTCTAGAAGAGAGTTAAAAACATGATATGAAAAAGCTAGTTTATATTTTAACTGGCAGTGGGCACATGATCCGCAAGATCTCCAAAATAAGTTTCTGCTTCTTGAGTGACAGCAGCTCTCCTAATAACTGTCTCTAGCAGCCTGTTCAGGCTGGTGACAGTTCTTCCTAAGACAGGTGCTATGCTTAAGGCAAAGAACAATCACAATTTTATGACCCACAGATCAGTTCCCACATGAAAAGTGCAAATAACCAACACATCCTTGCTAGTTTTATGGGCAAGACAGAGGCTGAGATGTCAATATTTATAAAAACATTGAGCTTTTAGGATACCAGGTAACTTCTTGTTCATAATTTATTTAAATGTGCAATGGTAACTTTAATCCTTCTTATTTGCTTCTAGACTTTTCTACTCAATCTGAACGAATATTTAAACATCAGAGAAGTAAAAACTCCACAGATAAAGATAAAGATGGAAGCAAATTATTATTATTCTCAGTTCTTATATTTTTGGTCATGAGCCTAACCTTTAATGGCTGAGCAACCCTCTCCAGCCTCATTCTCACTCAGTTCCTAGTAAAGGAAATAGTAAGTGGTATTCAAAGCGATTATTGATAATGCAGCGGCAATCTTTGCATTAAGTATCTGCTATTAATGACTAATTACATTGTGTACTGACAGTGAACACTGTGACAGTCTCTTGGACTTCAAGCTCCAACTAAATTATGCTATTACTAGTCTCAAAAAGTAGTTCATGAAATAGAAATTGAAACAGTTGTATGACAGGTTACTAGTTCTAAAAAAAGTTCCCATGGGAATGAGAAATTTGCAAAGGCTGAAAGCACTTTTCTGAAGCATGCTGTGCTATGACTTTCAGAAAAGTGGTTATGTTTTGGCATACGTTTAACTTCATCTTATGCATATTACATGCATATTGACATCACATGATTTTATATAGGTAAATTACACAACTTTAGTTCAAAAATAAAGACTGCTGTATGCAGCTACTTTTAAAAATGACCAGTGAGGTGGTGCAGAGGGCAAAGGTGCTCCCCACCAAGCCTGACACACAAGCTCAGTCCCTGAACTCACACAGCGAAGAGAGACAACAGATTCCCACAGGCTGATCTCTGGCTTTCACACAAGTGTGCGCTGTACACACACACACATCAATCAATCAATCAGTTAATGTAAAAATGTTATTTTTCACTACAAAGATCAACTCTCTTAGCACCAAGAAAGTTAAGTGTATTTACACAAGCAAAACAAAAGCTAAGGTAAAAAAGTTAAAAGGTAGAGGGATGATAGTTATCAAGTTTTTAGTCTTTAACTAGGGTTTATAGTATTCAAGAAGACTTTCTGGAGGAAAATTCTTTATCCTTAGCCAGGATAAAGAGCTATGAAGTTCTTAAGAATTCAGTGGTTGTGGGATTGAAGCTCTGATCACAATGGCTTGGAACATACAGCATCGTTTCCTGTGGTGTTACATAATGCCACCTCAAATGCAGCCAAGAGTCATTATGTGGAGGACTCAGAGACAAATGAGCTACTGCAATTCAGATGTATTGTGCTATTCCATAGTCAGGCAAAACTCTTATGTAAGCAAGAAGGGTAAAGACAATTATTCTATGGAGAGTAAGTTCTCAGTGTCAGAAGAAACTGCTTTAGATCAGTGGCTAAAAACATGGTGATTCCCACCAGGCTGGTGAGGATGTTACTTCCTACAGAGTGGAGAGAGCCAAATTGTTGCTAATTCTAAAGAAACAAAACTGCCAACTCACTCATGCACTCCCCTAGACACCCAGAAGGCTGGATTGCTTATCTGGGGTATGATTTTGGTAAAATAAAATAGAAAAATGTAGATTAGTGAGAATTACTAACAAACCGAAATAAAGCAAAGAGCACATTTTACACTCGGAAACGGATGAGACACCAGAAGTGCATCTCCCAGCCCCAGTGCCACAATGTGTTCTCGAGACTTGCACTTTCCTAACGCTCAAATGCTTCACTTAATTCTAACAAGGGACCATCACAAACCTCCCAAAGGGCTTCACATTTTTTGAGCAGCCTTTTGAACTTGAGCTATTTATCTACCCCACACCTGTACTCTGAACCCTGCAAGGGTCACCAGTCACCACCCCAGAATCTCCTTCCCCTCCCCCTCCGGAATCCAATTACCTTTCCAGCAGATGAGTGGCCCTTTTGATAACACACCCTGGGAGGTTCTGACTAGGTAGTACTTCAAGTGCTTCTGCTTCTTTGGCTGGGTGGTGAGCTTCAAGTTAATGTGGTTGGAAAATTCCGTGAAATACCGAAATCCTCTTTCCCCACAACCAATACAGTTTCCAGAAAACCCTGAAATGAGAAAAGCCAATGTTACCAGTGTCCTTGTAAGTTGATACACTACTTCTAAATGTAAAAAGTATAAACATATTCAGAGTTTATGAACCAACAGTGTCTCAACTTTTAGGAAACACTTCAGAAGGGTGGAAAAAAAGCAAGGATAAGGTTTTAATAGAGCCCCACACCCCATCTTTCCTCTTTAATTTTAAATTCTTCAGATACAATTGCAAAGAAATCAATGTTTGTTAACTGGTACTCTATGTTCACAAGAATCAGGAAATTTAATATTGCTTCAATGCTGTTAAGAAACAGGAAATTCACAGTCAAATTATAACAACAGCAGAGTCATTTTTATGACGGTAGAAGACTGGGACTAAGTTAAATTCTACTATAACAGGACAATGGCTAAGAAAATGGAGTAAAAAGTATCATGTGGCAGAATTTATATAGTACATGAGACAGGAAAACCATCCGGGGGCTGGGGAGTATAGCTCAGTGATAGAAGGTCTGGCTGTGCAAGACCCCGAGTTCCAGCACTGGGAAAAGAAAGAAAGGAGGGAAGAGGGAGGCAGGAAGGGGAGAGGGGGGGAGGGAGAGAGGGGAGGGACAGGGAAAGAAGGGAGAGAGGGGAAGAGGGAGGGAGGAGAAAGAGGGGGAGAGAGAAAGGGAGGAGGGAGGGAAGGGAGGGGAAAATGAAGAGAAAGAAATTTTTGTCCTAAAGCTCTTCAGTCTGTTCCTTTCTTAAGAACCCGCTGAGGAGAGAATAATGGGTGAGTGTCAGAGAATATCATATTCCTAATGAAAACAGCTTTATGAAACCTATCTCTTTATACAACAAATAAAGCATAATAAAACTTTAACTTAAAAGTATCACTTTTTAATTTTTCATTACTTAAAAAACTATTTAATCATTAAGTACCTGCTATTTATTATTCTAAAAAACGTTGTTTTTTTTTTTTTTTTAAGAGCCTGTGGGTCCTACTATTGGTTCTCTGCACACCTCAACACAGCAGCTCATCCCCAGAAACCCACAGCCTATGAGTCAGTATATAGCAAGTATCTGACCCAATATGGAACAGTTAGAATCTCCCTTCTAGAATATTATCTAGATGATACTGGACCCTTGATTTGCAAGAGTTTGTAAAATTGGAGCCTGTAGGTGGCTTGTCTTAACCACACAAGAACTGTGGTTTTGGAGCGAATAGGCTAAAAGCTGTGACTAAAAAGCTGGTAAGCAGGAGGGACAGGACAGCATGGACAGAGCTGTGCGATGCTGAGCTCTGCTAGACACTGCCTTTCCTATGAGAGTCAGATACAGCTCTATGCACCCCATTTCCTCTTTACTCACCTGAGCTTCCTCGTCTCTGAAATCAAATGTCTGAACAATCCCTTGGACAAATTAAATAAAATATGACTCTCAATGGCCTGGTTGGAGCAGATGTAGAAGGAGAAAATGGAGAAGGCTGGGAGGATAAGAAACTATGCACTGCTTTATGAGAAGTCAGCTGTTAGCCCCTTTAATACACAAAAGGAAAGGCCAGTAAGACAGTGAGTTTCTTTACTCATATCTGATGAGAATAGAACATACATACAGCCTTACAGATCAACAGGACAAGGGGAGAAGACAAAGAGCCCCACATCCTGTATAAAGACCATGTACCTGTCTACAATAACTGAAAACAAGACCACTGACAAACTGACACACAGTTTTCAACCCCCCTAAAACAACCTGGTATATATTAACAAGAATAAAGAAAAAAAGAAAGGCTGTAAGTATTAAAAAGAATATTTTACAATATCTCCATTGGAGAATACCAATAATTCACAGCATTTATAAGCAGCCCCCCAAGTTATTACTATAACAATCATTTATGGAACACCTTCCAGTAAATACTGGAGGAAATGGTGAACAAGAGAAGACTACACCTCTGCATAATTACACAGAATTAGCATTTTATTTATTTTATCAAGTAATGAACATTAATATATGATGGGGAATGTTCTTCTGTATATATGTTTCTCTTATTGGTTAATGAATAAAACACTGACTGGCTGATTGCCCAGACAGGAAGTGACATAGCTGGGCAGAATCAGTATATAAGCAGGGACAAACACGAAATCTTTCTTCGATATGGAGATGCTGAGCAGTCAAAGGAGTTGAAGGTCTAGCATTCTCCGGTAAACTAAGACTACATGGAAATCCATAGATGAATAGAAATGGGTTAATAATTAAGACAGAACTAGCCAAATAAGAAGCCCAATCCATTGGCCAACAGTATTATAATTAATATAAGTCTCTGAGTGTTCATTTGGGGTTGATGCATCTGTGGGGCCAGGCTGGTTGGAAGAGAACGTGTTACAAATATAAACTTTTAAATGACAGAATGCTTTCAGGGGAGGATTGGATTAGAGAATATTTGCACATTTCTCAATTTGTTGAAGCTGTAGGCAGATAACAATAAAAAAAGTCAAAGAATGTGTAGTTCACTAAATTCCTACAGTCATCCATCCATCCACCCACCCACCCATCTATCCATCCATCCAATTATCCATCTGTCTGTCCATTCAACCATTCCATTTGTCTACCTGTCCATCCAACCATCCAACCAACCATCCATCCATCCATCTATCTATCCATCTAATTGTCCATCTATCTGTCCATTCAACCATCCAATAATCCATCCACATGTCTGTCCATCCATCCAACTAACAGATACATAATTTGATAGTGCTTTCTGTATTTTGAAGAACCATTGATGGATTATGAGACATTTTTCAGGATTGTTAGTCAGAGCTACACCACTGATTCTGTTAGAAGAGACTATAATGCCTTTTAAATGCTACACGTTTCCCAAATTGTTTTACATCACAATGAGTCTTAAGTGCATGAATGAAAGGAGTGTCCCTTATAATTAACTTCTCTGCCCTTATGTCATAGTTTACTTAATTTTTATTGCATAGTACAGTCTGAATAACTACTGAACAAAGAAATGAACAAATGAATGTTCAGGCCTTCTTTGTTAATTTACTACGATGAATAAGATTGATCATTAGATTTCTGTATTGAACAATTTGCTTAATTTCATTTAACGAAAAAGTAAGTGTATTATTTTGTTCAGTACTTGGGCACAAACCTAGGGCCTCTATCACTGAACTAATTTTTTTTTTTGGACAAGGTCTCATTATGTAGCCCAGGGTGACCTTGAACTCTTGATCTGTCTGCTTTACCCTCTGGTGCTGGGATTATAGATATGTGCAACTGTGCCCAGTATACATTTTTGGTACTTGTGGAACATGAAAATGACCAATAGATGTTAACCAATACATGGCTCTGAACTATAATTTAAGAAGCCTTAATATAACCCTAGCCCTTGGGAAGATGAGGCAAGTGGATCTCTTGTGAACTCAAGGCCTACATAGTTAGTTCAAGGCCAGTCAGGGCCACACAGAAAGATCTTTTCAAGAAAGAAAGAAAGGCTGTGGGGAGGGAAGGGACCTCTATATAGCATGTTTAGTGTCACTTTCTGACTCAAGATATTGACTGATGTTTTTCAAGGCTTTCTGATATTGTATGGCTGCACAAAAATAAACCAAAAATAAACTCGTAATCAATACAGAAGCTTAATTCTTTGTCCTCTTCCTTTTACTGATATTTGTACTTTAAAGATATGGTTCCATATAAATAAAAGGAATTCTAAGAAGCAAAACCTTTAGAAAAAACACAGCAGCAAAAGAACCACAAAGCTTATTACCTACTTTTCTTTTTATTACAAAACAAAATAAAACCAGATAGGTGTGGTGGTGCACACCTTTAGTCCAACACTATGGAGGCAAAGGCAGGTGTTGATGAGTTTGAGACCAGCCTGTTCTCTGTAGTGAGCTCCAGGCCATCCAAGTCTACACAGTGAGATCCTGCCTGTCTTAGTTACGGTTACTATTACTGCAGTGAAACACCATGACCAAAAGCAAGTTCCTTTTCCATACCATGGTTCATCTCAAACAGGGCAGGAATCTGGAGGCAGTAGCTGATACAGAGGCCATGAGCTGCTTACTGGCTTGCTCTCATGGCTTGCTCAGCCTATTTTCCTATAGAATCCAGAACCATCAGCCCAGGGATGGCACCACCTATAATGGGCTGGGCCCTCCCCATCAATCACTAGTTAAGAAAATGCCCTTTCCAATGATCTTATCGAGGCATTTTTTTTTTTCAACTGAGGGTCTGTCCTTTCAGATGACTCTAGTTTGAGTCAAGTTGACATAAAACTGTCCAGCAAACTCTCTCAAAACAAGATAGTAACAAAAACAACCAAAACACCAACCCCTCTCTCTCTTCTCCTGATGTAGTATACTTATGTTGTGGAAAAGCCAAGATTCTGAGCCATGCCAGAAAGTAAAATAATTTTGAGATGTTGTTCTATGTTTCATAGCACTTATATATCCTTAGCTATTTTAGGTGAATTGGTAAAATGAGAAGTATCTGTTAGTTACCTTTCTTGTTACCATGACAGACTGATGACAGAAATAGCATAAGCTAGGAATGGTTTATTCTGGCTATGGCTCAGGAGGTGCAGTTCATCATGACAGGGTTGGAGCAGCTCCTGACTGGAGATGAGGAGTGTGAGACAACTAGATACACTGAAGCAGTCCTGCAGCCAGGCTCTACCTCCTAAAGGTTACACACCCTCAGGACAGCACTGCCTGCTAGGAAGCCGTGATCAAATACAAGAGCCTGCCGGTAAGGTTTTAATATAACTTTCTCTGGGTTCGTTGACAATTTCATATATATAAAGTGCAATTTGATTATTAAGCCCCTCTCTAGTCTCCCTTCTGTTGGAGACATTTTACATTCAAACTAATCATATCTATAAAGGCATTAGGTAGTATTAAAAATTTGCAAATACTTTACAAAGTGAATAATTCTCAAACAACTGAGAATTGACATCAGGTTTAGATCAGTGACTATACAGGATAAACTTCACTTTATTTAATGACATTCAAAAAATTTTTTACATGGCTAAAGATGAAATTGAGATTATTACATGTGCTAAAAAATAAATATTAAATTTTGATAAATTGCATGCATTTTAATTGTCTCAAAAAGTTTTGCATGTCTAATTTTTAATAATAAAAATGTAAAATATATTTAAGTTAATGAGAGGACAGTATTTGCTGTTTGAAACTAAACCATTTAAACTCTAACTAAATTCAGTGATATACATATAAAATTCTCTGATAATTTTCAATAAACATGTATTTCAATTCCCTCCTTCTGGAAGAAGTGTTATAAACATTAAACACTCACCTAAAAGTGCATTTTTCCCATGGTCATCTGGTAGAAATCGCTTGTCCACAGCACAAACTAGGATATGTTCAGGAAGATTGGGAGACTTGGCCCCCACCAGGAGGAACCCCGCTGGGATGTCAATTTGCTCCATACACAGCGATACCAAACGCAAATCCTTTCCTGCTTGGCAAAACCCTGAAAAACAGTAAGAAGAACACAGGAGAATTTTAGGGAAGACAACATCTCCTTATCCCCCATTGGGAAAGTAGAGTTATGTATGGGAATCTCTTCTAAGGACTCAAAGCCCATGTACTCCAACAAGAAGACTAATCTATCCTCTCCTCTCTGGTTCCATCAAGATGACAACTCAAGTTTTCTGGCCCACAAGTAAGGCAATCATAAATATATAGTCTATACATTTTATATGCACATTGTAAGGTTTTTACATTCTGTGTGTGTGTGTGTGTGTGTGTGTGTGTGTGTGTGTGTGTGTGTGATATTACATGTGAGTATAAATGTGTGTGTTTAGGAGCCTGCAGAGATTAGAGGTAATGTGAGCTGTCTTCCTCAATTGTGCTCTACCATTGAATCTGGAGCTCATCAATTTGAATAGGATGGTGGTGATTAGTTCCAGGGACCTATCTGTCTTCTCTCACTCCCCACCGGTATTGCAGTTACAGACACTCGCTTGTCTTTTTTATAGGTGCCTGGGATCTGAACTCAGGTCCTCATGCTTGCAGCAAACTGCTTTATCAATGATCCATCTCCCTAGCTTATTTCCCAGCCCTCGCATGGGACCAGCTCACAACCACCTCCAGCTCCAGGGGTTTGACACCATCTTCTAGCCTCAAGCATATATAACCCCACACAGATATAGAGAATATACAATTTAAAATAAAATGAAAAAATTTAAATTATAAAATACTAAACCAGGAAGCACTTGAAAGAAGTGTCAACTTTGCTTATCAAAGAGATTACTAATTGACAATAAACGTAGAACACAATTCCCCTAGGAAGTGGCATCCTTACCCTTAAGTATGACTTGCTTCAAGAACTGGGACATGAACCGCCTTGCTCATCAGCATGGATTAACCATTGATGAGAAGCTTATGACTGGCTATTCATTGAGAGCTGCCTCTGTCGCCAAGGCTGGAGCAGTGAGTCTCTACAAGTGTGACTCTGTATTGGATGGAGATGGCAACCACAGCCTGTATCAACTTACAAAATTACTGCAATGTGGTTAGAACGTTATAGTTCTATAAAACCTTGAGGTTGGGATTAGAGGGATGGCTCAGTGGTTGTGAGCACTTGTTGCTCTTGCAGAGGAACACAGTTTGGTTCCCAGCACCCATTCAGGTGGCTCACAACTGCCTGTAACTCCAGCTCCAGGGATCCAACACTCTAGTCTGGCCTCTGTGGCCTCTTGTGCACAAATTAACACATATACACACATTTTAAAAATAAAATAAATCTTAAAAGACCCAAACACTTAACCTTAAGGTCACCATTACATAGTTGCTTAATAGGTGGCTCTCATAAGTTCAGGGATTCAGAAAGACGGTCTAAGACACTTAAGAATTATATGTGAAATTTATTCTTAAAATTTTATTAGTATTGCGTGTGTGTGTGTGTGTGTGTGTGTGTGTGTGTGTGTGTGTGTGTGTGTGATATGGAGGGTTTAGGTGTGCCACAGCACGTACATGGAAACTAGAGAACAACTTTGTGCAGTTTCTTCTCTCCTAACTATGTTCACATGGATTCTGGGAACCAAACTCATGCCATCAAGGCTTCTGTGGCAAGCACTTGTACCTGAGGAGCCATCTCACTGCCCTACTAATTTGGTATAAGTGAAATCTGAATAGTCATCATTACCATTTCCTAAAACCTGTTTATTATAATTCCCTACTTTAAAAACAGTATATGGCCAGGCATTGGCAGTACATGCCTTTAATCCCAGCACTCAGGAGGTAGAGGCAAGCCTGTGAGTTCAAGGCCAGTTTGGTCTCCAGAGTGAGTGCCAGGATAGGCTCCAAAGCTACACAGAGAAGCCCTGTCTCAAAAAACCAAACAGTATAGGGCCTTCTTCCAACATATGCAAAGTGAGTAAATCCAGTCAAGTGAGCTCATAGTTCATCTAGACAAAGCCCATTATCAGTGTGTAGTCTTTACTATTATATAATTTCACGTTGTTTTCAGCTACACTGATATGTTGTTTAATTCATATGTGTAATGGGCTGCTGTTTAAAGTTGGGAAGCTCAGGTAATTATAGAAAGATAATTTTACTAATGCACACAAATATGCTCATTGGGCATATAAAGTGAATTTCTCACCCTAACTCACCCAGACATCTCCCCTTCCTTCATAAGGAGCCACTGGCAGCTGATAGCTGCTGGGGGAGGGAGAGTCTTTTGTGGCGAATGTGTTCTCATTGGTAGGTTTCCCATGCTCCAGTGTGCAGCTCTGTGCACTAACTGGATTTAGTGGGTTATCAGGGAAAAAAAAAAGAAGACACGAAGTTGGGAGTAGGACACATTAGGAAAATTGGAGGAGGGAAAGGAGAGTGGGTATAATTATATCTCATTGTACATATGTATGAAATTCTCAAGGATAGAGACATCTAGAATTTTTAAATGATAATATTAGAACTGGGAATGTACTTTAGTAGTAGAGTGACCTAACATGTGCAGGCCCTAGTTTGATTCCTAGTAACACACAGACACATACATCAACATTCGCACATACATAAACACACACATATGGACATATCCAACATCAGCAAGAGTATGTAAAATGAATCAATATGATTTTAGACACCAAAAATTAATGCTTGCTTTCTTTTATTTGGAGCTCACTATGTTGCTTTGGCTGGCCTAGAACTCTCTACATAGATCAGGCAAGCCTTAAACTCACAGAGATCCTCCTATCTTTGCCTCCCAAGCATTGAAAATTAATGTTATAAAGATTAAAAAATAGCAATTATGATCCAGGCTAAATTTTATCACAAAGAAAAATATAAAAATTATGGGAACAAATGTTTATATTCCTTTAATCCCCAAATATAGAAATTCCATAACTTGGGCATTAGATGTTGATTAGGAGCTAGGAATATAGTTGAGTGGGAGAGTGTTTGCCTAGTATGCTTGGGGGTTCTATAGCCAGAATGGGGGTGGGAGGTGAGGAGTAGAGTTTGGACTGACTTTAAATGCTGAAGACATTTAAATCCATTTGTCTTTCCTAAAACAAAGTATAATCTTTTATTTTTGAATTTCACACTCTCTTTTTTATACATCTTACTTAAACTACAACTATTAAGTCATAAACTGTATATAGTTTTTATATAGCATAATACATAACTGTAGTTTTTGTATAGCATAAATATCAAAGAATATGCTAATATACCAGTCAGTCCAGAATAAGTGCTTTCTACTTAAAGTTAAATTTTTTATTGTATGCCACGAAATACAGAATTATTTAAAAAAGCTCGAGGAGTTCAAAAGTGTCTTACTAAAAGATATTTGTGACTTGGAAGATTGGGGGACACTAAAATACTCTAATCTCTTCAATATGCCAATGAAAGAAAGGTCTAGGAAGGTTAACCAAATGTCCCAAGGCCAAATAGCCATAAACCAAGCAAGAGGACACCATGACCCAGATCTCTAAATCCAAGTGAGTTGATCCCTTAACCTCCCCATGTCTTACAGACTGTAAAGGAATATGCCTTAAATTCTACAACTCTGGACACTAAGGCAGCAAGACCTTGAATTCAAGACCACTTTGGGAAATCGATCTCACAACCAAATAAAAAAAAAAAGAAAAGACCAAAACTAAAAACAGCAATGACACCACCACCACCAAAACCCAGAAAAAAGTGGGCTGAAGAGATGGTGCAGTTGTTAAGAGCACTGGCTGCTCTTCCAGAGGACCCCAGATCATTACTGTCCACAACACCAGCTCCTGGGAGCATCTGATGTCTTCTTCTGGCCTCTTTGGGTACCAGGCATTCATGTGGTCACACACACACACACCACATACACACACACACACACACACACACACACACACACACACACACACACACGTAAATAAAAAATAAATAGATCTTAAAAACCGACAACAGAATAAGTGCTTCTGACTTGTCTATGCTTTCCCCAACTCTGGTACAACACAGGACACCACACTATAACCTCTTCCTTGCTTTTTTTTTCAGTCCTATCATGTGTTTTCATTGTGTCCTTTTAAGCTGAATTCTGGGGGGCATTTGATATAACATTCCTTGTCAACCATGACTATGTCAGCATCTACCCATGTCATACTCACTGACGAATCCTGAAAAATGCAAGGTTTTAGTTATGAATGCTGGCATCTACCCATCATGCCAGATAATGAGGAAGAGGATTTTGAGACCAAGAGTTTGTTAGTCTGGAAATTTTTTACAAACCACAAAATGATGTATGTTTAGAATATAATGTTTCTTTTTTCTTCTCTCTCTCTTCTGCTTCTTCCCAACCCCTGTAGGCCAAAAGGTCCATGTCAACTGTCTTCTTCAATTGCTGTCCACCCTATTCTTTTGAGATACAGTCTCTCACAGAACATGGAGTTCACTAACTGGCTAGACTGGCTGGTCAGTGATTCCCAGGGTTTCAGAAATGTGTACCTAACAAACCTGGCTTTCTATTATAGGTGCTAAGAATCTGAACTTGGGTCTTCCTGCATACAGCTGGCACTTCCCTGACTGAACCATCTCCCCGGTCCAAAGAGTGACACTTCTGATGAGATTTCTCTCATGGCAAAGGTGGGTAAGGGGAAACCACTATTTTGGTCCCTGACTAAACACAGTTGAGAAGGCACAATGTAGAGAGTGCACACAGAAAGCATGATTTTCTTTAAAATGAAAAAACTCTTTTTTCAGAGTGATTTCTGGGGCAAAATGAAAACTATATAATTCATTTAAATGAAGAAGCATAAACAGTTTTTAGTATGGTAGACTTGGGGGTTTCCATCTGTGGTGGGAAGATAGATATCAAAGGTAATAATCAGGCTGGGCATTGGTGGTGCACGCCTTTAATTCCAGCACTCGGGAGGCAGAGGAAGGCGGATCTCTGTGAGTTGAAGGCCAGCCTGGTCTCCAAAGTGATTGCCAGGATAGGCTCCAAAGCTATACAGAGAAAGCCTGTCTCGAAAAACCAAAAAAGAAAAAAAAAAGGTAATAATCATTAAACAACGAATAGATTATATCAGAAGCAAGCTTTCTAGACTTCTTTTCTTAAAAACATTGGTACCCGAGACAATGAAGATGAAATGTGGAGGAAGGTCTGTGAAATGGGTGCAAGGACTCATGTCTAAAGCAGGGACTCTTTAATAACATTCAGCAGCCTTGTGTATAACACAAAACAGAAAATAAATATCCACAAGGATACATCCAAATGATGCAGCAAATGAATAAATGGTGGAGAAGAAAGGAATCTCTATGAAGTAAGACTTCAAGTAAACCTATCTAGCTACTTTGCCCACAGGATGTGGTGCATAACTACTGATTGGGTGTATTTCTTCCACAGCACGGGGCACCGGGAGCGTGGAGAAGACATGACTTCAGGTCACTAAGTTCAGCACCCAGTCATTCATATGAGATACTGATACTGGGCACTCTTGGAATAATGTGATGGACATGACATGCCACCTCTGTGATCTCCATTCAGATCCATAGTCTCTGGGTCTTCAAAAAAAAAAAAAAAAAAAAAAAAAAGCAAAAAGCAAACAAACAAAAACCCCTCTTTTATAAAGGGATTTCTTACAAGACCCGTGATTACTATTCCTAAAATTGCCAGAGCCATCAAAACCAGGAAAAAAAAAAATCTAAGAAAATGTCACAGCCCAGAGGGCACCTAAGGAGATAATAAATACAATTAAATTTGGTGTAATATTCTTGATAGGATCCTGGCTCAGAAAAGGACATTAGATAAAAGCAAGGAATCAAAGAGAACCATAGACTTGACTGTTACAGTTAATAAAAATATGTAAACATTAGCTCACTAATTGTAACACATGTGCTTCCCATACTGAGCTGTTTATAGAGGAGATTGCATACACACAGAAATGGAACTTTGGGCTTGCATTTTCTGTAAATGTAAAGCTGCTCCTAAAAATAGGCTTTAAATACTTTTCTTCTTGGTACTCGCTAACACAGCCTCAGGCAATTTCATTAAAAAGAAAGAATGGGGTGGAAAGGAAAAGCCACACTGAGGCTCATGGGGGACTCACTTCATGGCCAAAGATGGCCACAGAAGCAAAGGAAAGCTACTAAATTCAGTTTGTGGTTATCCTAAAAATTCAAAGTTCACCTGCCAAGGGCCTGGTGCTCTACTGTAAACATTTCCTAACTATTCCCCTAAAGTCTCATTGTCAGGGGTTAGCACAGCTAATTAAACACATTATAGATCAGAGATCCCCAAAGAAAGAAAAAATATTAAGAGCAATGTTTATTTTTTATTTATTTTTTAACTAAAAATAAGCTGTGCCTATAAGGAGTGGTTAGCTACAGAATCCATGACATGTGACTGGATTTCCAGACCAACAAGATCCCAGTATCCCTCATGGCAGGGAGATGGCTACTCTTTAGAGACTACTGGAACACCTCAGAGCACCCCATGGGAGGAACCTGGCTGCTGCTGTACAAAGTTGCTTATACGGATGAGCAACTCGCTTTGCAAACTTGCTCCGGGACTCACTTCACTTCTGAGGGCAATAATGGAAGGCTGATCTCCTGCCACGATCTTTTGAGACAAATGATTTTAATTAAAACATTGTGGTGGTGATAGCAGAGGGCCCTTCTTTATAAACTTCATCTGCATTTTCTTAAGAAAATAGCAAAGGTTTTCACTTCATAGAAAGGGATTTGCATTCTTCAATTACCTCCAACTTGAAGGCACCAGAGTAAATAAAAAGGGGGAAAGGAACATTTACTGACACAGCAGTAAACCCAACTAAAGTAATGAAAGCAGCCTCCAGAGGTCTAAAACCTGGTTGCTCTTCACCTGCGTAGACAATCAACTGCCTCCCAGCAGGGTAGGGACCTACTCTAGTCCAATAATTTACATAAGAAATTAGCAACCAAAATTTGCCTATGAATGGCAGCTGGTCAGATGTTAAGTATCTGCTTATCTAAATTGCCTCTAAAAATAGCTTTACAGCTTTAAGCCTTAGGCAAACAGAGGATTCCCCAGGAACTGGAAGATGGCCTTCTCAAACAAGGCCACAGCCATTCTATTGAGCAGTTTCTTTGCTGCTTTGTGAGCACAACTTCAGGGCAGCTTTTCATGTGAGTAGGAAGATTTTTTAGATCTCCCAGTGAGCAGAATTGATAACACCATGTGAATCCTAAAATACCAAGTTATAAATGACTTTTTATTTTAAACACTGTCTCAGGGGAGAGTTAAGCACAGGACATAAACAGCAGCCAATAGTTACGAGAACCGGAAGCAGCAGACGAAGGTCTTGACCCCTTTGCTCATATTATCGCTCCTCCCTCATTTCGATTGTATTCCAGGAGGTCAGCCTGATGGTTGGTTATAGATCTCCGCATCTGCTTCCATCTGTTTCTGGAAGAGGGTTCTAGCTTCTTTGGGGATGTGAATTGTAGGCTGGGTGTGTTTTGCTTTATGTCTGATATCCACTTATGAGTGAGTACATATTATAATTGTCTTTCTGGGTCTGGGCTACCTCACTCAGGATGGTTTTCTCTAGTTCTGTCCATTTGCCTGCAAATTTAAAGATGTTGTTGTTTCTTACCACTGAGTAGTACTCCATGGTGTAAATGTACCACATTTTCTTTGTCCATTTTTTTGGTTGAAGGGCATCTAGGTTGTTTCCAAAATCTAGCTATTATGAATAATGCTATGAACATAATTGAGCAAATGTCTTTGTGGTGTGAGTGTGCCTCGTTTGGGTATATGCCCAAAAGTGGTATTACGGGATCTTGAGGTAAATGGATTCCTAATTTTCTGTGAAATTGCCACTTGTACAGTGGCTGTACAAGTTTGCAGTCCCACCAGCAATGGGGAAGAAGTGTTTCCCTTTCTCCTCATCCTCTACAGCGTCACTAACTCCATCTCATCAACTGGAGAACCAGCATAGGACTGAACTAGGACCCCTGAATACAGGTGACAATGGTGAGGCTTGGGCAGTATATGAGACCAATGGCAGTGGGACCAAGACTGACTCTGTGGAGCCCATTCTCTATGAAGAGACACCTAGCTCAGCCTAGCATGGAGGGGTGCGCCTTGGTCCTGACTCTACGAGGTGAGGGGATAGACTTAGTTGACATCCTAGGGGAGGCCTGACCCTCTCTGAGGAAAGAATGGGAGGTGGCATTGGGGGAAGAAGGGGAGAGCAAGAGGAGAAAAGGGAGGGGGAACTGAGATTGGAATGTAAATAAATAAATAAATAATGAAATAAAATAAAACAAAATCACCATTGCCCTTTTGGGGCTGAGGTGAAAGGATCACCCCAAATTCACACTACAGTGTGAGTTAGAGTGAGATCCTAACATAAACATATAAAACATATCCTAACTACGTGGGTGTTTTCATTGTTATTACTTTGTTTGTTTGTTTTCTTTGAGACAGGGTCTCACTATGCAGCTGTGACTGTCCAGGAATTCACTATGTATGTAAAGGTGTCCTCAAGTTCACCGAGATCCACCCTCTCTGTCTCCCAAGTCCTGGGATTAAAGGGTGTGTTATTTTCAG
Organism: Cricetulus griseus; assembly: GCF_003668045.3. NCBI lineage: Eukaryota > Metazoa > Chordata > Mammalia > Rodentia > Cricetidae > Cricetulus > Cricetulus griseus. The sequence continues at coordinate 226,034,808 of NC_048595.1, forward strand.
GACATCAAGTTTGTATCTTGGTAGCTACAAAATAACTTTTCAAAATACCTGGTTATAAATAAAGCCATTACCAAATGAAAAACACACCCCAAGCACAGAAGGACAGGGGAAACTCTCTCCCACACTTTGGAAAAAATTTGGTTATTTCAAAATCATCTGCTGAAGTTTTTACTCTGGCTCTATTTAATTATTCACATGTAATTAGATTCTCAACCAGACATCACCATTTTAAGCACTGTTCAATGTCATTTGTTACTTGGTGAGGTTACTGCTCAGTTGAAGAAAAGATGTAACAATAATAACTCAAGTAAACAGCAACACAATACTGTCACTGTCCACATCTCCATGCATTTAAAGTCTTATGGTTCATCAATAATGAGTAAACAATATACACTATATTAAGTCTGGGAAAGGAGTCAATCATATGTGGAAGGAAATCCATAGAATGACGTGCTGTGGGCAGGCCTAACATAAAGAACTCGAGTGCAGATACCTTCCAGGGACACGTGCACTGTGGGATCGTCATTCGGCTCTTTCCCCTCTAGCTAGAGGCTTTGGACCCTTTTGTGGGCTGCCAGATTATCAGGCAAGTAGGAAACCAAAAGAAAATGAACTCCTAAACAAGGGCAACTATTTTTCTGGCTTTACCTGGATAAGGCTTTAATTTACATCAAATAACTTGTTCTCTAAGCTTTGTCAGGAAATTATCCGGAGGTCTGGAACCTTCTTTTTCCCCTCCCTCATGCCTCCTCCTCAAGGTTTTCATGCTCTGACACAATGCAGGTTAATGTCAGTCAGCCAGAATATGAAAACCACACCCACATACTAATTAGATGGGGGATCTGAACACAGCTACTTGGTAAAGGGAAGAAAACAGACTTTAAGTTGGGATATCACTGAAACCAGAAAACAATGAAAATGTTGGAAAGCAGGATTTCCTTATTTAAAATGTGGTTCAAAGTGTGGCAGGAAATAAAGCTGACACAAATAGAATGAGATCATCAGCTGGCATGCTGGTGTACACCTTTAACCACAGCACCAGGGAGGCAGAGGCAGGTAAATCAATCTCTGTGAGTTGGAGGCCAGGAAGTTCTACATAGTGAATCCCGGGCCAGCCCACACTACATAATGGTACCCAGTCTCAAAAAACTGAGTGGTGGCAGAGGGGAGGAGAGGAGGGAGAGAGAACCAAATTACTTACATTTTTATATTCTTTTTTTAAAAAAAAGATTTATTTATTATGTATACAGTGTTCTGCCTGCCTGTATGCCTGCACATCAGAGGAGGGCACCAAATCTCATTATAGATGGCTGTGAGCCACCATGTGGTTGCTGGGGATTGAAGTCAGGACCTCTGGAAGAGCAGCCAGTGCTCCTAATCGCTGAGCCATGTCTCTAGCCCACATTTTTATATTCTAGAACCAAATTTTATACTTATAATATTTATAAAAGATTTATGTTTTACCCCTGAACTCAGTGAGTATAGCTGTAGGGACAGCAAGATGGTTAATTAGGCAAAGGTGCCTACCAGCAAGCATGACCCTGGCATCCCTAGGGTGGAAGGAGAGAATTTACTCCTGCAAGCTGTCCTTTACTCCATGTGTGTGCCATGGTTCATGAGCATCCACCCACATGTGTAACACACACACACACACACACACACACACACACACACACACACACACACAAATGTAATAAAAATGTTCTAGGTAAATGTAGAGTCAGGGCATTTTTTGGGGGGGTGACTAAAAGGACAAGAAAGACGAAATATTGTTTTAATAAAAGCTTATGAGAGAGTAAATTCTTACATACTAGTGGGAAGCCTTGACCTTTGTCTGAACTTGCATTTGCTCAGATGCTCTCAACAAATTGGGTCACCTGTGAACCTCAGTCTCCTCATCTACAAGAGGGGGTGGGACTTATGGTTCCTGTAGACAACTGTTGTGAGCCCTGAAGAGTCCATAGGGGAGAGGATGTTGTTGTGTGAGATTTTGATAACATTCTGACAATAAAGAGTTTGCTTTGAATCAGAGGGCAGAGCTAGCTATTAGCTGACCAAAATTAACCATAGAGGTTTTGGAGAACTGAAGATAGAGAGACAGGAAGTAGTAGGGTGGGGCTTAGAGAGGGTCTCAGCCCTTTTTGATGGAGGGATGACAGAAATAGAAGGTCACTGGTCACTTCTCTGTTGCTTCCCTGATCATTCAGGTTCATAATCCAATATCTGACTCCCAAGTTTTTATTGGTAAATAATAATTAGATAAATGCATCAGCATATAGCACTCATTCCTCTCAACAATGACATGAGTCCAGTTTTGAGAACCATTTGGAATGATTGGAAACAGGCCAAATGAATTTACAATATAAAACTGAAAAGAATCCAAAAGTGCAAACCTACCATCTGTAGTACAAGATCCTTCTGGGGCAGGTTTTTGTGCATAGGGGATTGGTGGACTGTTTGAGTCAGACATGTCTTCTTCATCTTCGTCATCTTCCATTTCATTAATTGCTACATTATTAGAAAAATCGATGCTGCCATTTTGAGTGTAGCGGTGCACTAGATCTTTATCTAGGTCTTCCACCTTGGGTTTGACATCTGGGTAAGCAAAGAAACCAATGCAAATTTAATTTTTTAAAAGGCTGCTTATGGAAAAAAGATTCCATGAGAACTCCTGAAAGATATTTTTTGAGGAGGGGGAGACTGGCATTTTTAACATTTGAGTTCCCAGGATTTGGAGTTCCCACTTCTTTTGAAAGGGGTCTAAAAATGTATGCAATTAAGAAACTTACCTGCCGATGAGAAAGGGTGCTGATCCGGGTCCAAGTAAAGCTGGGAGAAGATTGGCCGTGGGACTACACTGCTACATCTGAGCGAGGCTTCTATGGAATTGTGTAGAGCTTCCTCAAATCTAGCGGATTTCAGTTGCCCAGCGTATGAGTTCCCCATGGTCTGTACCAGCACATCCCAAAGACAGAGAGGAAGGGGAAATTTGTGTTAGATGTTTATGTCCTAAAACTACATGTACGGGGTTAGAGAGACGGCTTAGCTGTTAAAGAGCACTGACTGCTCTTGCCGAGGACTCGGGTTTGTTTCCCAGCACCCACATGGTATCTCATGGCCATCTGTAGCTCCAGCTCTAGGAAACCTGATGCCTTCTTTTGGCCTCCACGGGCATTGCACACACATCCATGCAGGTAAAATACTCACACACATAACATAAAAATAATCAAAAGAAAATTTAAGTGTAAGTCTGGCAAATATAAGCTATATCCATATAGTTATGTGAAATGTATGAACTATATTCTTTTTTTGTTTGTTTGTTTTTTGAGGCAGGGTTTCTCTGTGGCTTTGGAGGCTGTCCTGGAACTAGCTCTTGTAGACCAGGCTGGCCTTGAACTCACAGAGATTCACCTGCGTCTGCCTCCCAAGTGCTAGGATTAAAGGCGTGCGCCACCACTGTCGGCATGAAATATATTTTTAATCTAGCTGTCAAAATGGCTCAGTGGGTAAAGTTGGTTTTTGCCACATGGAACCCACATGGTAGAAGGAAAGAAGCAAGGAATAAGTTGTCCTTAGGCCTCCACTTGTATACTGTGTCATACACATGGCAGCACATAGTGCACATGCATGTGCAAACCCACGTTTAAAAAAAGAAAAAAGTTTATATTAAAGAAAAAGAAATCTAGGGCAACTCATGTGTTACATTGCTTTACAGTCAAGGCCTATCTGAGTCCCTTCAGAAGACCTCATAACCCAGTCTCTCCCACCAGTAAGGCAACATTATCCTGTCAGTTATGAAGCCTAGCCTGCTTAACAAAGGGAACACACCTTCCTCTCTCAGCTGGGCTACCACAGCCTTAGATCAGCTCTTCCAGCAGCATCTGAGTAAATATTTAATCACTGTTCCCTCTAAGACCTAGGGGAGGAAAAGACTCCTGGAGAAACAAAACGAAAGTCTCATGATAATGTATTTAAGTAACCAACCCCTGAAAGCAAGATGTGTGTTATTTAACCAAAGAATTTGTTTCTGTGATACTACCATTCATCTATGTAAAAAGCATTGTTTCTTTGGTCTCACCTGAATGTCTTCTTTGGTATCCTTCTGTAAAGTGAACAAAAATAACTTTGGAGCCACAGCCTACATATTCTTCTCACCACTAGTATTGTGTGGTGCTCTTTAGTCACAATAAGTGATGTGGAATAATAATAATAATAATAATAATAATAATAATAATAATGATGATCACAATTTATTGAATTAGCTACCTAATAGTTTGATTAATAATTTCCAAATGGTTCAGGGGCCCCATGACCCTTTCCGTGGTCCATGAAGTAAAAAACATTTTCAGGGTTGGGGAGATGGCTGAGGGGTTAAGAGCACTTTTGCAGTGGACCCAGGTTCAATTCCCAGCACCCATATGATGGCTTACAACCATCTGTAACTCCAGCTCCAGGGGCTTTGCCACCCTCTTCTGGCAGGCACACATGTAGTAGGAAGACAAAATACCCAGACATATAAGATAAAATGAACATTAAATTTTTTCAAACTATTACTAGAGAATGTGTTTGCCCAACCTAACAAAAATTAATAAAAAATGTTCTTTTACACACACACACACACACACACACACACACACACACACACACACACACACACAATTTGTTAATATAGTGAACTGTTTGTTATTAATTTTGAAAATCAATATTTACAAAGTTGGTTAGTTTTAGTTTCTAATGTGTATAACCTATCTAGACAGAACCTCAGTGGGGTCCTCAATAGCTCTCAGGAATACAAAAAGTTGCTGAGATCAAACGTTGAGAAGTATTGGGCTAGACAGTAGACTGAGTGCTATATAAAAATTATTTAGTCTACCAGGAGGTGGTGGTGCACACCTTTAGTCCTGGCACTTGGGAGGCAGAGGCAGGCAGACCTGGAGTTCGAGGCCAGCCTGGTCTACAAAGTGAGTTTCAGGACAGCCAAGGTTACACAGAAAAACCCTGTCTGGAAAAACCTAAAAAACCAAAACCAAAACCAAACCAAACCAAACCAAACCAAAACCAAAAAACCAAAAAAACTGATTGGATGCTGAAGGAAATATGACCTCTTTTCACTTCACAAACTAAAAAAATAAAACAAAAGGAGCTAGAGAGATGGCTCAGTTGAGAGCACTTAAGTTAGGATCTCAGCATACACGTTGGGAGGTTCTCAATGGCTATAAATCCAGCTCTAGGGGAAGCGATGCTCTTTTGGCCTCCTCCAGCACCAGCATCTCTCCATTATGTAGCTCTGGCTCCTGGAACTCACTGTGTGGATCAGACTGGCTTCAAATTCCCAGAGATCCATCTGCCTCTGCCCCCCAAGTGCTAGGATTAAAGATATGGACCACCACGTCCGGCTTCTCTCATTTCAAGACAGATAATTTTGATGCTATTTTAGTTGTATTTCCTCCATGAAGGAGAGAGACAGATTTTATTCTCATCTGTGCTGCCAACTCAGATAGACTACTTGTAGGGAGTACCTGATGAATGAACTCGGAAGTACATCAGGGGTAGGAAAGGCAGCCATAATCCATTGTGCCAATTCCGAGTCCAGAAGGGTGATGCGCAACACAAGCCCAGCTTCTCTCAGATTTCAAGAGCTCCACAGCAGACTGTGCTGTCCCTGAGCTGCTAAAGCACAGCAGAGAAAGGACACAGCCCCTGTAACCACAGCAGTGTGCAGTGTGAGCTCCAGTGAGCTGGTGGGCTTCTCCAACTTCTTACATACTCCTGTGATTTGGAGGAAAGGTCAGGCACTATTTGCCAACCTTCCTTTAAAAATTATTTTGATTTTATGGGTATAAATGTTTTATCTGCATGTATGTCCATTTACCACATGTGTGCCTGGTGCCCCAGGCTGTCAGTTCTGGAGCTGAAGTTACAGATGGCTGTGAGCCACCATGTGGAGCTAGGAATCAAACCCAGGTCCTCTGAAAGAGCGTCAGTGCTTTTAACTGATGAGACATCTCTTTAGCCCTGGCAACCTCTTTTATAGTAGCTAATTAAAAAATAATTACTATGGATTTAAAAGATGTTAATATCTATTAATTTTTAATCAGTTTCATTTTTTATAAAGAGGATACACCTAAAACATATAACATTTGACCAAAAGTTGGGTGCATTTTGCTATCCAATTAAAAATGGTAAGTGGAAGATAACCTACATTCTATCAAATGAAATTTTTGTGAAACACTTGAGTTTTTGGCCAAGCCTTTATGACATCATATTAAGTGCATTAAGCATTTAAATTGTCTAAAACTCAAAGCAATTTGTTTTTTAATAGCAACACTTGATCAAAACAAGATGGGTGTTGGGAGAGAAATGTGCTGTGCCCCTAGTCTGTTTTGGTCTTAAGCCAACAACTATTTTACCTTTCTTCTTTGCTAACAAGAGAAAACTCCCAGGAACTAACACCATGTCAGCTACAGGGATGTCTTACCCAGGGCCGGTGGAGTAACTAACACCTTTCTCCAGAGCACAAAGTATCTGGAACTCTTGTCTCCTCTCTCAGCCCACTACAGAAGGTATTTTCAGTTAAATGATAAAAATTACATAATCTTTACATTGTTTTTAGTGTGAGTGTTTTTCTTGAATGAATTCATGTGCACCACGTGCATGATTGGTACTGCCAGAGGTCTAAAGAAGTCACTGGATGCCCTGGAATTGGGGTTACAGATGGTAGTGAGCCACCATGGTAGGTGACATAGTGCTTTCAGTTACTGAACCATCCATCTCTCCAGCCCCCAAAGCACGAAATCTTAATTCTGTCCCCTGTTTGTTTAGGAAATAAATGCCAGATTAATATACACAGGGAAAACAAATAAATGCTGTGAATAAAGACATTAAACCAACATAGAAATGGGAAATGAGGTTTACCCTCATGTATTCAAGGGGACACAAGTGGAGGTGAATTCCCTGTTCAGACTTCGTGTAAGAGGGAGAGGCATTTTAAAAGCGTGAAGGATGATAGAACTGACCCAGGGCTTGTTTATTACTGACTGTGAGACCCTTGGGAGCCTGATGCCCCTCAAAGAAGGGTGGAGCCCAAAGGAAGCCTTTTCAGTGTAACAGATTATAAATACCATATGAAATATGTATATAGGTAACTGAAATTATTGGCATTCATCCCTGTAGCTTGGGACCCCAATGCCCAAGATGAGGGAACACCTGATAGAATTTTAGGAGGGAATAAATGACTTCAGTTAAAAATAGAGGAACAGGCCTGCTTGGTGGTGGCTTACACCTTTAATCCCAGCACTCGGGAGGTAGAGGCAGGTGGATCTCTGTAAGTTCAAGGCCAGCCTGGTCTGCAAAACTACACAGAGAAACCCTGTCTTGAAAAACCAAAACAACAACAACAACAAAAAACCCAAGAAAAACAAAAAACAAAAACAAAAAAACAAAAAAATCACAAACAAAAACAAAAACAAAAAACTAAGGAAAAAAAAGAAAATGGAGAAACACTTTGCAAAATTAGTTATTTAATCAAATGCAACAAGAAAGCAGACTTGTGGCCCTTTCTGTACCACTAATTAACTCCTTGAAGTACAGATGGAACCTGATAGAAACCCATCCATGCTACCATGGTTGGGTGCTGTCTGCTCTTGCCTTTCCCTTTTCTATAGAAAGAAAGGCTGGGGAAGTGAGATGAGGGCAAGTAGGCAGCATATATGTCTCGTCGCTGACTGAGGTGGTGAAGATAAGAAAAGCTGGGAAAATAGTTTTAGCTATTGTTTCCAGACCTCTCAATTTTTTCTCTCCTGCAAATGAAAAGGAAAATAGCATACTGCCAAGAACTAACAGGCCATGTCAAAAGATATAGGAGTCCCTATGAGTGGCTCCCATGGGCCAAAGGTCAGAGGAATGAAACATAAAACATAAACATTGGTCAAAGCATATTTACAATTTTTGCTACTCAAGAAGAAAAGCAGAGTTCCTCTTAGCAAAACAAACAAAAACTAAATCGAAACACCAAATTAACTGAGCACTATTAGAAGAAAAAGGAAGGAGGGTAGGTAGTATACAGTGCTCCTGCTGTCTTTCACAGTAACTTTTGTTGTCAGTGAGTGCTTTTTGTAAATGAAGATTTCTAGCTAATAAATGTGCAATGAATACCAGAAGTAGAAAATAATCACTTTGCAACTACTAATTCGGTATTCATGTAGGCAATGGTAAAAGATGAGACCATTAGGTAAAAGGTTGAGGGGAGCTTTATAACAAAAAATTCAGCTGTTACTTCTTGAACCCATGGATTAAGCACAGAGTCCTGATGTGATGTAGTGAGACAATGTGGACACTCCCAAGGTGACAACATAAATGAAGCACACATACCACCCAGGAAGTATCCAGCCAAGACATGTCAGGTCTCAGAGGGAGCTGTGTGATGGATGAGTCACATAAAACCACAGGGAACAAACAGAATCAGACCCTGATTTCTGCAAAAGGCCAGAGTCATCCCATTTTTAAATTAAGATTAAAATTTAAACTTTAAAAAATGCCAGTTTTTCTGTTTTAATATGCTGTTTGAAACAGAAAAATGGGTGAGAGTAGTTGCATGTAGTGCATACCTATATAATTACAGCACCCTGGATTCCAGGATAGCTTAGGCTAGATGGTAAGACTGGAGAGAGACACAGAGAGAGAGACAGAGAGAGAGAGACAGAGAGAGAGAGACAGAGAGAGAGAGAGAGAGAAGTGAAGATGGTATGTCCTTTGGCTGGGGTGTATACATGTGGGGTTTCTGTTGTTTCTGTTTTGAGATATTTTAAAGGCAGAATTTATTGACTGTGTGGTGGTCATAGTGCAGAAAAGGAGACAACTTTGTACAACTTACTAGATTTTTGTTACCTCTGTCCTTATAGTCATTGTCATACACTTCCCACACACCAGCCAGCTATCATTAAAGAACCATGCAGTCAAGCACACAGGCTCTGAAATCAATTCCTGTCCTACAGTCTCCTGGATGATACTGGCCACTTCATCTCTCATCGGTGAAATGGGGCCAATCTTCTAGCTTTTATGAGGATAACTGAGACTTTGAATATATAAAGTTAAAATAGGGCCTGCATAGCATCATGTGCATAAGGAGTTAGTACTTTTGGTGTCTCAACATTTGCTACATTATGATTACCAAGAAAAGACAAACTGTTTCCTTTGAGCGGGTTGGGTGCCATGGTAAATGCTAAGTCATGAGCCACTCACACATAACCATCAATATCAAAGCTCCAAAGCTGCTTTTACCATCATATACAATTCATTAAAACATTTTATATCAGATAAACAAATCCTGAATAACCAGTGACACCAAGTGCTACTCAACAGACTTCTCCAGATGTGGGAGGGCTGTTCTGTATTTCTCAATCATATGTGGTGGCCAAGCATCTGACATGTGGTTGCTGTGACCTGATGTCCATCAGCCACATGTGATGGCCAAACATCATATCTAGCTGTATTCAATTTAAATAGCTACTGTGCCATGCAGCCATCTTACTAGACATATGTGATGACTGAGAGACAGTTATTTCTTAGGTTCAAAAGGCTTGGTGATGCCCTAGTGATATGACCTTGAATATGTCACTTCATCTTTCTCAGGTTCTGCCATCAATACAATTCTTTGATTTGACAGAAGAGGAATCGGTGTTTCCTGATTCTATGCTCTTTCTTACCAAACACGGGGCTACAGCTCTCAGCATGCAGAGACAATGGGTTCTGTTGCTAGCATTGAGAGTGATAATGGGCAGCTCTCAGACACCAAGTTCAATTCTTAGAGGTTCCTATGGAGCCTCCCACCCCAAACCAAAGACAAATACACATTCACAGTCCGATTTCTTAGCATTTTACTCACTACTTATTTACTGGTGCTGGGGATTGAATCCCAGTCCTTCTGTATGCTAGGTATGTGCTTTGCTACTGAGCTAAATCTCAGCTCTGTTTATTCTTTTAAATAGACATTTGCTACCCTTAATTATTTGTATTAGCTGAGCTTAGTATTTGTTTAACTCCCTAATTTAACTGTGGGTGTTTTGGAAGGGGAACATATTTTGTGAAACCAGAATTGAGTAAAAGGGGGGGGGAGATTGAATTTTCGTGTGTCTCATCCAATTATATATCAAGCAGATCTGAAGCAATGCTATTTTTTCTAAGCACATTCTAATAGAGCACAAAGCTATGCACACATTCAAAATAAACATGTTTTATTGCATTTTTATCTATCCTCCTTGCTGAAGATCTGAAAAGTCAATCATATATATATATATATATATATATATATATATATATATTAAGCTGGGTGGTGGCATATGACTAATCCCAGTACTCAGGAGTCAAAGGCACACAGGTATTTGAGTTCAAGGCCAGCTTGGTCTACAGAGTGAGTTCCAGGACAGTCAGGGCTACATAGAGAAATGCTGTCTCAACGCCCCCCCCCAAACAAAAGAAAACAAAACAAAAGACAACTCTTCCGCCTCTTTGTACATCTCTTTGAGATTGAGGAATGTCTATTTTGACAGGTTCTGAAGCCAAAAGTACTGTTTTTTTTTTTTTTTTAAAGAAGTCTTAGTAACTTAATTCTGACATTTTCAGCAGATACACAAATATCCTCAGTAATTATGGAAATAATCACTATGATATACCCAACAAATTCACAGTGATAGGAAGATGAAGCAGGACACTGTAACAAAGGGACACAGTGTTCCTACTGGGAACCTTCCTGTAAAACAAAAGTATTTTGTCAGGACTCTCTGGAACTGGCATAATTCCTCCTGAATGACCCCCACCATGTCACCAGAGACCAGTTTTTCAATAGGGAGGAAAGTCAATAACTGAGAACAGAAAACATTAAATAATGAGAAAAGCTTCCAAAGTGTGGTCACCACATCCATCAGAACGGTCACGACTTTAGAGCTGTGGTGACTTAGGAGAAGGGACTTCTGTGGGGACTAAGATTTGCATAAGCTCCAGAGGAAAAAGATAATTTCCCAACTGTAAAGGCAATTTTAAAAGACACTATTAAGACGGCTTTCTAAATGTCAGTGATAATTTTGAAAGCATAGCAGCAAAGGCAAAGATAATTATTTTTTCTTAATTTCTCTTATTTAACCATCCCCAACTGTTTTTTTAAAGATTGTTTAGAAAGTGAGCTATAAGCATTAACCCACTAAATGTGTAAGAGTTAAAGACTACTTACAGTTTGTTTGCTTTGAGGGAATGGGGGCTCAACTAATCTAGAAACAGGGTCCCCTTATCCTGCACTTGGGTAAGAACTAAAACTGCAAAGAAGGATAAAGAAATCGAGGCTCAAAGCAAGAACAGTAAAATACACATACATCTAAGGCCAGCAAATCAAATTGTGCTTCAGAATCAGCAAAATTCAATCATTTTTTTTTTTGAGATACTATCATCAAACAGCTGCTTTTTTCCCCAATCAGATGTGAGTTTGGGGCTTTTTAGAAATCCACCTGCATTTTGCAGCTGTGAAGGAACATATTCTGCTGTACTTTGGGGAACACTAAAAGAGGAGGACACAGCTTCACAGAGGAAGAGCAAGTGAAGCTCCCGTCAGTGTATGCAGCTCCTGCTTAGTCTGTCCCGCTCCCGCCCCCGCTCCCTACCCCTAACCCCCCCCCAGCCATCAGTCTTTCGTTATCTTATTAACTCTGCTGATTGCACTTGTCAGATTTGCCACAATTTCAATGCTACTTAAACAGCTGTGCGTTTTCTCTAGGCAATTATCAGTCACCACACTCAGGTTTCTAAATTAGCTGTTGAAAGGGGCTTTAACCTTGAGAAAATAGACACTCATGTATATGTTCCTTAAATGGGAGTCGTTATTACTGAAAAAGGGATTGAAAAAAAGTCACATGCCTGTAGCTAATAAATACGTTAATTCGAACACTAATTTACAAAATTTACCAATTTAACAAGGCCTATCATACAAATGATTTTTTCTTTATTATACATATTGACATATATACTTTCTTTCTATATCTGTATATATGCATAATGTATAAAGTGGAATATCAAAATACTGCCAAAGCCCCATACCACTCTGCCATTACCTATCTGCCAGGAGGTATTACCTATCTTTGAAGGTGTTCACAGATCATCCAATACTTTCTGAGGTCACTACTAAAGCAAGTAGACGTCTGCCAACATGCAGATCTCTACCCCCAGAATCTCCAACTCTTTTCAAAGCCAGCATCCATCCCTTATCGTACGGCCATTCTTTGTCAGTTCTGGGACAGAACCCAAGGCCTCACATGCTGGGCAAGCGATCTACCACTAGAGTATACAACAGAACATTTTTATTCTTGGCTTTGACATTGAATTTTTTCTTCCTCATACAATATATATGAGAAAAAGAAAAACAGTTAAAATTAAGTCTGTAAGCCAGGGCTGTAGCTCGGTGAATACTTGCCTCGAATGCGTAAGGGTCAATCCCCAGGGTCACATGTATACATACAGAATAATAAGAATTAAAAATTTTTAAAAAACCTGTGAGCCAGAAACATACTTCATGTTTCATGTATGCCCTTTATAAATAAGTTAAAAATAAATGAAAAGATAATCTTCTAGAGTTAGCAAGTTTTGGTATTTGAAAAAGGTTTAATAACAGTTTTCTGTGTACAAGAAAGGTCTGAAGCATGTAGGAATAATTTTTAAATTAACGTGGCCAGCTCCCTACCCAAGCATTCCCCTGCTTTCTGTTCCAAGGAAAGAAAAAGGCGGTATTTCAACAGTGCAAAATTCTTCGTTGTGACAGAAACATTAAAATGATAAATGTTTTGGAAGGCGAAGTACACTTCAAATCCTAACTTCTCTTTCAGACCTATGCTGAGTCTAACAGTCCTCACTAACATTTGGTGAGGATTATCCTTCCATTAGACAAAAGCTAGTGCTCCTTAGATAAATCAGGAGTTATTGCCATGAGACTCATAAAACCTTTTCACAACACACATTTCCAAGGGAATCCTTTAAGGTTTTAGGAGGCTACTCCTTTTACTAAGTAACAAAATACACCCCATGGTGTCTCGCTGACCCCACTCAGCTGTCCTTTGACCTCTTCAATTGTTGAAGCCTAACGCCAGGGCCCACAGATTTTGCCTCCCATATCAAAAAGGCTAATGTTGCTTCCTCCTAGCACCTGGTGAAACAAAATGCAACAGTTCTCGCTCTCCCTTCTGCCTCCTCCCCTCTCTCTGACCATTTCCCAGATGTTAAGCCAATAGTGGGTTTCAGTGTCTTCGTGGTCATCACTAAGGAACAAACAGGGACTGGGCTGAAGTGGCAATGACCCTCTTGTTCTCTCCGGTCTCGAAAGGATACAGCAGGTCATAAAAAGGAAAAGATCTTTGGCCTCCCCTGAAAACACCGGGCTATTCAAACACATTGCAGCTTCTGAAGTGAAGAGTCTGTGGTAAGTTCCTTCTAAAAGCTGAGTCACCTAAAGCAGTCGTTCTAAATCCTCAATTCTTAACAAGTTTTCCCCTTGATATTGGAAGAGGGTAAATCAGTCTCACCCTTTCCACTATGAATTAAAAGTCTTCTAAAAATAAAGCCAGAAACATCTTACTAAATTCCTGTAACACAGTATCATGTGAATTTTAACACATGTGATCGATAAATATAGGTTGGGTTTTTCTGTATGACCAAGAGCCTTGAAGTCTCTTATCAGACAACTGGAAAGAAAATTATTATCATTAAAGGGGAACCAGAAAATGCATTCTTGGAGGGAGTGAGGGTGAGTATGATCAAGACATGATGTAAACATGAATGAAAATTTCAAAGAATAATAAAAAAGGAAAAAAAAAACCAAACCAAGATGTGAAGAATAAAAAAAATTAAAGAGATTTATTTTTATTTATGTGTATGTGTGTGCATGTCTGAGTGTGGGATGCCATGTGTATGGATGCCAAGGAGGCCATAAAAGGTCCTTGGATCTCTTGGAGCTGGTGTTTCAGGTGGGGCACCTGGGTGGGTGATAGGAAAACTTCAGTCCTCCCGAGAAGTGGTGAGTGCTTCTACCCCTGGGCCTTCTCTTTAGCCCTTGAATTCATAGCTTTTCAATTTATGTAGACAGGAAATAGGAATCGAGTTGGGACAAAAACTGAGTAAGTTTAACTGGTGGAGTTGAGAAGACGGAGAACAGACATGCATGGAGGGTGGGAAAGAACACTGTGGAGTGCATATTAGTGTCTGCTTAGTTAGTTTAAGGACCAAACCCAGTTTTATTTAAACTGTAAACTAATTTAACAGAAACAATTCGACAATGGAAAGTTTGAGAAGAGGAATGCAATCATACAATACCTTGGTTCATACATTAACATTTTTGAATCATGTTCATAGTTTAGCTAGGCAGTCAACATCTCAGGGAACTTGTCTGAAATCACAATATTCTTCAGGGTTCTTTGTACCTATAAAAACAGATAATGCACAAAACCACAAGTTATTTCTAATTATTCTATAATGTAATAATCTACATATCTAAAACTCTGCAAAATCACAGACATTACCAAAGCCTACCTAGCTCTACTCATTAAAAGGGGAAATATAAAGATGCTCCCTCTTCCTAAAGCCCTCAAACAACCGCCCTCAAATATATATCCAAAATGATTTCTGTTTCTCTTAGGCCCCACCCTTCCCTCAGTGAAAGCTGGACAGGTCACTATAGTAGAAAAAGTCCACAGACTGCTTCTATTTTGAAATAGAATTAGTGTAAGATAATTTCCTTATTTTGGGGGCATTTGGGAATCTTATAATCCCTGATATTTGTCTAAAATTAATTTATTTAAAGAAATATAAAAAGGTCATATATAACTAATACTAAAATAATATTTTTGTGCTTTTTGAAATTCCTAAATGATTTCCAGGAAGAAAAATTGCAAGAAGAGAGCAGTGATTTCTAGGAGATATTAATTATAATTATCTACAGTTGATTGAATAGTCTGCCTATTATTCTCTGCACTAAGTAGATTATGGTCAATGTAAATTATTGCATGAAAAATATGATAAGTTGGCAAAGCCTTAAATGAATTAAAGCAAATTGTCATTCATTTTTATACATGACTTAGAAGTAATTCTTAATGTGTCTAAAAAGTAAACTAAAGACTTTCAGTTTTGTAAGAATGTACTAAGTGCAATATGAATATTTATAACACTAAAATACGTGAAGTCATGTTAAAGAAAATGTTTTGTCAACTTGAAAGAAAAGAAACATTTCAGATTTGGGGTTAAAAACATTTCTCTTACCCTCTCATTACTGGAAGAATGCCTTCTCACAAAAGAATAGTGAAAAATACAGGCCCTGGGTTTCCGAGCTCATATACTTGCCATGCACACATGCACAAACAACATCTTTTGGAATCAGGAGCCTTCCCACCTAATCCAAACCCAAGATTACCCCAGATGGTCAATGAGGTCAAACTGCATTACTGCTGATGAGAACTGTCTGACTCTGCAAGTACCTTAATGATTTTTAAAAAGGTCAATAATCCAATTCCAATAGCTTTGGAGTCTAAAATTGCTAATTTTTAGCCACGTGCTGCACACTTCACCTGCTAGTAATGACATTTTTGTATTTTCTTCTAATTACACTCAAAGCTAAGACCTTTGGCCCTGGGCCACAGACCCCTATTCAGGCTGCACACATTTTCTTAAAGGCCCCGATCCTTTGTTGTCATTCTTTCTCTTTCATTTATTATTTACGCCCATAGAGAAGGAGATACTCCACCGTTTATACAGCATAAAGCTTTCAACCATCTCAATTTCTTTGCCTTTCAACCGATAGGCTTTTTCGTAGACAAATGCCAAAACGTTTGCCAAAATCAGTTTTTGTTTTTTGTTTGTTTGTTTTTCAGTTACATTGCCCTCTCCTTTCCCATTTTCCATCCCTAGGCAACCTCCTTCCCTCTCGTCCCACAGGAGGGACTTTATACGAGTAAGGATTTACACACTGTGACCATTACTAACAAAACGAGTACAATACAAACCTCCAACGTCTGACAGATCAATAAAAATTATATATTTTCTTCCAGCAGAGAACCCATTAAATGAAATTGGAGATAATTTAAAATAACTTAAAACCTACCCTCAGCCTCCATTAAAGCACAGAACTCTCAGTACCCCCACCCCCCGGCAGAAGTGCCAAAAAACATTTTGGTGACAATGAGAATATTTGTTACATGGCCAAAACTTTTCAAGTGTTTTAACATCTACTAGCTGCTGGCTGCTTACAAAAAGGAAAGGAGAGAAAAGGAAGAAAGAGAAAGTAAACTGAAATGGCTACACGTTCAATTCTAAAAATTTAATTTAATTTAGATAAAAATTTAATTTAGATAAATGTCTTTAATCTTTAAGACATTTTAGAGCAAAATCTTCATATGCCATCTCTACCATCATTGCTACTTCCCATCATTTTCCCCACATACACACACATATATACATATATATGCACACACATACACACTTTGGAAGTCAGAAATACAAAACTGTTACCATGATGTAGATCACTCCCTTAGACCACAACAAGTCACCAAAAGATTGTGAGCGGCAGGATGTTTATGAACTGACACGGTCCATCCCTGCACTCGCTTACTCTTGAGTTCTAAGTGTTTTCCTGTTGTCTGTCCCCCGCAGACCCAGAAACCTCTTGTCTTTTCTTGTTTTCACCATTTGCTTCACCCAGCAGTTCACTGGAGACCCATCCATCTTGGAATGCCTAGAGTGACAGATGCTCTCCAGAGCATCCACACTGCTGAGTGAACAAAAGATAACATCACCTCCAGGAACTCAGAGAGAAATACAACCGCAACCTTAGCACAGGGTCTGACTTGACAGACACTGGACCATAAACCTCTTCTAAGTGAAAAAGAAAACAATTGCCACACACACAACAAAATCTGACACAATCAAAGGCAGCAAAGAGTGATCATTTGTGGATTGCCTTTCACTCTGTGACTCACTTTCCTCCCAGAGCTTTTATATTGGGGCAATTCACTAGCCAAGAGGCAAGAGATGTTCTTGGGAAGAAAAGCCTTTCTCAAGTGCCTTCTTTTATTGAACAATATTCAAAGTGAAATTCATTGACTTGTGTGTTGCAGGAAACCCAAGGCTTCATTCAGTTCAGCCCTCTTCACTCTGCCCCTTCTTGTTTGCATAAAGCAATATCTGGACTCAGAAATGCTGACTCTATTCTACTGCTGTGAAAGGAACATTCATGCTTTGCAAATTAAAAATACATTAAGCACATCAGAAATTAAAAAGCAACGCGTGACACAATGTCAACAATATGCGTGGCTCAGAATAGAAAAGCTCGCCATTCATTAATTAGACAACCTCCAACTTGGGTTTAAAAGACAGTGACCAGGAGAGCATCCTGGGAAGGGCCTCAGACTCCCTTCTAACAAAGAAGGGGTCATGTGAACATCTCCAAGCAACAAACCAGTGCCAGGAAGCTACATGCAGGAGATTCTGCTGATCTAGAATTTGGAATTTTGTCCTTATTTCAATTACAATGGGAAATAAGCACAATTCTAACATTTAAATAGCAGGAGGGGGAAATTCTGAAGAACAAATAAGCAAAAACCAACCTGGAGTTTAAATTAAAACACTGTGATCAATGTCAGTTATGGAGATGAACAACCATTTTTATGAGAAATGCCAAGAGTCACAGAGGCAAGCCTCTATTGTAGAGAAATACATTCTCATTTTCAAAAATGTACAAATACTACAAATACATATGGTACATCAAAAGACCCCCGAATGGCCAAGGAGAGGCTCAACAACAGGATTTCTGTGAACTCTGAGCAGTGGAAATGATATTTGCTTAGTAAAATATTTTAATCTTTCTTTAAATTTTTCATGTAGAAAACCTTTAAGTTATGCTAAAATTGGCATGGCTTTGTAGTCTGTAATGACTCCTCTCCTCTTTATATTCCAAAAGTAACATGAAATTTAAAAGATGTTTTATCTGTTGTGTTTGAATTATTTGGGGAATTAATAAAATTAGCCATAAACTAACATTTCTTATTTAAATGTTTCTATGTCTCCTTTACTTCCTTACTTTGGCATCTTTATAAATCCCATAGTACATTTTTTTTTATAATCTCAGAATTTCTTATTATATTTTAAGGCTGGCAAAAATACACAAAATAATTAAATGAATGTGTACAACTTGGTAACTCAATAGAAGAAGATTAAGTAATTACAGAATGACTATCTTCTTGTAGAAGACTTTGTCTACCATGAACTGGCTCAAAGTAATTCTCCTAAACTACTGAGTGCAAAATAGCACGTCCCTGAGTACTCTCAAACTTGGGCATTAGTAGCAAGAGAGATGTGACCTTGAAATGACAGCACCCCTGCAAAAGGCTCCAATAGATCCAATGAAATTATCTTCTAAACACAATGGATCCATATGAATGTGTGGAAAGCCTATCATGGATCCATATGAATGTGTGGCAAGCATACCACGGATCCATATGCATTTGTGGAAAGCACACCCTATGGAAAGTTCTTATTGCTTGACTGGTCAAAAACAAAACAAGACTTTTCTTTCTTTGAAGGTCGATTCCAGATCACAGACAGGGCTAGAAACCCGCACTGGGGGAAAAAAATCCATCAACATGAAGTCCTAAAAGGTTTTACCCGTCGCCATCTTATTTGCACTTCAAAACCCTGTGAGTCCTCCAGTTAAAGGCCAGGGCTAACCATTTCAATAATAAGAGAGGTGGCCAGTGGTGATCTATCTTCCATTTGGCTTCTGGACAAGAGTTGTAATGTCTAGCAAGCTTCCCTTCCCAGACAAGAGCACTCCCCCAAGTCCTCACCGTCACTTGTGCAGCCTTGGATATGCAATACCTTATAAACAACCCACAGGCTTCTTCAACCACACACAACAACGTGCGCAATTCATGATTTGGGCACATTTTCTTGGCAATGATGTCATGAAATGGAAGGCTACTAAGTAACAGGAGCACTGCAGACACTAGGGTAAAGGGCAGGTTCTCCTTGTTCTAGGCTGAGAAAGTGAAGGGACTTCCCAACTGTTTGTAGCCTCTCCTCTCACTTGCATCAAATGTTAGTATAACTTCTTAAACTCTATCCAATTTATCCCAACACATCTCTTCCCTTTGGCCAGTGTTAACCAACTCCCAGCAGAATGGTATCAATTAAAATCTATGCACTGTAAAATATTTTAGCAAATCCCCAAAAGTAAAGATATCATAGGTCACAAACCCCTGGGTCAAAAAGACCAAAACCAGATAAGAGATTATTATGACTCAGCTGATTTATGACACTGTCTTACCAAACATGTCAACTCACAATCGCCCTCAAGCAAAATACAAACCAGCTAGCCAGCCAGCCAGCCAGCCAGCCAGCCAGCCAGCCAGCCAGCCAGCCAGCCAGCCAACCAACCAACCAAACAAACAAACAAGCTCTAGACATCAGTAATGGTTTTTAAACCAGGTTGTCACGTGTTAACTGCAGTGGAATTATTCCTTACTAATAGAGGACATTATGTCACTAGGCATGACTTACTAATTTCACAGGGATGTTTAATGTGCTTCTCAGAAAAGGGAATAAAAGGCATTTATATACTTTTTCTGTCCATTTTTCTGTTTCACTTAAATGACTTCAATTTTCTAACTGATATTGATAGGTTCCACCTGAACACCATATTGACCACATGCACAGGGTATTTCCTGTAGTGATAATAGTCTTGCAAACTGAAACTTTTTATTTATTTAAAATTAATTATTTTTGACAATTACATGCATGTATAGAATGTATTGTTATTCCCATTCTCTTATCTATTTCCCATTATTGCTAATTTTTTCTTCACAGCTGGTGCCTTTCCTGCTTGTGTCTACTTATTTATTCATTTGTTTGTTGTTTATTGGTTTTTGGAGACAGGGTTTCTCTGTGTAGTCCTGGCTGTTCTGTAACTTGCTCTTTAGATCAGGCTGGCCTCAAACTCAGAGATTCCACCTGCCTCTGCCTTCTTAGTTCTGGGGTTAAAGGTGTGCGTCACCATGCCTCATCCAGAAAACAGCGCTCATAGAACTTTTCGGGTTCTTTCATTAACTTCATGGAGACTCCATGGAGAAAAAGTGTGTAATTCAATAAATGCAAATATTTGTCAGCTAACAGTAAAGAATAATTTGTCATGAGAGTTTTAATTTCTTCTATTAAAATTCTACTGGAAACATCTTTTGATCTTATGAACAAGTATTTTCATTTTCATACCCTTAATTACCAAAAATTTTATAAAAATCAATAATTCTTTTAGGAAATAATTTTATTGTGTGTTACCAGACCGATGATTCTGAGATTTATATTTTCAATGACATAAAAATTCAAACCATACATATTAAATGAGAAAAAAGTAACTAAAAGCCTAAAGGCCATGAAATTTCATATCACTGAAAAATAACCTTGTATAAATATTTAGGAAAGCAAATTTCTTAGCCTACTGTAGTACATAAATAAAAAAAATGTTTTCCTCAGAGAATTGACAAATGTAATTGATTTACCAGACAGGAAACATTCAATCTCCATTAAATATTTATTCAGTGCACTAGTCTGTTTGGTGCTATTTGGACCTCAAAGGGAAAAAAAAAAAAAAAAAAAAAAAAGAGTTCCTGTTTGGTAGGAATCATGGCTTAGATTTGACCAGAGATGAGACAATTCTTCAAATAGTGAAACTACATTTCAAAATGACCATGCTAAAATCTGAAGCTATGCTACGCTAGATAATGGTCCCAGCACATGGGGAGCCAGGCAGAAATCTCATTACAAATTTGAAGCCTGCTGGGCTACACAACTAGAATCTGTCTCAAAAAACAAAAAGAAAAACAAAGCCAAGCCTACTAATCAACCAAACACAGTTAAAATACAAACAACTAGAGACATGTTATAAAATATAAATTGTTACTTTGAAATGAACAAAGAAAGTGCTAGGGATGAGTTCCACAGGCTTGATTGGGGTTTGTAGTCAGATGCCCTGGAGCATCTGTGTCAGGAGTCAGGTCTCAGCTTTGACACTTGGCGGCACACCTGTCTTCTCTGGAGGGAGGGAATTAAAAGCAACACATTTCTAGACTAAATACAAAACGAGGGACTCTGTTTGTAGATGACATGATATTTTATATGGACTACCCTAGGATTCCACAAACATTTGCTAGAATTAACAAATATAATAAGGCTAATAAAAATCAACATATAAAGTTAGCAGTATCCATATGTGCTAACAGTATACTGCCAGTAATAATAAAATTCAACTTGAAAACCCCACAAAGTAAATTTAACCAACGAAGTAAAAAGAAAATCTACTGAAAAATATAACATATTGGTGAATTAAATTGATGCTGAATTAATTAGGAGATAGCTGATTTTCAAAGATTAGAACACTGGTATTATTAAAATACCCATATTGCTCAAAAAATCAACAGAAGTTGAACAGTCAAAGATTTCTTAAACAGCCCTCCACCCGGCAAAACAAACAAAAATCTCTGAAGGAATCGGACCACAGGTTTCAAAACTGCTTCAGAACTGTGGTGACCAAAACAGCATGGCTCCACATTGATATAAAAACAAACCAACGGAATAAATTCACACACTATTTATCCTCCACAAAGATGCTAAGAACTCACCATAAACTGTTGGGGAAATTGGATGTTCAACATGCTATGAAATCACAGACTCATCTCACAATTATTTACAACAGCAATTCAAAATGCTTTTCTAAATTTTCAATGTAAGACCTGAAACTTACAAAACTACTTTCTAGCCAGGCCTGGTGGGCACACCCCTTTAATCTCTGCAGTCAGGTGGGAGAGGCAGGTAGACCTCTGTGAGCTGGATGCCAGTCTGGTCTATATAGTAAGTTCCAGGGCAGCTAGGGCTACATAGTGAGACCCCATGTTAGAAAAACAAAACAAAACCAAAAATACTTGCTAGGAGACAGCATCGGGGAAAATCTTTATGACATGGATCTGAGTTATGATTTTGTTTGGATATGACTCCAAAAGCATAGGCAATAAAAGCAAAAATTGACAAAAGGGATTATGTCAGAACTAGAATTGGAATATAAAAATAAATTAAAAAACAATTAGGAATAAATCTAATCAGAAAAGTAAAAATATATAGACTGACAAAGACCGACCAACAAATATGCTTAAAGATGCATCTTAACAGAAGATGTACAAGCCTGGCAGTGGTGCCACTCACCTTTAATCCCAGTACTTTGGAGGCAGAGGCAGGTAGATCACTGTGAGTACAAGAATAGCCAGGTCTACAAAGTGAGTTCCTAAACAGTCAGGGAAAAACAGAGAAACTCTGTCTCAAAAAACTTAAAAAAAAAAAAAAAGGAAGAATAAGATGTACAAATGGTCCAAAGTGTATGAATTATCTGCACAAATAACCACCTGGGAAGTGCAAATCAAAACTGTAGAAAGAGGTGGCCTCACACCTGTTAAAATGGTTGTCTTCCAAAAGATAAAAGATGACAAGCTCTAGAGAGGCCATGAGAAAAGGGAAACTTGCTGTTGGTGGGAATGTAAGCTAACAGGGGACATTGTGGAAAACAGTATGGCAGTTCCCTAGAAATTTAATGTTGGAGCATCCATCCCATGATGGGATATGCTGCGAATATATGTTTATCTTATTGGTTAATGAATAAAACTGTTTCAGCCAATGGACAGGAAGGATGTAGCCAGGCAGGAAGTATAGGTGGGGTGCTACCAGACTAGGAGAATTCTGGGAAGAGAAATCCTGAGAGAGTCTCTATGTAGCTGCTGAAGGAGAAAGAGACCTGGGCATCACCAGTAAGCCAAGACCATATAGAGATACACAGATTAATAGAAATGAGCTAATGATTGAGACAGAGAGAGAGAAAGAGAGAGAGAGAGAGAGAGAGAGAGAGAGAGAGAGAGAGAGAGAGAGAGAGAGAGAGCGCTAGCCAATAAGAAGCCTGAGCCATCAGCCAAACAATTTATAATTAATATTAGCCTTGGTGTGTTTATTTGGGACTAAATGACTGCAGGACCAGGTGGAACAGAAACTCATGTCCACAATTCCACCCATCTGTTTGGATGGGGATTTCACTATGGTATTGTTTCTTGTGGTTCCATTACTCAGAGCTCTTCAAATAACTAACTGTGATCACACATGGCATTGTAGTTGCCTTGGCTAATAATGAGGCTGCTAGGCTTCCACTGTGCTTCATGTATAACTTAACCTTACCTTTAGGTAGGTCTGCAGAGGAAAGACAGTATGCACATTGACCTCCAATTTATGACAGCTGAACTCAGAATTTTTTTCTACTTTACAAAGGTACAAAAGAAATTTATGCACCAGTAACTGTATTTATTTTCTTTCCTAAAATAATTTATTTTTATTTTATGTGAATTGGTGTTTTGCCTACATATATATCTGTGTGGGGGTCCTGGATCCTCTGGAACTAGAGTTGTAGACAGTTGTGAGCTGCCACGTGGGTCCTGGGAATTGGGCCTGGGTCTTCTGGAGGAGCAGCTAGCACTCCAACGCCCAGTAACTGCATTTCAAACTTTAATTTTCTGGGGGTGGATAGCAAGGGGCTGATGTAATACTCAGTTGTGATACTGAGCAAAGGCAGGGAGGCATTGCTTCCAATTAGTTAACGT
Source organism: Cricetulus griseus (assembly GCF_003668045.3). NCBI lineage: Eukaryota > Metazoa > Chordata > Mammalia > Rodentia > Cricetidae > Cricetulus > Cricetulus griseus. The sequence goes on from NC_048595.1 coordinate 226,058,507, forward strand.
CACAAGGGTAAATGACACGCACTGTGCAGAGCTCTGCACTGTTAAGCACAATGCTTGGTAGGTCATGTGCATTCAATGCAATTTTATTAAGACAACGACCACATGATAAGTTACGGAGTGTCTTTATAGAGTTCAGCACTACCTAACTTTCAAGCACGTATTAGGGAACTTAGAATGTGTCCATTGTGGATATATTAGGAAATTATTATATATCCATTGAAAATGAAACTTAGTATCTGCACACCCATGTTTGTCACAGCATTGTTCCAGTAGCTAAGACATGAAATCACCCTAAATGTTCACTAGTGAATAAATGGATACCACAGAGCTGTCTTTCCAGCCTTGTTAAGAGCATGTACTATTCTTACAGAGGGACAGAGTTCAATTCCCACATTGGATAGCTTGAAAAACACCTGTAACTCCAGCTCCAGGGGCATCCAACCCTCTGCCCTATGAAGCACCTATGCACACACCTACACACACACACACACACACACACACATACACACTATTTCAGCAAGAGAGAAAATCAGCGCAAATATCTATTGATTGTAGTTAGTAACAACAAATTTGTTGAATAAACTGCCATTTACCTCACTATGGTTTTTTTTTTGACAATTTGTGTATCAAAATATCAGATGGTAATAAGAGATATGTGCATATCACCACATTGGTCTATCGGTCTGCATGTCTGTTTTGTGCCACTTGTAGACTGTATTTGTCACTATGGCTTTATAGTATAATTTGAAGTCAGGTATTATGATACCTCCAGAAGTGTTCTTCCTGCTTAAGCTTGCTTTGGCTATCTATGGTCTTTTGTTTTTACATGTGAATTTTAGGATTCTCTTTTCTAATTCTGTGAAGAATGCCATTAAAATTTTGATAGGATCACATTGAATCTGTACATAATTTTGATAAAATACAGACATCTTTACAATATTAATTCTGCCAATCCAGGAACAAGGAAAATCTATCCAATCTCCAGTGCCTTTTAATTTTTTATTTCAGTGTCTTGACGTTTTCACTGTAAGTCTTTTATCTTCTTGGGTAGGTTTATTCCTAGTATTTTTTCTCCCCCTTTGGGTTTTCAAGACAAGGTTCTCTGTGTAACTTTTCTCTGTGTTGCCCTTGCGGTCCTGGAACTTACTCTGTAGAGCAAGCTGACCTTGAACTCATAGAACTTTCTGAGAGCTGGGATTAAAGGCATGCACCACCACTGCCTGGCTTCTTTTCTTAAAGCTATGGGGTAGTTTTCCTAATTTCTTTGTTGGCTGTTTGCCACACGTAATGTGTTCATTATGTTATGTATCTACTCTGAATTTTATCAGGACTTTTAGCATGAAGTCATGTTGAAACTTGTTAAATGCCTTTTCCACTTATATGGTGTCAATCTGGCCATCCTTGGGATGAAACTAACTTGGTTATAATGTGTGAGCTTCTTAGTGTCCTTAAATTTGGTTTGCAAGAATTTATTCTAGAGGCTCTAAGCAGAGGTAGAAAGAGATTCGAAGACAAAAACAAAGTAAGGTCCTTCGGAAAAAATGGAATCCTCACCCTAATGTTATTTTTCCATTAAAAAAAAAACTCAACGGCCTCATGGTGGTGGCCCATGCTTTTAATTCCTGCATGCGGGAGGCAGAAACAGGTAGATCTCTGTGAGTTTGAGCCAGCCTGGTCTACAGAGAAAATTCCAGGACGGACTCTAAAGCCACAGAAAAACCCTGTCTCAAATAAAATAAAATAAAATAAAATAAAATAAAATAAAATAAAAATAAAATCTCAGGAGTGATCAAGGTGGCTCATTGGTTAAGAGCACTTGCTGCTTTTGCAGAGGACCTGAGTTTGGTTCCCAGCACCCACTTGGTGGCTCACAACTGCCTGCTATTCCTGTTCCAGAGAATCTGACACTGTCTTTGTTGTGGAATATTATTTTAACTAGACAAAGATGTGTTACATTTGTTTATGCTGTGGAATATTACTTCAACTATAACATAAAAGGTGTGTTTATGCTGCATTAGTTTAACTATGTAAAGATGTGTTACATTTGTTTCACCTTGTCTGCCTAAGGCACCTGATTGGTCTAATACAAAACCGAACAGCCAATAGCTAGGCAGGAGAAGGATAGGTGGGGCTGGTGGGTAGAGAGAATAAATAGGAGGAGAATTCTAGGCTCTAAAGGAACAAAAGAAGAAGGAAGAGAGAATGAGGAGAATAAGAGGGACACAGCAAAGGCAAGAAGCCAGGTGGCCACCAGTCACACACGAGAAGCAGAGAGAGTAAGACACACAGAAGGAAAAGAAAGGCAAAAAGCCCCGAGGCAAACAGTAGATAAAGAGAAACAGATTAATTTTACTTAAAAGAGCTAGCTAGAAAAGAGCCTAAACTAGGCCAAGCATTTATAACTAATATTAAATCTCTGTGTCATGCTTTGGGAGCTGGTTGGTGGCCCAAAAAGAAAAAACCTGGTACATGTCTTCTGGCCTCTGTGGGCACCAGGCATGCATACAGTACACATATATGCAAGCAAAATACTCATACACATAAGGACATTTCTTTTCTTTTTTTCTCTAGAGACAGAGTTTCTCTGTAACCATCCTGTCTGTTCTGTAACTCACTAGAGCAGGCTGGTCTTGAACTCAGAGATCCCCCTGCTTCTGCCTTCCAAGTGCTGGGTTTAAAGGTGTGTGACACTATGCCCAGGAGAAAAGGTCTTAAGAACAAATTTTAATAAGAAGTTCTCTTTTGTTTGTTTGTTACTTTCTTTTTTAGGCAGAACCTTCCTATAGAGCTCAGGCTGGCCTCGATGTCATCCTCATGCCTCGGCATCCCCAGTGCTGGAATTATATATGCGTTTTTTACCACATCTGACTAAAAGAAACTTGGAGTTTGTGTCAGTTGACTGGCGATTCATGAAGTGGACAAAATGTGTGTTTCTCTCCTATTCATTGTCTCTCACTATTTAAGAAAATGGCAGGAGGCTGCATTCTGCCCCTTCCATCTGCAAACAGCAGGGGAAAAGGAGAAGGAACCAGATGATTTTGATACAGCCAGAGGGATCCCACAATTCCAACTGCCCATCCCTTCTCTACTGACTATGAAATGTTCGTCCAATGCAATACTTTGTACTGTCTCACCATGCAACTGCTGCACCCACACTATCAGCAAGACAATCTGTTCTGATGCTGTTCCAAAATCAGAAAAATCTATGAAATGGGATTTCTGTCCTGCAAATCTCTTTCTCAATATGTCAACCCAATGTGCTCAGACTGATCTGTTGTTGGAGTGAAGCTATTCCTATTCCCTGATTTCATCCATTTGTTCACCTAGAAAGCTCTGTAAAGTAGGGGTGATGACAAACACCTGCTGAGCTCACAGAGATACCAAGCTAGAGGTGAAGGCGGACTGCTCAGAAAATGAAGCAGCTCTGGAGAAACCAAGATACCATCAAAGAAAGGGGACACCGGGGTGGCTTTAGGAGACAGGGTAGGAATTCATCAAGAAGAATTGGGAGTCAACAGACCAGAATGTCAGGCATGGTATACGGAAGGCGTAATAGAAGGCAACCATCGCATGTTGGGTTGATTTCTCAGGTGGGAGTTAAGGATGCAGAGGGGAAGATTGGAGAGTATGGTGGGGCTGGTCTTGTAAGGGATTTTATATGTCAAACTGGGACTCTGAATTTCATCCTAGAAGAAGTTTCAAAACCTAAAATTAACAATCAGATTAAAAAATAGAAGATATATTTAGCAGTATTGTATAAATTAGAGATCAAAAATTTCTGCCAGAGCTGGAGATAGAATTAACTGGTAGAAAACCCAACCAGCTGAACACCAGAAGTTTCTTCAAGAGTGTAGAAAGGGGTAATTTAGGATTTCTTTTAATTAGGGGTGGAGGGAAGGGAAGAGGAATCTTTTCAGTACATAGATAGAAATTTAGTACCTGAGCTCAGGACTCCAGACCACACAAACAGGGCCTGAAGACATCAGCCACATATCTAGCTAATATGGGTACTGGTCTAGGTAGTGAAAATATGTTGAATTGTTAAGCAGCAAACCCTGAGAAACACTGCAGTTTGATAATCAAAGGAAAGCAAAGCAGATGGAGAAAGAGTAGGAAGGGAAGCAGGGCCTCATGAAGGTGAAGGGAGAAGAGAACTTGTGAATGAACATGTGCCATTACCCATAGCCAGTAACTTTCGAGAAGCAACTGTGACAAGCTAGGGTGGAAATACATTGGTAACTGTAGGAGAGCTAAACTAGCAGGAAGGATAAGTTATAGGCAGGATACTTACAGGATAAGGTTCTTGCCTTAAAGAAAAGAAAGCAGAAAGGCCCTAGAGAAAGAGAAGAGTCTGGGACAAGACCCAGCAGCACAAGCTGTGGTGGCTGCAGAGATAACCTTCCTCCATCACCTCCTAACTCTATTAGGAAGAGACACTTGTAAAGCACCGTTTAGTATTTCCTGTGATTTTCAGGCAAATGTAAAAGCATGAAGGAAATAAACAGCACAGTATATCTTAAAGATGGGATCAGAACCTGTGATCACTGCTAGACTCCTGAGTGTGAGAAGAGGGAGTGGCAGGAAAGGAAGATGGACACATGCCCGTGTCTTAGGAGTTCAGAGCATCCTGAAGATTCAGAGTAGCTACAAGGGGCCTTTGGTGAGAAAAGCACATTTTCATTTCAGCTGTGAACAGATGAGCCCTGTGGTGGTATTCCAGAAGGTGCTCACAAGGAAGCAAAGATACTCAGGGCACAGTTAGGATATGGAGGCTGGGGTAGACCTGAGAAAAGTTTAGGAGCAATAGGAAAAGCAAATAGCAAAAGTTAAAGCAATAGGAAACCAGGGATAAAGAAGCCTTTCTCTCTCTGTGTCTTGTGCTGTTTGTTTCCTCCATCCCCATGGTTATTGCTTTAATTCACACTAGACCACTACATCAATTGTTCAACTTGTTCAACACATACCTTCCTTAGGACTCATGTCAGGTTCCGAGACACAATTGTGAATAACTGGAAATGATTTCTGTCTCCGAGATCTTAGGGGAAGTAGTGATTACTGTGTTATGTGGGGTATCTTATTTCATGCCCAAGATACCTCATGTTTTAAGAACTATTATTGTTTCTAGTTTTTAGACTAGAAGATCCAGTTTTAGAAAGTTTAATGATTTGTTCATAGCTGACTGATACGTGGTGGTGCCAGGGATTGAACACACTCATCCTTCTTCAAAGCCACATTTAACTGCTCAACTATGGCATCTCTCACGTAAATATGTCAATTGTGTTTTTAAAAAACACAACAAAGAGCACACTGTCTCAGATGGTAACAGTTTGCCAGCTCTATACTTTCCAAATTTGCCACATTCCAGCCAGTGGGATTTTATTTACATGCAAACTGGGGCGGAGGAAGGCACCTTCTCTGCTAAATGGGACTCTGGGGAAGAAGTTGGGGTTCAGCTTAGACACACTAGCTTAGAGATGGCTGTGAGGCATCCACTTGGAGACACCAAGAGTCCTTTGATTAATCTGAAGTTTAAGGCAAAGGCAAGGTTAGAGATGAATAATTTGGTGTCAAAGTCAAGGCAATTACGGAGACTCTTCAGGGACTTCATGAAGTGAGAAGTGCAGCCTGATGAGAAAGGGCAGCTGGGTTGAGTAAGTGATTAGGAAAAGGGAGAACAGCAACAAACACAAAGATAAGATTTAGCAGAAAGTAAGGCTAGGGACAATTCGTGGTGCTGTCAATCTATAAGGTTTTCTCTAACAGTGAACACAACACAGGAATAGAAACACTTGCCCAAATGTGACTGCTATCTCTTTTACTAGTTTATTCCTCTTCCCTTCATCTGATTTAAGTGTCTGTGAGTTCCCAGAGCACACTGGATTTAACATTGCTTTCATAGAAATGCTCATACTATAGGCTCCTACTTAAACACATCTTCCCTTTGTATTTAGAAATCCTGTTTGTGTTGGTGATTGTTTACTTGTTTTTGTTTTTGTTGTTTTTTGAAACTGGGTTTCCTTGCTGTCCCGGAACTCACTCTGTAAACCAGGCTGTCCTTGAACTCAGAGATCTGCCTGCCTCTGCCTCCTGGGTGCTGGGGTTGAAGGCATGCATCTGGTTTCTGTTTGTGGTTTTTATTGTTGTAGCCCCAGTAAACTCACACAGTACATATACCCCTGGCCTGTCTCCAGGTTATACTGGAGACTTTTTACAAGAGGAGCTGTAAAAAGTATAGTGTGGCTGGCTTACAGAGTATTGTCTCTAGACATCTGTGGTATTGTGTTGCTATTATTCTGGTGGCTACAGCAAAGAAACTCACCAACTGTCTACTATCATCAGCCTTTCATCCTGCCTCTCTCTATGAGTCAGGGAGGACTCCTCCACACAGCAATGATGTTTTAGAGTGGGGCTCTATTGGCAGTGACAGGAATAATTACTTGGTACTTGTGGGCTTCCTAGCAAAATTCAAGGTCTTGAGCCCATAGTTGCTGATTCCATGAGTCTTGGACAACCACTGCCTTCTGACGCGCAATGAAAACACAAATTCTTTGTTCTATTAGAAATGATCAAATTCTTCTCTCTGTAATCTACAAAGCACTATCATGTGCACGAGGACTCATTTAATATTTAGTTATTGTTTTGTCTGCCAGTTAAAATATTTTATTAGATGCAAGTTTCTTTTTAAAAATCCAATGAATGTGCACTTTAGTTCATTCAGGTAGTAAAAAACAATCAGGAAAACCAAAACATCCTTGTGGGTCTTGTAGAGAGGGGATCCTGTTAACACAATGCCCTCACTTATTTTTTTTTCCCCCAAATGAGAAACCCAAGATTATTTAAATACTAAATAGCAGGATTGGTACCAGAAGCCAAGGCTCCCAGCCTCATACTTTTTTAAACAACCAAAATGGTGAGGGAAAAAAAAAAATCTCTTGAAAGGCAAAACTAGATGAAGGTGAAATGCCAATTGGTTGAGTTTCAACAGTGCTTTCACTTTGTTCTTGGGGGGTGGTTCGATAATAAACAACTCTAGTGATTAGCATAAAGGGCTGGCAGATGAAACGTTCTAACTCCTCAACAAAAATATTTGTGTTCTCGGGCCACAGTTAGTAAAGCAAGTGTTAAAATTAAAGTAAATGGAAACAAAGATGATTAGCAAACCTACAGGGCCTTCTCCCTCACTCTTTTGAAAGACAAAAAAAAAAAAAAAAAAAAAAAAAATCCCTGTGGCTCTCCTCATTAGCAGCCGCCAGGGTGTCAAGTCCCATTGTGAATCCCCCTCTCATAAAGGCACACAGCTACCTGCAGAGCCAAGGAGGACAAATCACATTAGTAAAGACACCAGAAGAGCAAAGGCTGCTGTGATCGCCTGGTGGACAAAAGGCAGCATTCCATGTGGATGCCATTGCTGGAGCCTGCTTTGTAAATGCAGGGATCTGAGGTCCCAAGACCCATCAGCTTAAAGCCACAGAAGAGTCAGGTCAGAAAAGCCTTTTTGACACATTAGGACATGATTTCATTAGATCCCCAGGTGCTTAAATGTGGTCGTTACTGTTTTTATTTCTAAGTTGTACCCGAGATGAGACCTAAAGGAGGAGACTGACGATGTTATGTTGAACATAACATGTTCATGACTGAAATTCACTAACTAGACTCTGCCTCCCCGCCACACATTCACCCCCTTTTTTCCCCTCTGAGACAGAGGTTTTCACTGTGTAGCCCAGGCTGTCTGGGAACTCACTCTGTATACCAGGCTGGCCTCGAATTCACAAAGATCTGCCTGACTCTGCTGGAAATAAAGGTGTGCACCACCACTGCCAGGCCACTTCCCTCTTTTAATATGTCTAACTTTTAATAGTCTGTAGTGACTTAAAATCGATGATATGCATGTTTCAGTTTGTGCCCACACTACTCAAGAGTGCTGTTTTAAACTCGGCTTAGCAAAATTTAAACATCCTCAATGGTAATTTGAAGATATGTAATATTAGATCAAGCAGCCCTTCATTCACTGTTTTCAGGCACATAGACCATCATTCACTATGAAATTTGATAAATTTATTGGGAGACCTCCCCATTAGAACACAGACAAAAATAGTCTGATAATTTGATTTCTTTCAAGATTTATTTTATTTTTATATGTATGTGTGCTTTGCCTGCATGTATGTATGTGTACCGTGTGTGTGTTTAGTGCCTGTGGAAGCCAGAATAGGTTGTTAAATCCCCTGGAACTGGAGGTTCACATGGTTAAGAGCTGCTATATAGATGTTGCACACAGAACCTAAGTCCTCTGGAAGAGCAACACGTGCTGTTAACCACTGAGTCTTCTCTTCATCTTCATGTCTGACAATTTAAAGAGTCCTCAAAGTTGGGCTGAAGAGATGTCTAAGCAGTTATGAGTACTGGCTATTCTTCCAGAGGTCCTGATTTCAATTCCCAGGAACCACATGGTGGCTCACAACCATCTATAAAAGGATCTGATTCCCTCTTCTGACCTGCAGGCATACATGCAGATAGAGCATTCATACACAAAATAAATAAACAACAAAAAAATCACCACCACCAAAAAGCAAGCAAAAGAAAAGAAAAATTAAAAAACAAAACCAAAAAAGATTTTCCAAAGTCAAAATCAAAGTATAATAATAATGAGAAAATTCATTTGTAAATTTCTATTTTCAGAAAAGGAATTTCTCATCATAGGTTTTTATTTGATTTTAACACTGAGAACAAAAGCAGTTCAGTTCCCACCTTCCTCTGGAAGATGATTTTTGCTTTGTCAAACTCTAACAGGGTTATGAGTAGGGCTACATTGGCACGATGGCTATGGTTTACACCTAAGTGACTGGTGTTGCCTAGACTTTTTAGCCAGGTGGACATTCTGACTTATTTATATTCAAGGAAAAATGATAGGGAAATTAACTGAGTTTAAAATCAAAAAAAGCTGTCTGGCTTCTGTCCCCCTACTTTGGGTTTAAAACGATAAGCAGTCAATCTTCCTAGCATTTGATAGCTAGAGGAGCACAGAGATAATGTAACTTGAGGCTGAGCCGCATGTCAAGTCCATTGTGAAGGAAGGGCATACTCTCCCGCTGCTAACTTTCTAAGGAGACTCTTGCCAGAGTCATGGTCTCTGATTGGTTCAGTTTTGCCACAGATCTATCCTAATGGACCAGCAACTAACTACTGTATTTCCTCAGATGCCCGAACCTCCTTCTCTTTTTCTCCCCTGTTCCTCCCTCACACCTGGGTAGCCAAGAGGCAGGATCCCAAGCAGCCTGGCGTGTGCTGTGCCATGAGGCAGAGCAATGGTTTGTTTCACTCTTTAAAATGAGTAGGGAGCTATGAAATGGAACAATACATCAAATACCCCCAGTATAGTAGGTGTGGATCACCTCAGACAGTAAGGGTTCAAATCCTTCCTTTTTTAAGTCCCTATCCACAGAATTAGGCTTTTATTACTCTAGAGTTCTTGTGCATAGTATCTCTTGATCAGATCACCACATGCATAAGTAGCAAAGCTGACACTCAATGGTTCTGACTCAAGAACCAGTTGTTTGTTTGCTTTTCTGTCCCCTGCTATGTGAGTGGCTGTTGTAGTGGGGCTATAGCTACCTTCCTATAACCCAGCTGCTGTGAGCGGGGTGGGGGAATGGGGGGGAGGGGGAGGGGAGGGTGGGGGGTGGGGTCAAGAGTTTGGCTTGAAGAAAGGAAGCAAAAACTACACACATAAGCAAATAAATAACTCAGGCCACTTCAGAGATAAGCTGTACTTGGGACTTGTCACCAAAATGTCCACTGTAATGTAAGAATGAAAGTGAACACACAATGAAAGCAAAGTGTCCACTTTGGAAATGGAAGTTAAGATACAATGAGAGCATCCTGGGTTGTAGCACTTTATAAAAACATGATAATCTTAGGTTGGTCAAAGAAAAACTTACAAAAACAATAGACTTACCAACTACCATGGTCTAAAGCTGAGAAAGAGTTCCTGATTGTCACCTGAGGTGTCCAAAGCTCCCCAAAGAGCACCCAGAACAGCATGAGAGCGTTCATACACACAGCCACATCTGGAGATGCCACCGCTTCAGTACACGAGAGACGTAAAAGGGTGACTGATACACTCAGGAAAGTCGTGCTGGGATTCAAGCCCACCTGCTTAAACTCTGTCTTGTACTCCCAACTAAACCAGTGTTCTCTTTTTTTTTTTTTTAATTAAAAAAAAAAAGCACTTGAACTCATCCAAATTGTCACCAAGATTGTGAATTAAAGCAAGAGGTCACTAACAAATGTCATGTTGGATAAATGTGAGTTCATTCTTACAAATATTGAATTTTTTGCTTAGATTTTTCTGAGTTTAGATTGCCAGACAAAAATAACTTATCCTCAACCTTCTCCAATATATGATTCTGTATGACTAAGTAAATTCTGACTTTACAATTTACTATTTCAACCTCAAAATTTTCTTCCTTCTTTCTTTCCTCCCTCCCTCTCTTCCTTCTCAGGATGAATCCCAGGACTACATACATGCAAAGCACACCGTCACCACTGAACTACACCTTCAGTTTCCCAATTTTCTAAGAAGATAAATCTAAAACCTAATTTGGATATGTGAAGCTTCAGATACAATCCTTAGCATATAAAACAAACAAATAAAAACTTAACTTTGAATGACAATTTTTCACCCATAGACATGACATGGATTCTCCTTTGAAATCTTTCATTCTATTACCTACCCTGGAAAGTCATTGCTGAGAAGTGAAATGCAAGGAACCTTTTAGATCAATGGAATGCATGGCAGACGATGGAAGGGAAAGGCAATCTTTTTCTTTCTAGTACAAAGTGAAGAAAAGAAGGAAAATCGGAGGAAGGAAGAACACAGAGAAACAAGTGGCCACAGTTATAGAAGCCACTCAGCAGTGGGTGGGTGGGCCACAACAGGCTGGGTGTTTGGAGATGGACCCTAAACGATCCTCTGCTGGTGTGAAGGTGGTGGTAGGAAGTAGTGAATGAGTCATCTATCAACAACTATGGCAACAAAGAATAGAACCCACGCTCTTGTTTGTTCTAGCAACTCCAGTGCATATCAACTCCATTATAACAAAGCAGAAGATCTAGTTGGAATTCTTATTGATTTTTTTCTTATGAGATCAAAGTGCTAGTGAGTCACCCTTTAAATTCTCAGTCAGTTCAGTCGGCTTTTCTCACAAACTGTAGTTCAGAAACTGCATCAGAAACACCAGCAGAACAATCTTTATACAGACTTTATACAGGTCAGCAGGTTGAGGAAGGTCTTGGGCCCCCGTGTTTTGGAAGCCCCAGAGAAAGTGACATTCTACAAGTTCAAAAGCCAAACATGTGAGTTGAAAAATGAAGAATTCAAAATTATCTGTGGTTGTTCAATAGGCTGCTTGTTTGTAAGGATTATCTAAGCACATCCATGAGAAGGGAGGAAAAACAGAAATAAAAAAATAAACAATCCTCAATATTTAAATTAAACCAAGTTATACTTCAACATCCCAACTTAAAAAATGGAAATACTTTAATTACAGTGCTTGGTAAGCCTTCTGCCACTTCTGTTCAGAGTTCTGAACAGGAGGTCCCAAGAGCACAGGAGAGTCACCTAAGGCCACTGAGCAGTAACAGCAGTAACTCCCAGTCCAAGCTTCTTCTTATTAACCTGTGCCAGCTGGCCAGTACTGTTTCCTCCCTGGTATGGAACTATGCATTAAATACCATTAAATATTACATACCAACTAGGCTTTCAGCCATAAAACCTAGAGCAACCCATCGGCATGTGAAAAACAAACACGGCTTCATGAGGTCAAGCATCTTTGCTCCTGGATAACACGTTGATGTTCAGGCTCTGATGGACGCCCTCAGGAGTCATAACTAGATCTGACTTTACACAAAGGGTGTGTGTTCCTCAGGGCACCAGTAGACTGTTCAGTAGTATAAAAAGAAGCATCAAGTCTGGAATTCGGAAGTAGAGGATGCTTTAGAAGACACTAGGCATCCCCTCATTCATGGAGAGACTGAGGGGAGAACTCACAGCACCACTCAATCCGACGCACTAAAGTACTTTTCTAAAGAACTGGAGTTAAGGAGAGCAGCATAGAAGGGTAGAGTTGAGAGTAGAAAGATATATGGGGAGTCTGCAAAGATAAATATAACTGCAAGCAGTGTCCCTGTCTTTATTAAATAGTGTGCGTCAGAAGCCATGACGTTACTCCTGTTTTAAGTTGCCAAAGTTATTGTAAGCCACAAAAGACATCACTAAATGAATAAACTGAAAATTTAGTCACCCTGAGTGACACACAGGAATAAATATACAAATAAGCATTACCTCACTCAGTGTAGGGGGCACAGCTAGATTCATTTGTTCATTCACATTTTCTGACTGCATTATTGTCAGGGATCCTCTTGGTTTATGGCTGAAAGGTAAGAGGGAGGCTGGGTTGACTGTCATATGATGTTTTTATGTGCTAAGGGCGTTATTTTGCTTGTTCCTTTATAATGACACATTTGACTACTGGCTGCAGGAGTCACCTGCAGGAAGGAGACTGCTGATGCACACAACCCAGTATACAAGACGAGCAGGCAAGAACCCAGCAGAGAAAGGTTTGTAGCAGATCTGAAAAGACAAATCTTACTTTTCCCAATTTGGTTTGTTTCTGCTAGAAAGAAAGCCAGCTGCTTGCCAGCCAGAAATGTACAGTCATGACTTTTCTCTTCTTCACAAGCAAAGTCAGCTAGTGTGGTTTTTCAGAGGGATCTAGAAGGTAGCAAGGCACTAATGATTACATTTTGCCTGTAGTTAGTTTAACCTTTGAAACCTGCCAATCGCAGGGTGAGCTGGAGAGGTCAATGTAGCCTTGCCCTTTGTACATTCTCTCCCTGTTCAGATGGAGAATAATGTATTAAGGAGAATATTTTATGACACAAAAACATGCAATAGGCACTACAAACACCCAAGGTCTTGAAATAATTCATTTCCACATCAAGTAGCTGAGAAGCCCTCATGCCTTAAGTTAGCTTGTTTTCCTTTTTAATCACTGTGAAGAAGCAGCTGAGTGGTAGGAAGGGCTTTGTATTTAAAAAAGTCACTAAACTAAAACATCATTTGTCCTGGTGTAAGGATTCAGGCACTATGGTGGCCTGCCCCTGTCACCTGGCAGAATGCACTCAGGCAGTACCCTGGCCAGCCCAGGGTTCTAAGGTTGTATAGTCTGCACGAAGGTGCAAAGGACCTCTTTAAAAGACAGACACCCCTCCCCCACTTAGGATCTCTTTCCTGCCCTCTTTCCTGCTGTTCCCCTGGGCACACAGGACTTTTCCTGTCTCCCTCTTCTCTTCTGTCGTCTCTCTCTCTCTGTCTCTTCACCTCTTTTCTCTTTCCTTCCTTCTCCCTTCCTCCCCTTTCTAATAAAACTTGTCACTTAAGATCTGTCTGCCTGGCCTGTTTGTCCCCTTCCTCTGTCACCCTTGCCTGCCATAGAATCCCCCATGATCCCCCATGCAGAGTCGCCCTCCAGCTTTATCATAACACTCGGGTCATCTTTTCTCATTTATTTTGGGCTAACAAACCATTTGCTTCCAGAATGTAAGCTTTCTTGGTATATGTTCAGAGACCTACACAATCTTAAATAATTATGGAAACATTCCTCTTAATGCTGAGGGTACCATATACTACTGAGTGGCATATAGTAAAACACACTGTCCTGTATGTAGGACACACCAATCACTGGCATTAAAACTGGGTCTTCATTAAACAGTCCGGTCTACAGATTATTACATTACCCTCCCCATTACACATCTATATATCCATTTTTAAAATGCAATGTCCTCTTTTTCCCTCATTGTCCTGCTTATCACAGAGAAGTGAGATTAATGGAGTATCAGTGAATATTTTGGGTACAAATGACCCACTTTTATGTAGTGGCAAAACCTTAGCAAGGGTCTAGAAAGGAGAAAACCCAACTACTCCTCTATTGAACCCATTCAGCTGGCAGGCAATGAACTGACCACCTGCTTTTGAAAGGGCCAGAAAGACAGAGAGAAACATTTTCACTAACTGGCTATATTTTTATTAATTAGTAAAGTGTCTCTTCACATTTCTGTCACCAAGATGAATTATCTTCAGTTCTCCTTGCAGTCCTCTCAAAGGTCAGCTAAAGGAGAGTACAAGAGGAATATAATGGGTTGTTTTTCCTTTAACAAAACAGAACCATCACTTCCCTCTTGATAAATGAAGGGGGAGGCAGGGGTGCCATCATTTACCCTGGACTTTTATTTTTCTGCAATGAAATTTTTAAAAGTTGTGGCATATTTCACAAAAATTACCACTTTGGTTTATTATCTTCAAACACCCAACATTATAAATAGAATGAAAAGTATATTAAAGTTTTGATACTTCTCAAAACTTGAGTGCTGAAGTTTATTAACCCAATTATTGCTATCAGATGTGAAGTGAGACTTTCAGCTGGGCATCCTGGTAACACTTACTACCCAGTTTCTGGGAGGCTGAGGCAGGAGGAGACCCAAGTCAGCCAGAGCAGCACAGCATGAGTTTATCTCAAAGGCAAACAAGCAAGAAAACCAAAACAGTCTCAATTGATCTTGGCTATGTAAACACTCTCTGGACTGGGGAGAGGGTTCCCTGAAGTGCTAGCTACAAGCATGAAGACCCAAGTTCAGATTCTTAGCACCCACATAAGAAAAGCCAGGCTGTTAGGTTCATATCTCTGTAATCCTAGGATAGTAGGGCTGGAGACAGGTGGATACCCTGGGATTCACTGAACAGCCAATACAGCCAACTGGTGAACTCCAGGTTCTGTGAGAGACCCATATCTCAAAAGATAGGTGGAGAGCAATCAAAGAAAACAACTGACATGGACCTTTGGTCTATACACATACTCTCTCTCTCTCTCTCTCTCTCTCTCTCTCTCTCTTTCTCTCTCTCTCTCTTTCTTACACACACACACACACACACACACACACACACACACACACACACACACACACACAACCTGATTCTGGCCATACAAGTGCTATAAACTGCAAAACTATTACTAATCAGCTAATATTAATGTCTATCTTAATGATTGTTTCCTGTGTAACATGATAGTTAATCAGTCCTTAAAGTTTCTAGGGTTCCAGAAAAGGCAGAGTAGAAATGTCTAAATCAGTAGTTACTGAAAATCTAATCTCAAAACCTATTCTAAGAGCAGCTAAGATAATATACACAGTGTTATTACTGAATATTCCAGTACATAATCCTAGTTGTGTGTGTGATTGCCTCCTAAACATCTGAGTTCTGGGAAATCTCACCTACCTACGTAAGTACTTGGATGTAAGAGAAAAATGAATGATTATAGTAGACTAAGCCAAGAAATGAAACAGGTTTTACTGCAGATGCAGGCTCTCTTTTATGTAAAAAACAAAATGGCAGTTTGCCATGATGAGTTCTAGAAGTGATAATTCACCTAGCAGGAAGAGACTTATTTTTTTAAATAAAATTTTGACGACAAAAATAAAGCTATAGCTGTATAGGTGATTTAGTATAGAAATAAATAACCTCCCACTAAATACATTAACAGTCCCTGAAGACACCATTTTATTTTGTTCTGTTCCATAGACCCTGAGTCAGCTAGTGTGCATTATTTAAAAGGCAGAGTAGAGCTGAGCAGTGGTAGCACATGCCTTTAATCCTGGCACTCAGGAGGCGGTTATCTCTCGGTGAGGATCTCTGTGAGTTCGAGGCCAGCCTGATCTACAGAGGGAGTTCCAGAACAATCAGGACTACACAGAGAGAAACGCTGTCTTAAAAAAGGGGGGGTGGGGGGAGTATGAACTAAAGCATTTAGGAAGTTGTGTTTTTGCTTGTTTATTTTTTAACTAAAATGACTATTTTGTTTTTGAAATTTGAAGTTCAGATACTGAAAAAGAAACTCATTTGACACAACTTCATTGTTTTTGTTTTATTCCATGTATTCTGTCTGTAAATTTCAAAGATGATTTTGGGTATGAGTCGTTCTAGAGGTGTATATATTGTCAATGTTGTAGCTGTTTCAACTGGATTACAATTAAATATTGAATTTTTAAAAAGATATCTTAAGTCATAAAATTATCTGCTTTATTCAAAATTGTGCTTTCTGATCTGCTGTAAGTTTTTAGTAACACACAAGGTCTCTTATACAATAGGCTGGGAACAAGCCATCACCTATGATTGGCAAACTCAGGTATTAAGACCTGAGGGGTCCCTTCCGAGGAAGAGCAGGATGGGCTGTTTGAAACAGAGCTTCCTGATCTATTAATGACTTCTTGAGCATCACAATGTCCTGATGTAATCCAAGCGTTTTAGAGGAGTCCTCAAAGACAATAGAGTAAGAGTTCAGACTAGCGGAGGTCTTTAACTCCCTTTCTTTGAAAATCTGTCACAAGTCACAAGGATAATGTCTCTTTTCACCCAGTGAGAAAGTTGTTCTCACATGAGCATAATTAATCTTCTGACACCATGACAAAGAAATTTCTTAAAAGGATTTCTCCGATTTCCTCACAAAGACAGAAGGTTGTCTTTATCCATCATCTGCTCTTCCTAAACTTTCTTTTTGAATATTCACATCAGCAGAATTGTCTATCAGAGGAGGCAGTAGGAGAGAAATCTCTGCATGACTGATAGGGCCCTAATGCTCTGCAGGCCTATTTAAGTGCAAGAGTCCATTGTTGCAAACTTACTTTACAGCAGTTAAACAAATATAATGGTCACCAATTCAACTATTGTGTAGCCCAGACTTGACTAAAACTCCTACGAGAAGTTTGCTAATGACAAGGCACTGATTTTGAAGCCAGATAAAGACTCTGCAGATAAATTAGCCTAATGTCCACTTATAAAAAAAGAGACATTCTCAAAGCCATGGAACAGTGTCTGTATAAGTGAAGGTATAGCATACTGTACTGTATAATCATGAACAGTCCATTTAAAACAAGAAAAACATAATACTAGTATAATATTGTGACCTTGAGAAAAATTCCATCCATCATTTAATACATCACACCTACACCACAGCTCTTTGTGGGAAAGGGCTACATGTCTCACCACACGAAATGACCAGCTAGGCTACAGAATGAACTGCTACTTTAATTTTTTTCACTTTCATCTTAGTGATTTGTTTCCAAAGAGAGATGTAGGTATGTCTTTGTGCTTTTAGCACCATCTGTAAAAGAAATTCGAAGGCCCCCTGAATTCCCTGAGTACCTGCTGCTTTCTTGGGTGGGACTAATGAATGACTCAGGGCAATATAGGTCAGTTCAAATGGAGGAGTGAAGCACTCTGGGCAAAGGTCCAGAGACTGCAAGCCCAGCTTCAGTTTCAAAGCAATGACCACAAAATGGAAACAGAATGAGACATTTCACTAAACTGTTGAAAGAGCACCCCTAATATCAGCAGAAGAGATTACAACATGCCCTGTATTCTTTATAGATGTTGCCAAGAAAGGCCACTTGAGCCCAGACACCAGGACACACTGACACCATACATTCTGTTTGCACCACAGTAACCTTGACAACTCAGTTCTGGACACTGTGAAAACATTCACTTTTCCTTCCAATTCCCAAATACTGGGGCCAACACTCACTGGCCAGGGACTCAGCTTGTTGGGTTCTTGACATAGTTAAAGGACAGATTGTCATTTCCTGCCTCATGTGGGTCTTCCTCTCTCAGCAAGAGGGCCAACTGACAGCTAAGCTACAAGTAGGACCCATGTGGTATCCAATGGGCAGCTTGGTTTCAGTTTTTCTTAAATTACAAAGATATGACGAGCTAGGAAATTCAAGATGCAGAAACCCCTGTCATTAAAGAAACTAGGTTGGTTGAAATGAAGGCTATTCCTCAGAAATTAGATTTGAGAAGCAGAAGTTAACAGTGGGTGAGCTGGTAGTAAAAGCAAGAGAGAGGGCTAGCTGAGAGATGCCTGCACAAGTAGTGGTGGAGAGTGGGGGAGGGGTGTTCTTCCCCAGCAGAGGACCAGAAAGCTCCCAGAGGCTCTGGTCACCAACAGCTCCATTGTTGGTTAATCGTTCTTTTGTAAATAGCTTGCCTTCCTACCAGGATTGTGGGGATTGTTTTTCTTTGGGGTGGGGGTGTGGGGTGGGGGCAGGAACCAACCCTTATCATTTTGGTTTGTCCATGATGCATAGGGCAACATTTAGTCAAACAGAGCAAGAAACCCTTACTAGCTAGAACTAGCTAGGTGGGAACTTGAGCAACAGGATATTTATTAGCTCTGTCCAAGGCCATGTGTGTAAAATCTGGGACAGGAACAGGCAAATCTTCCTAGACACAGTGTATGGAAAAACAACCAAGTCCTTGAGATTAAAGGCCACTTCCAAAAGAACATGCTGCTTGCAATAATCTTGGACTTAAAACCTTGACAAGAAAAACCTGCCAGAACTCACACAAAAATCAAGGCAAAACATTTAATTCTCTGGCCCTTTAGAGAGCTCTTCTTAACACAGAACTAGTTTTTTGTTGTTGGAACAGGTCCTTTCTATATAGTAGCCCACGCTGGGCTGGAACTCAGTATGTAGCCCAGCCTAGCCACAAACTCACATCAGTCCTTCTGCCTCTGCCTTAAGTGCTGGGATTACAAGTGTAGGCCACAAGGGCTGGCTACGGGAATTGGTTTGGTTGTGGTATGAGTATTTTAAGATTACTTACATTTACTGTGCCAACTTTGGAGTACGGCACATGTTGACTGGATCCTAGTTGTCCCAAGTCTCAGGAGTATAGTGGTTTCTGTTTGCCTCACTTAACTTAACTCATTATTATTGGGATAGTAATAATAATGGTGTCTATGCTTCAAAGTGTGGTCAGAAGGGCTAAGTATAAAACATAGAAACTGACCGCCTGTGCTTATTTACACATTTCTTTTCATTTATTTATTTATTTATTTTGTTTTTTGAGACGGGGTTCTCTGTGTAGCTTTGGAGCCGATCCTGGCACTTGCTCTGTAGACCGACCAGGCTGGCCTCAAACTCACAGAGATCTGCCTGTCTCTGCTTCCTGAGTGCTGGGATTAAAGGTGTGCGCCACCAACGCCCGGCTGTTTACACATTCTACTACTAGGGATTGAGGTCAAGACACATATATTTGAGTACACACAAGTATACACAAAACATATAATATAGCCTTTAGTGTTGAGAAAGGAACAGGGGCTCCAAGTTGAACTCCATGGCTCCCTGAGCAATCAAGAGGAAAGAATAGGGAAATCAGGCAGAACCAACAACCACAAGACCAGGCCAGGGTGACACGTGGAATGGAAACAGTTTGCTCCTAAGCATAATATGAACTCGAGCAGACCATGAGTGTCTCCTGCACCACAGGTCTCCTGCACCATCCTGTTTCCTTGCCATTGTAGCATTGTTAGCAGGTTCTACGTCTCCAGGAAAGCAAGGGTTACAAAAAGTATGTTCCATCTTGTTTTTACTTCATTCAATTTAATTTCTTACTACAGTTGCCAAGTATCAGCACATATGCAAGACCCTACTGTAGAGAAGGACCAAGTTACCTTCCTATAGGAAACCATTAAGGTTCTCACAAAGCATCAAGGAGCATCAAGGCTCTCACAAAGCCTGTCTGGGAAGGTGGGTGTGATACTAAATGAGGACTTCAAAGATGAGCTGCAGTTCACATTACTCAGAAGGAGTGGGTTGAAGATAGCCCACTTAAAGGACAGGGGACAAAGAAGTTCTAGAAATCACTTTGTATGTGTTTGCAAAGTCAGGGTACAGAGTAGAGATAGGTCACAAATGTAACTGGAATTTTGTTGTTTTTGCTTGAGATACAATCTCTCAATGTAGTTCTGGCTACCTTGGAAATCACTATGTAGATCAGGCTGGCCTTGAAATCAAGAGATCTGCCTGTCTCTGCCTCATGAGTGCTGGGAACAAAAGTATGTGCCACCATGCCCGGCCCACTTGTTTCCTTCCTTTACAGGCAAAGGGAAGCACAATCAAATTTATTTTCCTAGGAGAAATTCAAGGTACCAAAAGGAAAAGAAGATAGTTGAAAAGCTGAGAGCTTGGTGAGGAGATGCGTAGGATGGTTTAAGAAAGAGACAGCGGAGGACTGAGGAAAGTGGTGATCAAATGTTGTTTGCCGAGATTCTGAGTGGACTGGGTTGAGGACATGGGACATGAGCTCGGAAGGGACGCCGGGTAACTGGGAAGTTTCTAGTTTGAACATTCCAAAAAATATCACGAGGTTAATTTAGGAGGGGAGAGTTGTCCTGTGCTTTTGTGTGCTTGCTTTACTGACTGTCACCTAGACTCCCCAGGAGGGAACTAGAGTGTAGGTCACAACAAGAACCTAACACTTTTCAAATTGTTTTTGTTTCTGTTTTTCGAGACAGGGTTTCTCTGTGGCTTTGGAGGCTGTCCTGGAACTAGCTCTTGTAGACCAGGCTGGTCTCGAACTCACAGAGATCCACCTGCCTCTGCCTCCCGAATGCTGGTATTAAAGGTGTGCATCACCACCACCTGGCCTCAAATGTTTTTAAATAAAATTTTATTAATCTTACTAAATTTTATTTCTTCCCCCAAAAACAATCCTATATTACCCACTACTCATGCTAATTAACAACTGTCAAAGAAATTCAGAGTTCCATGGTTGATTTCACAAATGAAATAGCTTGATGGATTTTGTGTGTGTGTGGTGGCTAGACTACTCTTTTGGTATGAGACAGTTAGGCGAAAAAAGAAAAAAAAGAAAAGCAGGCATACACCAAAAGGCCACATGTGCCAAATGGCTTGAGACAGCAAGAGTAGCAGTTGAGGAAGCAACAACAGGCCCAGACACTTGAGTTTTACTGCTAGGGGAGTTTCTAGGTGGGAAGGCCTGATTATTGATGAGTTCCATAGTTAGAGGTCCCAGTCGAAAGGAACTTTAGAGGCCATAGCAGCCTTAGTCTCAAGCTACCGTTTAACATGTATTTAATCAGAATAAAGGGTGATTATATCAACAATTAACTAAAGTAATACAAAAGCAAATGAATATCCTGTATGGAGGAAAAGCAGCTACCTGATTATCTAGCATATTCACCACCACAAGAATATGAAATAAGTGCTGATCGTGAGGGAAGGGCCACGAGAAGACGGCTTTCTTGAGCCTGAAGTATCTTTGGGAACATGGAAAAAGGAAAGACAGCACCTAACCCATGCACTAGATCTCAGGCAGTTTTACTCTCTTGGGACTTCTGGACAGTGGAAGGGACACATATCTTGTTATGTCAATCACAGAATGTCCCACTATTTACATAAACACTCCTTCATTTGGGAATATTTAATAATTAGCTTCACTTCTCAATGGACCTCTCCAACTTACTAAAATTTTCCAGGGTAAAAAATTATACAGCTATATCTTCACAATAAGACAGCATAATAACAGCAATAACTATGCAAATGTTCTCTGCCATATAGTGCCAGGTAATGAGACATTCTTTTCATTCAGCTCCCCTTCCTCAGGATTCCACCATATAAGACAGGTTCAAGAGGAGCTTAGCAGATGTTTGGTTGTTTGTCTATCTAAGGTAGAAGAGAATGTCAGATAATGTTGCAGTCTGTTAACATCTGCTATAACTACTATTTTATTTAGAAAAGCTTCAGCTGACAAATTTCTATCCCCCATATATAAAAATTATCTTTATAAGTTCCATGGTAGCTTAGTCTAATTAATTAGGTTCAAACATAAGACATGGGTAGGATTCTCTACTAAAGAGAGTTTGATGCCACTGAGAAGCTCAAAACCTGTAGATTATATCTAGGCTTATCAGAAAATAAGGAAAATACTAACAAAGCACACTTTTACAAGTTATCTTACTTAAGGCTTTTGCAAAAGTTCAGTGAGTGTGCTGAGGGCACAAAGTGTCCTGTGTGCATTGCCAGTTGAGTAACGGCCACTAAGAGCTGGGACCTATCAACTAACCTATGCCAAAACATGGTGTCCTTAATGTGTGTAAACAGTCATTCCTCTTAGAAACACTTCCAATGATAAAGATGAAAACAAAATTTTCTGGCAGACTTTTAGCCCCAAGTTGCCAGTCACTTAGAATTCCAATGATCTGTTATTTTGTTGAATAACAGATAATATTAAGTTCCTTCTATATTTAATAGAGAACCTATCTTACCACCTCCTGAGTCAAATTTCCCCCTAGGAAAAGCAAATGTAGCCGGATTAGCTCCCACACCAATTTCCAGCTAGGCTTGTATTCCTAGAGGATCTCCACAGGACAATGGGATAGGGTAGTTCTTCAGGAAAAGTGAATTGGGTGTCTGTGCTGAGCACAACCTGATCACTTCATCACACATTTCAAGTTAAAGAGCACAAATGCATGCTGCAGCTTTACTCACTAGGGGTCATTGACCCACAATCCTAGACTGCTGGAAAAATATCTGAAAGGAAGTAAATAAGTAGGTTAAACAGAGCCAACAAACAGTACAAAGTTCATGTTCGACGGGGAGTTGTTCTCCATCTAGTACCGGCCCAAACTCATCTCCTCTCATCTGAGATACAGTCTGAAGATGTTTGCTTACACAATCCCTATCTTTGGCAGAGCAAAAGAACAGGATGATAAGGGTAGGGACAGTGACACCGAGAAAAATGAGGAAGCATTTAATTTGGTAGTAACAGTAAAGCGAGAAATGGAATCTTTAAAAAGAAGGAAAAAGCTGCAATTACAACAGCCCAGACCAGTAGTCTAGTCTAGAAAGCCCTGTCTACAGTCTACAGCCTGGCCTAAAGTTGTTTTTGGGACAAAAACAACGTAAGTCACCAAGGAAAAGACAAGCTCTTAAGCAATTAATAATCTACCCCGGGAAAATTTCTATAAAACATTTCATTTTAAAAATCTGAACACTTAGCTGTGTGTGGTGGCACTCTAATTCCAGCACTTAGAAGGCAGAGGCTGGCGAGTTCGAGAACTCACTCTATAAGCTTGAGGCCAGACTTATCTACAAAGCGTAGTTCCAGGATAACGAGGATTACACAGAGAAATGTGTCTAGAAACAAACAAACACACAAACAACCCCCCCAATCCAAATAATAAACAAAACAAACAAAAAAGGCTGAACACTTAGGCTGGAGAGATGGCTCAGTATTTAAGGGACAGTATAGCAGGGAGTTGTTCTGGGTTTGATTCCCAGTACCCACATGGTGGCTCACAGTCATCTGTCCCTCCATCTTCTGATCTTCATGGTACCAGGCAAAACACACATGTGGTACATAGACATATACGTAGGCAAAATACTCATATACACAAATATAAAATAAATAAATTTAAAAAGGTTAAAAAAACTGAACACAAAGTCTAGAGATCTTTTATAACTCAAATACTCTGTATATAGTCATGATTCTTTGAAAAATTCATGAGCTCTTCATTCCTTAATGAAGTGGGATATACTCATGTAATTTAAAATATTAATTTCAGAATTAATATTTTGGTAGGCAGCATATATACGCATACCCCACAAAAGTCAGTTTTTTCCAGTTAATACCTCTCCTGAAAAACAGCTAACACTAGTTTTTGTTCCTTCACTTGCAAGAAAATGGTGTTTATTTATAATACCAAATGTATAGGTATAATGTCAAATATATAGGTATACTTAGAAGCTGTAACATACACATATTTCTCTGTATCTTATATTTTTGACTTTATAATATACCCGGAAAGTATTTACTTATCAAAATATAGGGGAAGGTTCATATTCTTTTATTATTACATAATATTCCATTGATTTAACAGGGTAATATGTAGTCAGCCTTGCGTGTTTTGTGTGGATGGACGTGTGTGTGCATGTCGTGTGCTTGTGCATGTGTGTTGTGTCTGCATGTGTGTGCATGCATGTGTGCTTGCATTGGGTGTCTGTGTATGTGTGTGTGTATGATCCTCTGCATATACTCGCATACACTCGCAGAGGCTCCAGAAAGCACTGGTATTGTCTTCTTTCACTCTTTGTCTTAGTCCTCTGAAGCACAGGTGTCTCGCTGCTCCTGAAGCTCATGACTTTTGGCTAGGCTGCCAGACAGCAAGCCTAAGAATGATCCTCCTGCCTCTCACTGAAGTTAGAGGCATGCAGGAGACTGTGTCCAGCTTTTATACCGCTTAACTGGTCTCCATAAAAACTTCATTTTCCCACCAACAGTGCCTGCTTTACCTCCATGGAATGTTACTGTAACGTTTAGAACTCAAATTATTTATTCAGAGGAAAACTGTAGCTTGTGCAATTTTGATTTCTGTTTCTTTTCTTTTGAATGAGGTTAAACAACTTTTCAGGTTTAAGAGCTTGCTGTGGACTAAAGATGTATCTCAGTTGGTAGAGTATTTGCCAGGCCCCAATTCCTCACAACCACCACAAGGAAAGGTAAAAAGTGAGCTGCCGCTCTCATTTCTGTGGAATGGCGGCCATTCCTGGCCACTTTTCTTTCCTTCTGTTGCTGTTTGATGTAGAAGCCCCATACAAACTACAGAAATGAGCCTGTTGCCCGTGAGGGGTCACCACTGATTTTTGTTTATTTTTAATGTTTTGACTTAAAATTACATTGACATACAATTTTAATTGCTATATGTTTAAGTAATTAATATTCCATTTTTTTTATGTTTTAAACTTAAAATTTGCTCCTAAGCGCTCTACTGACTTTGATAACTGTTCTGATAACTTGGCTCAGACCTACAGAGAAGGCATTCTCTCTGGCCCAGTAGGCCTGAGTAGGTCCTAGTCTTACCTTCATCATGTTTGGCATGCCTCTTCTGACATTTATTTTACTTAAGTTTCAGGTGTCTTGTAGCAGTGGGGTTGTGTATCTGCTCCTCTCTTTCCTAAATTGTGTCCATGAGACTTCTAAGAGAAGGGGAGAAAAAAATACTAATTTGAATATCCGTATGTTGAATGTTTCTTGTTCAATGATGCTCATTTAGGGCTGGATTCTCTCTGTCTGTCTGTCTCAGTCTGTCTCTCTCTGTGTCTCTGTCTCTGTCTCTGTCTCTCTCTGTGTCTCTGTCTCTGTCTCTGTCTCTCTCTCTCTCTCTCTCTCTCTCTCTCTCTCTCACACACACACACACACACACACAAACACAATCTTGTGCTTTTTTACTAAAAGCAGCTGTTGTATTTGTCAAGTGCCTTTTAAACATCTATAGAGATAATCATGTCTTTTTTCCATTAATGTAGGAAATTGAGCAATTTTAGAATTCCTAGAATAAGCCCTACTTGGTAACGGTATAGTGTTCTTTCTGAACATTCTCCCATTCTCCTAAGCTGCTCTGTACGATCTTTCTCCGGGCTTGCTAACCATGTCACTGTAGCCTCACAAACGGAGTTTCAGAGCTTGCTTTCTTTCAGTTTTAAATAGAACTGAAAATCTTGTTTCTTAGAAGTTTAAGAATTGCCCCCATGTAAACATCTGGAATTATTGTTTGGGGAAGTGGCTTAAATTTTTGTTTAATTTATTGAAATTATGAATCTATAATGTTTTCTGAGATCAGTTCTGATGACTGTGTTTCCCTAAAACATTATCTGTTCTATTTTTATTCATATTCTAAAACTCATGCTTATGTTTAGCCAGGACTGTCTCATAAAACTTTTTTTGTTTTTTTGAGATAGTTTCCTTATGTAGTCTAGAGTAGCCTTGAGCCTCTGCCTCCTCCCGGCCCCCCAATGTTCAATGACTGTGCGCCCCACCCACCCATCACTCAGGTAACCCTTTGAGTTTGCAGGGCTTCCTTATAAGCATTTCTTACTGTTTTTTTTTTTTTTTTTTACATTAGGATTTATCTATTGTTCCTCGTCACACTTGCTTGAACGTTTTTACTATTAATCACTTTGTTATGTTTTCCCTAGATTTATATTACCATCGTGATTCTAACTTCTCCAGCACACTACTCAATTACCTATTTTCATTCTGTTTTGTTTATTAAATGATATACTTTGGACGGTAACTGTTTCCTGAATGCGGCTACAGCTGTATTTAAGATTGTGGTGTATGGTTGTTAGAAATGTCACCAGTAGAGTTCTGCTGCTTGGACTCATCTATAAATCAGCCAATACTCAATAGTTACCATGAGGATTAAATAGGCCAATACCTATAACTATGCCTGGCACACAATAGGAGCTTAAAAATGAATAAATGAATTACATGATAGAAGTATTTCATTTAAAATTTAAATATATTTTACGTATGCTTTTTTTTTTTTTTTTTTGTCACTTCCTTGCTGTTGTTTGTGGTGTTTTTCACTTTTACCAGGTGAGCTATGGTTGATTTCTGGATCTATTTCTAGCGCTAACTTTAAGGTGTTTTGTTTGTAATTTATTTTCTTGAGACAGTCTTTTTACATAGCTCTCACTGTCCTGGAACTCACTATGTAGACCAGGTTGGCCTTAAACTCACAGAGGTCTGCCTGCCTCTGCCTCCTGAGTGCTAGGACTAAAGGTGTGCACCACCATGCCTGACTTGTTTGTAGTTTGTTAATGTAGGTTATATTTAATCTTCCATTTTATGTGTGATCTATTTATTCAATATTGAATACTAGTAAGTTCAGTATATGTCTGTGGTTTGTTTGCATTCTTTGCTTCTCCATCTGATTTTAGTTGATGAAAATCTGTTTCTGAGTTTTCACCTTCACAGTTAGCATTATACCTCTGTTTTTCCCCTGTGTCTATCAGGTTCAACTTGTATATTTTGATCACCGGCTATGCCGTGTAGCTGTTTCCTCCAATAGAAACATTCCTTCCTAAAGGGATGGAAGTTGGGGAGGGATATCAGGAAGGGTTTTGAGGCTCATGTCAACACTTACAAAGTTCACAAGTTCCCTCCCTGAGGTTACATAACCCATGTACAATTGCTGGGAAGAGGGATTATTCAGCAGTGTAGCTGCCTGCTACAACTTGTCCACAGAACTCCCATGACTCATGTTTCTTGAGCTGTCACCAATGATGGGGTAGTCTTTTAGCTGATATATCTGCCTGAGTCCATCATGCTCCTAAGTAACCCAAGGGAACTCACTGACTCAGCAAGCTCACCTTGAATGGAATCATTTCCTTGACTGTTGTTCTATCTGGGGGAATAGAAATAGACTCCCCAGGAAAAGTAATACAATGCAACTGGTATCCAAACAGGGATTAACAGACCCAAAGATAAGACTGGGAGGACCACTGCAAGGCCTGTGCTATGGGTAATAAGACATGAAACTGGGGTTAATCCTTCGGAGTTGGAGCATCCCCAGAAACAATCCCAATATGGCACCTTCCCCACATATGGTATGACACAGTATATCACGTTGCTATAGTGGCAGTTGCATGGCCTCTGTTATGGGTAAAATGTATGTAATCAAGGCTGAGATGTCAGAGTAAGGCAACCTTGGGAATAGTCTCAGGGTAGCTGTCTCCCTCTGTATAATAAGGGGTGGTATACCTCCTTAATGAACGGAGTCCACCATGTGAGTATGAGGATGCCCCAGAATGGCTGATGGATTAGAGAGTAGACTGCAGTCCCTGGATGTTTTCTGTATAGGACCCAACAGTAGGAAGGTTAGAGAGGCAGTTATGTGGCCACTGCTGTGGGTGCAGTAAGACATTCAGAGGAGGCTGAGCTGATTGCCCAGAAATACCTTATCTGCACAAAGGAAAAATTACACACACACAAAAAAAGGCACACTGATGCTGTTTTCTGTGTTGTCCTCTTACTTGGCAGGAGGAATGGAAAAAGGGAGGATGGGGTAGAGGTGTTGGCTCGCTCTTTCTTATAGTCTGTGGAGCATGAAGAAAAAAGTACAAATTAGATCTGTGTTAGAGGTCTCTGCAGGCTTGCTCCACACTGGCTGGCTTTCACAGTACCAGAGTTGCTAGTGAAAGGTTAGTGGAGAGGAGAGACGTCAATGGCCTCACTCTGCTGTGAGCCACATGAGCTACAGCAACAACTGCTGTGGTGAGATGTGCCCATAGATACGTTAGTGGAACAGATATTATGGGGGCAGCCAACTGCTTTCTTTAAAATTTGTCTTGGTTTATATATTTTATTCTTCTCTGCATGAATGTTTTGCAACGTACAACAAATGTAGGTCTGTGCACTGCTGCCTAATACCCAGGAATGTCAAATGGGGGGGGGTTACAATCCTCTAGAATTAGAATTATGGATGGTTGTAAGCTGACATGTGGGTGATGGGGACTGAACCTGGGTCCTCTGTAAGAACAGCAAGTGCTCCTAACTGATGAGCCATCCTTCCATCTCCTCAGCTGCTTTCTGATTGGACTTAAAGTCCACTCCACAGGGGGAAACATGCCTGGTGCTTTAATTCTGGATGAGAACTCATAGTTCTTAGACTCTTAGGCCCAGAAGCGAATACTAGTGTTATTTTGCTAAATGGACACTATCAAACCACTCTCCAAATTCATATCCCTCTACTTCTAGATGAGCACAGCTCACCAGAGAAGTTTGTGCAGTTGCTGGTGATTAGTGCAGAAACTCACAACTGGTTAAAGTATAGGAAATATGCGTCTGCTCGTCATCCTCAGCCCCAAGGTTCGGGAATCACTACAGAAGGTATGGGAAGATTGTAATAGTCAAGGAAGACCAGAGCAAAACAGTGTCTTCTGGACATGACAGGCACTACATTAATGAGCTCACAGGAGCTGTGGTTTCCTGTACATCAAGCCAGTTAGCACTCATTCCAGCATAGATGAGGGAGGGTCTCAAGAGCTCCCACCCCCAGCTGAAGAGTGATGGATAGTGGATTTTAGGGAGGAAACAGTCAGTTTTCTTTAGCATTATAGCCCTGAGTATATATTGGTTGGTCATATTCCTGTGGATGGCCCCACATCCACGAGCACACAGACATCACAAACTAGATTCAGTGGGTTATAACAACAACAACAAAAAAACCAAAACAAAGGGGTCGTGAAGTTGGGAGGGGGTGGGATAAGATAAATCTGGGAAGAGTTAAGGGGAGGAGTGGGGTGAATATAAGCAAAACACACTGCTTGCATGTATGAGATTCCAAAGAATAAATATGAGCCCTTTCTGAACTATAACAACTTGGAACCCATGGGAAGTGCAGTGATAAAAGATATCCCTTAGATCTGACCTTTAATACAGAAGAAAGGAAAATCCATAGTTCAGAATGAAGATGGGACCTTAATGAGGCTGGGATTCTGAGGCAGAACAGGGGAAATCAGCCCTTGATGGGCTGGTTACTGCTATCCAATGACCCCATGAATATCTAAGACTAGAAGGCCACAGAGGAAGAACAGGCAACACTGAGGGAACTGGGCATGTGAGAGCCAGTGTTTGATGACCAGTTTACCAGGCTGGATAAGACTGTGTTCACAGAAGACTTAGAAGAGAATTCAGCAGGTACCTTGGAGCAGGTATGTGGCTTTGCTGAGTCTTTCGGTAGGAAAAATCTTTACCAAGTAGAAGAGGTTACCATGCAATCAACTATGTAAGAAGCATGCAAGAAGGAAAAGGAAAGAGAGAGAGAGAGAGAGAGAGAGAGAGAGAGAGAGAGAGAGAGAGAGAGATGTTCTGTCCGGGTCACTTGAATGCAAATGTGTTATGTTTAGCCACAGTCCCTATGGAAAAAGTTGACAGGAAACTAATTCAGTGCCTATGGCTATCTAAAGCACTTAGGAAGTCTAAAATGGTGGTGCACACCTTTAATCCCAGCACTTGGGAGGCAGAGGCAGAGGCAGGCAGATCTCTGAGTTGGAGGCCAGCCTGGTCTACGGAGTGAGTTCCAGGACAGTCAGGGATATACAGAGAAACCCTGTCTTGAAAAACTGAAGAAAATGGATAAGGAAAAAGAGGAGGAGAAAGAGGAGGAGGAGGAGGAGGAGGAGGAGGAGGAGGAGGAGGAGGAGGAGGAGGAGCCTGAAACAGTTCTCCAGAGTTGAAAAAAAATGAGAGTGAAGTATAGGTGACAAAGATGAAGCTTATCCTAGGGTGGACAATTGTTACCCAGAGTGTGATGGACTCTAGGAATAGAGGTTGATTTTCCAGGCAAGGATCTTTTCTGCAAGCTTCTCGGGGCAGGGAGATCTGTGACCGCCATGGTAGTGTCCTAAGATAATTAAGCTGTATGGTTCATGGTGATGATTAAACAAGCTAAATAATGTAGTGCTTCCTACCCACATCACAGTAGCCAGTACTTAACTGATATACACAATGAGATTTTTTTCATGCTGAATTGGACCTGGTTAATTTTTCCTCTTAGTAGCCCTTCACTAAAGGCACTTCCTTTAATAGATTATAGTGGGCTCTCAAAGATTCTGTCTACCCTCTGTCCAAAGCTTTCATTATATAATGCTAACCAACCTTCCAAGGTTTCTTAAAGTCTTGGAAAAGCCTATGGAAGAAGAGGGGGAGGTAGGGAGAGCATTAAAGACTTGATTGGGAAAATGCACTGTTAGAAGACAAGTTATTAAAAGAAAATCTCAGTGCCAAGGATGGGTTAACTTCCTACTAGTGGTTGGCCAGGAAAGTCCATGAGGTGTTCTAAACAATAAAATCATTATTGCTAGTGCTGTTGTTTACAAGCACGAACTAAGATGGTGAGGCCCTGTTAGTGAGGATTTCAACCACTTTGTTTGCAGGCCATGGACAAATCAAAGTCCCCTTCCTGCTGGCTGGCTTTTATATTGCTGGAAGGCAACATGCAGCCTGTTGAGAGAGATTTGCCATTAATGGTCTTGCATGGTTAGGGATCTTTAATGGTACATTGTCAATACTTCAGACAAGATATGCCTATTGGTACAACACTGACACAATTGTTTTGGGGACAACTAACCACTCTCCTATTGGGTTGAAGCCTTCCAGAGGAGGGAGTCCACATTTGGTAACATGAACTGGGGCAAAAGCCCGTGCCTGAGGAGACTAGAGGAAGCAGTGGGGAGACTATTATTGTTGCTTTGTTAATACGGATGGGATATCTGTCAAATTGTCTTTTAAATATTTTTGTATTTGCCGGGTGTTGGTGGCACACTCTGTGAGTTCAAGGCCAGTCTGGTCTCCAGAGCGAGTGCCAGGATAGGCTCCAAAGCTACACAGAGAAACCCTGTCTCGAAAAACAAAAAAAAAAAAAAATTTTTTTTTTTTTGTATTTAATTATGGATTGCCACTGCTATCATCCATGGCCATGAAAGGTTGCTCTTTTTTTGCAGTGGGTGGCAGTTACTATAAAAACTAACCAGTTGAGCCGGGCGTTGGTGGCGCATGCCTTTAATCCCAGCACTCGGGAGGCAGAGGCAGGCAGATCTCTGTGAGTTCGAGGCCAGCCTGGTCTACAGAGCGAGTGCCAGGATAGACTCCAAAGTTACACAGAGAAACCCTGTCTCGAAAAACAAAAACAAAAAAACAAAAAACAAACAAAACAAACAAAACAAAAAACAAAACTAACCAGTTGAACTGTAAAATAAGACACTGTTGCTATTGTTGTGGCATAGTGTTCTAATGCTCATCAGTTAATGGAATAAAATAATCATACATCTATATATGAGCTCCCACGGCTCAGTGAAAAGCAAGGAAGAGGGGATGGAAAGAACGAAAGAGCCAGAGGAAGTGTGGGGGTTATTGGGCAGCTGTTTTCTTGTGTATCAAAGCATGCCCTCCTGGAGGAATGAGGAAGGCACTCCAAGCTGACAAAACAAACAAACAAACAAACAACCCTTATAACACTTATAAGGACCCTTCCTGAATTCATACAAACAGGAAACAATTGCTGGGGAGGATACTACTCCATGATACAGCTGCCTGCTGCATGTTGCACTGGAAACTCCAAAGACACAGCTTTCTGTGTTTTTCACCTATGCTGGTGTGGGCTTTTCAATGTTCTAAGTGCCTGATGGCTCCCTGGAAGCAGCCATCACTCATTCTTCTGTGAGTTACTCTAAGCTTGGCTTACCAAGTTGCACTTAGATGGACTCATTTCTGCTGCTGCCTTTTCCTGGTTTCATGGGATCCTGTCTCAAAAAAATGAGGTAGAGCACAACTGAGGAAAGATATCTTTATGTCAGCCTCCAGCCTCCACAAACACTCATGTTGGTGAGCAAATCCATGTACACATGTGTACATACCCATATGTACCACACACACAGGGGAAGGGACAGCCTATCTCAATGATCTTTACATTTAATATCTGAGAAATGATGGCAAGATCATTTTGTAAGTCATAGTAATTAGTGATGGTAACAGTAGTGGCAGTTCAACTTTGAATATGGAGACAATTTTTTTTGTAAGCTTCATAAAACAACTTCTGAAAATGTTGCCTACATAGTTTACAATAGCCCAGTATCAAGTAAGTGTTTTTTTCTGCCAGGTAACACGAGAGAAAGCAAGCTCAGAAAGTACTGGGAGCATAAAAGCGTGTATACAGAGGAGGTTATGTGCCCTGTGTTCTGCCCATTAATCCTACATCTGTCTCTAGACACCTTCAAAATGAGTCACTGACATTTGGCAGAGACAAGAAGATCTAGGAGAGAAATTTCAGCTGTCATCTCCAGAGTATTCTAATGTGATATTCCACTCTTTCTGCTTTCTATAATTTGAGCCAGATCTTTCTCTACTAGCACTTAGTCACAGGCTGGAACAGAAGGAAACTGCTTGTGCCCTAGTTTTACTGATGCTTTAACTAATGCAAAAGCTAAAGGTAGCAGATTAACTCTTTGCTTGTCACAGATTCTTGCTTCCCTGGTTTACTGAATTAAGCAGTCATCCATTCACTACAGCTAGCAATTCACTGTATAGTAAAATTGATAGCTACACTCCCCCCCCCCCCGAGCCTCCAAATGAATTCTGAAGAGTTATAGCCATTGTATATCTCCTATATAGTTAACAAATGCATCAAAGATGGTTGGAATTTCAGTCACAGGCCCAGGGAAATGCTGGATATGAACCTATAGGTCTGTGTTATTTCAAACACCACACTGGCCACATGGGTAAAATTCTCAAAAGACAGGAAGAAATTAATTATTAATGGTCCCTAATACTTAGTCATCCTCTTTGAATTTGATTTTCTTTGAGCACTGATCTCAAGTTCATCATCATATGTTTTGTGTGTATCATTCTCACTAATTGTAGAGTTCCTGAGAGACAAGAGATTCCTCTTTCTGTTCTCACTCAAAGACACAGACCAGGAGAGGAGCTGGAAGGAATCTGCAAGTAACATAAATGGCCTATGGGTCAAGTTATCTTTACATGAGACCACGGTGACTTTCCATAAACATTTGTATTCCCAATTCCCGAGAGAGAGAGAGAGAGAGAGAGAGAGAGAGAGAGAGAGAGAGAGATTAGAGAAATAGGGAGATTCCTCTGCTATACACAGCTAGGAGCAGTCAGAACAAGATCCAAATAGTGATACGGCTACTCTGCCCACTATTCCACAGTGCCTTCCTTTCTCTGTACATTTTCAAAACACCCTCAGATGAATCTTACTCAGTTTTAAAGAGGATAAAAAGAAGAGTGGAAAGTAACATTTCCCAAGCAGCTTGAACTACTGTGGTGCATACTATGAGCACTTAGCCAAGATACTAGGTGCAGCTTGTGGTAGTTTCAAAGAAAATGGCCCCCAAAAGGAGTGGCACTGTTAGGAAATTTAGCTTTGTTGGAGTAGGTGTGGCCTTGTTGGAGGAAGTGTGTCACTGTGTAGATTTTGAGGCCTCATATATGCTCAAGTCATACCCAGTGTCTCAGACCATTTCCTGCTGCCTGTGAGGCAGGATGTAAGAATTCTCAGCTCCAGCACCATGTCTGCCTGCATGCACCATGCTTCTCTCCGTGATGATAATAGACTAAACCTTTGGAACTGTGAGCCACCTCAGTGAAATGTTCTCCTTTATAAGAGTTGTCATGGCCATGGTGTCTCTTCACAGCAATAGAAACCCTAACACAGTACTTTATGTTGTTTTTATTCAGTTATTAACACAATGCATACTTACCACAGAAAATTTGGTGAGTAGGAAAAAGTTAAAGAATTTTTAAATAAAACGAAAGACTCTAGTACCTGAGGAGAGAAGCAACTCCCCCAAGATGACTTTTAACTTCCACACCATTTCATGTCACACACAGTCCCCTTCACACACTAAATAAATAACCAAATGTAAAGAAACAAACAGAAACCAATACCTTCTGATCCTGCTTTTGTCCTGCCAGTTCTTTTGTTTGGATTTTCCTTCACAGTGGCTAGTCTCTAAAAGTACTTTATTTTTCAGGGTGGGTAGGGGTCTCCCTATGAGTTCCATGCTGGCCTTGAATTTGAAATCCTTCTGCTGCAGCCTTCCAGGGACTAGGATTACCAACGAGTGCCACTATGTTAAGCTTCACACTTCTAAAGCTCATTTATAAAATCATTGTAAGGAGTTTCAGGGAGGCCAGATGACTCAAAAGACCCAAGTTTCACCCCCAATCCCATGGTGGAAAAATGTTCTGGTTCCTGCAAGCTGTCCTCTAACCCTTATATACATACCATGTTGTATATGTGCTTGTATTCACTCTCTCTCTCTCTCTCTCTCTCTCTCTCTCTCACACACACACACACACACACACACACACACACACACACATATACACACTAGGGGGAGGGGGTTAGAGGGAA
Source organism: Cricetulus griseus (assembly GCF_003668045.3). Taxonomy (NCBI): domain Eukaryota; kingdom Metazoa; phylum Chordata; class Mammalia; order Rodentia; family Cricetidae; genus Cricetulus; species Cricetulus griseus. The sequence continues at coordinate 226,093,135 of NC_048595.1, forward strand.
GGAGTGAAGAAGAAATAAAATTTTTCTAAAAACTAAAAGAAAAAAGGGTATTTCATATTATCAAACCATTTATTAGCCCTTGTAATGGGCATTACCTTTGGCCATATAACCCTTGGCCAATCCAATGTTCCTGTGTCCTGGGTGCTGGTTCTACAGGAACCCTGTCTTAGACAGTGACTGAATTACTCTCTGAGATGAACCCTGTCTTTAGAAGGTGACTGCGTTACTCCCCAAGATGAAGGGTACACAGAGAAAAGTGGGTACAACTTTTACAGAGGCTGTGCTCTTGTGGGCTATTCTCAAGATACTTGTAATCATAAGAGACTAGGACTAAAAGCCTTGCATAGGCCCTAGCCCTAGATTGTTCTCTGAGGGCAAACACACAGCACCCCAGGCCTAAGGGAACAAAAAGGGCTAAGGAGCACTGATGGACTTGGATGTGGAGGGTTAGGTGTCTCCCCCAGTATGTGTAACTCTTGGTGTTGAGTTGAAACAAAATTGGGAGGAATAAGGGGCCGTCTGTTGTCACATTCCAGCATGGTGTTCCAGAGGAAGTAAGAATCATGAAGAAGGCATATTTCTCAAAGTAGGAGGGTGACAGTCTGCTCACTGGTCATAACTTTGAAATATCCAGACACACATTTGTAGGGGATTGCCTTTGTCCTCTAGCCCTGGGCTTCAAAGATGCTGAAGGTGGGAAAAGGCTGGCGATGAATATTAATATGGAGATGCCATTGGCTTGTCTCTCCCTCCCCACCTTCCCTGGCTTCCTCGTAAAAATAAATAAATAAATAAATAAATAAATAGATAAATAAATAATATTTACTTTTGATCATCCATGTGTGTACCCATGTGCAAGTGTGCATGCATGTGTACCCCAAGTGTATGTGGGTACCCATGGAATCCAGAGATGACATATCTCCTGGAGCTATAGTTACAGACCCCTCAGATGCCTGATGTGGGTGTTGGGAATTGAACCTGACTCCTCTTAGAAGAGTCATGCCAGATCTTTTTCTTTTTCTTTTTTTGGTTTTTCAAGACAGGGTTTCTCTGTGTAGCTTTGGAGCCTATCCTGGCACTCGCTCTGGAGACCAAGCTGGCCTCTAACTCACAGAGATCCCCCTGCCTCTGCCTCCCGAGTGCTGGGATTAAAGGCACGAGCCACCAACGCCTGGCCCCATGACAGATCTTAATTGCTGAGCTATGTCTTCAGCCTTGTCGCTAATAGTTTTAAATGTGTGTTGAGTATTTATACACAATTGTACATTGCCTTCATTTGCAAATCACATTGTAACTGTGCTGTAAGTTTCCATGTTGCCTACATTGCTTTCATGTTAAAACTGCAGAGTTGAGCAATGGTAATAGACGCCATATATGGCCGACCTATAGTTCTCAAATGCTCTCTATTTGGCCCATTAGAGAAAACATTTGCCAAATGCTGATCTAAAATTATCACAAAATAGAAACAATAAACTAGGCACAGGCCTCCTAGGCACAGGCCCTGGCTGCTCAGGAGATGGCTGAAAGATATCTAGAACCCAGGAGTTGGAGACCAGCCTAGGCAACGAAGCACAACAAACAAACAAACATGAACTGGAACTAGCAATAATGCTGTTCTGGTACTCCTACTGACATTAATCAAAATACCATCATTTCCTATTTAAGAGATATTTATCAAGTATCTGCTATGTACCAAGGAGATGGGCTGCTAATGGTATATGGACTGCTAATGGTATATGGAAGAGCAGTTCTATGTGTTTTTTGTTGTTGTTTGGGAGGGAGGGGCACTGAGAATGTTCTCATTTTTTTATGTTTTTGTTTCTAATTTTTCATAAAGCCAAGAGATCTTTTCAGTTTTCTTAGACTGTCAGCTGTGAGAATCTGAGAGTGCAAACGAGTGCACAAAGAATAAGTATTACAAAGAGACAGTGGCAAAGGACAGACCCATCTTTACCACAGCAGCTTCACAGCCTAAGCCATCTTTGTGAAAGAAGGCACTGGCAGCAGACACAGGGCTAGCCAGCACACAGGAATGACATCAACTCCTGTGGCCCTACAATACCCTTTCCTGCAGACATTGCTTCTGCTTTAGCCAGTTTTTGAGGTGAAGAATCACCCACATTTTAATGCCAGGATAAGCAAGGAATTGGTAAATGATTATTTTATTTTAAAAATACAATAATTTGGAGGTCTAATTTAGTGGCAGCATGAATGTTTGTGCGTGCAAGGCCCCGTGTTCAATCCTAGGGGGAAAAAATCAAAATTAATATTTACGAGTAAAAAGCCCATAGGGGCTCAATAAGGAAAGGAAATTAAATAACCCACTGGTATTTTATTCTACATGAAGATGGAGAGATAAGCATGTGTTTTGGTTTGCAAAAGAACATGACCTGGACCCTGTGTTTCAGAGGGTTCTAAGAATATCTTCTGAATCCACAGTTAGGAGGTTTTTGTAGTTTCACTGAGAAAGCAAAAAGGAAACACAGTACACATAGCACAGATACTTTCCTGCTTTTTGTCGACTTCATTAGTCTGTTACACAACTCTATCAGAAACAACCAGTTAACACCCTAGGGTCTGGAAAGGTCTGTTGCCTGTGGCTTGGGAATTCAATACTGCAGTGTCAGAGGAGGGGAAGAAACTCTGTGGATTGGCACTTCTCTGTCTCTTACTCTTGAGATAGCTTTGTGCAAGTTTTCTCACGCCCCAGAGCCTCATCTTCTGCAAAATGCTGATAATGTCATTTACCTTGCTGGGTGGCCAGGACTGAATGAGGTGAACTGAGTTATTAATTCAAGCAGTTTTTGGTAGTTAGTAAATAATGAATAAAACTTTTTTTCGTCTTCTTCATAATATATGACACATGGTAAAGTCCCTAAAGTGGGTTTTTCAGAATTGGTGGGGTACACTGTGATTTTTTTTTTGCTTTATATTTGGCTCTTATTTTTGTTTCATCATCATTAAAATTCTACTGCTAGAGATGTTCTTTTGAAGTAGATTTGAAGCTTTTGAAATTTTCCCTGCCACTGAGACTGATGGGAAAAAATGCATAAACTGCCAAAGGCTTGACACCTGACCTGTGCTAACCAAACCCCTGTTGGGGATTAGCTAGAGGCAAGCACAGTGCAATACCCTTGGAAAACAAAGTTCCCATGATGAGCAGTACGTGTGCCAAAAAAGGGAAAATATATTGATCAGAGAGGTGGATGGATGTCATCCTGGCCACAACTTGTTGTTTCCTAAGGATTCTCTCTGATGGTTCCCTTATGGAAATACGCTCATTTGTAAAGAAGTGTACATACCTGCAAAAGGAGAATGCAGTCCTACCTGGTCATGCCATCTCAAAGCCATCAGAAGAATGGCTGCTCTGACCTACCTAGGGTCATAAATCCCCCATGCAACTATTAACTATTTATAATGCCTGGCTGTTATAAAAACATTCTCCAAAATGTCTGCCAAGGACTTATTGCTTTGCTTATTTTGATCTTGGAAGAGAAGTCAAAGATAAATAGTGTTTGCTCTAACAATGGGTTTGTTTGCTTATTTATCTATCTATCTATTTATTTATTTATTTATTTATTTATGTAGCTTTGACTGTTCTAGAATTTGCTATATAGACCAGGCTGACTTTGAACTCTTCTGCCTCCCAGCTTATACTTAATGAAAATAGAATTCCATCATTTCCCCCTCCCTTTTCTCCCTTAACACCCTCCCAACTTCTCCCCCGTGCTCCCTTTCAAACTCATGGCTTCCTATTCTTTATTATTGTTACGTGTGTGTGTGTGTGTGTGTGTGTGTGTGTGTGTGTGTGTGTGTGTATGTATGTATGTATGTATGTATGTATGAATATATAAATTTAACCTGTTGAGTCTGTTTAGTGTTACTTGCATGTATTTTTAGACTGACCACTTAACATTGGATAATTATATAGGGTGCCCATCTCTGAGAAGACCAGCTTTTCACCTAGAGCTGGAGTTCTATGTGATGCTCCATCCACAATGGCATGTCAACTGGTGGGTCACTGTTCAGGTCTTGTTTAATCAGCCATATTACTGAGATTTCATGGGTGCAGCTTCCCTGTCATATCTAGAAGTATTCCGTCAGATATCCTGGCCCTCTGGCTCTTTCTGGATAATGGGCTTTTTTTTTTTTAACATAGTTAGATTCAAATGTTCTTTCTTCTGCTTTTCTGCTCAAGGAAATCATTTGTTGTCCTTCCATACCTCACCAGTTATCCAGTGGATCATCTCAGTGTCCACACTCCTAATTATATGACTTCTATTTTAGTCTTATGATGGAAATTGCTTTCTGAAGTCTGACACTAAACTGCTCAGCCTCATCCTCCACTGTGGTAGGTCTCCAAGGAGCTGTGAATTATGCAAAGCAACACTTGGGACACAAGAAAAATAATGTTATATCCTATTCATCTTTAATTTAACCCTGAGATTATTTTATTTTTACACTTTGCAGTATGTATGGTATCAAAACAATAAGGGGGATGGTTTAGCTGAAATAGACATGGTTAGGATGTGCAATAGCTGATTATTATATCTTCTTGTATTTTACCTTTATGATTGTTAATTTTGGATACTTCACACTATTAAGTTTTAATCCTCTTTTAGACTAAAAGGGGAATTGTAGGGAGACACTGTAACCACGCCTCCTAAGGGCTGGCTACAGGTGTGCCTGACCACACCTGTCAGGGCATGGTCAAGGTGAGGTCAGGATGACACGTGATGGGTTTTTAAGGGGTGGCAAAGCACATGGGGGCCCCTTCTCTCTGGCCTGCCTGCCTTGCGGTCCCTGGCATGCTCTGGCTTGCGTTTGGCTGGTGTTTATCTGAATAAGGATATCTTAACCATATGGACTATGGATCGTCAGCTCTCATTATATGAGATTGATTAAATGCTGTGGTCCACTGTTCTATATAACAGCAATTTTCACAATGTGTTATTAAGGTCCATAGAGGGGTTCTGAGGTCCATGCAGGTGTCAAATGTCAAGTGTTTCCATAATAATGATGAGATGGAACTTATCCTTTGTCGTCATTCTCTCATGAGTATAAATAATAGTGTTTTTCAGGGCCTAAGTGACAGAGGATATTGTAATATATTGAGTTTAGAAGCAACCATGAGAATATAGTTGTTTTCTGTTGAACCACATATTTAAAGGGCCTTGCAAAAAATATGTTTTTCATAAAAGTGTGTTATTTCTGTCAACATATGAAGAATTATTACTATTTTAATTAAATAAATATTCTAACTTTTAATTTTCAATATTGTATGGTAAGTACTAGTAGTTATCCAGTGGTGTGTTAGAGCTAGCTTGTTCCAGTTTGTAAGAAAGCTATTCATAGTTCAAAATACTCTATGGTGGGCTGTTTACAACATGAAAATCAGGAAGTACCACAATTGGGGCCTTTAAAAACAGGCATGGTGGCACATGCCTTTAATACCAGCACTCGGGAGGCAGAGGTAGGCGGATAGTTGTGAGTTCGAGGCCAGCCTGGTCTCCAGAGCGAGTGCCAGGATAGGCTCCAAAGCTACACAGAGAAACCCTGTCTCAAAAAACCAAAAAAAAAAAAAAAAAATTGCTTTTTTTGTTTTTGTTTTGGAGACAGTTTCTCTGTATAACTCTGGCTATCTTGGAACTCACTCTGTACACCAGGCTGACCGCAAACTCACAGATCTGCCTGTCTCTGCCTCTTGAGTGCTGGGATTAAAGGTGTGCTAGCACTGCCTGACTTAAAACAAACAAACAAAAAAACACCTTCATTTTTGTTCTTTGTGTATAGCTGTTTTGCCTGAATGTATGTCTGTGCACCATGTTCATACAGTGGCCGCGGAAGCCAGAAGAAGGCATTGGATCCTCTGGAGTTTGTTGTGTGCCACCATGTGAGTGCTGGGAATTGAACCCTGGTCTACTGGGAGAACAACCAGTGCTGTGAACTTCTGAGCCATCTCTCCAGCTCTGGAGCTTTTGTTTTGAATAATATAACTCACTTTAAAATTCTTTCGGTCTTCCACAATTTTTAGGAGTGTAAATAGTCTCTAAGGCTCCAAATTTACTGCACACCTCTAAGTGTTGTTACTCTACTCACAAGTTCATACAACACCTCTATATCCCTAAGTCTGCCTGTCCTTGACCTGGTACTACGGCATGACAGCCACTTTCTGCACATCTAAGCATTGTTCTTCAATCCTCCTGTTTCCTCTAACCTGATAGAGTATCAACCACCTTCCTTGAGTATCTGAGAGCTTCTCTGCTAAAATATGCTTCTTCTCAAAGTAGATCAGAATTATCTGGGGTGGTTATTAACTGTAGGGAGCTGCAGAATACCGCACCCAAAAGATGGCGCCGGTTTCCGCCCTCCGCCAGCCCGACGGCGAGGGCTCTCTGTGGTAAACAACTCCAAATTTGGTAAAGGTCATGTATCCTCTTAATTCTGCTTGGAGACAACCTATCCTGGCGCGCCACGTAGGGTTAGGTGATTGGTAGATGTAGACTATATCAGGCCCCGTCTCCCTTGGCCTGGGGCCGCCACCGCCGCCGCCGCCATTATACACTGTACAAAGCAAAGAGGTTCCCGATTAAACTGTGTTGAAGAAGATTCCTCAGTGTGGCGTCTTTCTTGCTGGTCAAGGGTGGACGCTGCAATTAACATTAACTATTCCTCCAATAAGTACGTCATTACCATAAATCCACAAACAGCAGGTATAAGTAACCAGTCAATGTCAGAGGTTATTGGACCAATGTTCTTAAATTTGAGGCTCTTCTAATGTCCTCTCCTTTGGAGGTCTCACACAATGCCATATTCTTAAATGCTTCTTTTGTTTGTTTCTGTAGCTTCAGTCAGTCTCTTGGGCTCTAGGTGCATACTTTAAATGCTCCTATAACATTTCACAGACTGTTATGTCAATGTGCCCTATATATAACCCACTATTTCTGAAGCCAAACTGCTATTCAGCCAGTTGTTTCTTCCCAAGTTAATGATGCTACAGTTGTCCTTATTACTTGGAATGAACTAATAAAGTGATTTTTAACCTTTGACTTCTCGATTGCTCTGTGACTAACCAAGAGCATTGTTTTCCCAGCCCATTACTAGCTCACCCCATGTCTCCTCTGTCCACTTCTAGCCTATTGACTCCTTCTTATCCTTTTGGTAAGGGGTGTCCAGAAACTTAGAAGCTCAGATTTACAACAAACTTTCATGCCCCTATGACTTCTAATGTCACCTGCTGGCAGGTTAGCACTTCACAACACTCTTAGATAGCCTTTGGCAGACTATTGTGAGGTTATTGGTTATTCCCTCTGTCCCTGTGAGGTACAGGGCTGCTCCCAGCAGAGAAAACTGACATCAGGATAGGCAGAAGACATAGATAGTCCACAAGAAAGCTGGGATATAGCATAAACATTTTTTTGTAAGGACGTTAAAGAGATAAAGAGATCACCAGTCTCTCTTTCTAGGCGAGCAGAGCATAGATACTGAGAAATCATCTCACAGACTTTTAATACCAATTCTACATGCCATTTGTTGGACTTAAAGTAAGTCTTATTTGTAAAAAAGAAAAATAGAATGGGTTAATAAAGATGTCTGAATAACACCAGGGGGGGAAAAATTGAATGAGGATTATTGAGTGGGAATGAGAAGGTAGGTGGAGGAGGAGGATTAATTGAGGTGCATCCTACTCTATGATGGGGAGACAATCAATGAACGCAGAAGAAGTAGTGAGGTGAAAAACCTACTGTATAATGACTATGGCTAATAGTAATGTAGTCTTGAATGTTGCAAAGATAATCGTGTTCTGATGGGGGTGTCCTTCTGTATATATGTTTCTCTTATTGGTTGATGAATAAAACACTGGTTGGCCAATAGAGGCAGGAAGATAGGCAGGACTAGGAGATGAGGAGAATTCTGGGAAAGATAGGCAGAGAGAGACTAGAAAGAGATGCCACATAGCCGAGGTCCGGGCATTCTCCAGTAAGCCAAGACCATGTGGAAATATGTAGATTTATAGAAATGAGTTAATAATTAAGACAGAGCTAGCCAATAAGAAGCCCTAACTATTGGCCAATAATTTTATAATTAATATAAGTCTTTGTGTGCTTATTTGGGGCAAGGTGGCTGTGGGACCAGGTGGGACAAGAAACTCCAGCTACAAAAGTGTTCTTAGTATAAAAATGGTAAATATTTGAGGCAATAGAATAATTAGCTCTTACAATGAGCACATATTTTAACTTAACATGCTGAACACTATAAACGTAATTTTTAAAGATCAGATAATGCCTTTAAAATATAGCTGCAGATTCCTTGGTATTTTTTTCTGATATGACTCGAGAGGCAAAGTCTTTGTATTATCCCTTTATTTTGGGCACAATTGTGGCTGCGTAGATAACAAACTATGGTATAAGAGACTATGACAGACTATAATAGACTATGACTGCATGACTTTGGAGGTTGGATCATGGAGGCCAACTGGCTTCCACTTTGGCACTGGGTACTTTATTCTGAAAGCCTTGTTTCTTTAAGAACTTAAAATATCCTTAAGCCTCCATACTGTGAGAAAGCCACATGTTGAGGTCATTAGTGGTTACTCAATCAGCAATTCCATCTGACTCAGCCTTCAACTCATTGTTGCAGGAGTACTCTAGGTAGTTCTATCTCTCAACATTTGTCTTCCAGGCTAAGACCCAGACGTCATAAGACAGATAGTGCTAATGTCGTCTGCACTTTTTGAATTACTAACCTGAAGACTCTCTAAGAAAATAGTCAGTTTTAAAAACCACACTGCTTTCAGTCTCTCTGGTGTTTGAAAATACAAATTCCTTCCAGCTTCTTTGAAATTCCCTCACCAGCCCTCCTCCCTTCTCTCAGGTACCATTCTTTTCTATCCACTAGTTATAAACCAAGGTATTCAGGCAGGTGAGCCATAGTCTAACTTTGTATTATCTAATGACTTCCTAGAACTATCATGTCTGTTCATTTATAGCTTAAATTAAAACTTTAGCTCCTTAGACATCCATTCTCATTTCAAGTGCTTAAAGTCATATATAATCATGTCAACATAGGACATTTGTGTCAACACAGAAAGCTCTTTTCTCTTTGGGTTGATTTGTTTTGTTTTGTTTTGAGACAGGGTCTCTCTACACACCCTTGGCTGTCTTGGAACTCAGTATATAGGCAAGAACAGAGAAAGTTTAATTGAACAGATTAAGGTATGGATTTGGGTTAATCAAGCTGAGAACTATTGGTATTTTAGGACTAAGTAAGTCTTTGCAATGAGACACTATCCTGGGTACTATTGAATATTTAGGTGCACCCCTGTCTTCTACCCACTACATACCAGTGGTACCCCTCAGTGTGACAACCAAAAATGTCTTCAGACTTTTCAAGGTGCAGGGGACCAAGTGAATAAAAGAGGTCAGGTCTGAGTCATTAGGTAAGACACAATGAATTTTCTTCTTCTGCCCCCACGACTTAGAGAATAGCCTAAAATAATTTTGACAGGCAGTGCCCCCACTCCAACCCTGAAAATGTAATTTTTACTGCAATATAGATTGACAATGTCTTCCACAAAGAGCAGAAAGTTCAGAGCTGCCTATACCAGTATCACTCAATGATGCTAAAGATGACTAACTTAACCGGACAGGGTCCTTCATGCACATCTCCCCCTCAACACAATACAAAGAGTGCCACACCTTTTTTTGACCCCCTGAGACTCTCCTGAGCATCAATAGCAATGCAAAAACAAACAAATAAATCCCTGTATGCCCTAAGCTTCTAGTGGGGTGGGTACAATTCAACTGCAGAAAAGCAGCCTCTCCAAAAATGTGGTCAAGAGCCCAAATGATATCCTACAGTGAAAGAAAAAAACTTTTAAAAGACAATTGCCAAAATTATTTAGGATCTTTCTTCTAAAGTATACTCACTGGATATGTCCTTTGTTTGGTTGGTTGATTGGGTTTTGTTTTTTGGTTTTTTTTCCTTGATGCTAAAGTAAAGAGAGGATTTGTAATAAACTGAAATCTCCCACCTATCTAGAGGGTTTTCTTGACACTCTAGGTGATTTCCACCCAATGAGATCAATGCACAAAAGACATCCTGTTGTGAGCTTAGGAAATGGTTGTGCTTGAGAACTACAGAGGTATAGCAGAAGTAGGCATGGGACTGAGGAAGAATTGAGCAGGCTGGGACTACACAGGAGGCACAATGAGTGAGCTGGACCAGACAGACAGCAGGCACAAGGTATGAGATGGTGGTTCTCTGCTTTCTTACCAAGCTCTCAGTGTTGGCAATGAATGAAGACTAATGGGATCTACAGCACCATAGGCTGCAGAGACAAAGAAATCAGGTTGCTGTGTGTTTTCTCAGGACCACTAAGAGCAGTGGCAGAAGTTTGGGAACTCGGTGTTCAAACGATTTGTAATTAGTGATATGATCCTTCCACCTCAATTAAGACTTGGGTGAAAGGCCTTGCCTATCTATGAGCTATGGGATGCTAAAATTTTAAAGAGAATTAAGGCAAGCCCAAGCCTTCAATATGGGCAAAATTCAGCTCATCATGGGTCACTGATGGTGGTGACAATAGTATATTTTTTTCTTATTTAATCCCACAAATATGTGAGGCTGAGGTGAAAAGGCTTCATCTCTGTTGGGCCCAGTATTGTGACTGACAATCACATAAGAATTCAGAGTGTCCTATAAACAGACAATTAAGACAAGATATACAATGGCCTACCTTTGTACTTACCTTAGATGCCATACTAGGCCTTGGCCATAGCAGCTACTCAATAAATAAATACCATTTAAAGACTTAATAAAGCATAAGATTCTGTATATCCCACAGGGTAGAACCCCAGATGGCAACAGACCCTCTCAAGGTTATGTATGTAAGAGGCACTTAGGGAAAAGATCAGTGACAGCATCAAAAATTCAAGAAACAATAGTTGTATCAGGCTCAAGCAAGAAAAGACTGACAGCACATTCAAATCAAGGTAATCTGTGGGGACTTCTCTGCCAGGGACTGTTTGCAGTGTAGGGAACTGTGAGAGATTCTGCCCTAATTCAGCACTGGTGACAACCTAACTGTTGCCATTCCTGGGAGAAAAGATGAGAAGAAGGATTGATTACAGGAACCCAAAAGGAGAAAGTCTAATGGAGAAGAACCATGACCTTAGGTCGAGGGCACCAGCAGCCTAAGGCAACCCCACAAGGAGGGAGTCAGGAGAATAATTAGCCAACCCTCCTTCATCCTTGCTTGGAGACCCTGCTGGGATTCTGCCAGAGGCCGGAAGAAATCGGGCTGAGAGCCCAGGCTATAGTCCTTATGGCAGCCTCCCAGGGAGAGAGCCTGGGGCAAAGGGAGATACCCTTACCACTAGGTCATCACTCTCCCTTTGCGTTGATATCTGGAAGTCTTCAAAATGCCAACTGATGACCAACTGACATGTAATCCAGCAAAAAAAGAGTCACTTTATTCTCTCATTCTGCTCAAGAATTTTTAAACCACCCTGATTTAAAACAAGATTTCATCCAGCACAAAAATATCCCAATTAAGAAGAGAGTTAAGTTCAGATAACAAACAAGGAACTTTAATTCAGCCAGACCTAAATTGGTCAGTCACAAATACACCAACTCTGGATCCTGGCTAGTTCCATTAGGGGGACTGATCAAATGAGTAATGGTGACAGCCATATATAACCAAAGCCTTTAATGTGAGAGACTACAAAACAGCCCAGACTTGGGAACTTGTCAGTAGACTTGAGAGGTAGAAGTTCTACAGAGCACACAAGGGACAGGTGAGGAAGAAATCCATGAGAAATGTTAGTGGGAAAAGCTAACTGGGAGGGCTGCTACATTTCTTAAATAGTATAGTGGAAAACATTATTAAGTGGCAGAAAATAATATGAAGGAATACCACAAAGAAGAATGTAGAATTCTGGCATAATCTCAGATATAAAGGAGACAAAAGTCATTACTGTCTAAATTTAGGTATGTCTCAGGGTTCTAAATTACTGCCATTTATCAGCAAATTATAACAAGAGAAAGAAAAGAGGGCATGTTTTCTTTTATGGCTTAATTATTAGTGTACACACAATTTATTAAACTCGACTCAGAAAGATTTACAGTTATAAAATAAATCTCCATTATGTCACAGTCATTTATTCTTAGAAAATCATTATATAATCAGAAACTTCACAGTGAAATGAAGTCCTGTTTGCCATACTACTTTTGCAATGTAATACTTTCTTTCTTGAGAGAGATATATATGCATGGCTACTGCTTGTACAGTGCAGGCTCTCCTCATAAGAATGACTGCTTGCTATAGTTGTATTTATCTGCAAGGAGCACACACTGTCCTGTGGTTCAATCATTCACATTCACACCAGGTTGCAATTAAATGATATGCATAACCGATAACTAATGACCACGTAATATGTGCAGATTTGCAAGAAAAATACCAACTGACCAGAACTGATATTTTTTCTTTGCTGTAAATAAATAGAATAACCTGAAGAGATAGATCTACCACCTTATCTGTCGACTACCTAATTGTCATGAAGATTTGGCAGGTCTAAATTCACTAAAATATAATCTAAGCTGGGTGTGGTAGTACATGTCTTTAATCCTAGCCCTTGGGAGGCAGGGGCAAGTAGTTCTTTGTGAGTTTGAGGACAGCCAGGACTACACAGAGATACTCAGTCTCAAAAAACAAAATATATAAATGTATATATAAATATTCTAGACTATTCTTTACTGACTCTTCAGTAAAGTTTATACACATGGGTCTAAATAGCCTTGTTCCCCAATTAAGTCATAAACACATACTTCAGTGTTTGCTATATACACATGCAAACAGAGGGAATATCTCAGTGGAAAAAGAAAGAGAAGTTCCTGCCCACCCAGGATAGTGAACCACAAAATGGAGATGGCTAAATAAGAACTTCAGACATGGAACTTTGTTAGAAATACAATCATAAAAGCTGCAAGAATGAAGATAAGCATGGGAGGAAAGGACATAATACAGACAAGATGTTTTGGTAAAGCCTCACTACAGAGTTGACATTTTAGGAAAAGAAAAAGTGAGCCATGTTAAAATATAGGAAAGGTCATTTCAAGACAAAGATCAGCTAAGACAGGCCCTGAGGTGGGAATGAACTAGGAATGTTTAAGGAATAGGATGACCAACCAGTGAGAGGAAAGTGACAGGAGATAAGACAGGAGAGCTAGCCAGACACCAGCCTAGTTAGGGCTGTGTGGACCAAGGAATTTGCATTTTGTTTCCAGTAATGAGAAGTTGCCTTAGGGTTTGGAGCTAGAGAGACCTGACTTCAGCTTGAAAAGACCGCCCTTGTGTCTGCATGAAGAAAAGCTGGTAGGGCGCAGGAGGCGGTGACTAGAAAGGAGGTAGGAAAACAGAGAGGAGACTGGGGGGGGGGGGTCAGGCTGCAGAATCCCACTGGCAGATTGAGTGGGTGACATGTGTAGGGCCAGGGAAGAGAGAACACAGTCCCTGTTGTGACCACGGAGGCACTGTCGGTACCTACCCATGGGGAGGGGGGGAGAGGAGAGGGATGGAGGGAAGCAGGTCTGAGGTAGGTGAATGGTTAGACAAGACAACCAAAATTATATTTGGTACTGAATACATGTGAGATACCCATTAACACCCCAAAGGAGGTGTAGACTAACCACTTGTAAATCTGGAGTTCTAGGGAGAGGTTAGACACGCTTTAAAAATAATCTAAATGGAAAAGTGTGACTAGAAACATATGCACAAGAGAGATAGAGACTGTGTCTTAAATTTTACTTTGTGGGCTGTTACTTCTCACACTGAAGTACAAAAACAAACAAATAAACAAAAAACCCATCGGACACTGAATTAGTGATGCTTAAATAAAAACTGGAAATGTGTTTTTTTTCCCCTTACAACTTAGTCCAACTATTTATCCATCAAAAATCTGCATGATTTGCAATTAGTTGCATCAGAAAAAGATCACAACCAGAAAAAGAAAATAATATGAGTTAAGCAAATGAGGACTGCAAAGGAGTCCACAGACTGAGAACCAGACCCAGGGGCTTGCTAGTTCAAGGCTACACACAACAGTCACTCACAGATGACATCTAAAAAGAAGGAGGGCAAAGGTAGGTAGGCTTCTCCACACTGCCACAGCAAAACACATGCAGTGCAATAGAGGCATCAGTAACACAAGGCTGACTTATTGTTCTGGTTGTAGGTCAAGAGACTCTTAAGAAATATGAACAGCTTAGACTTGGCTCTTCGACGTGGGCTTGCTCTATTCGACTGCTTCGTTAATTCAGTTCAATAGTTCACCACAAAAGGGAAGCAGAAGGCATTTTGAGCCTATAAGAGGAACTCTCAGTATTACCTTATAAATTACACAACGAAGCAAATGCTTCTTAGTCTAGAGAATTTTCACTTGGGCTAATCCACAAAAAACCTTTTGTAAGGACAATAGGACAGGAAGTGGCAAAGTCATAATCAGAGAGTGACCTTAGATCTTTTTGAAGTGCAAAGAAGCAAAGTAACAGCCTATAGGGTAAAACTAACATCACACCTTTGAATCAGTAAGTGCAGGGAGAAAATCATTAACAGCTAGTTGAGTCTTCAGTGAGAACTTCAGACCAGACTAGAGCAGTGGTTCTCAACCTTCCCAATGCGGTGACTCTCTAACACAGTTCCTCTTGCTGTGGTCACCTCCAACCATAAAATTATTTTCATTGCTACTTTATAACTGTAATTCTGCTACTGTTATGAATCATAATGTAAATATTTTTGCAGATTGAGGTTTGCCAAAGGGGTCATGACCCACGGGTTAAGAACCACTGGACTAGAAAGTCCCAGCACACTATGGTTGCTAACAGTTTAGTCCTTCCAAAAATTTGTTTCCAATAACTTTTAAATTTAAAAAGACTCCCAAAGAACAGTAATTTTCCTTTGGAAGGTTCTACTTTCTTTCACGATTTTACTAAACAGCAAGAGGTTATTTGGTGAAGGTTATATGCAACAGAGGCGACAAGAATACAAAGCAAAAGCATGACACATCGGTTGGCGGTGGCACACGCCTTTAATCCCAGAACTTGGGAGGCAGAGGCATGTGGTTCTCTGTGAGTCCAAGGTCAGCCTGGTCTACAAAGCTACACAGATAAACCCTGTCTTGAAAAACCAAAAAAGCACGCACATTTTGCTTTAAATGTGTCCAAGGGAAGGCTTGGGCTTGAAGAACACAGTACACCTAAAGCTTTGGCCATGTGGATCAAAAGCAATCATGGGAACCCTCTGATTACAGAACAGAAACAACAGACCATCCGTTAATAATATTCACTCTTAATACAGCCTTTGCATTGTGAAGTTTGTTTTCTCCTGTCTTTGACCATCCCCCACACATACACATCCCCTCATAAAAACTACACATTTTGGAGCTTAGTCTTTTTTCCCTTGGTTTCCATATACAGATACCAATTGTGAGGGGGGAAAGGAAAAGAACACAGAAGAGAAAGAAGTAAAACTGTAACCAGTGTTCACCCCAAAATGCTAGGCTTAAGGAGTGGGTGACTTCTGTCAGATGCAAGAGCTTTCTACACACTTAACCCCTCTGCTTGCTGTTTTCTCCCTTAGTGCCCTCAGCAGTTTCTTCTTAACCTCAGACTCAATGTCACCAACAGGCATGCCGGGCAAAACTGGCCAAAACATTAAACTACAGGCATACCATACAAAACTGGGCCAAAACATTATACATGGGCACTTTGATGGTCTGGATGAAACAGTAGAGTGTTTTAGAACTGCTCGTTTTAAAGGTTTAATAATTTGCTTTAACTAAACTGAGTAACTCAAGATGAATGATTCTCATTCAGTAAAGTTGAAGGAAAAGAATGGGACTGTTCTATTCAGCTGTCACAAGCACATGTGTAAGACTAATGGAATTTATTTAAGACCATCTAGCCAAATGTGTCCCATGAGCTATTTCCACAGTTCTATAGAAAAATTATCAAATAAAAACCTAATTAATATTTAATTTATAGCACTTTTAGTCATATTTCTAAATTTTTCTAGTGTTGGGGTTTTAGAGTATGGCAAGATTCACACACACACACACACACACACACACACACACACACTTTCAGTGTATTAGCATAAAACTCATGAGCAATGTATGCATGGATTTTGCCAAATATTCTCAGAGACAAACACTGGGAAGAAGTTTCCTTCACTTTCCTTATAGGACAGCAGCACCTCAACTAAAGGCAGGGAGGGTCTCCTTCTAAGTTCCACAGAGCAAACAAAATCACAGTCATCCCAAAATGCACACAGATAAGGCAGCCCTGAATCTCTTAAAGAACCAACAAACCCCATGTCAAATTATCCCAATTATAATAATTGGTTCCAAGATAGTCTGCAGAAGCATTCACAGCTTCCTTTTACGAATAACAGATAACCAACCATCCAGATGCTGGCTACACAGATAGCACCATGCTATTGAATTCAGAGATAAATATGCCCAATACCAAGACAACCCTGCAAAGACTCAAACTTCCTTTGGGCATCCATTAGGCATGACTCCACCCTGGGCAATTCTCAAAGCACTGGAGAGCTTGAAAAGAATCTGGGGAGCTATTTTCTAAGAACAAAAGCCATGATACTGTGATCTTATTCTGATAGTCAGACTTTCACTTCCTTATGCAAGTATGCAGTGTCCTGGTCAGGCTAGGAGGCTAAAAGAGCATAGTGTTTCAAAAAAGCATAATGAAAAAGGAGAGGAAGTTGGATAATAAGAATATTAGTAGAGAGAAGTTTCTGCATACTTAATTGACATGTATGAATTGAAACACATATGAGTTGAAAATTTTTTCCAGTCTTTGCACTTTGCTTATGGCACTGATTTTATAGAGCAGAACAGCACAATTACTTCAAAGCATCTGCAAAGATAAAATCTAGGGAGTCTTCAAACCAGAGAATGTTTGGAGAGGGGGAGGGGTAAGGAAGAGGCAACAGAAGTCAGAGCAGGAAAACACCAGAGCCACAAAACTGGCTTTTGAACAAAGAAAATAGGGGCATAAAACATTTACAAGTGTTTTCATTGATATTATTTCTTCCTCAATCAATCAAAACATTGGCTTATGATGGATTTATACCACAGTGAAACTCTTCACAACTTCAAAATCAACTTCATGTTTGGGTTTTCCATTCTTGCAGGTGATGAATAGTGGGAATCAGGGAAGGAATGCCACTTGAAGTCAGCCATTTATCATGAACCAAAATGGCTAAGTACCCCATAAACCGCAATGATCCATTTCCTATTAACATCGCACAACAGAAGGCAGCCTCATCAGGGCTAACAATTTTTATGACCTCCGTAGGCGGAGAGGCTAATGTTAGGAAATGGCTTGTTTTTGCTCTGTTATAAATGTTCATTATTATACCATAAAAAATTCTTTAACGGTATAAACTACTGATTGGCCCATTAAGGTATTCTTTTTTTATCGAGTGACCTTGGTAAAGCACTCTCACTCTTCACAGGCTCTAGCTTGTTTTGGATATGAAATAAGTGCTTCTTTACCAGAATGTCTAATATCATAACAGACTATAATTTAAACAATTTCTACCCCTTCCAAAAAATTTGAGGTCACTGACCATTCTGTCTCGAGTTTCCAAACCTATACTTCAAGTTTTAGATAATAGTAGGTTTCCTAGTTGCAAGAAAAGCCATGAAATTAGGATGTCATGATTGAAATTAGGTAAAACTGTTACAGAAGACAAGTTCAATGCATTGTCCATAAAGTACAACCTAACAGTTTAAACATCTCAGAGACCATGTCCAGATGACTGGTGACACTCTTCACTACAGACATCAACAACAGCAACAACTATTTTCATACAAGAAGTGGCTTAGTGCTCAGACTGAGAACCAAATGGTAAGAGGTGAAAAGCAACCTAGGGAAATGGGTAGCATATCAAAACTCAGGAAGATGGGGGTACCTTTTAAGATTCTATTCTTTGACAAATCATAAAACCCTTTTTTGAAATGAATGGTTGGAAGCACAAAACCATCTCGATATTTACCGGATACAGAAATACCTATTTCGGTATTGTATTTAAATGCAGTATGTAGTTTAAGATGCATATCTGACTTTTACTAAAGCTTTGAAGGTTCTTTAGCTCTTAGCCTTATTGTTCTAACTTCTCGTTAAAAACATCAGCAAACTTGGAAAACCTAAAAAGCATTGGTAGATTCTTTAAATTGATGATATTCATAAAATAACAAGTCCCTAAGATTATCACTATTATTTGTACATAGTTTGTACATATTTATCCAAAGCACCCCAAGCACGCCTTTCATACTTGGACTCCCACCTCTCCCTTTCCTTGAATTCCTCCTCTGCCCATCACCAAATGATGACAGGCATTGTTCTCCTTTCTTCTTTAAAATCACCAGCCCTCAAGTCACACGATCCCATCCACCAAGAACTAGGGTACCATGCAAATGGGAGCTGAATATTTATGACCTTATTCATACCAAGAAGGTTTTAGCCATCAGAAACTCTCCTCACTAGTACAAAATGCCATCCAAAGAAAAAACAAAACAATGCAAAATGTCACATGAAGTCTACAAAAAGGGCCAGAGACAAGGAAGCTACCACCACTCATTCTTAGCTTTGTCTTCAAGATTTGGGAAAATGTGCTATTTAGGTTTTGGAGAGGGAACTGGGAATTGAACCAGGAGCTCATACATATTGGGTACATGCTCTACCATTGTCCTAATACTCAGCGTCTTCAGATCCCTCAGTTTGGGTCTCTCTCCCTCACACGTTCATTGTTAGTATTTTCCCCAATGTGCCTCCCACACATAGAGCCCCCTTAGCTAAAATTTAGTTCCCTCCTCCATCACTCTATGGTTCACAAACATTTTCTCTCCTCCCACGATGTAGGGCCATCAGCACTGGCAGCAAGTGCTTGTATGTAGCGAACAATCTTGGCAGTCCTCACATACATCTTTCTGTTAAAATTGTTCAGGGATCCTCAAGACAAGTGCAAGTTTCTGATTGGTGCTTTCCAGCTTTCTCCCTCAAGCCATACACACAGAACAGAGCAATATTTATTGAGCATATCAGGATAACCTTAGCAACCTTTCGTTTTGTTTTTTTTAAAACTGGTCTGTAACCCCTGATTTGCTTGTCTCAACTCCCAAGTTCTGGGATTTTAGATCTATGCCACCACACTCACACTGAGGAATCTTTGATGAATGGGAGAAGCATCCTAATGGTTTGAAAGGAAAACATTGTCACTCCATATCTGTAACCCCTTTTCAGCTAGCACAAATGCTCTGAAAATCTCATTAGATTGTCTGGCCCCTTCCACCCTATTTCTTGTAACACGAAAAATAAAAACCCAGAGACAGATATTGGGATTTAAGCTTCAAGCTGAAGATCACAAAAGTAAAGCAGCCAGCCACTAGATCTGAACTCTAGCTCAGGCTGAAAGGGCTTATGCTGTCTCTATGAGCTCTCACCTAGCCTCAGACTGCAGCCTCTTCTCAATGTGGCTGCAGAATCAATCTCTACATGAGACCCTTAGTCCTGGGATTAAAGGCATGTGATCCCAAGTGCTGAGATCATCTTTGTGTGAGCTGTTTCTGTTTAGGACTGGATGAATTTCGTGTAGCTCAGGGTGGCCTTGAACTAACAGAGATCCCTGTGCTTGTCTCTTGAGTTCTGGGATTAAAGGTATGTGCCACAACTGCCAGGCTCTATGGCTGCTGGGATTAAAGGTGTGTATCACTACTGCTTGACCTCTATAGCTTGAGGCTAGCTTTCCATTCTGAACCCTCAGGCAAGCTTTATTAAATCATAAATACTACATCACCAAAATTTCTCATCTTTTCTCTAAAGCAGTGATTTTCAAGTTTCCATGTACATGGGGGTTACCTGAAACCTTATGAAAACGCAAATTCAAATTCCCAAAGTGTGGGATGGGGCTACAGTTTAAACAACCATCCAGGTGAGACTGTCTCTCAGTCTGGCGACCATATTCATTGCACAAAGTGTCTAGTAATAGTCCTTAATCCTGGCTGACCATTAGAGTCCACCTGGG
Source organism: Cricetulus griseus (assembly GCF_003668045.3). Classification (NCBI taxonomy): domain Eukaryota; kingdom Metazoa; phylum Chordata; class Mammalia; order Rodentia; family Cricetidae; genus Cricetulus; species Cricetulus griseus. Next base: position 226,113,242 of record NC_048595.1, read on the forward strand.
CAACTAATGTTCCTGATGACAGAAGTCAGTTTTAAAGCTGCCCAGATGAAGCTGATGTACAGCTGAAGTTGTGTTCTCTACATTGGCCAACCACCTTCCTCTCCAGTGCCTCACAGAGGCTGCCTTTCTCCCCTGGGCTAGAGCTACTACTGGCTCTGTGACACTGAAGTCTAGTCTTTCCTAGATACTCCCTCCATCCTTCCCAGCCCTCCACCGGGTGCCTGTCTCTTTTCTTTTCTTTTCTTTTCTTTTCTTTTCTTTTCTTTTCTTTTCTTTTCTTTTCTTTTTACACTCATACACACAATAACAGGTTTCATATTCAGACATAGCTTATTTCCCCTCTCCTTCATGGCCTTTCCTTGTACCCCTACTCCCATCTTGCAGGTCCTCTTCCTGGCCTCATAGAGCACCTTCTGCTTTAATGTCACATCAATTCTATCTTCCTCCCATTTTCTTCCCTTCCATACGATCTCTTCTTCCTCACTCATGACCCTCTGTCTAGTTTTAGGTCTCTCTCTCTCTCTCTCTCTCTCTCTCTCTCTCTCTCTCTCTCTCTCTCTCTCACACACACACACACACACACACACACACTCCACTCTTAGTCAACATAGCTAGAACTATAAGACAAGACAAAGAAAAAAAGGGATACAAATATGAAACAAAGAAGTCAAAGTTTAAAAGACACAGTAGACCCCTTCTGCCTGTCTCAGCAGTGGGGTGTACATTCTGGTGCCAGGTGCTTTTTGTACACATCCTCATACTCTCAGGGCCTGGCGAATAAATATGTTAAAAATGTCTCACTATAAATCTGAGATAGAATTCTAGGAAAATTCAGCAACTGATAGCAAACAAGGCATTCTTGTGTCTGAAAACAAACAGAACAAGAGCCCTCACAGAGCACAAGTTGAGCACAAGTTTTACAGCCATGATGGGCCATAGGTTTTAGCATCCCTAATCCAAACGTCTAATGTTAGAAACATTTTTAACGGTGACACCTAGCACTAAATGCAAATATTCCAAAACAGAAAACAATACTTTTCCTTAAAAAACAAAAACAACAACCAAAAAAAAAAAAAAACCTCTCCAAAACCTCAAACACTTTTGGTTCCAAGCATTGCACATAACAAGTACTCAACCTGTACTTTGAAGACTTGGCTGTTCCTCCTCCCAGTCAGGTGCAAAGGTCTAGTTCTTCTGAATTAAAAAGCAGAACCTATCAGTCACCAAGATGTACTCTTAGAAAAGCATAAAAAGAGTGAAAGAGGCGGGAGGCAGGGTCATGACCTTTAAGTTAGCATGTGGAGGAGCTCAAATAACAAGCCATTCCCCATTCTCCCACACCACGGTCATAGGAGCCTATTCAAATTTGGGGATGCAAAGACTGGGCCATCCGAAGCCACTGAGTAATTCCTTAACTACTCCATTTTAGGATAAAAGAGGCTGCAAGTGCTATAAATACACAGATAAAGAAGGGAAGGTAGTAACAGTTATTTCCAAAACCTGAGTTCATGAAACAGACTGTCTTATAATACCACTTACTTGGCCAGAACACATTTCCAATGTGAAATCAGAGGCAAGAACCAATAGAAAATGTCAGAGATAAACAACAGAAGGAAATGGATCAGGCAGTTGTCGCCATCCTGAGCTGAGAGACTTTTAAACTAGGAGATGCTGAGAGGGAGAGGCTGGACTCTAACACCCAAAAGGCTTCATTTGAATTCTGACTTCAGGTTTCTCGTAAAATGGGGAACATAATAACGATTTCTGTAACAAATTCAAATGATAAATAATACAGTTCCTCTAACAATGTAAACACATAATAAATGGATTTGTTTCTAATACTTCCCAATAAATCTTTACCCCAAGAGTCATTTTTTTATATGCACTGTTAATATATTTGCAGATGGAATTTAAGGTAAGCCATCAATCTCATTATAGGGGAAGGGCATTTAAGGTAGACTCTCCACTATTGCTTAGATTCTTGTGGATTCCTGGGAATCTCCTAGTGTCAGGTTTCTGTTTAACCCCACAGTGGCTCCTTCTATCAAGGTATCTCTTTCCTTGCTGTCCTTCCCCCAACTCCACCTTCCTGAGCCAGCATGCTCCTTCCCCTCCCTTCCTCCCCTCTTCTCTCTCCTCCCTCCCTCCCCCATGCTCCCAATTTACTCAGGAGTTCTTGTCCCTTTCCCCTTCCTGGGGGTCCATGTATGTCTTCCCAAGAGTCATTTTCTACAGTAGTTATATTATAGTAGATTACATGCTAACCCTACTGAGCCATGTACCTTTTCCTGAACTTTCATTATAAAGTTTTTAATAGCATAGTGGTTTTGTATATCATATCTTTGCCTGCTGTAAGCACTCTGTTTCCTCTTCCTCTCTATTACTGTTATTGTGTGGTGATGGGGAGCTCCACAAGGCTTCCACATATTAAATATGAACTTTATCACTCAAGTACAATATACACACACAGAAACAACATATACATACACATACATAAACACATATGCACACACAAACAAACAAACATATACATACACATACACACACATAAACACACACATTAAACAAACAGACACTCATGCACATAAACACATATACACACATGCACACTCATAAACACACACAAACAACACACAATCACATACAAATACACATAAACATATACACATACACACATAAACACATATATACAGATACAAACATGCACATATATACACATATGTATAGATACACATGAACACATACATTATACACCCATATATTATACACAGGCACATATACACAAACACACCATACACATGTCTATTTTGTTTTTAAGCTTCACTTTCATGCTACCTCTGCTCTTAGGTCTTCATCCCTGTTACCTCCACTACCAGAGGTTATCTCTCTGCCTTCAACATTATTTTGCATCAGAGAACACCTCTTGAATTGAGGGCCTCTTGGGGTTTTTTTTTTTTCCTCATTGACTAAAAATATCTAGGACCAGGCTGTGAGATATGATAATCACTGTGTATGAAAATTAGTAAAAAAAAAAAAAAGGAGTAAAAATAAGAGTGGCATTCCTCAGCTACGTAAACTACATCTGAGATGCTTATGAGCCACATGCATGAATACAATGCTGGACCATGAAGACTAGAACATTGCACCATCACAGGATGTTCTATTGGACAGCACTCATTCTAATCAATTGGGCAGGACCCTTAGGCTCCACTAATTGTACTAAACAAATGACTATTAACAAATATAGGTGTGTTCATACACATTCCTTTATCTAAATGAAAGGAGAGTAACTATTCCTGTTTAAACCTACAAGAAAAAAACCATACATAACATATACAAGGTGCATGCTATGAAGGTCATCATAAATCAGGCAATAGATAATGTAGTTCAGTAGTACAGTGATTGCCTAGCATTGTAAAACCCTGCTTCCAATTCCCAGGAGGAGATGGCCAGAATTGAGAAGTCCTTGTCTTCTGATATTCAGATTCTTCTGGAAGGTAATGAAGACTTTCTGTGGAGGTGGCACCTCACTTGTGAGTGGTCAGTCCTATTCAGCAGTCTGTCTGTATTGTCCCTGCAGACGTAGTTGCTCCTTACCCAGAGGCAGACTGTGCCCCTCTCATGTGAGAGCATGATGCTCACCTCTGCAATGCCTCTAACAGACTGAAGGAGGCCAACAGCCCATGGCTGTGCCACACCCACAGAATCCCTCCTTTTACAGCCTTTGGTTTCTGGCCAATGGCTTCCCCAGCCCTCTGTGTTTCCTCTCTACCACGGGCAGGGCAGACTGTTGATACACTCCTTTACTTCTGTCCCTGTTTTGTCTGATCCCCTCCTCCCTGTACCCATTAGAAACATCGATGTGGGTCCAAATCTCACCAAGCATGCTTTATCACACAATGAGGAGCTCTTTGTGTTTCCACCGTCCCCTTTCTCCTGGGTCCTCAACTTAACAAACCTATCAGTGACTAGGGCACTCCTAAGGTGTTCCTCTGTGATCAAACTTAAGGCTCTGTTCTGTAATGGTGATTATTTAACTCCATAAAACTCCCCACAGTAGAAAGTAACAAGAAGTCTCCTCCTCATTTGGAAGTGAAGACCGAACCAAGCGCCTTGCACTTGCTAGGCAAGTATTCTACCCCCGAGTTAAATTTCCAAATCCCAGAACTGTTTCTTTCATTTTTTTAAAAAAAGATTTTATTTATTTATTATGTATACAACATTCTGCTTCCATGTATATCTGCACACCAGAAGAGGGCACCAGATCTCACTACAGATGATTGTTAGCCACCATGTGGTTGCTGGGAATTGAACTTAGGACCTCTGGAAGAGCAGCCGGTGCTCTTAACCTCTGAGCCATCTCTCCAGCCCCCCCCCGCCCCCCGAACTGTTTCTAAATCCAGCCTACATAGATGAATCTTGAAAACATTAGGCTAAGTGAAAGATGCCAATCTCCAAAGACTATGTATAACATAACCCTTTCAAATGAATATCCAGCTGGGCATTGGTGGCATATGCCTTTGGAGACAGAGGCAGGTGGATCTCTGTGAGTTCGAGGCCAGCCTGGTCTACAGAGTGAGTTCCAGGACAGCCTCCAAAACAATACAGAGAAACCCTGTCTTGAAAAACCAAAAAAAAAAAAAAAAAAAAAAAAAAAATGTCCAGAACAGAAAGGAACTATTGAGGTTGCCAAGGACTAAGGAAAGGCAGGAATGGGAAGTAATTGCTAGTGGGCATGAGGATTTTTTAAAAAATAATTTTATAATTCTTTGGGAATTTTATACATGTTTGATTCTATTCACCCATAACTGTTCCCAAAAGACCTTTGTCCATTTTTTTGAGTAACCCACTGAGTCCAATTTGTGTTGCCTATGTATTCCTATGTGTGGGGTGTCCACTAGAGCATGGTAGAACTATCAGAAGGCATTCTCTTAAGGAAAACTATTACCTCCCCTAGCAGCTGTCAAGTGTCAAAGTGTCAATAGCTCCACAGCTCAGGGGTGGGCGCTCATGAGTCCCTCACCCTTCCAGGCCGGAATGTGGAGTGACTTGATCTTGTGCAGGCAACCACAGTTGCTGTGGGTTCATGAGTACACGAATTCTGTCATGTCCAGGAGACACTGTTTTCTCCAGTCCTCCTGACCACTGGCCACCAATTAAAAATTAGGTCATGCATCTAAACAGTAATCTCAGAAGAGAAAGTTCAAACGGCTAAGAAATGTACTTTTAAAAAAAATGTTCACCATCCTTAGCCAAAAGGGAAATGCAAATTAAAATTATGATGAGATGTCATTTAGCCTCCTTTCATTCTAGTCAGAATGGCTAAGATTTTTTTTTTTAAAGGGAATCTTCTTCTACTTTGGGAAACCACCAAATGGTGGATGATGCTGGTGCAGTTGCAGGGTGCAGCAAGGAGCAGGAAACAAAGCAAAAACAAGACAATAAATGCTGGCAAGGTTGTGGGGACAGGGAGCCCTCATGCATTGTTGGTAGGAATGCAAATTGGTACCGTCACTATGCAAATCACTGTGGTGGTCAAAGAAAAAAACCTAAAAGTAGATCTATCATATGACCCAGATATACCATTCCTGGGCATATATCCAAAGGACTGTTTCCTACTGTAGAGGTATCTTATACTAAGATGACAAAAAGTGTCCTGCATTACATACTGGTGATTGTTGTAAACTTTGTAAACACATTAAAAACTACAAAGCTCTACTGAAATATTTCCCATAAGGATATATAAATTATCCCCAGTTTTAAGAAAACAACCTACATTTCTGCCTTTGATGGGGGGTTCCCTAGAAGTGACAAAAACCATCAAAGAACAAGGCTCTACAACAGCTGATCAGACACCATGACACAGGGCTGCTATTGACACACCAGAGGCACCAAACACCCTGCAAATACTTTCATTGATCCCTTTATTCATATTTGTTCTAGCTGTTTTTCTTCCTCATTCTCTGTCTTCTACCATTTTTACCAAAGCCTACCAGTTTGAACTCTTCAAATGTCATTCTATAGTTAAAGCCATTGTCTAACTCTTATTGACTTGTTGCCACACACCAAAAGTATATATCCCATGATGGTGCTGGGTGCAGAGGAGAGAAAGAGGGGTGCTCTGAATCTGCCAGACCTCTGTGGGTCTGACAGTGCCAAGCAAGATGCATTGAAGTTTTATGCACTAGGGGACCCTTCTCAACTGCTTTGACAGATGAGAGTAATACCTCCACCACCACCAAGAAAAGGCTTTAAATATTGCATACAGAGCTTACAGAGAAAAATGGCTAGGATTCCACTGAAGAGAAAGAAATACAAAATGGCAGTAGCTTTAACTGGTGACATGGACAACCAATACTGAACTAAATCTAGTAGGTGAAATAGTGTCTAAGACCCTACTAAGTAAAATACAGTGACATTTCTGTGATTTGAAACTATGACTCTCTAGCAAGGGGAGGAATCTCCACCCAGAGGGCTTTGCAAATTGGCTATGAGGCACAAAGATTTTTCACTATGACCTTAGAAAAAATATCCAGCATCCCTTATAATGATATAACATAAATATTTGATATCTGACTATGTATGTAGGCAAGTACACATTTTTCAGCTTCGTGACATCAATGCATATAGATACATACACACATGAGGTATAGTGATAGACTTAAGTTTCCAAGAAATCCCACAATCCATTTCTCTTCCCATCTTAAGCACTTAATTTGCTGTGGTGACTTGAGGATATGTGTCCAACTTGGAGATGCCTCTGATGTTTGAAACATGGGTGACAAAGACAGAACAGTTAGTTGGGGAAGGTGTCACAAGGGAGGTGACACTGAAAGTGAATTGAGACAGGTACTCACCAGACCAGTGTTTGTGCATAGCATATGAGGGACAACACCATAGAATGTGAAGTCACTGAATTTCAGGAGAAATGGGAGGAATCCTCTGAAGAGTCAGGGGACAGTCTTCAGGTCACAGGTGACAAAAAAGACAAAGCAGGGTCAAACCATGCTGTGTGACATGACAGAGAGCCTATTGATCAAAAATTATTTTTAGGTGATGATATCAGCACAATAGATATAAGAACTATTTGGCTGGACAAAACCCAAATATGACCATTTTTTTAAAAAGTCAACTCAGCATAACCCACTTTTAAAAGAGAAAGAAAGCCTCATGACAAAGTGGCAGTTAATGATGGTGGCTTGTATAGGTCTGCTGTTACATGCTTTGGCTGTAGTAAAAGTCACTATGAGGTCGTCTGTTTTTAATGAACTTATTTGGGGAAAAAAGAATGCAAAGTCTAAATTATACAAGAGGGTCAAAGTGATCTGCTCAGTAGTTAAAGAGTAGATGACCATATAAGCTGAAGTTTAAAACTTACACTCACTTCCGTGTGTGTGGTGGGTGGGTAAATGCGCTTATGCCATAGCACATGTGTACAGGGAGGAGAGAACTTGTGGGGTTGATTTGCCTTCTTCCACCATGCATGTCCTGGAGAAACCCAAGTTTTCAGGTCATTAGGCTTGGTGGCAAACACCTTAACCTACCGAGTTGTCTCACCAATCCTAAACTGTGTGTGTTTTTTTAAGTAACATTTTTATTGGAGTATTGTTATGTTTAAATAAAGCAATTATTTAAATACCAAAATATGACTTATCTATTTTATATACAATGTAAACTGACCTGCTTGAAAAACGAAGAATAAAGAAATTAACTGTGAAACGTATACAATCTAGGGGTAAAAAATGGCTTTGTGGGGAAGAGTACTTGCTGCACAAGGATGAAGGCCTGAGTGTGGATTCCTAGCATCTATGTGAAAAGCCAGGGAGGCAGTGCTCGCCTATAGCCCTAGCACAAAGACTGGGCAAACACAGGAGGACTTCTGGGGCTTGTTGGCTTCCAGGAAAAAATGCTTAAGCTCCAGTCAAGGAGAGACACAGCCTAAAGGGAAGAAGAATAAGATGGAGTAGTGGTTCTCAGCCTGTGGGTCCTGACCCCTGCAGGGTCACATATCAGACATTTGCATTACAATTCATGATAGTAGCAAAATTACAGTTGCGAGGTAGCAACAGAAATAATTTTATGGTTGGGGGTCACCACAACATAAGGAACTGTATTAATGGGTCAAAGCATTAGGAAGGTTGAGAACCACTGAGGCAGAGAGTGGGATAGTGAAAGAGGAAAGAGGATCACCAATGATCTCATCTTACCAGGGTATACTAGTTCTCTCTCTCTCTCTCTCTCTCTCTCTCTCTCTCTCTCTCTCTCTCTCTCTCACACACACACACACACACACACACACACACACACGAGGTATATAATATCAATATTAGCATTCCTTGATAACTCTTTCCCTCTTCTTTTAGCTACATCTGGAAGGTAATTAATATGATCCATTTGGGAATTAAATGACAGAGTAGAAGAAAAAGGCAGGTGTTTACACCATTGTGCTTTAGAAACACTCCAAGGCCAAAGCATTCTCCCCTTTCCCATTTCCCAGGAGCCAGGGAGCAGCACAGCATTTGTTGGTCACCCAAGGGGGGGGCAGTTGTAAGTTACTAGCAGTCTGAACAACCTTCAACATCCAGTGAGATGCTGACTCTGCAGCTTTGACAAAATCCATCCTGCAATTCACAAACAAAACAAAACAGCAAACCCCAATGCATTTTCAACAAGGAAACTCCTATATCCTGGTAATTCTGGAAGTGCTTAGTAGAAACCAAGAATGCAATCTGTTTCTATGGTGATGAGGTACTACCATCAAAAGTCACCCATGAATAAGCACATGATTCTGAATTAGCTGCCTACATAATATAGAAAACAATCCAGATTATCACAATTGCTATCCTCTATTCTACACTAACTGAATGCCAAGACTAGATGCAAATAAACTGAAGTCTTTCTACATAAGTATTTAAGCCAGTAGTATTAAGTTGCTAAATCCTATTCCAATAGGTACAGGATTTAAGGACAGGACTAAATAACATACTCTACTGAAGATCCTTGCTGCAAAATCTACAGGAAAAGCGATGACAGTTGAAGGTTTCCCTTTAGTCTACCACTTGAATGCACAGTCCGAGACTCAGCCTCTAACAAAATGGTGCCATGTAAAACCAGCATCTCATTTTGAGCTACTGGGAAGGCAATCAGGAGAGGAAAAGAAAGCCAGGCAGCCTTACACATTTTAGGATGCTGGTTTCAATTCTCCACCTTTTTTTAAAAAAACAAAAACCACATTTTATAGATTTTTAAAAATAATTTTTATTTAAATTAAATACAATCTTATTTTACATATCAATCCCAGTTCCCTCTCCTTCCCATCCTCCCCTTCCCCCCACCAATCCCCATCCCACCCCCATGCACTCCCCAGGGAGTGTGAGGCCTCCCATGAGGAATCATCAAAGTCTGTCACATCATTTGGAACAGGGCCTAGGCCCTCCCCTGTGTGTCTAAGCTGAGACAGTATCCCTCCATAATGAATGGGCTCCCAAAGTCCATTCGTATACTAGGGATAAATACTGATCCACTACTAGAGGCCCCATACATGTTCAGGGGGTCTGGATCAGTCCCATGCTGGTTCCCCAGCAGTCAGTCTGGGGTGCATGAGCTCCCCCTTGTTCAGGTCAGCAATTTCTGTGGATTTCTCCAGCTTGGTCTTGATCCCTTAACTCATCACTCCTCCCTCTCTACAACTGGATTCCAGAAAAGGGAGAGGCCCCATCTACCTTTCTTAAGTATCATAACAACTTTTGTGCAGGTTCAATTTTTAGATAAATTCTGAGGATATATTATATGGGAACATGTATGGGGCCTCAAGATTCTAGTTGATGTGTCCATTTCTTAATAGTGTGTACTGTTCTTGCAGAGTAACCATGTTCAGTTCCTAACACACACATCAGGCAGCTTTAAGCTGTCCATACTCCTGCTCCAGTGGTGCTGACAACCTTTTCTGGACTCTCTTGGTACTACACTCACATGGATATAACCCTAACACACATATACATATAATTAAAAATAAAATACAGTCTTTAAGATAAAAAAGCAGTTTTCCTTGTGGCTGGAGGATGGGGAGAGAAGGAGGTAGTGGATAGTTTAATCGAAGCTAAAAGTGGATGAAAAATATCTGGAAACACCCTAATTATCAAAATAACTTTAAAATATAACCTGAGGCAAGTTCAGAGTGACCTTGCATGGGTAGACAATGATGCTTCCAGAAGACATGGGTAATTACACAAAAATCAAGTATAAGTCATGGGGTGCCTCCCTATGAGTTATGGGTCAGAGAGGCCCAAGCAGTCTTCAAAACAACACAGGCTATTGCCATTTCCCTTGGTTACCCACCATAGCAACAATAGTAAGACCTTCTGTCTGAAGACACTATGCACTGTGGCTATAGAACATAGAGAAATGAGTCTCAAGCCAACAGGGAAACTACCTCCCTGCTAACTTCTATAGTGCTGGAAAGTGCTGTCCAGGCTGCTACTGGAAAAAAAAGGCACCAATAGTCTTACCTAGTGCTGGATCCTGTATGCTATCATACTGACCTGCCAGGCAAGATGCACCTACTGATGCCATAGTGGCATGACTGATACAGGATGACTACAGCTTTCTGATTGCATTTGGGGCCTGTTTCACAGGAGGAAAGTCCATGCTTGGAATTATAATCTCTGTCAAAGGCTAAGGAAGTCATAAACTTTAAGCTATGAAAATCATAGACCTTATGGTTGAACCTGCTGCTATTATTTTGCTAAATGGTCATGTTGTCAAATTATCCTCTAAATATTTTGTTGTTGTTGTTTTTTGAGACAGGGTTTTTCTGTGAAAGAGTCTGTAGACCAGGCTGGCCTGGAACTCACAGAGATCCATGTGTCTCTGCCTCCCAAGTGCTGGAATTAAAGGTGTGCGCCACCATTGCTCAGCACCCTCTAAATATTTATGTTTCTACAGAAACCTGGACTGATCTCAGCCCTGGTTAGAGAAGCTTCTTTTTGCATCAGGAGTAGTCATCAGTCAACATGGAGACTCATAATTGGAGCTGAGAGTAAGATACTGTAAGTGCTCATCCTAAATGTGATATTTATATCAACTTCCCTTCCCCTTAAGCCCAGCCAAGACTCAATAAGCAACTCAGAAAAAGTGGACGCGTCAGAAGATGGGAGGGGGACAAGCGTGCTGATTGTCCTCTCGAACTCACAGCAGTTGTGCTCACCTGCACAAGACTAAGCCAGCCAACATTCTGGCATAGCTGGGGAGGTGCTCTCCAGGCCCCACCTCCTACAGATGCTGGGGAAGAGAGGATTGTTGTTGTCTGAGAGTGTGGTCAGTGGTGGGTTTTTCTGGATGGCCCTCTACCCACACACATATGGCAGCACTAAGTGGATTCAGTAGGGTTATCACGGAAAAATGTGTGAAGTTGCAAGACAATGGGAACACGTTTAGGAACCATGCAGGGACCAAGAGGGGAAGATGGGGACGGAAATGATTCCATTTTATTGTGTGGATGGAGAAATTTTCCAAGACTAAGAACATTTTAATAAAACATTTTAAAGGCAAATTACAATCACTAGGAAAAGGATGGTGGGCTGGAAAGAAAGTTCAGTTCACATTTCTAATTACAAGATTCTTTAGCCATAAAGTATTAACTCCAACTTCTTTTTTTAAAACTTTGTATTAATTCTTTGTGAATTTCATATCATGTACCCCAATCCTACCCATCTCCCGGCCCTTCCATATCTACTCTCCACCCTTGTAACTTTTTCCCAAAAGGAAACAAAAAATAAAAATGATAATCAATCAATCAATCAATCAATCAATCAATCAATCAATAAATAAAGCATCTTACGGTGGAAGCTGCTGTGTGTGTCATAATGTGTCACCCAGTCTACCCTTTTGCCCCAACAGCTTTACTTGCAAATGTTCATTGTGATGAGTTTGAGGCCTCTGGCTTCTGTTACACTATCAATGCTGGATCCTCCCCAGAATCCTTCTCAGATACCCTGTTGTTGCCCTGCATCATGGAGCTCCTACAGCTATGATTCTGCAAGATGGTCCCTTCATGCTCAGCAGTTCTTAGGCGGTGTAGATGTTGGGGTGGGCCAACTCAAAGCCCTGGATCTAGGCCCGAGTAGTAGCTGAGTTGTTCAGTTGACCTGCTCCTCTGTACCTGTGCCATCAGGGCTAGCTCTACTGTGCTGCCCAGGTGAAGTGTGGAGCCATTGTCCCCTAACTCCAACTTCTCAGGGTTGACCAGAGGTCCTAAGGGCCAGTGCCTTGCTCAAAAGCAAGAGGAACAGCTAGAACAGAACACGTTAAGATTACTTGGAGTTTGTAGGTGCTTGGCCTATGTCAACACTAGTCTGCACTAAGGTGCAGACATGGGTATTAAAGAGAGGGAATTTTCCATACAGGCTAAAGAGCACATGGACATTCAAGTCACAATGAAATAAACCCACACATAATTGCTCTCTGACAGACCTCTAAGGTCTCTTCTAGACTTTAGTACCTGCTCCTGACTAGAGACAAGTCCTGAGCATCCAGAGTGAGAGAAACTACCAAGATCAGAAAACAGAATTCCTGAAGGATTTTATATGTGTATATTCCAATAGTTGCTTCTTTATTCAGAAATTATACTTTCCCATTAAAGTATACATAACAAATATACCTTGTATATTTATATGTGTTAGTATATGAAACATCTGCTGATGCAGTTTGAAGAACACTGAGAATCAGAATGATATGTATCCATGGACTTTTAGGTTATGGCTGAGGGAGCAATGGAAGGTAAGGTTAGATAGAACGTGGGCAATCAATCTAGATACAAATGTTCTGGGAGTGTTTATGGGTGTTCTACATAGGCTTTCCTATGTTCTTCACAACCCTGGGACTCAGCCACATTTGTTAACCACACTTTACATGTGAAAACAGGCCAGGGGGGAAAAACACCCTCAGTTAATCTCTGTCATTAATATGAGGTGGTTTCTGTTCAGAACAGAAAGGCAGTATGAAAACATGCTATTTGATGTCCAAAGCACCCACATAAAGTGGGTATTAAAGACCTATAAATCAATATAACCCCCCTCAAAAAGACAGAGTTTTTGCAAAAGTTGACATGCTCAACCTAAAATTCATATAGAAGTGCAAAAGAATAAAAACAGCATAAGGATGTAAGTGGCAAAATAAAACAGGTAAATCAGACATTGTCAAATTTTTTAAGAATCGTGCTTCAAAAGATACCATCAGGAAAATGAAAAAAATACACATGGAATGGGAGAAAAGCATTTGTAAATCACACATCTGTTAAAAGCCTTATATCTAAAATAGGAAAAGAATTCTTAAAAGGTAATAATAAAATAACAACTCAACAAAAAATCGGGCAAAAGGATTTAAATAGATATTTCTGCAAAAGAGGGACACAAATGGCCAGTAAGCAATACAAACATACCCAGCATTATTTAGCATCACCACCATTAACCACCACCACCACCACCACCACCACCACCACCACCACCACCACAGTGAGACAATACTCCAGACCCACTTGTATGGCTAGAGTAAAAAGGACAATAATAAGTGTTGAGAGTTTGGGAAAAGTACAACCCTCATGAACTGCTGAGGGGACTGTAAATGGCACAGCCATTTCAGAAAATAGTTTTGGAGCCAGAGAAAAGGCAAATAGTCTTGTATTTCCTCACATGTTAACAGAACTTTGGTATGGCCTAAAAGTCCATCCTAAGAGAATTGAGAAGACAGTTGTGTGTAAAAATTTGAACATGAATGTTTGCAGAAGTACTAGGCACATTTAAATTTTATTTAATAGCAACAAAAGCATAAATATTCAAGTATCTTGTAAATATGAAGACTAAACAGCATGATATAACATATACCTTGAAATAGTATTTGATAATAAAAACATAAAATAAAATCAGTTACAACCTATGACATGGATGCCCCCAGAAAACATCATGCTCAAGGAAAGAGGTCAGTCTCAAAAATCTCACATATTGGGTGATTTCATTTGTACAGAGGTCTAGAATCAGCAAATTTATAGAGTTAAAAGCATATATGAGTAATTGTCCAAGGCTTGCAGGTTTGTGGAGTAATGGGAGTTCTTACTAATGGAAATAGGTTTCATTTCTGGGGGATGATCGCATTCTACATTGATTGTGGTGATGGTTACAGAACCCTGAAAATTAGAAATAGATACATTTGATGGTATGTGAACTATATCTCAAAAAGATGGCTTGAAAACAACGGCCTTTGACTGAAGGAGTGGGTGAGGCAGGGGTGTGGGAAAGCCAGCAGGCACTGCTCAGTCCAAGGAGGGAAGTAGCACTTCCTGCCTCTGGCATTGGGTTTCCTGTTCTATTACGAGAGGAAAGGCACTGATTACCAAGGAAGGAGAGAGATAACTGTGAAGATCTTTATAAATTGTCTCCTAAATGTTGGTGATGAGGCTCCAGTTGTCATGCCCTGGTCACAGCACAGAAGCCAGCAGGGATGGTTGCCGTGTGTCTTAGGAACCACCTTGAGCATGACCTACCTGCTTGCGCCTCTAGCAACAGATTTGGCACTGGGCATGCTCTTCAACCCCTGCAACAATTAGCACAGATGTGTAGTTGCTGGTCATTTCAGAACAAAACCCTCAGATTCCCTGACTCAGTGACCTGGATGCTTGTTCATCTAAAGGGTGATATATGCTTTATAGATGTTAGGAACTGCTGGCACCTTGCCTAGAATACCCAGTCACTTAGTCAAAAAGTGCTATTAATAGTGATTTAAAGTTTCTATGTTTTTAAAAAATGGTTTAAGAAATGGTTCTGCAAAGCACAGTCGAAATAGTTCAGTTGGGAGAGCATTAGACTGAAGAAATGGCTCCCCAGGATGTGTCTAGTAAAGGATGGCTGCAAATCAATGATAAGATACACATATAATTAGGATAAACAAGCATTAGGATTCTGACACAGCCTCATGTGTATATATACCCCACCCTAAGATGGGAACCCTTCCATTTGGAAGCTGTCAGAGTAAAAACACTGCCTTTGAAAGAATGTATTTATTGATTTCCATGGAATTCATGTCTTTCTTCACTTCTTCCACAGGTATACCTGGCAATTAGTATGTTGAATAAAATATCAGGAACCATGATGTAGAATGACTCAGAGGGTGACATCAGCAAATTATATTAATTCAACATGCATCAAGTTTTCCAAAATATATTAAAAATGATGACACACAACTAAATTCCCATTGCATGGGAGGCAGGGACAGGGAGATCAGGAGTTTGAGATCAGCAGGACAATACAACCAGTGCAGGACCATATGAAGTGAGACTTCTGTCTCAAAAAAAAAAAAAAAAAAGCAAATGAATAAGTAGATATTTTCTGAAATTGTTTAAATTGAAGAACAATTGAAGATTTCCAGGAATTTATCTTAAGTACATAAAAAGGGGGAAGTTAAATGAAATAATCTACTTTTTTTTTTTCAAGACATGGTTTCTTTGTGTTGCCCTGGCTGTCCTATAGCTCACTCTGTAGACCAGGCTGGCCTCAAACTCATGAGATCTGCCTGCCTCTGCCTCCCAAGTGCTGGGAGTCTGGGGCTAAAGGTGTGCACCACCACTGCCCACATAAATTTATATAAATCTGAAACTGTCTAAATGGCCAAACATAGGAAAATAGGTAATTACCACATGACAAATACGTAATGAACATGGGACACATGTATTTTAGGGAGTAGCATATAACTGCCAACAGTAATTACAGAAAAATGACCAGCATGCTGCTCTCTCTCTCTCTCTCTCTCTCTCTCTCTCTCTCTCTCTCTCTCTCTGTCTCTCTGCTTTTTGAGATAGAGTCTCACTACGTAGTTCTGGCTGTCATCCTGGAACTCACTTTGTAGACCAGGCTTGCACCAAACTCACAGAGTTCTGCCTACCTCTGCCTCCTGAGTGCTGGGTTAAAGGTGTGCAATACCACACCAGGCTAGGACGCTGTTTTTCTGTCCCTAATTCTTACTTATGCACACTTCCAGCTGTGCACTGATGAGTGAGCACATAGAGACTAGAAATAAGCAAGCCAGAAACCTACCAGGAAAGTGTTACTCCATGTGACACTTTATTATATGAGGACAAGAGTTTGGAGAGATAGGACAATTAAACATTAGTTAATCATGATTTCTGCACTATAGGTCTAGGTTGGCTGACATAAAACCTGTCCACAGCTAACTTTTAAAGACCTGTGGCATATGGTATGATAGAGCTGGCATTTTGGATGGTTACTGAGAAAGTTTAATGATAATTTTACTGTTTGCATAATTTATAAACTATAAAACCAATTGTCATTGTACATTTCAGTGGCTTTTAAAAGTATGCAAACGTGGGCAATCCTCACTACAGCACATTTCAGGACATCTCTGTCACCCTACCATGTCATCTCTTGTGGTGCGCAGTCAGTTCGTACCAGTACCTCCAGATCTGTGTCTGTCACTATAGGTGTCATCATATTTTTGACAGAAAAAAATAAAAATGAATTGCATATTTATATATTCACACAGTAAAATAAAAAACAGGTGTGTACCAAAAATTTATGCAGGTCCATTTACAGATAGTATTAAAATTATAAAAATGTATTTCTGGAGGTTTTAGCCAATTGGCTTCTATTGTCTATTAAAGTTAATTTTTTCATTTCCTTTTCTATATTTATTTATTTATATGTGCATATACATGCTACAGCCCGTGTGTGGAGCTGAAGGGACAACTTGCTGGAGCTGCTTCTCTCCTGGCGCCATGTGGATCCCACAGACTGAACTCAGGTCATCTTATTAGCAAGCACCCTTACCCACTAAGCCATCAATGATTTTTTTTTTCAATTTTCTCTTTAAAAAATAAATATGAGTGCCATATAAGTATAGCAAGCACAGTTATACTTAGAAGCATTTAGATTTACTTCCTACCAAACCCAACTAAAAGTATAGTAAAGGTTTCTATAAAGGCATGAAAATCACAAGAACAAATAAGAAAGAAAAATGGGACTAGCAGAGTTACAAACTCAGAGCAGATCAAGAAGCAGTAACAGGTTTGCAGGACAGAGAAAGTTGAAATGCAACTCAACCACAGGGGAATGGCCAGGTTTAGCCAGGAAAATGCATCCTCACCCCAAAGGCGTCCAGTTAGGTTCCACACATGTGGATGAAAGTTGGAAGCAGGAAGACTGATGGAAATGTCTCAGTTAAGAATCAGTTAAATCCCAAGACCCCTTCTCCACAAGCAGGCAGCCCAAGAGCAGGGTAGTGCAGTGGGAGGACTCCTGTGTAATCAAGGGGATTAGGTGAACACTTGCACTGCAAGCTGATCTCTTCTCCAACACAGCTCCCAGATAGAGGGACCAGTTCTCCACCCTCAACTTTTGGAAAACTTTTCTCTGTAATCAGTCTAAGGTGCAAGAATACTGACTGAAGATTCCTCAGGGAAATGGTCCACAGGTGACAAGCTTCACCATGGAATCAGGTCTTCTGACCAGCTTTATAGGGCCAAGATTAGCAAAGCTCTGAGAAATGTCTCATGGAAGATAGAGCCCAAATTAAATAAATGAAAGGAAACTGGAGAAACCAAGACTTCCAGGAGGGAGAAAAACAAAAAACAAAAACTAAAAAACCCTAACGCAGGGGCTGGAGAGATGGCTCAGAGGTTAAGAGCACCGACTGCTCTTCCAGAGGTCCTGAGTTCAATTCCCAGCAACCACATGGTGGCTCAAAACCATCTGTTATGAGATCTGGTGCCCTCTTCTGGTGTGCAGATATACATGGAAGCAGAATGTTGTATACATAATAAATAAATAAATAAATAAAATCTTAAAAAAAAAACCCTAACGCTATTTCAGTAATATATTAAGAGACAGAATGCATATACAAAATAATACATACATTGAAAAGCATATTCCTAAAAAGAGTTGAAAACAATGTCCACACAAAAGTTGTACACAATATGGACAACAGCTGTTCAACTAGAAAAAATGAAGATGTCAATCAGTAGGTGACTGAATGAGCTGTAGTACATCCACACAATGCAATGTAATTTAGTGATACAAAGAAATGAGCTATTAAAACAACAAAAAGACATGACAGAAGTGTAATTGCATATTGCTGAATGAAAGACTCCAACCTGAAAAGCTGTACACTCATGTGTCACTTAACAATGGGGATAGGTTCTGCCCTGTGAAATGCCTCATTAGGTGCTTTCGCTACTGTGCAAACATCCAGGGCGCACACACAAACTAAGGCAGCTAATGAGCCCACTGAGCAACAGAATCTTTGGGATCACCGCTGCATCTACAGTCTATATGGTACGTGAATGCAATGACACTCTGAAAGAAGCAAACTTCAGGAGACAGTAAAAGATCTATGTGAACTCAAGATTTGGAGGGGGAAAAGGGAAGCGAGTAACTGAGGGAATTGCAATAATGGATGACCTCAGACGTTTTTTCAAAAACTCATAGTAGTACAACACAAAGAATACACTAATATGAACTATAAGTTTTTCTTTGATAATAATATATCAACATTCATCCACTAATTACATGCAAACTTCATTAGGACAAGATGTTAGTGATAAAGGAAATGGGAGGAGGCCAAGAGTAAAAACAGGAAGCTAAAACCCCTACACTTTCTGCTACATCTCCCTGTAAACCCAAAACATCTCTAAAAACAGTCTACTCACTTAAAACAAAAGTTACAAATGACTTCATAAAGCCTGCTGAACTAGCACTGAAAGTGAGAACTAACAGTGGAAGGGGCCTTTGGAATCCCATTAAGATATTATAGACCAATGAGCATGACTTTCGGCTCAGCAATTTTACTTTTAGAAATCTACCCGAAGAAAACAGATAAGGTATTTTGGGAAAGGACTCATAAATTTAAATGGATCCCATTTAAAAATGGATCCCATTTAAATTACCCAGTTGTTAAATGGTTAAACTATGACATACCACTATGTGGAAATAGGTTTCCCCAAAAACTAAATTCATAATTGTTTAGTAACACGACAGAAAAATGTCCATGAAGGTAATAGCTTTAAGAGCACAAAATTATGTGTGTAATTGCAATTATGAAGAGATACACTCCTGCAAAAAGCTATATGAAATCAAGGGAATTATTGATGCCATTTTCTTCATTTTCCCAAATCCTACTGTTCTATTTTCTTCAATGGGGAAGAAGTCTGAGCAAAGAAGCAAACTGCATGCATTTATTTGCTTTAAAACAGGGTCTCCACATAGCCCTGGGTAACTGGGGCTCCCAATCCACCTAGTTCAGCCTCCAAAGTGCTGGGGTTATGAGCATGCTCAGCCATCCCTGGCTGAATCCTCTATTTGTGAGTTAATATACATTTTGGAAGATTTAAATCTAAGATGCTAACCTTTATAGTAAAAATTTTTCAGGAAAATTAGAGAAACATGAAGTTAGCTATAGACAGAATTACCACTCCATATGCTCTTGGCTATAGAAAAAATATTGCTGTTGATATTGAACTAGTCTAATGTTCATAATTTTTAAAATTTCCAAAAGTCTGGACTCAACTTTTTGGAATTATAAGACAAGACTGATAATTGGTTTTATTTTCATGTCTTCCTTATGATTTCTGGTTGCCACATCATTAACTCAAACCTGGGTTCTGGAAATCAATTTTGTACTTGATACAATATGACTGGTGTTTTCACTACTGCTTATTTTATATTTGATACTAGGTATCACTCCAGAATTAGTACTCTGCTTTAAAATTTTTAAAAGAACACTTGATATCAGAACATTTTATACTTAAGAGTTCTCAGCACCATCAAGTGGCAAAACCCATAAAGTGCTCAGGTATAATCTTAAGTGTGCTGCGTGTTGAATGTAAAATATTTGATGTTTAGTACTAAACTTCACATTCTGTGCAGGAAGACGTTGCAGCCTCAGTCCCATACTTTAAAGATTAAATGGCCTTAATACTAGATTTAAAAACACACTTGTAGGTAAATCTGCTTCAAGAGGCCTTGTAAGTCTTTTTGGCGTTTTAGCAATGGACCCTACAATAAGAAGAACATTTTTGGTCCTTCGTCTGTCAAGTAACTTCTGAGACTGGGTTCAATCCAAAGGCCAGTCTACCAGGTATTTGTGAATTCTGTTGGCTGTTGGTAACACTTGAACATAAGTAAGCTTCATTCTTTTGGATTGCACAGAGTTTTTAAGGAATATAAAACACATGCCCTGACTTCCAGTTGTTAAAGGGAAGGCAGGCAAGTAAGTCACAGTGTACTAAGGGATTCATGTGATGGGACAGGCTGTAGGATGGCATAGTGTCAAATAGCATGGTGACAGGAAGCTGAATTCTGGCTCTGTCCAGTTTGAGATACATTATGACATTTTGGCACAGGAGAATGTAAGAACTTGATGGCGAAGTCTGACAAAAAAAATCTAGGCTGGGAATAAGATTTGTGTGTAAGGAGATAATGAGATTGCCTAGGAAAAGGTATGCAAAGGGAAAGAAAAGGGCACTAAGGACTGAATTCTATTTAAGAAGTAGGAACATGAGGCTCAGAGGATAACTCAGTCAATAAAGTGCTTGTCTGAGTCTGATTCCAGCACCCACATAAAGCCAGGCACAGCAGTGTGTGCCTGGAACACAGTGCTGAGCCAGTCTAGCTGCACCAGTGAACTCCATGTTCAGGGAGAGACCCCACCTTAAAACTTAAGGTGGAGAGTAAATGAGGAAGACGCTGATGCCCACCCTTGGTGGGTGTCTGTACACATGTACACACACACACACACACACACACACACACACACACACACACACACAGAGAGAGAGAGAGAGAGAGAGAGAGAGAGAGACAGAGACAGAGACAGAGACAGAGACAGAGAGACAGAGATTTCAGAACAGTTTTCCAGCCAGATGGGAAACCAGTAATGTAATGTAAGTAATGCAATCAGCTAGTTTTGTAAATTTCTCTAGCAACAGTTAACAACTGAGTACAAAGACATAGCTGATGCAACTGTGAGTGAAGCAGTGCTGCCGAAGGTAAAGACCCATCTGGTCCATTTTTCATGCTGCTCTCCCAAAAGAAATGAAGGTTTTCTCTTTTCTCTCTTTTTAAAAAAATCTCTGCATGTGTGTGTATGTGCATGGTATCTGTTTGCACCAAGGCATGTGCATGCCCCAGCGTGTGTGTGTGTGTGTGTGTGTGTGTGTGTGTGTGTGTGTGTTTGTGTGTGTGTGTGTGTGTGTGGTGGTGGTCAGAGGACAGTCTTGTGTGTCAGTCCATGTCATCCACCTTGTTTAAGACAGAGGTCTCTTGTTCACCACTACATAAACCAAGGCAGCTGGCTCAGGAGCTTTCGAAGATTCTGCTTTGCCACTTTGCATTCGCTGTCAGAGCCCTGGGACGGCAGGCATGTGCTACCATGCCTGGCTTCAGTGGGTTCTGGGGAGGCAGTCATTATGCTCACACCAGGTACTTTGCACACTGAGCCACTTCAGCCAGCAACCCTTTTTGTAAGAAGATGGCTAGTAAACATCACTGGATTTGATGTCCTATTCAACTCCGCCACTGCAGCTCCAAAGTGGCGCTAAACAATATACAAATGAAAAAGCTGCCCACACTGCAGTGAAACCTTATTTTCAAAGATGGTAGAGAAGATTTGATTCAGGATGAATCTGTCAAACTCTGCCCTAGACCATTTGCTCTTTTTCATGTCTTAGAAAATTCTTTATATAAAGAGAATTGTAATATTTTGTATAAATATTTTGTATAATATTTTGTATCACCACGACTTTTTTGTTAATTCCTTTGTTTGTGGTGTTTGGGGAAAATACAAAAGTTTAAATGGGTGTATTACATACAGTCAAATCTATTTCTTTCCCCTTGTTTTTGCCTTTAGAGTCAAGCTCAGAGTGATCTTTCTTACACCAAATATTTGAAACATACGCGTTTATTCCATTCTCTCCTTTTTTTTTTTTTTTCTTTTCAAGACAGGGTTTCCCTATGGCTTTGGAGGCTGTCCTGGAACTAGCTCTTGTAGACCAGGCTGGTCTCTAACTCACAGAGATCCACCTGCCTCTGCCTCCCTAGTGCTGGGATTAAAAGTGTGCGCCTCCAACGCCCATTCTCTCCTTAAACCTCCATAACCACAAAGTAAAAAGAAAGGAACACTTGTGCTGACAAGGCTGCAAAGACTAAATGGTAAAGCCAAGGAATGTAGTAAAAGGGCTTGACACATAGGAAAAGCTGAGTAAATATCAGCTGCTAGTATTTTGTTACCTTTACATGGAAATTATTTAAAAGCAAGATTGACATCAAACTTTGAATTTGATCCACCTATTTAGCCATCTCTCCCTACTTTATTGCTTATCTCATCCCATTTTTCTCAATCTATCTTGGTTTTCTTCCTCCCTTTTATGAAGGGGAGCTATTATTACAAATATATTTTTATTTAAAAATAAAATTGAAAAAAATTGATTTTCTTGCATTCGTAAGACAATCACGAGTCGCTCAACCATGGCCACGCATTCCAAGACACTGATTTTGAGTAGTTCATCCTGGGAGAACATGATAGAGTATATACTTTTATACATCTAGATGGTATAGGTCAATCACTTGATGTGACCCCCTTGAGGTAACTAAACCACAAAATGAGGTTGAAGAAGACATATGAGGCTACTGTCAGTGTAACACAGCGTTGCTTTAGAGTTCTTTTTTTGAAAATAAGAGTATGACCTAAAAGACTGAGAAATTCAGAAGATTTAAATACACAAATAAGAGGAGCCATTTGTTAACAAGTATTATAATATGTGCTATGCTTTTACACGACAGCCAGTACAAACATAGAGACATGATGAATGTGACGTTTGAGGATGTTGCAGCCACTACATTACAAGGCAACAGGAATCTTTAGCTGCACTGCCCTCCTGGCACCATGATCATGTGTCTCTTGCAGAATGCAGCACTGAACGTTTGTACCAACTCAAAATTCCTATCCTGAAGTCCTATGGTTTTAGGGAGTGCATTCTTCAGGATGAGATTAGGTCATGGAGGGAAGCCCTCGTGAGTGGGATTAGTCCCACTATAAAAGGGACTGTCCCATCCACATGTGAGGACATAGCTAGGAGATACCCTGTATAAAAAGGATTCATGATGTTATTTTTCCCAGGACTTTGGAAAAATAAAATTGTTGGTTATATTAATGTGTCCCATTTAGGTATTTATGTCTTAGCATCTGAAATGACTGGGATGATATTTATGTATCAGGTGTTGCATGACGGCTAAAAGACTATTAAAAAGGCTTCCTTATGGCTCTGTGTAGAAAGGTGCTTACTTCCAAGTCTGATGATCTGAGTTTGACCCCCCCAGGACTCACAAGGTAAAAAGAGAGAACCAACTCCTACAAATTATCTCTGACCCGAACATTCATGCATGCACACACTCATGCATGCACTCACACATGGACAAATATAAATAAATAAATAAAGTAAGTGATTTTAAAGGAATTTTAAAAGTCTTATTAACTACTGTCAGAAAAAGTAAGACTTTGGAATCTGGAGAGATGAGTTGGGGGTTAAGGGCCCTGGCTGAGGACCCAGGTTAAATTTCCAGCACCCACACAGCAGCTGACAACCATCTGCAACTGCACTTCAGGGCATAAAAATATCTCTTCTCAGCACCCAAGTCAGATAGCATGCATGTGATGCCCATACATACACTCTCGCACACATATATAAGGCTAAATGCTAGTTAGCAAAACACCAAATAATCCAATTAAAAATGGGGTACAGATCTAAAGAGAATTCTCAGAAGAGGAATCTCAAATGACCAAAAGGCAGTTAAGAAACTGCTCACCATCCTTAGCCATCAGGGAAATGCAAATCAAAACAACTCCAAGATACCATCTTACACCTGTCAGAATGGCTAAAATCAAAAACAACAACAACAGTTTATACTGGAGTATATGCCACTCTTAGGCATATACCCAAAGGAGGCACATTCACACCACAAAGACATTTGCTCAATGATGTTCATAGCAACATTATTTGTAATAGCCAGAACTTGGAAACAACCTTGCTGCCCCTCAATTGAAGAATGGATACAGAAAATGTAGTACATTTACACAATGGAGTACTACTCAGTGGTAAGAAACAATGACATCTTAAAATTTGCAGGCAAATGGACAGAACTAGAAAAAAACCATCCTGAGTGAGGTAACCCAGACCCAGAAAGACAAATATAGTATGTCATAAGTGGATACCAGATATAAAGCAAAAGACACCCAGCCTACAATCCACAACCCCAGAGAAGCTAGAACCCTCTTCCAGAAACAGATGGAAGCAGATGCAGAAATCCACAACCAACCAACCAATGAGCCAAGCTCCTGGAGTACAATCGAAGTGAGGGAGAAGTGATAATATGAACAAAGGAGTTAAGATTCTATGGAGCAGCCCTTAGAATCTGCTGACCTGAGCTAGTGAAAGATTACTAACTCACATCTGACAAATAGGGAACCTGCATAAGATCGAACTAGACTTCCTTAATATAGATACAATGGCATGGCTGGGACAATATATGAGGCCACTGGCAGTGGGTCAAAGATCTAACTCTAATGTACAAACTGCCTTAGTGGAGCCCATTCTATATGGAGAGACACCTTGCCCAGCCTAGACACAGGAATGTGAGGGTGGAGAGGTGCCTTGGTCCTGCCTCAATGAGATGATGGGACAGACTTAGTAGACTTCCTAGGGGAGGCCTTACCCTCTCCCAGGAGCAGATGGGAGGTGGGGTGGGGACAAGTGGGTGGAGCAGGAGGAGAGGAGGGAGGGGGAATGGGGATTGGAATGTAAAAAATAAATTAATGGTGCTGAGAAGCAAACTCATTTCCTCTGGGAAACCAATAAGCCTTCCTAACTGCCGAGCCATCTCTCCAGCCCCTATCTAATAATTACTAGGATGGAGACAACTGTAGCAATGCTCCTAAGGATTGTGATAAAGACAAAATGCCAAAAACAATAAGGCATTTAGTAGAGTCTTGTCACATACTGATAAATAAATATACACTTTTAAAGAAATACTTCCAAATATTAGTACATGGATTCTAGCAGGGAAATAGTCATTGTGTAAGTGGGGGACCTTGCTTCCCATATATCTAAGATGCTTTATTCCTTAGGCCTTCTAATGAACAGACTGAAGGATAAATAATTAAGGTTGCCTGACAGCCTTTGGACTTCTTGGGTTTTAAGCAGGGCTAAAACAACATCACGGCTAAGTTGTCTTAAGTAAAGAATTACACAACAGCTAAGAGTCAGGAGCAGTGTGGCTAGCTAGTCTTATGTTAACTTGAAACACAAATTAGAATATCTGAAAAGAAGCAACCTCAATTGAGAAAATACCTCCATAAGATCCAGAGGTAAGGCATTTTCTTTCTTTTTTTGTATTTTAAAAAATTTATTCTTTTACAGATTTAGAAATTTGAGGGTTTTAAAATAACCACAAAAGGAATTCTTTCACACTAATTATTATTAACAGAATGTAGCGTTGTGTTAATTAAACAAAAATCATGCTGTTGTGCTATAATAAACTGTCTATTAGCAAAAAAAAAACACTTTAGGGTACAGCATTGTTTCACAAATTTTACAGAAGGGATACTTTGCAAGAATTTAATCAAATTAAAGTAACTGTATCTTTTAAATGCAGCACTTAAAAATGTAACAACTCTATGCAATCTTTTTCTTTAAAATAAGACTTTGTATGTGTAGAAATGGTGCTTCATTGCTGCTGAGGTCAAAGTTCAAGGCTCACAAGGTACAGGATAAAATACAAAGTTAAGTAAGGCATTTTCTTAATTAGTGATTGATGGGGTAAGGCCCAGCCCGTTGTGGGTGCTGCCATCTCTGGGCAGGTAGTCCTCAGTTCTATAAGAAAACAGATTGAGCAAGCCATAAGGAGCAAGCCAGTAAGCAGCACCCCTCCATGGCCTCTGCTTCAGCTCCTGCCTCCAGGATCCTGCCCTGTTTGGATTCCTGTTCTGACTTCCTCCAATGATGAGCAGTGCTGTGGAAGTGTGAGCCAAAAAACCCTTTCCTCCCCAACTTGCTTTCTGGTCATGGTGTTTTGTCACAGCAATAGCAACCATAACTAAGACAGGCAAAATTGATGAAGGACACTCAAAAGAATAGAGTGTGTGCCCTATCCTGTCCATGTGAACTCTTAATTCTCTGGTCTGACGGACTCTGGGGCCTCACTCCACACAAGATGACAAAGAAACAAAAGCCAAATAACAACCGCAGATGACAATCACTAGTATTGACTCAGTTATCAAGCTGGCTACATGAGTGACCCTGCCTTTTTCCCAGCTCTGTGCAAATCCCTTCCAAAGCTACACTCTCAGTTGAAAAGGATGATCTTCCCAAGCAGAGGAGGTAGATAAAAGGCCAAGCTCCCCTGCTAAAACCTCAAATCAGGCTCTCAAGATGATAGGAGATATGCTGATAATTTGCAAGCCTTTGATTGTCCATCCTCAAGCTCCACATCACGACAATACTGTGCCCTACCAGCTACCCAGGCATGTGAGTACAAGGAAGCAAAAGAGAACTTCCAATAGTCGAGTGTCTGAAGAGGTCCCTTCAATATTATCTGTCTGAGAAAGCTGACTACAACTTGTATCACAGCCAAGAGGAATATTTTCAAAGAACAAACAGCTTTCCAGAGAACACACTAAAAGTAGAGGAGGTCTGCAAGAAGCTACAGGCTAAGCAGGCTCAGCTACCTGAGAACATGGAAGCATACAGATGACCAGGAGAGGGTACGTACAAGTCCAGAAGGAAGAGATCACCTTCAAAGAGGAAGAGTTCAAGAAATGGAGTCTCCCCTTGTTTGTACCAAGTGGCACTGGCAATTATGTAGGCTAGTCATGCAATAAAGCATCAATTTCTTCAATACTAGACAACATATTATCATTAGTTGGCCATTTTGCAACCAAAACAAACAACTGTTAAATCAGAGACATGAACAATATGCCTATAAGATATGAACTAGTCCACTAAATTTCAAATTTCAGATGACATTTGTTAATGACAACCAAGGAACAATACTATATTGAAGGCCGCAGTTTCCCAAAACACCATCACGGCACTCTTCCCCCACCCCCAGAATTAAAGAACCAAAATAGTAATACTTTTAGTTAATCACATAACACATAAACATGAAATTTAATGTTTGAGTCCAATAAGAAATTATCTTTACCTCTCCAGCCTTATATTGGATATTACATTGTTGTTAATAACAACTGGTTTCCATTTAAACTAGGCTTGGTGGGAGTTATCTAACAGGAAGCCACCTGCCTTTCCTATTGGGATGGAAGATGGTACACTCAGGGGCCAACAGCAATAAGGATGTGTTCACATACAATTCTAATTTCTCTCAGAAATCTTAAACCCACTCTTTCCTACACACTTTATTTGTTTTAAAATTTGAAGACAGGATCTTGCTATATAACCCTGGAACTCACTATGTAGACCAGGCTGGCCTTAAATTCACAGAGATCTGCCTGCCTCTGGGATTAAAGATGTACATCACCATGCCCAGTTTACTCACACATTTTTATTTGAATGTTTCTATATCATCTCAACCTCAATCTGAAGTCAAATATTTCAGTTCTTTCCCCAAAATGTTAGCTTGTCTTCCCATTTCCTATCAATGGCATTTTTCTCTTGGTTATTGG
Source organism: Cricetulus griseus (assembly GCF_003668045.3). NCBI lineage: Eukaryota > Metazoa > Chordata > Mammalia > Rodentia > Cricetidae > Cricetulus > Cricetulus griseus. The sequence goes on from NC_048595.1 coordinate 226,140,974, forward strand.
GCTTGGAATGTGAAGTCATTAGCCCTTCATCCTACCCCCATGATACTAACGCTTGATCAGCAGGCACCTGCCTCTTTTCTTTTTAATTCTTTAGTTTACTGTTCTCTCAGGAAGCTTAGTCACTTTCTTTTTTTTAAGATTTTATTTATTTATTATGTATACAACATTCTGCTTCCATGTATATCTGCACACCAGAAGACAGCACCAGATGTCACAGAGGATGGTTGTGAGCCACCATGTGGTTGCTGGGAATTGAACTCAGGACCTCTGGAAGAGCAGTCAGTGCTCTTAACCTCTGAGCCATCTCTCCAGCCCTGCTTAGTCACTTTCTAAAGCAAAGCTAACATATTGTTCTTCAGGAGCTCTCGGTGGGCCCCTAGTACTCGCTTAACCTGAAAACCTGGAATCTACATCAAAATGTGGTCTCAAACCAACTGCCTTCTTACTATCAGTCTCTTACGGTTTCCACTTTCAGGACTTTCTCATAACCCACATTCAGCTTTTCAAAGCTTGGGTTCAGTCCCACAGGCCACCCTTCATTTGGAGCTCTTCCTGTCTTCCACACAGCTCATGCCTCAGCTTTTTGTACATTAGACACTCCACTAGCTCTCAACACTTACTCTGAGGGCACCTATGAATTAACACCTTAGCTTCCCAACTGAAAGGTCAGTCTGTGTCCTACTTCTTTGCCCCTAAGGTGCTTATCAGCTAATAAGCACTTTAAATATCACGGTATTTGAGAGGGAACCTTGCAGTTTTCACTCAGGATGAATCTCCTTTCAACATTCACAAGGACCCATCCTCCAACCTCTGTGTAACACTCAGGGATCCTTCTCAACCACATCAAAGACAGCCTGTTCCATTCTGAAAGGGCACTGGGTGGCAGATGGATTCCCATCAGTCGTCAGAATACAGTTCAACTAAAGTGCAAAGTACAAAACATAGTATGTTCTCAGCTTCCATATATGTACATACATACATGCATCCATACATGTATATATAAATGATATGCACAAGCAGAAGCTGAGGTTATCTCCCTAAGGGGATTTGAGTGATGGGAAGATAAGGCTAGAAAAAGGCATCTTTTCATTAGTTAGTTTGTTGGTGTGTTTAGTAGTAAAGCAAAACATGTCTTAAGTGCTTTCTGATCACATGCTCATATCTCCTGTGAAACAAAACTGTCATCCTGACCCTCTTTTTCTTCTCCATAGCTGCCCAGTACAATTTTACTGAGCAATTAATTAACATGTCAATTAACTGCTACTCAGAATCATGCAGACACATACCTGAAGGCTATGGAAGCTTTCAGAAGTAATGGGTTTGGGGTGGCAGTGCTGTTCATGGTAGAGCGGAGCATATGAAAGGTCCCAGGTGTGACCACCTACACCATATCCAACACACACACACACACACACACACACACACACACACACACACACACACACACACACACACACACACGCACGCACAAACACACACACACACACACACACACAAGCACACACACACACACACACACACAAACACACACTATATTCTTTCAAATACATTCAAAATGTATCCTATTATGCCTTAACATGCTCTAACAATCTCCTAAGAAATAGGAACACTGTTTCCAAATTATATGTCTTAATTTTCTCCATATGCCTTGTATTCTATTTTGTTTCTACTGGTACATGATGCGGGTTTCCTAAAGCTTACATGTTACCTATGCTTTAAGGTCCATAGTACTCTCTTACACAAAGTCCTAAGGCATGCTTAGTTGTTTTAATAATGCAGTAACAGTTTTCAGAATTATATATAATCTCCTAGTCACAAAGCAGCCTTAGGGAAAGAAGGGCATTCTTAAGTATTAGGAAAGTTTTACAAGACGAATGGAGATTCTCTTCCTCCAATCATGAACAGGTATTTCCTGTGCTGTAATCCTGGCCCTGTAAGTATTTCCAGCCTTCCAATTTCTCTTCCATCAGTACAATATATACACATATAGATATTAATTTGAGAGTCCTTCCAAATCAAGCATTTTATCTACTCATGACATCTTTGCCCAAGAATATACACAGAATTAGTAAAGATTTACCCAATGAAAAGCACCCTGAAGTGGACCCAGATGAAAGAGAGAAAAGGAGACAAAGCACCCCCCTTTTCTTGGAGCTATGACAACCTTGTATGTGTGTGTGTGTTTGTGCATGCACGCACATGTATGTATACATGAACATGTTATGCACCTGAGTGTGTGGGTGTGATGGTATGTAGGTATATGGCCATGTGCATACATTCAGAGGCAAGACTAAGATGTTGGGTGTCTTTCTGTATCACCCTCCACATTACTGCCTTGACACAGGTCTCCCACTGAACTAGCAGCTTGCCTTTCGGGGTTGGCTGGCTGGCCAGAGTGCTCAGGAACTGCCCATCTCTGCCTCCCCATTGTTGGGGTTATAGCCATGTGTAACCATGTTTGGCTTTTTATGTTGGTTCTGGGGATCTGAACTAAGGTTTTCATCTTTCCAGGCAAGCACTCTTACCTACTGAGCCATCTCTCCAGTCCCCAAGGCTTCCTTAATGATGAGAGCAATACTGGCTCTAGGCATTCCTGACATCAACACACAACAACTTGAGCAGAGAAATAGTCTCAAGCCTCAATATGACCCACCTCCTAATTGAACTAGAAAATGTTAACATAAAACTTCTTATCATAAAACTTATCCCTAAACTCATCCGAATTTTATAAGTACAGGTGACTTCAAGCAGCAATGACAAAGATCACCAAGTAATGATGAATGCCAAGGTTTCTAATTGCTTCTAAAAGTCCTATTAATGCCATTCAGTTCAATTCCATAAGCTCACCACCAGTGACTCCTGGGTACAAAGTACTGTGCCAGGAGTTAGAAAATTCTTTTCCCCTTTCCACCAAATACAAAGATTATGGAAGACCTGTGAGTAGAACTACCTAGCAGCCGTCTGCTCTGATCAGTTCTATCATTACTGGATTACAGTCTTGCATCTGGGAAATCTTCTCACCCAGACATTCAATTCTAGTTTTCAATATGTCAAAACCAACTGGACAATAAGAAAAAAAAAACCCTAAAGTCCTGGCTGCTGATATGAATATCTCCTAATGTATTTCCATAGCTGCAGTAAGGATACTAGGAAATTTCACTCCAACCTTCTGTTGTGCCTCAGTTTCTCAGTTTATATAAAGACTAAAGATTTCTACAATCAAGTTTTTATCTCTGAGCCTCAAGGAGCCATGCCCACTTTTCCAGACACAGTCGTATTCTGGCCTCCTGGCAAAAAAAAAAAAAAAAAAAAGAGTGGTGGGTTATCTTTCATCTCCTTTGTGGTTACTGTTGTCCTGAAGGGCAGAGAGGGAAGCTGGAGAAAATTCCTGTGAATACCTCCCTTATCACCTTCTGGACTAGATGGAGCAATCAGGCAGTCAAGCAAGGGCTTCTACAAACAGGTCCTTCTTGGCCCCACATCTGTGCTAGCATCTGAAGAATCCAAAAGCAGTGACAATATTGTTCCCCTTTTCTGGAGCCATGGTTCAATTAGGAGACTTTACTTCCAACCCCAATGGAGAACAGCTAGGTGCCAAATTATCTAGCCCCAACAATAAAAGGAAAAAGTCAACTATACAACCTGAGAACTATTAGTAATTTAAATGACATCTGACCCAACCTTTACCCCAAGAATAAATCTTTCACTAACCTTGTGATCAAATGTGGACATCACAACTCACCAAGCAGTCTTTTTAAATTTTCTAAGTCTCTTGTGGCTAAAAGATTTTATTTCTGACTTGAACTAAAACTCTTACCTGTTGTTCTATATGGTAGTGATTGTCAAGACTTTATTTTTTTTAAGAAGTGCAATGTGTTCTTAAAAAAAAATACCAGGCACAAATCTAACACAGAAGTCCAAAGTAGAACTGTTTTGTAGGCAGCTGCAGGGACACTCAGCATGTCTGCCTGGTCCTTCTCGACCCCAGTACAGCAGAAGGCTGCGCCACAAGACTCATGAAGCTCTCTGCAGAGCACAATTTGAAAAGCACTACTTTAAAGGTAATTTGAATGAACTTTCCCATCACCCAAGCCTAATCATTCTCCTCAAAAAAAAATTTTAGGCAAAACTATATCATAATTTTAACGGGCTGAGAATACAGCTTCTCTAACTACCTGGATACCAGGTCTAGTTAGCAAAAGCTCAGTGATAAAGGGGGGCTGAGTGGGGCCTTCGGGGTCATAGGATGCAGAGAGGCAGAGATGAGGGACGATAAGGTTGCAGGCTGGAATACAGAAGGAAGATGAGGACTTTCTGACTCACTAGGCCACTTTTCTTCCAGACCCCTGGCTTCTGTTCCACTTGGCAGATAGTCCCCTTCTCATTTCAAGCCAGATCTTATCTCTATGAATATAGGGTTTTTGGTTAGGACCAAATTAGTATGTGATCCAATCACTACCAAAACTGCGTCATTTCAATATCCTAGTCATTGCCATAGGGGAAGGCTCACTGGATGAAAATGTTCGGTAAATCTGTGGAAAAAACTTATCTCTCAATGAGTCAACATCTTAACAATAGCAACCTTGAAGCACAACCCTGGGGGTTTTCAAATATAAAGTCACCCCAAAGGACACCATGCCTCCAGAAAATTCTTTCCTTTACTACTTATCAAACTACAGGTAATGTGTACCCCACTTGGACTATAAAATTAACAGCTTTCTCAAAAAAATGAAACTTCATCCATTAGGGCAACATCTGAGAAAGCAAATATTAAAAGACCATACTACTGGAATTTCCCATTTACAGATAACAATGCATGCACATCACTCTTTTACCTTATTTGTTTTTTTTTTTCATTCAAGAGGAATGACTTTTAAAGACATTACACTACAAACATCTTTCTCTTAAGATGATTCTTTACAGATTATATGAATGTTTACTAGATCACTTTACAGGAGTGGGAATTCACACATTTAACTCCTCTAAACTTGAGGATCTTGTCCTAAATTTTAACATGTGTTATGAAGCTAAGAGTTAGAAGACATAGAAACAAAACAAACAAATAAACAACAACAAAACCCTGATCTTACTAGCATTCAGGGTAATTGATTCAGACATTTTATTCCCATTATTTTCTCTTTTTTTATTTCATCTCAAAAGGAGATAATCTGAATTGCTCTAATCTGAAAAACAACAATAAGTGTAGCAAATACTTGACAATGAAGATGAAAAGCCTCTAAAAATCTGTTACCTTAGCAACAGCAAGAATGTGGAAGAATAAGAATACACTGTCAGGGCATCATTTCGGATTCCATAGATTTGAGGCCTAAATACAGTCAGCTTTCATTAGCTTTTTGTTTTTCCCAGCAGGTCCTTGGACTTTGAAACAAAACCTGAATGACAGCTATGAGCAATTCCAGCCTGGCTCCTGATTAGCTATGCCAAACAAAACAACTCTCTGCAGTGTAAACTTTCCAGGCATCTGCAACCAAGCCTCTGGAGAGACTATAATTCCTCAGTGAGGCTTGAAGGAGAGTTAGAGGTTGGGGGTGAAGGGTAGTCAGAAGGGGGATGGGTGAAAAGGATAAGACCTTCCCCACGAACTAGTTCCCCAAATTAAAGCAGAGGAGAAGCTGTTGTCATGTTGCTGTAGTTTCTAACTCTGACTTATTCTATGTAACTCATTCTTCAATCCAGAATATTCTATTCTAATTAGCATTTGTGACATCCATAGCATCTGTGCTTCCAAACCATTAACGCATTTAACAAGCAAGCAATTCTGGGGTCTTCTGAGAAGGGACCAGAGAGTCAATAATCAATTAAAGATACTCCAGAAAAGAAGGGGACCACATCTGAATGGACAATGCCTCAAGTGGACAAAAACAATTTTATTGTTTTGTTTCTTTTCATTCACTTTGGCTAGATGTGAACCTAAAATTAATTGCACCAAAGGACACTGAACTGTTGCATGGGGTCCCATCTGCTACATAATTAGATCCCCAAGGAGCTAACTAGTAAGCTTCCTTCAGAAGATCAGACCCACAGATCCTGTGATACCTGAAAACATACTTTATCCACACAAAAGAATTGGAGATTAGATTTCAAGGCAGTGACTCTAATCAGATGCTCAGTCTCTAAAGTTATAAGTAGTTTCAGAAAAAGTTGGAGATAACTGTGTACTGGAGTATTAAAAAGTCAATTCAGTTGCAAGGAGATGAGAGGTAAACTAAATGGTTGACTTTTTCCTTCTGAAGTGATAGTCATTATTTTTTTTTTTATTTTGTGGCCACACAGTAAGATGATAGCACTGAAGTCAGCCCTTGTCTTCTGGAAAGTAGCATTTAACTGGATTCTGATCTCTGCTACATATGAGATGAGCTACAAAAAGTAGTGGCTGGCTTACTAGGAATCCTAGGCAAACTAAATCCTTATTTCTAGTCAGTAACCACCTCTTAAAAAACAAACGAACAAAAACCAGAGTTAAGGTGATTTAACAGAAGGAAAGCTCCAGCTAAATGTGATTTGCAGACATGTAACAATGGATGACACAGAAAACTGCACAGCCACAGCGAGAAAGCCTTGTTTAGATTTAGTGTAGTTCTTTAAACCACCAAATGGAAAGTTCAAGTTCAGACAGAAGATTTGATTAGGAAAGCTTGTTAAAAACCACGTATCATTGAAAACTAGAGACTAGGAAAAGTTTCATTTCTTAAAACAGACAATGCCAAACTAGAAAGCTTCATTCCCAATTATTTAATTCAATGTGTCCCTAGAAACCACCCCCCTATTAAACTATAGAAAACCTTTGGAACATTTTGCAATTGATGAAGACAGGATGGGGACCTCAGAACAACAGAAAGGACCCCCCAAACCTGCTTTGCAATCCCAAACCAAACCTGCTGATTCAGCACAAAGTCACAACAGAATTCTTATCTTTAAAAGGAACAATCCATTGTGTGCCTGGAACAAAGAGCCATGCACAGGAAATCAGCCAAATCTAGGCCAGATGGTCACTGATTCAAGTTTCATTCTCCCATCCCCCACTTGCCTTGACACTCCAGAAATAAATTCAGATAGCATTTCACTTACCAGGTACCATCCCTGTGTGTAAGGTATAAAGGTTTTCAAATACCACTAGCCAGCCATTCTCTGTTTCCTACACATGCCATCAAGTTCTACTGATGCAACTATTTGAAAAAGAAAGGTATAACTATTTTAAAAATAAAGCTATCACCGTTTAAAAGAGAAAGATGCAATTATTTTAAAAAGTAAAAGTATAACCACAACACAGGACTTTTAAAAGTATCCTTGTACTGTATGTACCTGGGACAAGAAAGCCCCAACACACAGACCCTCTACAACTACAGCCATTCAAATATAGAAGAGACTGAAGTTACAAGTCACTCCCTCTAAACCTAAACTTGGAGGAGAAAAGGCCATAGAAGAAGCAAGAAAAAGATTTGTGTCTAAAGGGAGTGGTACATGTAAAGATAGTGCTAACGTGTCTGTTTGCAAGGAAAATACCTCAGCATATTCCATTGCGACTCAGGGGAAATGGACAGAAAATGCTCAATGGTTTTGCTTACAAATGATGTATTTGACTTTCACCTAAAAGAACCTGTGACTTAGAATTCTACTACAGGCATATATTTCAAACGCCCATTGGTTACTGAAAAACTCAGTTTTGAACTCAAAACAGCAGTGTGAAGAATTGTGTCTCAAACCAGCAAGCATTCAATGGAAACTTGGTTATTAAAGTTCTAAATGAAAATTAAAGACCCCTAAAAAATACTCAACCCACTCCTTTATGCTAAAGTTAGGTTTAGAATAAATAAATTCTTTTCTTTGAAAGGAAGTCTTGACTCTTTAGGGGTTGGCTTGGGAAATATTTACATTAATAGGGTTTAAGTAAATTTTATCAACCACAAAATAACAATCCCTTCAGTAAACTTTATAATCCTTTTTATAATTACTTTGAAAAAGTCAATGCTGGAGTACATTTTATTGGCATACTGTAGTGTCACTTTCCCAAAATTAACATATAGAAAGGTTGGGGTAGATCAAAGAGGTTTTTGGTCTATTTGTTTGTTTTTCTAACACAAGATAATCACATGCTAGAAGGACAATGACTGAAGAAAAAATGACTTCAAAATATGCAATCAACAGGGACTCTGAGAAATGGCCTGTTTTATTGTAGGAGAGTAGAAAAGGCTTCTGAAGATCTCAGATTGCCCCTTCCATGAGAGGACATTTGTTGAGATTGACAAGGCCGGTGGTGACCAAAGCATAAAAGCACAATTATAGAACTTGCAGTCTTGACTGTTTGTCTCAGTGGAGAAAAGTGATAAGTGGAAACTCTTAAAAACTTGCCCCCAAACTTGTATAGTTTATAATTACAGGATGAGATCAAGTTTTAACTATTGGATAAAATATATCCTAGAAACATATAACTCATAGATGTATCATACATTATATCAAGGTACTTATGCTGTCTACAATCGCTGTCTTTAAGATGTATTTCTACCAACTGATTTTTGCTTGAAACACTACTATTTATCCTTTTATAATACTATAAAACCACATTCAGCATCATCCTTAGCTATTGTTATATTTCTTTCAAGGCATACGAATTAATTTTTGCTTCATTTAATTCTTGGAAATACTATTAATGAGAGAAAATTGATAATCAATTAAGAATCTTGAAAAATAACCTTGTTCAGTATTGGCTGTTTAGTGGTTTGTTTGTTTGTTTGTTTTTCTTTCTTTAGTATAAACCAGGGATTTTAATACTCATGCGAAAAAATTACTATTCATGTTAAAATTCTTTTTGAGCTCATCTTTAGGGTTCCTCAGATAAATTTACATCTAAACGAAACATACACAGAGGCAGCTGATGGTCCTAACCATCACAGACACTGGCAGCCTACTTCAGCCTTTTATAAATCATATTAAGATGCTTTAAGAACTATATTTCGAGCATACATCTTTAATCCCAGAACTCAGAAGGCAGAGGCAGGTGGATCTCTGTGAGTCTGAGGCCAACCTGATCTACAGAGCAAGTTCTAGGACAGCCAGGACTGTAACACAGAGAAACTCTATCTCAATAACAAAACAAAACTATTTGGGGGCTAGAGAGATGGCTCAGCGGTTTAATAGCACTGGTTGTTTTTCCAGAGGACAGGTTCAATTCCCAGCACCACATGGCAGCTCACAACTGTCTGTAATACAGTTCCAGGGGATCCAACACTCTCACACAGACATAAATACAGACAAAACACCAATGCACATAAAATAACATTAAAAAAAGAACTATACTTTAAGAGTTCATTATTGGGCTGGAGAGATGGCTCAATGGTTAAGGGCACTGGCTGTTCTTCCAGATGACCTGGGTTCAATTCCCAGCACCCACGTGGTGGCTCACAACTGTCTGTAAGTCCAAGATCTGACATCCTCACACAGACATACATGTAGGCAAAACATCAATGCACATAACATAAAATAAATAAATTATAAAAAAGAGTTCATTATTTTCCTCATAATCTACTTGTATCAGTAGAACAGGACATATGAAGTCACCTCCCATAATTGTGAATGTGCTTCAAACATACTCTGAAGGCTAAAATGAGCTTTCATATATTTTCTTTCTAATTGATAATTCTATATGACTTAAAGTTGCTACAGAAATGGCATCTCAGCAGGAGCACATTTACTAAAATTGGTTTCTGCTCTATAATACAAAAGAAGGATATGAACTGAATATTGTTCAGATTGGTAATTCCATTTCTCCTCCATTCCTTCTGGGCTGAGGAGGTAACTAAATGTGAAAAGCATAGGCACTGAGTTAAGAGCCCAGCATTCACAGAATAGCCAGACACAGTGGTGTGTGCTCCTAATCCTAGAACTCGGGAGGCAGAGGCAGGTGGATCCCTAGAGGTCACTAGTCAGCCAGTCTAAAGGAGTGGTGAGTTCAAGGATCAGTGAAAGAACCTGCCGATAGATAGATAGATAGATAGATAGATAGATAGATAGACGACAGACAGACAATAGAGGGATAGAGGATAGATAGTTAGACAATAGAGAGATGACAGAAGATAAAGAGATAGAGATGATCGAAGATAGACAGACAGATAGATGATAGACAGACAGACAGAGGTGGCGCCTTAAGATCTGAATTCAATTCATAGGCCCCCACATGGTAGAAGGAAAGAACCCACTTCTGAAGGTTGTCTTCTGTCCTCCATACCTGTGGCATACAGCCACACACATGTACACACACACTCACCTATACAGCCACACACATGTACACACACACTCACCTATACAGCCACAATCCCTACCCCTCCCAACCAATGCATATCGTAGTTGAAGTATCCATACAGCAGAAATGACTTGATGGAGCTGGGAACATTGTCTCTGTCACCTTAGCATTACCCCAATACTGCCTCAGATTTCACATCTGAGGCCTCAGAAACAAGTTTAAAGCATCTTTTGGCTTAAATAAGAAAAGAGAGGAAACTGACGCTTAAACTCCATTGGGTTCCAGCTTTAATTAGATTATTTTATAAGTTTGGTGTTGGGGAACAGAACAAATACCCTTATGTATTATGCTGTGTAATTTTAATTGCACCAGTGATGGCTTGAGGAACATGCTTCATGTAAAATTAACCCTGAATCTGCAGAACCACAAGATTCAGTACCATGTTGTAACTGGTTGTCATTTCCCCCAGGGAAGGGAGTGCTATACATGTGCCTTTCTTTCTCTTACAGCACCCCTTCCACTCATAGGTGCCTAACAAATCCTTATTACATTAATTCTAGCATTAATTTCCTGCCCAGTGGAGAATTATATTATCACTACTGGATACCAACCTCTTGCTCAGTCAGAAAATTATAAAAAGAAAATTATTCTTTTAGGAAGTGACAAATTCATTTGAGGAAATAATTATTTCATACCCAAAATGAAAGCTGAGAGACAGTTAGTTTGGTATTATAATTATACTATAATTATCATTGGCTTAAAAGAACACTACACACTAGACACAGTCTTTAAGACAGAAATATGGTCATAGACTAAAGTCGGCAGCTCTCAATATAGGCTGTTTATTTGCTTATTAAGAAATATTCATTGAGGGGTAACTATGTGTTTGTTCTAAGAGCTGCAGATCAGAGATAAGGAAAAGAGACATCTGCAGTTTGGGAGCCTTGGTTCAAGCTTGGTGAGAGAACCCAAGGTGTGGTCCCTACTGACTGACTGACTGAAACCACAATGTAACCTTGCACAGCCTGTTTGCCCCAAGGTCTAGAAGACCCCAACTTGTCTTCCTGGACACTACAAAACATATTAAGACATAGTTACTGACATTCAGGTCTTATAATCCAGTAGTCACAAAAATGCCAAGAGGGCAATTTAAGGAAAGAAAACTGGCTCTGAAATCAAACAGCTTCTGACTGTGTGTAGACCAACACTTACCACCTAATAGGCTTGTGAAACAATGTGTCTTCTTGAGCTTTCTGTTTGTTTGTTTGTTTTTTTCGTAACTTTAAAAATGAAAATTCACAGGTTAGAAACAATGTATTACAATGTGTGAGACAATATCTATTGGTTTTCATTAATTAAACTATTAAGTGAAACTATTAAAGCTTGTTGGGAAATTATTTAAATTCTATGAAAATACTAAGCAGAGAAGAGTATAGGGAATCACAGTCCTTTATGACTATTTTCCAAAGACTGTGTTTTGTGCATATACAAATATTCTATTCTCCTGTCCCTCCTTTTGCCCCTACCCCTTGCTATGAAATTACAGATATAAAACTATGCTATGCTTATGCTATTTCTAAGCAAATCCTGTTCTGGGGGCACCAGTTCAGATAAGGTGTACTGATGGCTCAAGAGTCTCTACACAGGTATCAACCATTTAAAATATCTGAAATACTATCGCCAAACTCCACACTTCACTGCTTTGGTGGATTATCCATGTGGTCCACTTAATAACTCCCAATATCAAATAATTCTAATACAACTTTTGACTAAGAACACTCTCAAAAATACATAATTTAGCATTTGATCCCTGTGATGGGATAGCAAGCCCCTTCCCCATAAGAACTGTCTCAAAGGAGGTAGACAGTGTTTGTAAGGATAGCACCTGAGGTTGTCCTCTGGCCCCTACATACATGTCTGCGCACACAGGTGCACACACACACACACACACACATACACACACACATACACACTTTTCTTAAATTAATTTTCATTTAAGCATCCATATCTGCTCTAAATTTTAAGAACTTTTTATGAAAGAGAAACATGAATCAAGACACAAGTCAAAATATTCATTTAAGACAGGCAGAAAAGACAACTAATTAACTTGTCTAAACTTGAGGTTTTATAATAGGTTTTTGTAGTGTTAGACTATGAAAAGCCTTGAAGGGGAACTAAGGGAATTCAGCTTCCTGATAAAGATTGCTGATTGCCTAATCAGCTACTTTCTCACCTTCTTTAGTATTAACAGCCCCCAAGTTCACATCTATTTTCCTTGTCAATGAGCACATGATAAATTCTGAGCAGGGAGATTTGGGGCATCCCTTTAGTGATTTTGGAAAACTTTCTTAAAATATTTAAGCAATTACAGCAATCACAGTTCTGGCAAGCAGAAGCAGGCTGGTCTGCATAGCAAATTCCAGGTCCCCCAGGGCTACATTGCAAAATCCTGTCTAAATAAGTAAATAAATAAAAGCATTATTTTTATTTTCTGCATCTAGTGAGAGCTGTGTGAACATATAAATCTTGAAAGTACTGCAAAATATTGGGATAATAAAAACACACTGGGCCAAGCTGAGGATGGTAGAGAGTGGCTTAGAGACCCTGGCTGCCAGGTATGGTGGTCCACACCTGTAACCCCCAAATCCTAGAGGCTGAAACAGGAGGAATGAACAGAGAGCACCACACAGAGATATCCTTTGTGTCTGATGTTGACTGGTACCATCTTACAGACCTTTAGATTCCTTAGTGATGTAGCAGATTTGTTACTATTAGATACATTTGCTGATGGTCTCTGGCTGTAACATCCAATCACATTCCATTCAAAAAATAGAAGGGAACCCTCTCAAACACAGAGTGCTGTGCAATTTACAACACATTTTATTTTCAAGGGAGGGATAAATAAGATCAAAATACATTTTACAAAACTCTCAAAGAACTAATAAAATGCAAAAAAAAAAAAAAAAATTCCTAAGAGTAATTCAGTGGTAGAGCACTTGTCTTGCATGAGTGAGGCTCTTACTTCAAACCTCAGCACTAATAAAGAGGTGAGCTAAGGATAATCATTTTCTAAACTTTAGTTTCACCTTTCAGGTTTTTTTTTGTTGTTGTTTGTTTGTTGTTTTGTTTTTTGAGACAGGGTTTCTCTGTGCAGCTTTGGAGCCTGTCCTGGAACTCACTCTGTAGACCAAGCTGACCTCGAACTCACAGAGATCCACCTGCCTCTGCCTCCCAAGTTCTGGAACTAAAGGTGTGTGCCACCACTGCCTTACCGGCTCACCTTTCAGTTTTTGACCCAAGTCAAAAATGAGAGTTAAAAAGTCAACTTCTCTTAGCAAATGGAAAACACTGGGAAAATTTTTGTTTCATAGCTTTAATATAAATTTTAGAATAAAGTATTGCATAAGCTTTCAGGGAAGTAATAAACTGATTTTTGACATTTTAATGTGTATTAAAGTTCTATATTAATATCATCAAGTGGTGTAGCTTATTACGATTTGTTACTGTATTTCCAAACAAATAGGCTAAGCATTTTTCATATTTATTGACTGTTTGAAACTGATTCTGTAAACAGCTAACCATATTATTTGCAAAAATGTTTTTAATTTAATTTTAAGGGCTGGAGGGAGATGCCATAGGTTAGGAGCGAATCCCGTTCTTGCAGAGGACCTGAATTCAATTTTCAACATCCACATCAGGCTGGGTACAACTGCCTGGATGTAACACCAGCTCCAAGGGATCCAATGCCTCTCTAGGGAGGGAGGGAGGGAAGGAGAGAGGCAGGGAGGAAGGCAGGCAGGCAGGCAGAAGGGAATTCATCTTTAAAAGGTGGCATATGGATGTGGGGTGCAAACTGGACTGTTGAGATGGCTCAAGGAGTAAAGGGTTTGCCATGTAAGCCTGATAACCTGAGTTCAATACCTGAAACTCGCCTACCAGTAGAAAGCTCCTGCCAAAGCAGCCTGGCCTCCATGCACAGGCTGTGGTAGACACGCTCCTCTTGACCCACACATACACAAATAACAAATCAAAATTTTAAACTAAAACAAAAGGAACAGACTTGGATGGGAGGAGGCAGACCTCTCAAGAGAGACATTTCCTTGGCTCTCTGACACCAGTTTCAATCAATGATGCTCGTTTTTCAGTCCCCTAAACATACCATGAAGGTGTATGAATAAGCTTAGTGAAAACGGGGCCTTACAACTGATTTAATGACACAGTAGATAAAAGAAATAATGCACCAGGTACATCTGCTCTTCACCCTGCACCCTGCAGTCATGGCAACTTCCCGTCACCTGTGCTACAAAACTGGGTCTGTAGGATGACACTCTGAGGGACAGTGCTTCAGTGCAAGGCACATTTACAGGCTCCACCTCAGAAATGTTTATTCAGTAAGTCGTGACTGCATTTCACAAACACAAGTGACAGGTGTTGATCCCCAAACAGTGAATTTGGGGATGTTTAATCTCCTTACAAAGAGTTCACAGAGTACAGCACAGTAAATAAGACAGACAGGGAACTGCCTCTCCGACCTAATCTGCAAACTCCCAAGGGCTCAGACCCTCACCTGAAACTTCAGGTGTTACTTCTCAGTGATGCAACCTCAGGCTCACTTTCAGTTCTTCTCTAATTTCCTCTCCAGCACTTCACAATCTGAAGGATTCAATCTAGAAGGCAGATGTTTTGCTCCTTCTCCTTGCTTAGCATTTTGCTTATCCAACAAAGATAAAGATGCGCACACACACAGTAAATAAGTAAATGTACAAAAAATATAAAGTTTAGAAAGAATGTAAACACCAGGTTAAAGGCAAAATGCAGTCAGCAGTAAATATTCATGAAAGTAGAATTAACTATATGAAGTGAAAATATTTCTGATACACACACCTGTGAGCGCCCCAGTTTATGTGTAGAGGTCAGGGGACAATTTGCCAGAGTTGGTTCACTCCTTCCTGCATGAGGGTTCTGGTAATAGAACTCAAGTTATCAGGCTTGGTGGCAAGCCGGCTGAACCATCTCTCCAGCCCTAAACTTTTACTCATAAATAATATTTCACGTTATAATTTTGCTGCATACTTCTTTTGTATTTGGCTAAGAACTTCCTTTTTCTTTGAAACAAAGTCTTGCTGCATAGCTCAGGCTGGCCTCCAGTTCCAGATCCTCCTGCCTCAGGCTCCTGGGCGCTCAGATTGCACCACCACCACCACATCAGGCCTAATTATTTCTTTCCAGCAAATTCCTGGGGGGGGGGTGTTCTGAAGAGCGTAGTGCCCTCCAACTGAACTTACTCCTATACAGGAATTGTTCTTATTTATAGGACCCAGACAGTCAGCAACCACATGTAGCTCTTGAGCACTTGAAATGTGACCAGCAGAGTTGAGAAACAGAGTCTTTGCTTGAAGGTGTTAATTAATTCATGTTTAAATGACTACCTGTGGCCTGGGGTTACTATCTTACAGTAGGTAGTACTTAGAATATCTTCAGTCTTAGTAGAATAGAGAAGATAATAGCCAATTCTTTACCTAATTGGCAACACAACTTTCGTCTGTTGAAGTTTTATGATCTGAACACTGGAAAATGCCTTTTCATTATTATGTGAAGAACAGCACTATTTCTTCTGTTATCATGAGAGATTAACTATAAACATTTTTACCATTGACTCAGAGGATGGAAATGATCCAGATTCCAGATTTGTTTGTTCCGTCAATTTTTTGTCATTAAAATCCATTACCAATATTTAAGTTCACATAAAAATGTGAACTTTGGGCTGGAGAGATGGCTCAGCCATTAAAGGCTAGGCTCACAAGCAAAAATGTGAACTTTGCACTTTATCTAGACTGTCCTAGCCACAGTGCCCACATTCCTAAAAGGCAACAGGCATAGGAGCCTTCCAGGTTCTGCCACTTTCTTAACCACTAAGTTCATCGTTGCAGCAATAATAAGGGTGACTGCCAAACATTAGTGTTTGGCCCATCAAGTGTCTGAGTTTCTGATTCCTGTCTGAATTAAGTTTTAAGAGATTAAATGACAAATAGTAGCTAGCAGTAATAGCTAACTTTCATCCCATGTTTAGCATGCAAAATGATTTTATGTTTCCAGATCAGTTTACAACTAATATTTAGCTCACAGAACACTTTTTAGTGGGTGTTGAAGTTTCTTTCTCCCTAGAATTATAAAAAGCAGATTGGTAGCCTTGGCTCCCAGAGCTTCTATCTCAGTAGTTTAGGGTGCACCCTTAGACTCCCCACCCAATGCCAAGCTCACTCAGTCGTTGAGGGCACACACTTAGACTCCACAACTAACTCCAAGCTCCATCACTGAGTTGAAGTTTTCTCAATGACTCCAAGGAGTGTTACAACACTCCTAAGAAGGTTGTAACAGTATATAATTTTGACAACATATACAGATGTATGGGCCTATTTTTCCTAAAGTCAAGTCCATATTTATTCTCTTATGTTATCCTTAACAGCAATCCTATCCAAAAAGTTGTTAATCCCACTTTACAAAACAAAACCCAAGAAACTCCCTCTGAGCACAGAAGTTAGAAGAGCCAAAACAAAAATGTGTCATAACCTTGTACACACAAGCAAACACAGCAGCACAGGCCATGGTTCTGCTTCTAGAGGACCATAAAAACAGAACCATACCCAGGAGTAGAGAAGGCGATCCAAGACATGCTTCCCTATAGCAAACATTTCTCAAGGGTTGATTGCTGATCACTGCAGTGTCTGCTGTAGGGACTATTGAAGGCAGTCATTAAAGTACAAGGAAGAGACAGTGAGTTCTTCACCTGCTTTGTCTTTTGCAGACAGGACAGAGACTGAGGAGTGTATGGCACGGTACATACAGAGTTGGGTTGAAATCACTATGCAACTTCACATCTGGATTGGAGGAGTGGTCAGTCACTCAAGAATGGGAGGAAAAGAGAGTACACAATGGAACCCTCCTGGAGCTCAGGGCACAAAGAGCAGCTTTATCCACACTGGGTGTGTGTTTGCCAAAAATATCAGGGCTGCTGGTGCTCCAGAACTTACAAGGGCATGCTTTTGTGTAAACCAAGCTACCTTGACTATATAAGAACTCTAGTTAGGGGGGATAACTTCATGATCCATTTGTAGCCTAAAGATAACCTAATTGGAGGTCATAAATTTTCTCACTCTGGTTTTTTTAGAAGTATACCTAATTGAAAAAAAAAGACCATAAATTGTGATTAAAATCCTGCTTTAAAAAACAACCCTTCAAAGAAAAAAGAGAATACTGTTTGCCCTTTAATAAGGTTTATATATGATAGTACATAGTAATTTTAACAGCAACTTTCCCAAGTTTAAACCCATAATGGCTGGTAAGCATAGGGTAAAAACAGGGAAAAAAGCTACAATTGATCTAAAAAAGCTATCTTGAATGGCTTAATACACTCTTCACGAATGTTGTGGCTTCCTCTACACATCCATCATATAGTTCAGTGCAAAATCGTGCGAGCACTGATACTTCTATCACTCCATTTAGAAAACTATAGCAATATTATAAGGGGAAACTATTCTTCCCACACATAAGACCAAAGAAATGCAAACCAAGGAAAATGGGTGCAATTTTACACTGACCAAATAATAATAATTTGTTATAAATTGCTATAAATCTGAAAATTTCCCAATAAAAGAGGGAACATTCATATGCATTTTCATGTGTTATTTCTTTTTATCTTAACCTTTTAGAGATCTACTATTGTAGGCCATTTTATAGATTATAAAGCTGAATTCTTAGAAAATAAGCTACTTACCCATTATTCACATTATATGTTAGGTTTGAACCCAGAACTTCTAACTTTGAAACCATCCGTTTACAACTACACTGAAAAACAATCCTAAGTACGTTGAGAAGAGAAAAAAAGAGAGAGGTAAAGGAAGGAAAAGCTGAGGGAGAAAGAGGAGGAAGAATGTTTACATTCATAAGGATGGCTATGTTTTTTAGTTACTGTAAAATCCCCAAATAGAAAGTTAGCTATGGGGCAACCATTGCATAGACAATTACAAAACTATTGTCAATAACAAAACTTTTTAGATGTTTATGAAAATCAGATTAAAATACATTTGTAACATAAACCATTTATACAGAAAGATCTGTGTACATATCAAGACCTGGAAAAAACTGAAATGGCTACTGCCATTTTAGGGTAATTTTGTTCTTATTTAATCATCTATGGAGGAGTTTTATCAGTAAATCATGATTATTTAAGTATCTTCACAAATGTATTCTTCTAATTTATAATTTTAGCACACCAACCAAGCATTTTTAAAGATTCTTTTTCTGTAATTCATTTGTAGATTAGAACTCCATCTTATAGCAATGATTTTGGCAATCACTCCCCACAGCATATTTTTTTAAATCCCTTAGCAGAGATCCTTTGTAGTGACCCAAATTAGCTGCTTTTACTTTCACAACTTTGTAATCACTCTCCATCCAGGAATCACAGTTCAGAGGCTGGGTATGATTTGAAGATTAGAAAAGTTTCCTACTAAGAATGTGAGTGCATACTTACACAAAACCCAAAATATCATAGCTGTAAGGAGTATTTTAAATACTTGTGAGAGTTGCTAAATTAAATTGTCAAGACTCTTTGAGAAAGGTAAATGAGCTTTACTTCCACTTTACCAAAAAAGAAAAGTAACAGTTTGGGAAGGGTGGTTTTACTTAAAATAGCACCATGAATTGTGAAGAGAATTCTCTCTCCAAGGTGACATGCAGAGCGCCCATTCAGCCCCAGAGTTGGCCTCCACCAACAGCAAAAACAAATGTTTTGTGAGAAAGTCCAGCCACTGTTCTGCAAAGATACTAAATCCTAACAACAGAAATGTACTTTGAGCATCTCAACCTTTCCTTTATGAGTCTACCTCCAGAATACTCCTGTCTTCCTACTGTCTATCTACAGTGCAACTGGCTATTCTTAGCTAGTCTTAGAACACCTCTACCACCTTAATAGAACCTAGGAGTCAACAGCACTTAGAACTTAAGACAACAGAGTTGGACAATAAAACTTAGGAATCAAAAGGACCATTGAAAAACCACATGGCAAATCTAGGCCTGAGATAAAGACATCTTAAACTTGGCATCTGAATCCCTCTTGCTGTCTATAGAATGTGTGTGTGTGTGGTATGTGTGTTACTGAAGAGGGAACCCAGGGTCTCAGACCAAGTGCTCTATTCCTGAGCTATATCACCACCCCTTTAAAATGGTGTTATAATTGTTACGTCAGTGAGAGAGCACAAATGTCTACTTGGTTTTTTTTTTCTGAAAAAACAAAACAAAACAAAACCAACAACAATGTGGCAAACTACCATTTGCTCTACTTCCTAGAGGTCCAAGATGGAGGGAAATAAAGGCCACAAAAACTAGCATGAGGAAAATGTGTTCTGCTTTGCACTTAACACTTGTTCTAAGATTTTTAGCTTTCTAATTGATTGTCAAAATACTAAGTATCTACCACAGGCCCAATAAAAGCTAGTCATCACAAGAGGACCTCAAATTGGTAATTATTACCATTAATATGCATAACTATCCAGATATGAGCAATCTGTACTTATATTCCATTCCTTTCCTCCTCTATTTCCATAACAAATTTTCATTTTAATAGAAATTTATACATATAAATTTACAACTGTGGCTGCTTCACAGAGAAGCTATGGATGGAAGAAAGTTTAATTTGCTCTGTCTACTCTTCGATGTTGCTGGAAATTGTTACCTAATTTCTATCAGTTCTCAGTGTTTATTAAAGTTTACATTTCCTTTTAAAATACTTATATACATGTAATTTTACTCTTATTTCAAAGAAAGTAGTATTTTTTGTTTTCTCTTTTAAGCGAGCTTTCCATACTGCATTTCCACCAAAGTTTTCAAGAAGAAAAAATAAGCAAAACAGTGACTAAAGGCAGATTTCAGATTTTAGCAGAACACAACAGAGGAGCAGAACACACTAGGTTTTTAAGTGGAAAATTCAGTCAAACCCTTTTGAAATGCCTCGTGTTTAAAAGACTGTTATAAAACAGGATTTGAGGAGGGTTTCTCAAGGGAGGTGGGGTGGAGAATCTCACTGTTTCAAAAGTAGAGAGCAAAAAAAAAAAAATTATCTTAGCAGGGACAAATGGGTCTGAGCTAGGGTTTATAGAAGAAAAAGGAACACGATAGAGAAGTCCTATCACGACTCAGTTGATGGAGCAGTTTTTCCCTGTCCTGCACGTTTCTTGGGCTTGGTTTCAATGAGAAACTCACGCAGTGAACCTATACAGATAATCTCCTTTTAATGAAGCCCAGGAGGAGGACTCCAGGAATCCAGGGACTTTAACAAACCGCCCACCTTCACCCTGCCTGGCGAGGGCACACCTCACCTTGTTGTCTATTTTCACCGCCAGCTGTCAACGCAACCCTTTTGTGTCTCATTCAGAATAAGAGCAGTTCTGGAGCGCTCTCAGAGAAATGGAAATGATGACCGGAAGACGCGCGTGTGACGGACGAAGTGACATTTGGTGTGGACCCCAGCGAACGCCTGGCCACGTCTGGCCACTCTCAACTTTCCCAAGCCCGGCTCTACCGGTCCTCTGCGCCGACACTTTCCCTTCTTGCTACATGCTGTCCGCCCAGTGCTCGGGACCGCTAGCCGTCCCCTCGTGCTCGGGGAGCGGTGGGGACGCGCCCCCTCGCCCCGCACCTCAACGGCCACCTCCCTCCCGCCACAAAGGCAGCAGCGGAGCCCGGGTGACAGACCCGTGGCCGCGGGCGGCGAAGCGAAGGGGACAGGGACCGGGATGGGTTTCCCTCTGGCACAGGCGCCTGCCCAGCCGCACTACTCACTCCACACTCCCGCGCCGCCTCCCAGTTCCTCCAGAAGAAAGTCCAGGCGGCGCTGCCCTGCGCCGGCAAGGTGTCCAGCCCGCCAGAGGACAGGCCCTGCTCGCCACAGAGTCCCCTCGCCTCCCCGTAGTCGCGAGTCCCCGCAGCAGCTCACCTGGCCTCAGCGGGAGCAAGGGCAGAGGGCCCGGGTGGTCTCCAGCAGCCACAGGCGGCTCGGCGCTGCGCTCTGCTCCGAGGTGCTAACGCCGCGGGTGGCTGGCGTCTCTGCGGCAGGGCGGGCTGAGCGCTCAGTTCCCGGGGGCGGAGCGAGGCGCCACTGCGGCCAGAGGCGGATTCCTCAGGTGCAGCCCCTCCCGCTCGCACCCCCCCCTCCTCCTCTCTGTCCCCTCCTGGCCTGAGTGCCCGGCTGCCTCGCCTCCTCGGGAGCACACGGTGCCCAATGCACCCCCACGTGTGCTGCGGAGTCCTGCGTGCACAGTCTTCACGCTTGGGTTTGCAAACTCCAGCGCGCGTATGATGTGTGTGGCCACTCCAGGGCAGTGGCACTTCCAGGCTGGGGGTCTTCTGGGAAGGATTGCCCCCTAGTGCTGCTGAAGAGAGTGGCCAAGCAGCACAAGGATTTGCTCTCTGGGTCCTGGTTCATTCAGAGTGCTCTCAAGTCACTGTGTGACTTCTTTGTCACTAGATAACGGCTGAAAGCCCCTTTGCATGGGCAATGATTGGTCAACAGCCCTTGGCCTCTTGCTTGAGGCGGGGTAACAGGACGCAGACAAAACCAAACTCACTCCAAGTGAACTCCTAACCAGAACAGATTTCTGCACCTCTCTGATGAGGACTCCCTGGAGCTCCAAGTCACTGGCCCCCACTCTCCAGCTGTGGTTCCCAGACCTTTCCAGCTCTCCCTGCTCCTTTAGAACCTCCTACAGACCACAGGGAAGTTTCCCCAAAGGCAGCCCCTTCCTGCAGGCCCTGGTTCTAAAAGTTGCTACAAGGACCAAAAATTGTGAAGGGATGCTGTGGCCGGACAGTGACAGATGGTCGCTCCAGTTTTCACAGTTGATGGCCGCTGGTATTCAAAGCTGCGCTCATTTTCTTGAACTGAAACTCCGGCCAGAACCATCATGACCACGCCTTCCACTAGAAGCAGCTTCATCCTGGATGTGGCAGAAGCATCAAAGAACAGAAAAGCTGAGCCACTTTCAGTGCCTTTGACACTGCAACCCCAATGAGCCACCTGTAGGTGTGTCGGCATTGTTGTCAAGCGTGAAAGACAACGATAATTAAACTTTACCACACATGATCTGAAAGTCAGTACTTATAGTCCTCTTGCTTGTACGGTTTTTTATTTTGAAATTAAATCTCCCACCCCGTCCTTTTCTTCCCTTGCACACCCATGCTCTATCTCAAATTTTTAAATTGTTTTTACATATATACATGAGTACTCCTAAACACGTAAATACAACTTAGTCTGTATAATGTTGCACACACACACACACACACACACACACACACACACACACACACACACACACACACGCATATCAGGGCTGACCACTTGGTATTGCAGGTGAACTTACTACCACCACTTTACTAAAACAGCATGATTTCTAAATACATTTGTCTTTCTTTTTAAACTTTCCTCTTAAACCAAAATACTTTTTCGCCTTTTTCTTTTCTGGTTGATGCAGAAGGAATTGCCAGAGAACCAGAGAAAACTCAAAGCATGGGTCAGAATGAGTAGTGAGGTAAGAGGTGTGTTTGCAACTGGCATTTTCTTTTCTTTTTTTCTGCCTTAGGAAAACAGGCTTAGCTGACTTTCTTTTTTTAGTCATTTGCTCCATCTGGGATAAAGAGTTGTTTTACAACTGAGTAATCCCTATACTCTGTACATTAAGAAAATTTAAGGACAGTTTTAACTGTCGCAAGGGCAAGCTTTATTAACTACGGTGTCATCTGGCAGTTCTGGGTCTTGTACATATTACAGGCTTAAATAAAATCAATGTTTTTAAAATAACTTCAACATAGAAGATATATATGGTTAGCAGTTTAATTTAGCACTTAAAAACAAAACAAAACCCCTTAATTTGTAATCACATGGAAACTGACCACACATGTGGAAAAGACAGGACCCTGAGAGAACAAGCTCACATCAGCTAAACTAAGTTCACACAAAGTTAAACAGAAAAAAAGCAACTTCGGTCGCACGTGTCTATAATTCCAGGACTCAAGAGGCTGAGGCAAGATTCTGAGTTTCAGGCCAGCCTGATCTATGCAGTGAGCTTTAGACTACCCTGGATACATAGCAAATTACTTGTCTCAACAAAAAGAAACAAGAAATAGCCAAAGCAGATGGGAAACTTTGAGAAACTCAGTCCTTTTGTGTTGCAAGAGTTCTAATTAGTCTTAATAATAATAACAACCCAGAGTCAGACATAGGGGTAAATGCTGAAAAATCAGAGAGACAAAGGAGCAAGCCACAGCCACACCTTATCTCACCAACTTTCCATCCAAAAGAGAGTGAGCTCTCCTCCTGCCTTATATCCCTCTCTCCATCCACTTGCTGTCTGTCTCCACAGACCTCCAGACCTCTATGGTTAACTAGTAGCTAGCTCCATCCTCTGATCTTCAGGCAAGCTTTATTTGTTAGAGTACAAACAAAATATCACTACATGTCTCCCTTTTTTGTCTAAAATTAAAAGAAAGTTATAACTAATATAAGAAAAACCATATATAATAAGTGCAATATCAATTTACAATATATTCAGGCAATAACTACATCAACAATGCCTAGTATATTAGCAATTGACAAATTCAGAGAAAATATTCCATATCTATCCTATCTTGATGAGTCCATAATTCAGTTTCTATTCTAACTTGCATTACCAAAACTTTCTTTTTATGTCTCTCAACCTTATACATGTTATATTTCTTTGGTGAATTTCTTTTCTCAATCTGGTAACAAGGAAAACTATAACTATAAAGTTTTCAACTCCATCGGAGACCTGAGAAGGAAATAATATTACCTGAGTAAACAGGAATTTCAAGCAAGTGACTTCCAAATAATGTGAGAAGTGGCAGAAACAGTTGGCTGCCCAGACAGTCACCCAAGGTTCCTTTGCAACTTTGGGGCATCCATCTTCAGCCTACAGGCCTAGCATATCTAGCAGACTTTTCTGTGAAGCAAGATATTCTGAAAGGTTGTCCTACCTTGTCTTGGCAAAGTTTGGCAGTCCTTTCTTTTGTGCCCTTCTTGTCCAATTTGTACAGCCTCAGTGGTTGAGGCAAGAGCACTTTCTTGCCCAGTGACTAACCTTTGCCACAAAGAAAGTAAACTCCATGTGAGTTTCTTCAATGCCCATCATCTTCTCTGAAGTACATTGGTGCTGCCAGGAGCAGACATGTCTCATTGTCATAAAAAAGAAAAGAACCTATGTTATAATTTAATGCCATATTCTGCAGATGTCTGAAGTGTTTGAAGATGACCTGTCTATCTAAATATATCTCTGTTTGACCTTGAAAACACACCTAATATGACAAGTTTGATTTTAATAGGTGACTAATTGCTAACCTGCATTTCCTTATTATCCTAAACAGTTGCTAATAATAATTTTCAAGGGCTAAAAATTTTTGCTTTACATTGTTAAATGAGTTGCTTAGGTATCATACCTTGAACAAGATTAGGAATGTATTTAGAGTACTAAAAAAAGAACCTCAAATTTGTATCACTATACAAAAAAATCCAAGCCAATGTAAAATATTTAAAACTAGTAGTTGCTCTTTTGGGTCAAAACTAGATTCAATTATCTACATTTTTATCCTATTTCTATATCCCCCCCTTTTTCTTTTCAGAGTAGATTCAATAATCTACCCTTATATACTATTTTATCTATATCGCCGTTTTTTTCTTTTCAAAACAAGAACTCTGAATCTAATCTCCTGTGCTCAACTTTTTCCCTGACCATTACCAATAGCAACTTGTAACTTGTAACCAAGCCCCCTAAACAATGACAAATATCCATAACCCACTGAACAACCAAAAACCACCCATTGTGTTCTTAAATTTACTTCCTGCTGTCTGGGCCTGACAGCATCTTTACTGGATCATTAAAAGAAAAATTTGGGTTAATTATCAAGTCCTGGGAGAGGTGACTATCATTTGTTATCCAATGTCTGCATGATGGGGGAAGGGCAGGACTGGCTGGAGAAGTCTGTGAGGCTGGGTCATCTCAGCTAGCCACCTCAAAATTGTCCCAATTAGTTTCTAGTCCAAAGTTGATCTTTTGGTGGTGTTTTTCAACTTAGTGGTGTTATCATAGTCCTAGTGGAATCATTGCTGTGGGGTGCAATCATCCTTTTGGAGATTTCAAAGGTTGCTGTTAGGTGTGGTCATGGTTCACTGCAGAAAACTTAAAACATTTTAAATATCATATGCAGAAGATCTCAAAGAGGTTAAAAAAATCAATATTTGTTATTTACATCCATAGTACAAAAACTTAAGTCCTAGTTACCTGATAGAGACTGAAATCTGAAATCATGTACATGAAGCTAGTGAAGCCTTTTTCTAGAACCAGTTAGTATTCTATATGACCATTAAAATCATGACAAAAAGTTTAAAATACCCATATGTTAATCTTATAAATTTTGAGATAATATTTATACCTTAAGAAAAGCTTTAAAGAGTCTAGATAAAAGCAAAGGATTATGAGATTGGTGGCAATACAATAGTCCCCTAATTTTTGTTTTTCTTCTGTCACATATCAGGTGGCTCTTCTGACATGAGACAGAAATTCTGAATTTTACTTTAACAAACATGATTGAGTTTAGATTAGGAAAGAACCACCCTCCAACTCCAAAGCCAGCTTTAATTTTTTTGCAGGGGAGGGGTGTTTCAAGACAGGGTTTCTCTGTGGCTTTGGAGGCTGTCCTGGAACTAGCTCTTGTAGACCAGGCTGGTCTTGAACTCACAGAGATCTGACTGCCTCTGTCTCCCAAGTTCCAAAGGCCACAGCTTTAATTTTTAATTGGACTGCGATTACAAAAAATACCATTTGCTTTATATGTCTTAGAGAAAAACAGAAACAAACATTTAGGAAGATTTATGAAATTTTATCTTGTTGGAGATGTGATCTACCAAAAGGCCAATTCACCCTTTTTCTTGGGATGATTTTTTTCTGGATGATCTGTCCTTTCTCTTCACATGTCTTATTTGTCCAGTGGTCTTCAGATTCCTTAGATGGATGCCTTCATTCTCCTAAAAAAACAAAAACAAAGCCCTTCCCCCAACCCTAATTTTGAGGAGGTCCCCTTGTGGCAGGTTATATCTGATCAAATGAAAAGCATTTGTTAGTTTTAAAGTTAGTTTAGATTGAATGGTCATGCTGTCTGATGAACTATCACCTCTTCTAATCAAGAGGTTTCTCTTGTTCAAATCTAATCTTTATCAATTTTGATATATGCATAGCTTTTCTTCTCCTGTGGAAACAAAAGCAAAACCCTTTCCCCATCTTAACACATATCCTGGTTTCCATTCTGAGGCCAGCACATCTATAAGTATACAGGCTGATTTAATTCCATAGTTTTTTTTTTTTATTAGCCAATGTCTCTCCACAGCTATTGTTCCTTTCTCATTAGCATTTAGAAAATTCAAATTTAACAAAGCATTATGCAATCTATTTCTGGGGGTTTTTATTACCCCTTTCTGTTTATTTAGCATATTCTTTAGAGTTTGGGTTCATCTTTCTATAACTGCTTTGCCCTGTAAGATTGTGTGGTATACTTGTAATACACTTTATACTTTAATAAGCAAAAAACTGTTTCATTTTACATAGATATATGCTGGGCATTGTCAGTCTTAATTTGTACAGCTGTTCCCATGATGGGCATAACTTCTAACAAATGTGTGATTACAGAATCAGCCTTTTCAGAACTCAAAGCAGTTGTCCATTGAAGTCCTGAATAAGTATCAATGGTATGGTGTAAATGTCTTAATTGTCCAAATTCTACAAAATGAAACACATCCATCTGCCAGATTTTATTCCTTTGAGTACCCTTTTGGTTACTTCCTGCAGATAGTGAGGTTTGGTTGCATAAATAACAAGTAGAACATTCCTTATAATTTCCTTGGCTTGTTGTCATGTGATGAAAAATCTTTCTTCAAACCTTTGCTATTGACACAAAATTTTAATGAAATTCTGAGGCCTTCAGCACAACTTATCAATAGTTGATCAATTCCTTCATTACCTTGTGCTAGAGGGCTTGGCAGACCCATATGGGATTGGATGTGTGTCATATATAAGGTATGATTCTTATTCCTGATTATTTCTTGTAACTGAATAAGTAACAAAGTTTATTCTGACTCATCAGGAATAAATGCAGCAGTTTCAATGTGTAAAACAACTCTTTCTGCATATTGTGAACTAGTAACTATGTTGAGAAGTTCTGTAAAATCCATTAACACCATGAGACTAGCATATAATTCTGACTTTTAGACAGAATTATAAGGGCTTTGAGCTACTTTACTTAAATTTTCTGGTTTGTAACCTGCCTTTCCTGATTTATTTGCATCAGTATAGAATGTAGGGGTTCCAGATATTGGTGTTCCCCATACAGTGTGAGGAAGGATCCAGTTAGTTCTCTTTATAAGTTGAATTTTCTTGCTTTTGGGATATTTGTTGTTTACTCTCCAAAAAAAAAATGTTCTGCAAGCTCTTTGCCAAGGTTCACTCTCTGCCCATAATTTTTCAACTTCACCATTAATAAAATGTACTACAATTTCTGCTAACTGATGAAGACTCAATTTTACTTTTAGAATCAACCCAGGGAGGGGCTGGAGAGATGGCTCAACGGTTAAGAGCACTGGCTGCTCATTCAGAGGACCCAGGTTCAATTCCCAGCACCCACATGGCAACTCACAACTAGTTCCAAGGGATACAATACCCTCATACAGACAAACCAATGTACATGAAATAAAAATAAAAAATTAAAAAAGAATCAACTCAGAGATCTTTTCCATATTAGATTTTATTTTTTTTTTACTGTTTATGTCATAGAAAAGACCCATTCTAAGATAATATCTTCCCTCTGCATTAATATTCCTATAGGAGAATGCTTACAGGGTAAAATAACCAAAATACAATCAAGCTTTGGATTCAATCAATCCGCATATACATCCTGAAATTTCTTTTCCACCAAAGTTAATTCTCTTTCAGCATCAGCTGATAATTCTCTTAGACTATTTAAGGCCTTGTTATCATCCACAGTGAACAAATTTCTCAGTTCCTCATTTTGTACCTCAATAGGAGGCCATAGATAGGAAATGTCTCCTAGAAGTCTGTGAAAGTTCTATGAGAGTCTGCAATTGATCTTTTCCAAATTGCACCTTTTGGGGTCTAATATTTTGTAGATCTATTCTACATCCTAAATAATTAATAGAATCTCCTCTTTGTATTTTTTTTCAGGAGCAATTTGTAATCACCAACAAGGCAAAATTTTCTTTACTACTTCAAACATTTTCTCTAAGGTATCTACATTTGAATCAGCTTATTAAAATATCATCCATATTGTAAACTGTATTTATTATGTTTGTGATATATATATATATATATATCACAAACTATATATATATATATTGTTTATAAAGTCTTGTTAAATAAAAAAATATCATCCATCTTATGGTAAACTATAGATTGAGGAAATTGCTTATGTATCATTTCCAATGGCTGTAGTACAAAATATTGACATAAGGTGAAGCTATTTAACATTTCCTGTGGGAGAATCTTCCATTGATATCTCTTATATTTTGGATTGTGAGCCTGGCCTTTAACGGCAGAGCCATCTCTTCAGCCCACATTGATATCTCTTAACAGGCTGAAAATTATTTTAAGTAGGCACCATGTAGGCAAATTTTTCTCCTTTTCTTGTAAAGATATAGTGTAGAAACAATCTTTTAAATCAATAACTATAAGAGAACATCCTTTAGGTAATAAAGAAGGCAAAGGAATTCCAGACTGTAGAGAGCCCATTGGCTGAGTCACCTTATTAACAGCTCTTAGATCTGTCACCATTCTCCATTTTCAAGATTTCTTTTTAATAGCAAATATAGGAGAATTCCAAGGGCTGGTTGATTCTTCAATATGCTGAGCATTTAGGTGCTCCCGTACAAGATCGTCTAAGGCCTGCAGTTTCTCTGTTGTTAAAGGCCATTGCTTAATCCATACAGGTTTGCTTGTCAACCATTTTAAAAGCACTGCCAAACGCCGTGGACTAACTGAACACCTGTGCCACCCACTGGTCAAAGATAGTTACTGCATCTGGAGTAGAAACCAGGTAAAATTATGGTGGAATGTTTATCATTTGCTAAAATTGGTAATATTTTTGCTTATTACATGAATTCAATGTTTGAGGAGGATGCTAATTTGCCAATTACTGGTCTATATGCCATAATGGCAATTAGCTTGCTGGTACAAATAATACTATTAGCCAGAGGACTCAGGAACAGGGACAGAAATAACCTCACCACCTGCTTGCAGGAAATAATAGCTTTATGCAATGAGGTTTTGGAGAACAGATTAGGTCAGACCACAATTGTGCAGCAAGTGGAACAGAAATTGGATGATAAGCTTGGCTCTGTGTCTAATATGCTAAAGACAGAACTGTCTGTTACCCAAGATGAGATGCAGCGTATTTATGCCATGTCTGAGGCCTTAGGGGCCAGGCTGTCAGAAGACCGTGATGAACTAAAGAATAACTGTAGCCAGCTAGAAACTCAGATAAGCAATGTTACCCAGAAATTAGATGCAAAGTTGCAAGATACCCAGGATAGGGTTGAAGAACTGGACAATGCCATTCAATCAATTATTGAAGCATCCAAGGTAGCAGATCACAAATTTGAGTCTAGATTTGAATGTTTGGAAGATAATTTACAGTACAGGGCTGACAGATTACATAGGTCCATATGGTCGATTGCTGAGGACTCAAAATCAGCAAACCATGACCTCGAATCTAGACTCCAATACCAAGAAGGCAGTTTCCATGCCATCCAGATGCTGTCTAAGGATGATCATATTAAAGACCTAGAAAAACATGTAAATGAGCAGTTAGAGCAATTTACAGATTCACTAACATGCTTGAAATCTTTTATGATTAAGGAGATTGAAACTTTTCAAAAGGATATCATTACTAGGCTTAAAGATCATTGGGATGCCTCCAAAGCAGAATCACTCCAATCCCAGGCACCTACTCCACCCAGGTATTGTGACTATTCTTCTAAGGTTTTTACTTGTACGCCATTAGTGTACCCAGCTACCACGGTAGAAAAGACAGCTTCTAAGAAACACCCTCATGGACAGATGGCTTATGAATGGCAACCTATACAGCCGAAGGATCTTAAGAATATTAAAGAATCAGTTGTCTCATATGGTCTCCATAGCCCATATGTAAAACAGCTATTACATTCATGGGCAACCTTTAACAGGGTGACACCACAGATTGGGAACGATTGGTAGCAGCTGTACTTGAGAATTCATGCCAAATCCAGTGGAAGGCATTAGTAAGGGAAGAGGCAAAGCTCCTTGAGCGTCAGGGCATAAAGGAAGGTTTTGAAGACCCTCTAGATAAGAGAAACCCTGAGGGGGGACTCAAGAAGGCCCCCACTTCAAGAAAGGTCGGTCATTCCCAGTAGCAGTGGGAGACAATCTCTCACAGGACCAATAGATAGTTCTTTGCCTATTGTGAAAAATGATACTGCTCTAGATGGTAGTTTGAATAGTGATGAAGAATCAAGTGTGATTGGACAAAATGAGAAACGCATATTTTGGCAAGCTTCTATTAATGATAAAAGGCCTCAGTTGAAAGTAAAAAATAATAATAAAGTTATTTCTGGCTTAGGAGACACTGGGGCAGATGTAACTATTAGTACCCAAAAATCTTGGCCTCAGAAATGGCCTCTTAGAGAGGCAAATGTACAATTTTTAGGAATTGAAACTCTATCTAGAGTTCGACAGAGTGTTAACTTGGTGGTCTGCATTGGACCGGAAGGACAGAAAGGGATACTGAAACCATACGTGGCAGATATAGCTATAAATCTCTGGGGTCGTGATCTCTTACAGTAATGGAATACTCAGATTAATATTCCTCCAATGTCAGATACAAATTATGTACAATCTTTAGATAGTAGGAAATATCTGGTAAGACGCTATGGAAAACCTTTACCAACCATCCATGCTGTACAGAAACTAGGTACAAATGATAGACATTCAGAGGAGCCAAAGGCTCTGCCATTGAAGTGGCTTACAGATGAACCAGTTTGGGTAGGAAAATGGCCTATGACCTCTGAGAAGCTAGAGGCTTTAGAAAAGTTAGTACAGGAACAGCTAGATGATGGACATATAGAGGAATTTACCAGTCCTTGGAATTCTCCTGTATTTGTTATCAAAAAGAAGTCAGGTAAGTGGAGAATGCTGACAGACCTGAGAGACATAAATAAGGTAATTCAACCAATGGTCTTTCTGCAACCTGGAATGCCATTGCCTTCCTTAATACCTAAAGGATGGCCTATCATATTCATTGATCTAAAAGACTGTTTTTTCACAATTCCGTTATAGGAAAATGATAGAGAAAACTTTGCATTTACTGTACCAACTCTTAATAATTCACAGCCAGTTAGGAGATATCAGTGGAGGGTTTTGCCACAAGGAATGCTAAATAGTCCTACTTTCAGTCTGCACTTTGTACAGCAACCTTTGGAAATAATTCTTAAGAAATTCACAATCTCTTGTTTATCATTACATGGATGATATTCTTTTATCAGATTCTAATAAGAAGATTTTGGAACATATGTTTAAAATGGTGAAGGAAGTTCTGCCTTGTTGGGGGTTGCAGATTGCCCCAGAAAAGATACAAAGAGGAGATTCTATTAACTATTTAGGTTACAAGATAGACTTACAAAGAATCAGCCCTCAAAAGGTACAAATTAGGAGAGATCATTATCAAACTCTTAATTCTCTTCAGAAATTATTAGGGGAAATTTCTCAATTACAGATTATTATTGGTGTAGAAGGACATGACGTAAAGCTTTTAAAAATGGCCCTTAAAGGTGATAAGGACCTAAACAGTCCTAGAATATCATCTGTTGAGGCAGAAAAAGAGTTACAATGGGTAGAAAACAGAATATTGGATGCACACGTAGATCAGATAAACCTTAATTTAGACTGTATTCTGGTTATCTTGCCATCCAGAGAATACCCTTCTGGGATTCTGATGCAGAGGGAAGACACTATATTGGAGTGGATATTTCTGCCACATAAACAGAATAAAAAGTTAAAGACATATATAGAAAAGATTTCTGATTTGATTCTAAAGGGCAAATTAAGACTTCATCAACTGACTGGAAAAGATCCAGCAGAAATTGTAGTACCTTCTAACTAATGAAGAAATTTCCTCCTTAAGGAAGGATAATGAATATTAGCAAATAGCTCTTACTGACTTTTTGGGAACAATTAGCAACAACTATCCCAAAACTGACAGAATTAAATTCATAAAAAAAGACAGTCTGGATTCTTCCACGTATTGTAAGACAAACTCCCATTTCTGGAGTTCTTACCTTCTACACTGATGCCAACAAATCAGGTAAGGCAGGTTATAAAGCAGGTGAGGTAAGTAAAGTAGTTCAAAGTCCATATACATCTGTACAGAAGGCAGAATTATATGCAATTCTCATGGTACTTAAGGATTTTACAGAACCTCTTAATATAGTTACTGATTCTCAATATGCAGAGAGAGTCATATTACACATTGAGACTGCAGAATTTGTCCCTGATAAGACAGAATTGACTTCTCTGCTTTTACAATTACAGAAAACTATCAGAAACAGAAGCAATCATATATACATTACACATATCAGATCCCATATGGATCTGCCAGGCCCACTAGCACAAGGCAATGATGAGATTGATCGTTTATTAATTAGAAGTGTGCTAGAAGCCTCAGAATTTCATAAGAAACATCATGTAAATAGCAAAGGTTTGAAAAAGGACTTCTCTATCACTTGGCAACAAGCCAAGGAGATAGTGAGAAACTGTCCTACTTGTTCCTTTTATAATCAAACTCCATTGCCAGCAGGTTGTAATCCTAAGGGCATTCGGAGAAATTAGGTTTGGCAGATGGATGTCTTTTACTTTGCAGAGTTTGAAAATTTGAAATATGTGCATCATACCATAGACACATTCTCAGAGTTCCAATGGGCTACTGCTCTTAACTCTGAAAAAGCTGATTCTGTTATTACAAACCTGCTAGAGGTGATGGCAGTTATGGGTATACCTGCACAAATAAAAACTGACAATGCCCCAGCATATGTCTCTACAAAATTGGAACAATTTTTCAAATATTATAACATAAAGCATGTTACCAGTATGCCACACAATCCTACAGGACAAGCAGTGGTTGAGAGACCTAATAGAACACTTAAGGAGATGCTCAACAAACAAGCTTGGAAGACTAAACCCCCAAACATAGGTTGCATAATGCTTTATTAACACTAAACTTTCATAATGCCAATGAAAAAGGACAAACATCTGCAGAAAGACCCTGGATTACAGAAAAAAACTGCTGAACTCAATCAGCCGGTATACTTCAAAGATGTACTAACCTCTGTATGGAAACCAGGACATGTGTTATGTTGGGGTAGGGGTTTTGCATTGGTTTCTACAGGAGAAGAAAAACTTTGGATACCATCAAAGTTGATCAAGATTCGAGTGGAAAAGGAAAAACCTCTCGACAAGGACAAATGACAGGTATTCTACTAAGGTATATCTTAAAACTAAATAGAAACCTCCCAAAGGAAAGGGAAGTGTTTTGCTATTATATCTTCACAGGAAAACTCATCTCCAGAAGGCAAAAGACACTGCATGGGTAGATACTTAAGAAGAGAAGGTAGCTATAACCTTCAAACAAAAGGAACATGCCATACGGTAAACTTTACAGCTGTCTCTCAGAGAGCTCTATTTCTCTTCATTTCCTAGTCCCTATTCAATTAAACCAATGCTGGGTTTAGAGGTGGATTTGGCTTTCCTCCTCTAAAATTTAAGCATGTTATTTAACTAAACTTTAGTGTTTCTGTGTTGTATCAAGAAGCCAATT